>NW_012119598.1:17292449-17329902 GCF_000951035.1 Colobus angolensis palliatus | reverse complement strand
ACGCCATTCTCCTGCCTCAGCCTCCCGAGTAGCTGGGACTACAGGCGGCCGCCACCTCGCCCGGCTAGTTTTTTGTATTTTTTAGTAGAGAAGGGGTTTCACCGTGTTAGCCAGGATGGTCTCGATCTCCTGACCTTGTGATCCGCCCTCCCAAAGTGCTGGGATTACAGGCTTGAGCCACCGCGCCCGGCCAAAAAATTTTAACTGTAGCTGGATGTGGTGGCACAAGTCTGTAGTCCCAGCTACTCAGGAGGCTGAGGCTGGAGGATCACTTGAGCCCAGGAGGTCGAGGCTGCAGTAAGCTATGGTCGTGCTACTGCACTCCAGCCTGGGTGACAGAGTGAGACCTTGTGTCAAAAAAGAGAGGGAGAGGAAGTTGAAAGACTTTCATAAAGTCACTAGTTACCAAATGCCAGTAGCCCGATCTAACATGACACTGAAGTCAACCATGCGCTTCCTGCTCAGGAGTCAGAACTATGCTATCAAGTGTTTATGTCTCTGAATGCAAAGAGGGAGCAAGGTGTTTCTTCTCTTTAGTCTGTGACCAGCTGCTCACTCTAACCTCCCTTCCACTGCATGTCCGAGGTGTACTGCCTAGAGAAGGATTCCCGTCTTCCCAGCCCCTAAATTTAAAAATAAATTAAATAGGCCAAGCGCGGTGGCTCACACCTGTAATCCCAAGCGGTGGCTTACTCCCACTTTGGGAGGCCAAGACGGGTGGATCACCTGAGGTCAGGAGTTTGAGACCAGCCTGGCCAACATGATGTAACTCTATTTCTACAAAAAATACAAAAACTAGCTAGGCGTGGTGGCACGCGCCTGTGATCCCAGCTACTCAGGAGCCTGAGGCATGAGAATTGCTTAAACCCAGGAGGCGGAGGTTGCAGTGAGCTGGGATCACGTCACTGCACTCCAGCCCTGGCTACTCTGTCTCTAAATAAATAAATAAATATAAATAAATTAATTAAATAAAAGAATATAGAACCGCCCTCACACCTCCTGCCGGATGCAGTCGATTTGACAGTGTGCCTCATTCGGAGGGTGTTGCCTACATCCAGGGAGAGTATCAGTTGTTTTTTTTTTTATTGAATGAATATGTGATTAAGTTAATGACGCTGAGCTGGGGGAGGAGGAGCAGTTTGGCAGCCCAGTGCCGAAGGGTTTCTGGCAGCTCATTCAGTGTCCTTAATGTTCCACTGGCTTTGTGCTGGGCGGCATGTGAGCCCCAGGAGAGGCTGCTGTAATTACTCAGCTTTTTTATTGAAAACAGCTGCAGGTCACGAGTCATCCCATTGTCCAACTTGCTGGTGATTGGAAACAACTCGGAGCCATCTTGGGCTCCACTACACTGCAGCCTCATTCTGAAGTCAGTGGAAGTAGAAAGTAGGCTTCCCACTTGCTGGGCTTTTCAAAATGAACCATTCATCTTTTGAGGGTCACAACTCAGCCACCCATTCACCGAGTGTGAGTCATACCCCTAGTTTTAAAACAAACATTTATTGCAGAGAAAATTCTTATCTTGGCCGATGTGTACAGCTGATCTTGTCCTTCCTACGATTGGTTTAGGCTGGTTTCAACAAAATTGTTGTCTTTGTAAATACACACCTCTTCCGGTAAATCCAGAGACTACCGAAGCGTTTCCTTGAGATTGAGCCTAAGACAATCTGTAATTAGTTTTGGATAATTGGATGTGAATGTTTAGAGGCCTTCCCATATAGCGTGTGTCTTTAACATCTCACACAATATATTGTACTTGTCCTTCCTGATCCAGGAAGTAACAGGAGTTAATAATCTCACATGAGAAAGTATGTTAGAAGTGGAATCTCTAGGGGCAGATTCTTTGCAGATACACATTATTTTATGTCCCTCCGTCACGAACTCAGTTTTTTATCATCACATCCAAAATCTAGAAAACGATCCAGAAATCCTTTGCCTTTTAATAACCAGCTCGTCAGGAAGACAAACTGCAAGAGATCAACACGGGATAAGGACAGTAACCAACAAAGGATGAACAACCCCCTGGAAGCCCAAGGGGTTGTGAACTTCAGTCTATGAGCAGCATCGGAGTGTGTGGTCTAATGAGGAAGACACACGGAAACAAGGATTTGCAGCAGTCCGAAGTAGCTTTGCTGAGATTTTAGGAATGATTGCCTAAGGAAGTAGCAGTTAGTGGACCCACTGTATTAGTCAGGGTTCTCTAGACAGACAGGGCTAGTAGGGCTAGTAGGATAGATGTATATATGAAGGGGAGTTTATTAAGGAATATTGACTCAGACGATCACAAGGTCAAGTCCCACCATAGGCCACCTGCAAGCTGAGGAGCAAGGAAGCCAGTGGTTGACCAGTCTGAGTCCCAAAACCTTGAAGGTAGGGAAGCTGACAGCTCAGCCTTCAGCCTGTGGCCAAAGACCCAAGAGCCCTGGCCAACCACTAGTGTAGGTCCAAGAATCCAAAACCTAAAGAACTTCAAGTCGGATGTTCGAGGGCAGGAAGCATCCAGCACGGGAGAAAGATGAAGGCTGAAAGACTCAGCCAGTCTAGTCCTTCTACGTTCTTCTGCCTACTTTCATTCCAGCCTCGCTGGCAGCTGATTAGATTGTGCCCACCCCGATTGAGGGTGGGTCTTCCCTCCCAGTCCATGACTCAAATGTTAATCTCCTTTGGCAACACCCTCACAGACACAACCAAGAATAATACTTTGCATCCTTCAATTCAATCAAGTTGACACTCAGTATTAACCATCACACCCACCATGGTGAAGGCATGCGGGGGTGGCTGGTGTTAGCCTATTTGGAGCCCTGGGGGATAGTCGAGGAAACGGTTACTGAATGGTGTGTGGATGAGAATGATGGAGCAGAGTGCTAAGGAGGCACAGAGGAGAGGCAGAGGGTATAGGGTTGGAGTGGGGAGAGCCTTAAGGAGGTGACATGGAAGGAGAGACCTGAAAGATGGGTGAGGCCAGTGCTTCTGGAAGTGTGGTTCCTGGACCAGCAGCATCGGCAGCATCTGGGAACTCCAGGTGAATGTGATACGCACGCTCAAGTATAAGAACCACTGCATTAGAAAACAGGTGATGGTGCATTGCGGAGGAGCGGTGGCTGCTGTGGAAAGTACTCTAACAGAGCAGAGGGAATATATGCCCAGAGGCCTGCAGCAGGCGTATTTGAGACTTGATCAGGACACAGCCACCCACACCCGCTGGTTACGAATTATCTGTGGTTGCTTTCAGCCTGCAGAGGCACAGCTGAGTAATTGCCACAGAGGTATATGGCCCGCAAAGCCACACATTTTTACAAGGTGGCCCATCACCAAGGTTTTCCAGCCCCTGATTTAGAGGGTGGAACTGACATAACCTGGTGACGGAATCAGGGGAGAAGAGGCATACAGGGATACCGGCCAGCTTTCAGTCTTCCGTGAGCAATGACATGACAGAGCAATGACACTAAGATGCTGCTGCTTCACTTTTTACAGCTCACAGTCCCCTTTGCGGATGTGAGAAAGGCCGTACAGCTTTAGAGGCTGAAGGATGCCCTGACGTCCAGTCCTGGAATACAGGCTAATGCCAGCAGGTATCTTAGAGATCCTTGTAACTCCAAGTAAATGAGGGAGCGGGGCGCTGTGTCGTTTCAAAGCAGAAATGCAGTTTCTTCACAAACTTTTAAGATCATGACCTACTTATTTTTAAAATTTTTGACTAGTGACAAAATATGCATAATACGAAATTTACCATCTTAATCATTTTTACGTGTACAGTTAAGTGGCACATTATTGTTCAGCCATCACCACCATCTCTCTCCAGAATGTTTCCATCATACCAAACTGAAATTCTGGACCTGTTAAACAACTCCCGTTGCCCCCTCAACCCAGCTCCTGCTAACGCCTGTTCTATGCTCTCTGAATTTGACTATGCTAGATTCCTCATAGAAGGGGAATCATATGATATTGTTCTTTTGTGTCTGGCTTCTTTCACTTAGCATAATGTTTGAAGGTTTATTAATGTCGTAGCATGTAACGGAATGTCATTCCTTTGTAAGGAGAGGGGGATGAATAATATCCCGTCATATGGATATACCACATTTTTAAAGTTTATTCATCTGTTGATGATCATTGGGTTGTTAACACCTTTTGGCTCATGTGCACAATGCTGCTATGAACATGGGTGTGGAATATCTGAGTCCCTGCTTTCAATGCTTTGCAGTAGATACCCAGACGTGGAATTGCTGAGTCATATGGTAATTCTATATTTAACATTTTGAGGAACTGCCAAAATGTTTTCCATGCAGCTGCATCATTTTATATTCCCACCAACGATGCATATAGGTTCTAGTTTCCCCATCTCCACCAACACTTGCTATTTTCCATTTTTCTTTTTTTTTTTTTTTAAGAAAAAAGAATATAATGTCCATCTTCATGAGTGTGAAGTGGTATCTCATTGTGGACGTAGCATATAATTTTAAGTATGATTAAAGGAGGTTAGAACACAACTTTTGTGTTGGCAAAGTGAGGGAAAGGATCGGCTGCTGTAATTAAAATCAGTGAGACAGACGGGGCCCAGTGGCTCACGCCTATAATCCCAGCACTTTGGGAGGCCGAGGTGGTTGGATCACCTCAGGTCAGGAGTTCGAGACCAGCCTTGCCAACATGGTGAAACCTCGTCTCTACTAAAAATAAAAATAAAAATAAAAATAAATAGCCGGGTGTGGTGGCAGGCACCTGTATTCCCAACTACTTGGGAGGCTGAAGCAGGAGAATCGCTTGAACCTGGGAGGTGAAGGTTGCAGTCAGCCGAGACTGCACCCATTGCACAGTAGTCTGGGTGACAGAGTGAGACTCCATCTCAAAAAAAAAAAAAAAAAATCACTGAGACATACTGCCAAGGACAGATGGAGTTAGGGGGCTTAAAGGTTCTCTATACCAACCAGGCACAGTGGTTCACGCCTGTAATCCCAGCACTTTGGGAGGCTGAGGCAGGCAGATCAAGAGGTCAGGAGATCGAGACCATCCTGGCTAACACGGTAAAACCCTATCTGTACTAAAAATACAAAAAAATTAGCCGGGTGTGGTGGCGGGTGCCTGTAGTCCTAGCTACTCAGGAGGCTGAGGCAGGAGAATGGCCTGAACCTGGGAGGTGGAGCTTGCAGTGAGCCGAGGTCCCACCACTGCACTCCAGCCTGGGCAACAGAGCGAGCTTCTGTCTCAAAAAAAAAAAAAAATCCTCTATACCAGAGGTTCTCATCTCTGGCTGCACATTGGGATCCCCTGGTGCATTTCCTAAAATGCCAGTGGTGGTCCCAACATCCAGGGATTCTTATTCAGTTGGTCTGGGGTAGATCTGGACACAGGTGTTGGTTCTAAAAGCTGCCTAGGTGAGTCTGACGTGCCGTCAGCATTGATTTCTTATTCTGTAGGTGAGAGAGTATGGCCCTAGTACTAAGGCTGCAAGGGTTCTGCTCTCTCAGCCAGAGCTGCTGCTACTGATACACCATTATTCAGCATGACCACACACACAGTGAAACCAGTAGTGTCCCAGGTACATGTGCATCCTCCTCTGTATTCTGGAGGAAGTATGTCCCCCAAAATCTGGAGAGCCAAGTGCGGGAGCCAACTCCTCCATTTGGTCTGTTGGGATATTCAGTATTCAGTGACCATGGTAGATTTCTAGTAAGTCAGTTTCACTCAGTGGGCTGAGGATATTAAGACACTGGAAGTTAGCTGATGTGTTCCCCCCATTGTTCCAACACTTTGAACTCTGTACCCCAAAAATTGATCCACTCAGTGCTTCTTACATGTGTGTGTCATTGGGTAGATTTCCACAGGGAGGCTTTCTCTGTGGCCTTTGGCCCCGGTGACATTACATTGAGTAGTATATATCCCTGTTCCTTTCTGTACTACCCATCTGCCTGTTCCCCGGCCACAGTTTTGGGGTACACCAGTTTAGATTAACCTAATTATTGTTTCACAAGGCATTCTTATCCCTGAATGCTGACAGATTTTATTTCAACGTTGTTATATTTTATTACTCGGCCTATTTAAGTGTATGACCATCACTAGCTATAAGAAGGTGACCAACTACAAAGTTAGAGAGAGCAGTGCCTGCAACACGAATTGCAAGTTCAGGGGGTTTCCCAGACCACTCTCCGTTTTGATAATTCAGTAAAAGGACTCACAGAACTCACTGAAAGTTGTTCTACTCATGGTTATAGTTATTATAGGAAAAGGATACATGTTAAACTTAGCCAGGGTAAGAGGCACATAGGGGAGGTCTGGAGGGGTCCAGACATGGGGCTTCTGTTGCCCTCTCCCCATGAAGTCATGAACGGTGTTACCTCCTCCCAGCCATGATGTGTGACAGTACCCCTGGAGAGTCACCAACCAGGGAAGCTCACCTGAGCCTCAGCGTCTACAGTTTTTATTGGAGCTCAATTGCTACTGTCCTCATGACTGACCTCTAATCCCTAGGCCTTCCTGGAGGTCAGGCAAGTATCTTACATTATTCATTCCTCTGAGGTTGGAACATATACCTCATGACCCAAAGCCACCATCATAAATCACATTGTTACTCTATCCAGTGGCCAATCTCCCCAGGCAGATAAACATATTCCTTTGAGGCAGGACATTCCAGAAGCCTAGAGAGCACCTCCCTACAGGTGGGGGCAAAGGCCAGACCTCAGTTTGGGTGAGGTTAAATTCTTCACGGCGGGCCATAGTAGCTTATGCCTGTAATCCCAGCACTTTGGGAGGCTGAGGCGGGCAGATCATGAGGTCAAGAGATCGAGACCATCCTGGCCAATATGGTGAAACCCAGTCTCACTAAAAATACAAAAATTAGCTGGGCGTGGTGGTGTGTGCCTGTAATCCCAGCTACTCGGGAGGCTGAGGCAGGAAAATCACTTCAACCCGGGAGGCAGAGGTTGCAGTGAACCAAGATCATGCCACTGCACTCCAGCCTGGTGACACAGTGAGACTCCATCTAAAAAAAAAAAAAAAAGTATTCACTACACACTAGTGAACCCACTACACAACCCAAGAACTAGAACCCAAGTTTTCGTGTTAGGACTTTTTGTGTGTTGTTTCTGCCCTTTTTCAGCCATGTAGTCTTAGGCAAGTGACTTACACTCTGAGCTTCAGTGTCCTTGTCTTTGAAACGGGGTGATCATATGCTGGTTGTCACTTATGTTTAAGGCATTGCTGTAGCCTGCACAAAGTAAGCAAGTAAGCATGGTGACTTGTCCTGCCTGCTGTGCCTTAGTGAGCCTGGGTCTCAGGAGGTCTTGGGGTCGAGAGCATTGAATTGTGCAGTGTCTCAGTGACTGAAACCACCATAGAAGGGAAGCCAATGTGTGACACCTGGAGGAACAGCTGGTTAGTTTATGAATTATCTGGAGGCGTTGGCTTTCCTTTCATTCGGACACACCAAGGACAATGAATCGTTTAAGACCCTCCCAGAGTACCTCAGTTCCCACGAGACCTTTTTCCTGACTTGATGGAGAGTTTTATGTTCTCTGTTGTAGACTGGGGCTGTCTAATGTGCTGGAAACCCAGCCCCCTGATGACTGGCAGGATCCAGCCTAGGCCTCCTGGAGCGGTTGCTGGCACTTTGCATCGTGTTGTGTGGTGAAGCTCGTGAGTGTGTGTGCGGGTAGACAGCTGGCAGCCTTCCCTGCGGGATGTGGAAGGAGGATTCTGCATTTCCCCACCATGCATCTTGGGAATTACTCATCCAAAAAGTATTGTGGAAAAGCAGGCAGAGTGAAACACGGAGGCATTGCACTTAACCCTTCCCTGGAAATACCACCCTTGAGTTTAGCGTCTGAGCTTTCTGTTGATTCTGCTTGTGTGTTGAATTGCCTTCCTTCTCGTTGGTGTGCATAAGGGCCTGCACATTGGGCACTTATAAATATTATCCCGTCTATCAAGTAAAGAAGAAAATGAACTCTCGAACACCCATCACTTCCTCTTTTTCTATCACAGGTGTAAGGAGAAAACAGATGTTTGAAAGAATTGATAGTTTGAAGGTGTTGTGTTGATTACATCATGGCCAGGAGAGATGAGCAACAGATAAGTGTGGGTGATCACTGAAAATTCATGAGGAAATGTTTATTGAATTATAACTATGATGGCAACCATGTACTGAGTGTGTGTTATGCTAGGCACTGTGCACATTAATTCTTTCCCATTTTACAGGCAGAGATTACAACTTTACACATTGTTGAAATGAAATTTTTGCCTCATTAAACTGGGGCACATGTATAATTGTGAGTAAAATTAAAATTATATTATTATTATTATTATTACTTTGAGATGGAGTCTTGCTCTGTCGCCCAGGCTGGAGTGCAGTGGTGCGATCTTGGCTCGCTGCAACTTCTGCCTCCCGGGTTCAAGTGATTCTCCTGCCTTAGCCTCCCTCATAGCTGGGACTACAGACGCCTGCCACCACGTCCAGCTCATTTTTTGTATTTTTAGTAGAGACAAGGTTTCACCGTGTTATCCAGGATGGTCTCAATCTCCTGACCTCATGATCCGCCCGCCTCAGCCTCCCAAAGTGCTGGGATTACAGGCGTGAGCCACTGCGCCCGGCCAAAATTGTATTTTTAAAAATGGATAACAGGCGGTTTGGGGTAAAGCCAAGGTTTGAACCTGTGCTCTACCTTACACCGTAGCCTTCTGTAACTACAATTCTGTGTGTCCTTAGTAGGAATAGTAGTAGTAGTAATATTATTGATCTATTATCATCAGTTAGTAATAATAATATTAATATGTATCTTGATATTCTAAATAGGACAGTGTATGTGAATGCTTCATGCATTGTGTAGTGAGATCTATCACAGTGGTTGTAAGAAACATTCAAGTGAGAGTCAAAGTGACAGGTTCCCATCCTCCTGACCCCAGTTCTAACTATGTTACCTTGGCCAATACTTTTCAGCTTCTTGCATCAGTCCCCGAAATAAGATAATGAAGAGGGCCCACTTCCTCTCGCTTTGAAACATGTTAGTCTGGACTGGGATGAGAACCACTAACTCCAGGCAGTGTGGAAAGCGCCTGTGTAACTGTTCCCAGCCTTCAACCAGAGTGGTGGATAAACAGAAACGTGGTACCCCCGGGTAGCTAACCCGGCATGCACTATGCTTTAAAGCAAAAAAGTATTTGCTTATGTATTGAATCAGGAAAGGTCTTGACAGAAAGGCATTTCCAGCTTTTCTTAAAAACTCCAATTTCAACCTCTGTCAGACAATTCATTTGGGACCAGCTTGGATCCAGATGGTTATTTTTCCATCTTGAGCCTTTCCAGGAATTCCGGCATGGGCAGGCCGCCAGAAACACTGGCTACACAGCCACTGCAGCGCGTTTTCCATGTGAGCCGGCTTCTAGGCATGGCCCAGCCCAGCTGTGGCCCCGCCCCCCTCCTTCGTCATCCAGGCCGAGCCTGCAGCACTCACAGACGTGTGCCATGAGCCACTCAGGGGGACCCCAGCCACATGGCCGATGTCCTGATGTTTCCAGGGGTGGCAGAGCTCATGAACTGCACCTCCAGAACTCTTACCTGCTCACTAGGAATAGCAATGGCAGAAGCCAGGAATCTAAGAATTGATGAAGCCTGGCCCTCCATTATATGGACAGGTAGTAGCAAATCACTCAGCCCCACTTAGGGATAAGGGAGACAGCAGTTTAACCACGTGCCAAGAAGACAAGGTCAGCAGAATGGCAGCCAGTGCAACTGTGTGTCTTGAGGAGTTCTTTCCAGCCTCCCCTTCAAGGCACTTAATCGAAGAACAACTCCACACTGGATGCAGAGCTACCCAAGCCAGTGAGCACCTAAATGAGACTATTATTTTTGGTGGATTTAGATTTTTTAATCATTGCTTCAAGTATCGTTATATCCATTGCCAAAAAAATCTATAGACGCATGGAGCCAAAAAACACTACTATTCGTGGTGCTGATAATATAAGTAGTGGGGCCGCTTTTCTCCTGCCTTTCCTTGACCCACTGTAATCCCAGCTGGCAGTGGTAGTGGCAGATTTCCCCCCAACGCACCACCCCTAGGAAGGTCTTGCCTCAAAGACAAGGAAAATGTGGTATGTGCTGCTGGCTGCCACAGACTCAGGGGAGCCTGTGCCAGGTTGCAGGCTTGAACTTGCTTCTTGTGGCACTAGAGGGAGAGAGCTTGTTTCAAAAGCATGTTAGTGCTCTCAGTTCCTCACATCTGACCTGTGCCAGAGGCTCCTTCTGCAGTCTCACCACTCCTATAGCCCGGATCACAATTGGGTGGGTGGTCTTGAACTTGGCTGCTGGGCCTGAGGTCCCCTGCTTGCTTGCCTGGCAAGTACAAACATCCTGACCTCTCTTCCTTGGTCACTGATCAGTCTCTTCCTTACTGAACATCTCACCAGCTGCAGTCCTTGATTAGTGTCAACATGGTGCAGAAGTCCCCTAGAAATCTTTTCCCCTACTTATTCCTGTGCAGTCTGTCCCTTTTCTGCACGAAAAACAAATAGACGTATTTGCTATGAGGCTGCCATCGCCATAGCCAGGATGTCAGTGTCAGCCGCATCACAGTTGGGTAGACCAAGAAAGTGATTTCCAGTACTCGTTCTACCTCTGACTATGTGGCCTTGGGAAAGCCTCAGTGTCCTCATCTGGAAAATGGAGATAATAATACAAACCTCACGAATTTGTTGTGAAGAGTAAATGAGATATTTAAGTAAGGTTCTTGGCATGTATAATAATAAATGATCAATAAATGGAAGATAGTTGGATTAGTTTCTCAGGACTGCCATAATAAAGTACCAAAACACATAGTGGCTTAAAACAACAGAAAAGTATTCTTCTGTCATACTCCTGGAGGCTTGAAGTCTAAAATTAACATGCTGGTGGGGCTATGCTGTCTTCAAAGCCTCTAGGAGAGAATCTTTCCTTGCTTCTTCCTGCTTCTAGTAGCTTCAGATGATCCTTGACTTGGGACTGCGTCATTCCAGGCTCTCTGCCTCTGCCTCCACATGGCCTTCACCTCTGTACATCTCACATCTTTCTGTCTTTCTCTTATAAGGACATTTGACTGAATTGAGGGCCCACCTGGATCATCTAGCATGATCTCATTTCCAAATCCATAATTACCTCTGCAAAGACCCTTTTTCCAAATAAAGCCATTCCCAGGTTCTGAGTGGGCATAACTTTTAGGGATCTACCATTCAACCCACTGTCCTTGCTTATTCATGATAAAAATTAACATATATACATTTATCTACGTTTTATGTCCTTAGGCCCTCATGTGCACTTATTCTAGCTTGGATTATGAGCTTTCATTTCTTGCTTTTTCTCTTCTCACTCACCACACTTCTGTGAAGAGCAAGATCCCATCTCCCAGGGGTGCAGAGCCAAGAAGGGAAACTCGAGCGCGTTGGGGTGAGGCTCTCAGACAGCATCTTCTGCAAAGTTGTGCCAGGTCCCAGCTCGCCTCTCTGGTGGTTTCTGGCCTGGATGTCCCTAGACAGGGCTTTCAGTCCCCTTCAGGAGCCCCCTCATTTTGGACCAAGAGGCCTGCCCCGTGAAACTCCACGCTAGATAGACATGGAAGAGAAGGTCAATAGTCAGTTTCCACTGAGGACACAGCAAGAAGAAACTGTGATAGTAGGGCCGGAACGACAAGCCAGCCACCGTGATACAGAGTGGAATCACAGTCTCAGAATGCCTAATGGCAAAAATGCAGATTAAGTAGCTCAAACACCCAACCAGGGCAGGGACCCCTACCCCATATGCCTGAGTTTCTATCCTGACCCTTGGGGTGACCCAGAGATCCCTTACTCATGAGGCAGCCCAGTCCATTTTTAACAATTCTCATTGCTTCCTAATGCTGCAGCTTTTTCTGTCCTTCCTCGGGGCACTCATTCCCAGTTGTCTCAGCTGTTACTCACCTGCTTGCCTCCAGACCTCTTGCGCAACTGATCCCTCCCCGCAGGCACATCCTTCCCACGTGCCTTTGCAGCAGGATTTCAACTGTGGCTTTACCTGTGCCATCTACGGTTGCACTATTTATTCCTTTATTCTGAACATTGTTTTCTTTTTCTTTTCTTAGACAGGGTTTTGCTTTGTCACCCAGACTAGGGTGCAGTGGAGCAATCATGGCTCACTGCAGCCTCAACCTCCTGGGCTCAAGCGATCCTCCTGCCTTAGCCTCTTTAGCCTCCTGAGTAGCTAGGACCATAGATGCAACCATGCCTAGTTAATTTTTTTTCATTTTTTTTTAGAGACAGGGTCTCAGTATGTTGTCCAGGCTGGCCTCGAGCTCCTGGGCTCCCAAAGTGCTGGGATTACAGGTGTGAGCCACTGCACCCAGCCTGAACATTTTTAAATGAAGCTTATAAGTACTACAACTTTTTAAGAACCCTACCAAACAGTTGTTCATATTGAGTGTATAGTCAAACAAAAACTTCCTGGGCTCTTTCATTGAAACCATTATTAAGCCAGATCTCATCAACCCTGCTACTAGGCTAATTGAGAGGTTGAAACCAAGGGCAGGCATTTACATTTATTCTCATTGATCTTAATTTTCCTGGTTCTGTACCATCACTTCCAGCTTCTTAAGATATATTTGAATCTTAATCACAACATTTATCCCTTCCAGCCTTCTGTTACTTCCAAATATGATAACCAAAACACTTTATTAGTGTTGAATAGAACAGAACTAAAAATAGTTCTGGCATACCATTTGCTTCACGCTGACATTGAACAATTGAGGTCCCCATCGTACGCACTAGAAATGGAATGAGTGTTTGATGAACGAATGTGTGATCCACTTTGGGGGTATGCCTGTTCAGTCAACCATAAAGGCATCTAATTATAGCTATCATCCAACCCACCTTTCTCCATTCTGAATACTCCAAGCTTGTCGGGTTTGGACTAATGCTTGGCCAAAATGAAGTGCCTTCTGCCAGTGCACCACACAGACCTTCCAGTTTAGTGATGTAATAAAGCTGGAAGGAGATTGGTGAGTCAGCACTTTGAGAATCCTTGCTGTGCCCAGGTCACCTCTGCCTTCACAGCCACGTATTCTGCCCTCTTCAGTGTTTGCATACATAGTTTTTCCAGTCCTGGTCCAAGCTCATCAGCCTGCTCTTCCTCTTCTCTAAAGCTGAAACTGTGCCCTGTTTGTCCATAGACATGCAGGCCAGGCAGCCATGGGTTCATTCAAACTGAGAAACATGGGATTGGGGATGTAGGCAAAGCAACCCATTTTCTTGCCCTAGGTTTGAGATGTATTTTTAGGACTTTACATATCAAATTCTAAGAGCATCTTCCATTCCGAGCAGTTAGCTGCTATTTACTGGACTTGCAGTCAGTGAGCATATATTCTGCGCATCCCTAGCACAGAAGCATCTCATTTTCTTATCACTTCTCAAGCAGTCTGAATCCATGGTAATAGCAAAAAATTTCTTGAAACTAAATTATAGCAAAGATATAAGTGTGGAGCTTCCTTTGTTAAATTTCATTTGTCTTCCTGGGAATGATTGAGTTGTGTATAAAATTTATGGTAATAGACTTTTTAAAGTATATTTCTCTGCAGTTGTTTAAAGAACCAGAAGAAAAGTGGCATTTGTCATTTACAGCTGTATTGGGTTTAGATGACCCCAGAGGAACCAGTGGAGCATCACCTAAATATTAGCTGTTTATCTCTGAAGCCTCATCAACTCTGTGTTTACGTACAACACCTAGTTTGGTTTCCTGGTGCCTGCTCCATTAAGAAGAGGCTAGAGATATTTAATTTACTTAAGAGTTTTGCAGTAGAAAATTTAATCTGATAGATACTAGGATTTCTCAAACCTTACTATGCGTATGAATCATCTGGATATCTTGTTAAAATGCAGATGTGGGTGGAGCCTGAGATTCTGCATTTCCAGCGAACTTGCAGAGGATGCTGACGTCACGGGTCAGAGGACCACACTTCGACTAGCAAGGCCTTATGCCACTGGGCTAAATTTAGAAATTATGATAGAGAGATAGATAGCGTAGCTCCAAAGTGGCTTAAGATGAATGTATTCAGAACAGTGATTATCAGGCAAACCATAGGTAGCAAACTCTAAATACATTTGTCTTGATTCATCTATTAACTCCCCCTCCAGTTTCCCTTTTCCAATTGTAATGTTTAAACAGTGCGATCTGCATATGTGGCTCTCTGGTAACTTGGCATTGATATAATTGTGCATGGCCCCACGTTTGGAAGAAATCTTTTTGTTGTGGCAGGTGCTTCCAGAGATAAACTCCTCGGGGGCCCCTGGGAGGGCGATTCAGGACACAGAGGCCAGTTGTCTGCAACTGGAGACTCTAAGAGCAGAAATCCCACTTTCCATTTTTCTTTTTTCTTCTTTTCTTTTTCCCTCTTCCTTATTTTCCAGATCTACTTTTCCAGCTTCATAAGTTACTTCTCTGGTCTTTCGTCCCATAATCACCCAATAGACCAGGAATGTGGTGCCATCCTGGGGCGCCCTCTGGTGGTTCATCGAAAATACAGCAATTCTCGATCTCTACCCTAGGGTTTCCCCTTACCAGTACTGAGAGCTTACGGGGGGCCCAGAGAAGGGACACGTACCTCAGCGTTAAGACAGCCCTGTCTGCTCCGTGCTGCACTGCTAAATAGTCCTAAATGTAGGAGGAGGATGGGCGGAATTTTTTAACAGTTTGGCCCCCGGTCGCTGCAGCTTCTGTCTTAATCACTGTGTCCTTGATTTCTCATTGACAGTCTCTGAAAAAGATGCTGTTTATCAATGGATAACTTTTCAGAAGAATAAATTTGGATTTGTGTGTTAAGGCCGATATGTCTTAGCAATCATTTAGCAGAAGACCAGCCCAGTGAGTCTTCAGGGCCTACTAAACCGATGTCTCTCAAATAAACGGTGTAATTAAACCTGAGCACTACGGAGAACCAAGTCAGCATTCTTTTTCAAATTTACGAAAGCTGGCTTCCCAAAGAAGTACCTTCAGAGGAGTTTTCTAGTTTTGTGTATTGTGCATTCAATTGTACAGGCAATGTTACATTTGCATTGCTAATAGACCCTTCCTGAATGTGTTTGACATTTTACTTGGCTTTGAAAGGACTTTTATGCTGCTGCTTTTTCTTCCCTAGTGCTGCCTTGGGCTAATTAACCTATTCCCTTACTGGCTGGGCCTACTATATGCAAATGTTCTCATTTTGCATTCTGACATGTCACTCTTGCACGACTATCCCTCACGAAACCCTGTGGGGTTTTATTGGATCAGTGCTACAGGAGGGCCAGCAGGGGGCGCATGGACCAGTTCTCTCTGAGTAGGTCTCACGCATGAGTTTTCCTTTCTGGTTGGTATGGAAATGTGGGAGCGTTTTGGCCTTCCCTTTCTTAAGAGTGATTCTTGAAATTTAAAGATAAAAGTTCATTATTAGTACTTACCAGACAGTCAAAAGGGGCAACTTTTTTGATGCTTTTGTAGTTTAATTTTATTCTGTCATTGTAATTGATTTGCAAGTATTGGGTGTAAATCATGTGCTGTGCTTTTTACAAGGGAAGGCTGTACAGAACAGTTATTTGAGCCTTACAAAAACCCTAGGTTGGTGGGACGCAGTGGCTCACGCCTGTAATCCCAACACTTTGGGAGGTTGAGGTTGGTGGATCATTTGAGTTCAGGAGTTCGAGACCAGCCTGGCCAACATAGTGAAACACCATCTCTACTAAAAATACAAAAATCAGCCAGGCATGGTGGCAGGTGCCTATAATCCCAGCTATTCAGGAGGCTGAGGCAGGAGAATCACTTGAACCCAGGAGGTGGAGGTTGCAGTGAGCTGAGATCACGCCACTGCACTCCAGGCTGGGTGACAGAGTGAGACTCCACTCCATCTCAAAACAAACAAACAAACAAACAAAAAAACCTAGGTTGGGAGAGTAAATAAGTGACATTACTCCTTCAACATTTCATTTCTTCAGCATAAGTGTTTTAGGTTTTTTTAACCTTATTTTTCATTTCCATCCCAGTCTTTAAGCTCCTCTCTTGTCATGTGAGAAATTCTATTCTTACTGAAATGTCCTTTGATATTGAGACACCAAATTTCTAAACCTCTACCTTCCTAGATATCTGGTCACAAAACATTAAGGATTGAGAACTTTCTATTGTGTCATTTGTCATTTCACTGTGATGTTCATTGATGATGTTGGAGCAAAACCAACAAGGGCCATTAAATCATTGCCCCTTCCAAGCTGGGCACAGTGGCTCACGCCTGTAATCCCAGCACTGGGAGGCTGAGGTGGGTGGATCACTTGAGGCCTGTTCAAGACCAGCCTGGCCAACATGGCAAAACCCCACCTCTACAAAAAGTACAAAAATTAGCTGGGAGTGGTGGCATGCACCTGTAGTCCCAGCTACTTGGGAGGCTGAGGTGGGAGGATCACTTGAGCCCAGGAGGCACAGGTTGCAGCGAGCCGAGATCATGCCACTGCACTCCAGCCTGAGCAACAGAGCAAGACCTTGTCAAAAAAAAAAAAGAAAAGAAAGACTGAAAGAAAAAGGAACAAAATCACTGCCCCCTCCAAAAAAAAAAGTTACAAATTAGGGGGGCAAAGGAGAGAAAGGGGGTTGTCTTTCAATAGGGATTTCGCTGTTGCTTCAGAAGGGACAAGGATTGAATGCTGAAGGCTGCTGCTTTATTGTGTTTGTTCTAAAATCAGATTATTGGCTAGACACAGTGGCTCATGCCTGGAATCCTAGCACTTTGGGAGGCCAAGGAAGGAGGATTTCTTGAGGCCAGGAGTTCAAGACTAGCCTGGTTAACATAGCAAAACCCCATCTCTCCAAAGAAATAAAGAAATAAAGAAAATCAGATCACTGAAAAGAGAGTCTGGATGTGAGATATCAAAACCCAAGGGTGTAGAATTCCCAAAGCCCAATCCCACAGCTCTCAGGATCACAACTCATTGCGCTGTGCATACCTACAGCTGCTGCCTGTAGAAGCAGTCACATCTGCTGCTTGCTAGCCTGGTTCATGTCAGTTCCACTGATGTTCGGCCTCTTGTCTGTTGGGCGTTGGTTTGCCCACACAGCAGCGGTAACTCAGACTTCAGTGGTTAGTAAGAGACTGAGATACTTGTCCATAAGAACTGGCTTCAGGGTCACTGTTTGTATGTGCAGGTTTGAACACACTGATCTGATCTGTCTGAAGGAGGTGTTGTTTCTAGTGTTAATGGTGAGTTGTTCCTTTCCAAGGAGAAAGTCCCCTTTCTCCTTGTGTGAAGGGGAACTTCAAAGTCAACTTGGAAGAGAGAGACGGACAAACCAAGCATGTAACCCATTAAGAAAACTTTCAGTGCACTAGCCCTCTTTTTGTATGGTATTTGGGTTTTTTAACCATAGTCAAATTCAGTTTTTAACAGTCTCACTCTGTTATCATATTAGTGACTGTACTGGGAATACTTTTGAAACTTGTGGAGAACAGGATTCTTTCTGGCGGCCCTTGCTGAGTTGGCGTGTGTGTGTGTGTGTTTGTGTGTGTGTGTATATTAGGGGAGAGGAAATCGTAGGTCCAGTATGGACCCAGAGCTAAGGGGAATCTTGGAGAGTAGTGGCTCTGGCAGATGAGGATTCAGAAATCAAGTGCAAGGACTGTTCTGGACTCTCACTGCTAACCTGCTTTTTCTCAATGCCTGGCTCTGAGGGCAGGGTCCAGCTGGTGTCATGCTCTCCAAAGGCTTCATTTTATTTTCCAGCCAGGCGAAGGAGAGGTGAGAAATGGAACCAACATTTCTGAAAAGGAAATTTAAGAACTGCATCATCTACCCTCTGAAAAGAAAAGGAGAAAAAAAACAAAGGAGAGAGGCTATTGAGAACATCTTAGGGGAGTTGTTAACTCCATTAAAAAATGTATGTGTTAGAGTGTTCACTTGCCCGGTGTCTTCATCATCTTCCTTTGCGATGTGCAGCTGCCATGGCTAGTGTTTTTTTTTGTTTTGTTTTGGTTTGGTTTGGTTTTGGAGACAGAGTCTCGCTCTTTTTGCCCAGGCTGGAGTACAATGGTGCAATCTCGGCTCACTGCAACCTCCGCCTCCTGGGTTCAAGCGATTCTCCTGCCTCAGCCTCTCAAGTAGCTGGGACTACAGGCGTGTGCCAGCTACTATTACACCTGGCTAAAATTTTTTTGTATTTTTAGTAGAGACGGGGTTTCACCTTGTTTGCCAGGATGGTCCCAATCTCCTGACCTCGTGATCTGCCTGCCTCGGCCTCCCAAAGTGCTGGGTAGTGTTTTATCTGCTTCAGTGCTTGGGGTAGGATTGGGTTTGGGGAGTTCACACTGACCTAGTGTTAATCTTGCCAAGGATGTTCTTTCCCCGGTGCTCATGTTCTGATGTCGTTTCCCTCCTTCCCTTTCTCCTCCCTTTCCTTTTCCCTTTGTCACTGCCCTCTTCCCTTTCCCAGCATCCAGAGCTGCTGTTGGCGGATTGTACCCACGGGGAGATGATTCCTCATGAAGAGCCTGGATCCCCTACAGAAATCAAATGTGACTTTCCGTTTATCAGACTAAAATCAGAGCCAGCCAGACAGTGAAACAGTCACCGTGGAGGGGGGACGGCGAAAAATGAAATCCAACCAAGAGCGGAGCAACGAATGCCTGCCTCCCAAGAAGCGCGAGATCCCCGCCACCAGCCGGTCCTCCGAGGAGAAGGCCCCTGCCCTGCCCAGTGACAACCACCGGGTGGAGGGCACAGCATGGCTCCCGGGCAACCCTGGTGGCCGGGGCCACGGGGGCGGGAGGCATGGGCCGGCAGGGACCTCGGTGGAGCTTGGTTTACAACAGGGAATAGGTTTACACAAAGCACTGTCCACAGGGCTGGACTACTCCCCGCCCAGCGCTCCCAGGTCTATCCCCGTGGCCACCACGCTGCCCGCCGCGTACGCCACACCGCAGCCAGGGACCCCGGTGTCCCCCGTGCAGTACGCTCACCTGCCGCACACCTTCCAGTTCATTGGGTCCTCCCAATACAGTGGGACCTACGCCAGCTTCATCCCGTCACAGCTGATCCCCCCAGCCGCCAACCCCGTCACTAGTGCGGTGGCCTCGGCCGCCGGGGCCACCACTCCATCCCAGCGCTCCCAGCTGGAGGCCTATTCCACTCTGCTGGCCAACATGGGCAGTCTGAGCCAGACGCCGGGACACAAGGCTGAGCAGCAGCAGCAGCAGCAGCAGCACCACCTCAGCAGGGCTCCAGGGCTCATCACCCCGGGGTCCCCCCCACCCGCCCAGCAGAACCAGTACGTCCACATTTCCAGTTCTCCGCAGAGCACCGGCCGCACCGCCTCTCCTCCGGCCATCCCCGTCCACCTCCACCCCCATCAGACGATGATCCCACACACGCTCACCCTGGGGCCCCCCTCCCAGGTCGTCATGCAATACGCCGACTCCGGCAGCCACTTTGTCCCTCGGGAGGCCACCAAGAAAGCTGAGAGCAGCCGGCTGCAGCAGGCCATCCAGGCCAAGGAGGTCCTGAACGGCGAGATGGAGAAGAGCCGGCGGTACGGGGCCCCGTCCTCGGCCGACCTGGGCTTGGGCAAGGCAGGTGGCAAGTCGGTTCCTCACCCGTACGAGTCCAGGCACGTGGTGGTTCACCCGAGCCCCTCAGACTACAGCAGTCGTGATCCTTCAGGAGTCCGGGCCTCTGTGATGGTCCTGCCCAACAGCAACACGCCCGCGGCCGACCTGGAGGTGCAACAGGCCACTCACCGCGAGGCCTCCCCCTCCACCCTCAACGACAAAAGCGGCCTGCATTTAGGGAAGCCCGGTCACCGGTCCTACGCGCTCTCACCCCACACGGTCATTCAGACCACACACAGTGCTTCAGAGCCACTCCCGGTGGGACTGCCGGCCACGGCCTTCTACGCAGGGACTCAACCCCCTGTCATCGGCTACCTGAGCGGCCAGCAGCAAGCAATCACCTATGCCGGCAGCCTGCCCCAGCACCTGGTGATACCTGGCACACAGCCCCTGCTCATCCCGGTCGGCAGCACTGACATGGAAGCGTCGGGGGCAGCCCCGGCCATAGTCACGTCGTCCCCCCAGTTTGCTGCAGTGCCTCACACATTCGTCACCACCGCCCTTCCCAAGAGCGAGAACTTCAACCCCGAGGCCCTGGTCACCCAGTCTGCCTACCCAGCCATGGTGCAGGCCCAGATCCACTTGCCCGTGGTGCAGTCCGTGGCCTCCCCGGCGGCAGCTCCCCCTACTCTGCCTCCCTACTTCATGAAAGGCTCCATCATCCAGTTGGCCAATGGGGAGCTAAAGAAGGTGGAAGACTTAAAAACAGAAGATTTCATCCAGAGCGCAGAGATAAGCAACGACCTGAAGATCGACTCTAGCACCGTGGAGAGGATCGAAGACAGCCATAGCCCGGGTGTGGCCGTGATACAGTTCGCCGTCGGGGAGCACCGAGCCCAGGTAATGTTGGCCCGGGTGGCACAGGGATGGGACACCACACCGCGACGCCGTCGTCATCTCCTGGCAAGACGAATTGCTTCTATGAGGCAGGATTAAGGGTTCTCAGGTACACCTAGACCTTAGACTCGGCCTTTCCCAACTGCATTCTCTAGAAAAAATAAGCCCACTTTCCCATGACCTCTGCTGTGTGTAATGAATTGATCTCCATGCATGGAAAGTGGGGCTAGTTATGGAGTCGTTGAGACAGTTCAGAAACTCACCACTCTAGTTGTTTCTTGAATTCTGTGGTTAGGATGAGGAACCCTGATTAGGAAAGGCTGCTGGACTTCAGGTCCTTCCAGCGGTCATTCTGCACTTTTTCCTACCAGGAAAAGACAGAGGATGCTGCTGGAGTGAGTGGATTAGGTGCTGAAGCAATCACATCCCATTGCAACATCCATGTTTTAAAATGAATGCTGGGTGCAGTGGTATATGCCTTTGGTCCCAGCTACTCCAGAGGCTGAGGCAGGAGGATCACTTGAGCCCAGGAGTTCGAGGCTGTAGTGAGCTTTGGCTGAACCTGTGACTGTCACTGCACTCAAGCCTGGGCAACATAGCAAGACCCCGTCTCTAACATATATATAATGTCTTACTATTATTTAGGTATGATAAGGCCGACAGATAGATCAGGAGACAACTCTCTTTGATGAGATAATTTGTTATACTCTCTGATCCCGAGAGGAAGGGGCACTCTACACCAAGAAGTGTAGAGCACCATAAAGTGGGGGGAACCTGGGGAAGCACCAGGTGGGTCAGGAGGCGGAGAGAGTGAGGGGAAATATGGCAAACAACAGCCTTTATTGTGGTTTCATGGGAGGCAGGATAAACAGGTTTAGGATCAGCTAGAGTGGATAATTCCAATGTGCTCTGGGGCATAGGGGCTGTCCCTAGTTGTCTGGCGGCTGGTGCTGGGGTGATCGATACAGGTGGAAGGTCCAGGCACAGTGGGTCACACCTGTAATCCCAGCACTTTGGGAGGCTGAGGCGGGTGGATCACCAGAGGTCAGGAGTTCGAGACCAGCCTGGCCAACATGGTAAAACCCCGTCTCTACTAAAAATACAAAAATTAGCTGGGTGTGGTGGTGTGTGCCTATAATTCCAGCTACTCCAGAGGCTGAGGCAGGAGAATTGCTTGAACCCAGGAGGCGGAGATTGCAGTGAGCCGAGATCAGGCCATTGCACTCCAGCTTGGACACAGAGCAAGACTCCGTCTCAGACAAAAAAAAAAAAAAAAGTTAGCCCCAAGTGTGATGGACCCATATAGGAGTCTGTTGGGGAGTGGGCTCTGGACTGGACTGGTTAGTTTGCATATGAAAGTCAGGCTCCTAGGAATTAGCTCTGGACTGGTTGGTTTGCATGTGAAAGTCAGGCTTCTAGGAATTAGCTAATCCTGGGAGAGACTATACCTCTGGGATCCGCAAGACCCTAAAATATCAAAGCATCAGAAAGTAAAAGCATGGTTAATACAATCTGAGAAGTCAGGGCTGTCCCAGGTGACCTGCTGGGCTTGGGGTAAAGTCATCTGTAGCCAAGATGAGTCCCTTGAAGTATGGTTAACTCTCTTAATTTCCACAGGCTCCTTCAATCCACCCTCTTCCAGGTTCTTAGATCGATTACATGCATTTATTCCACAGCCCGTTTCTTTCACTGCCCAGGTTGCTGGGAGTCCAGCAGGTTCAGCCTGCAGCTGAGAGCTTTCCTGGCTATCGAGCTCACTTTCTACAAGTGTTTCCATCTAGGATTTGAAAACACTCAAATGGGACGGAGCCTCCTTCCAGCTTGAGTTGAAAATAGTCATGAAATAGCTGCTATTTGGGACATTCAGATAAAATAAAACAAGAAAAAAAAGATAAACTAATTAATGGTTTGAATTATTTTGGGCTCTTTTTTCTCATTTTTGAGACAGTGTTTCTCTGTCTCCTAGGCTGGAATGCAGTGGTGCAATCATAGCTCCCTGTGGCCTTGACCTCCTAGGCTCCAGCGATCCTCCCCAACCTCCCTAGTAGCTGGGACCACAGGTGCATACCACCATGGCCAGCTAATTTAAAAAGTAAAAAACATTTTAGTGGAGATTGGGTCTTGCTGTGTTGCCCAGGCTGGTCTCAAACTCCTGGGCTCAACCAATCCTTCCACCTCGGCCTCCCAAAGCCCTGAGATTACAGACACGAGTCCCCATGTCTGGCTTTTTTGAGCATTTTTTAAAAGCCCAAGTGAGCAAAGGACGAAATCAGTTTTCCAGAACTGCTCGTGAATGACAGGCTTGCACAAAGTCAGGGCCCTGCACTGGCGAGAGCTTTCAGCCCTGGATACTCTTCTTTGTATTATGAGATGTCACTGTAGGTTTACAGTCTTTGAAAGGGCCCAAGAAAGATTTCCCCGAAGATTTGATTAAAAAAAAAAAAAATCAGATTTTTAAATAAATGACATAAGAACAGAGCTCACCAGCCCTCTGTAGTGGGTGCTCACTTCCTGCATGAATTAGGAGTGGGTACTAGGAGAAAGAAAATGCACTGCCTTGAGCAAAGTTGACTCTTCACAGACCCCAGGTGAAACACGGAAAATAAACATGGGCGAAGAGTCATTGCTTTTCAGGGTACGTAGAATCCTTAAAACATTTTTGTGAACAGAGGCAAGTGTGAAAAGAGGTTTTGTTTAGAAATGCGACTGGTTCCTTGCCGGCCAGCATCTCCTTCAGCTTGAGAATGAAGGCGGACACTTCAGCTGTGGGCCGCACTCCGCAGGCCTGGCAGCCTCCGCAGAGCCCAGGCTCTTCTATTTTTTTATTTTATTTTTTTTTTAATTATTATGTTTCTATTTTTATTTTTATTTATTTATTTTTTGTTTTTTTTGGAGACAGAGTCTTACTCTGTCACCCAGGCTGGAGTGCAATGGGGTGATCTTGGCTCACTGCAACCTCTGCCTCTTGGGTTCAAGTGATTCTTTTACCTCAGCCTCCCGAGTAACTGGGATTACAGGCACACACCACCACCCCCTGCTAATTTTTGTATTTTTAGTAGAGACAGGCTTTCATCATATTGGTCAGGCTAGTCTCGAACTCCTGACCTCAGATGATCTACCCGCCTCGGCATCCTACAGTGCTGGGATTATAGGCACGAGCCACCGTGCCCAGCCCCTTACAGCCCTCTTCTGTTCATGGAGGGGAAGAATCTAGGTGTGTTTTTCCCTCTCCAAACTTTGCAAAATTATTGATTGAATGAAAGAGAAATTGGCTTCTCTGTGAAGTCAGAGCCCTGTTCTCATGGTTTTTCCCATAGTGAGATCACTAAGTCTCTCTACTGACAGCCAGGGTGCAGACAAGCAGGTAGAAGTGTTGTCAGGGCCTGTTCGCAGGTCTGTGGGGTCGGGCCCCCGCGTGGCTGTGCTGCATGCCGGGAAGGGCTTCTGCAAAGAAAGGCAAGTGTGCTGAGACCTGCTGAAAAGGCAGCTAGGGCTTCACGGTGTAGAAACAAAAGTGCAAGGCCCTGACGCAACCAATGATTTGTCACTTTACCGAGGAGCCTATCAGAAATCGGCTGACATCATCACAGCTAAAATACTCCACCAGCTGTGTTTGCCACAAGTGACAGGTTCCGAGTCAGCGGAGATTCAGACAGAGAGCATGAGAGGGGGAGATGGGAGGGAGAGATAATTCATATCTGGACTTAATTGAGGTTCCAAAGGCTACATCCTTCTCTCCGTCTGCAGTGCCTTCCTGAGGGGTTTTCTCCTCTAGCCTGGAGAATCTTCCCGGTCTTCTCAACTGGTTAGGCATCGCTGACACTGCACCCACAGAGAAATTCAGAAATGTGCAAATTGTTGAGCTTAATAAGCAAAATCACAAATTTGATTGGGGAAGTTGTGGAAGAAGAGATGGTTTTCTCCAAAACAGATGGCATTGTGACTCTAGGCAGAAATCCTGCATGAACAGACTCTTGAGGATGCCTGACCTCATAAGACCCCCCCCCCCAACATCACACCCCCAGGGAAAGTCGTGTGATACGGTATGGTGGTGACAGACCCAGGGGTGCGGCTTTGGGTCTCTGGCAGGACAAGTTATTTCACTTTTCTGAGCTGCAGCTCTCTCCTCTCTAAGCCAGGCAAATGAATTTTGTTTTTGTGTGTGTGTGGGTTTTTGTGTTCATTTGTTTGCTTGTTTTGAGACAAGGTCTTGTCCCGTCACCCAGGCTGAAGTGCAGTGGTGGGCTCATTGGCTCACTGCAGCCTCAACCTCACGGACTCAATTGATCCCGCCACCTCAGCCTCCCCAGTAGCTGGGACTATGGGTGTGTGCCACTATACCCAGCTAATTTTCTGTATTTTTTGTAGAGACAGGGTTTCACTATCTTGCCCGTGCTGGTCTGGAACTCTTGGGCTCAAGCAATCCACCCACCTCGGTCTCCTAAAGTGCTGGGATTACAGACGTGAGCCATGGCGCCCGGCCACATAGGATTCTTCATAGGAGATAATCTCTCGAGACTGCTCGGCTTTTTAATGCTTCACTTTTATACTTTCCAGAACAGCACAGATCTTGTAAAAATTGATTAGCATCAGTTAACCAAAAACCAAGAAGGGTATTAAGATGAACATGTTCATGTATGAACCTCATGCTAAGCGGCATACAGACCTGGTGGGAACTAAAGCCATCTCGTATAAAACTGAGGGGTGTTTTAGTTTGGGCATTATTTTTAAGGGGCTGAATTCCTCATTAAGACTGTGGAAAGATGCCCCCAGCGTTGTCCCAGCTGACGCTCCAGACAAGGCAATGTAGGAGAAAAATGCTTTTCCGTGTTTGTCACTATCACTGTGGCATTGCCCTGCCTGGTGCAGCGTTTCTCGCTTGGGCAAAGCGTCTATGCATCCCCCAGGCCTCCACCTAGATGCTGTAGGAGGAAAGGGGAATGCCAGGTGTTGTCCATTGTTACTGTGTGCACCGAAGGAAGCCTCCTTCCTCTTCAGTGAAAGGTGATTGCACGTTCCCCACCCTGGAAGAGAGTTGCTACTTTGGCATGCCTTGATTCTGGTTGAGAGTCCCAAAGGATGACAGAATCACTTCCCTTGAGCCTCACTGCCAAATAGAATCCACTTAATATCCTCCAGGTTTGAGGCCATAAGTCTGTGGCGCATCCCAGATGGGACCCCCCAAGCGATAGCATCAACGTGGGGGCCAATGTGACTGAAAAGAAGGATGGGGCTTCGCACCTCCTCCTCGTGTAGGAAGTAGGTTAGCTGCTTGGCAAATGCAGGAACTGGCCCTGAAGAGAGCTGAGTCTGAACGTATCCCTCACCCGTCAGTAGCACTGGGACCTTGTGCAATGTTAGTTTTCCCTTCCCTGCTTCAACTTACATGGCGCTGGCCCTGAGAAAGTGATTTACAGCTGAAAAATAAATCAAAGGCCTCATGTTCTAAAAAGCATTTCTGGAAGGAGAAGCAGCTGATGAAAGTCTAGAAAGAGGCTGAACTTTTCCAATGAGCACAATAAGCCATTTTTACCCTGCCTGTAATCCTCGGGGTGGAGTCCCGCGAGTGGCCGAGGAGAGCACCCTTCTCGCCGTTGCTGTTTGTAAGGCTAAATGATGTCATGCCAGCCTGCGTAAGCATATCAGTCTTATTTCTGAGCGTGAACTGGACGTGAGGGATGCATTGGTGCTCCAGCCCTCCAGATAGGTAAGACAACCAATGCAGAAACAAGGGCTCCCAGGCTCCTCTTCTGCAAGAGGCTGTTAGCGACGTGTCTGCTGGGACAGCCATGCCCAGGATGGCCCCAGTCAGGGAGCCTTTGGCTTCCATCTGGCGGCGTTCTATATTATCCCATCCTTCTGTTTCGCCCTT
This sequence comes from Colobus angolensis palliatus, assembly GCF_000951035.1. Lineage (NCBI taxonomy): Eukaryota > Metazoa > Chordata > Mammalia > Primates > Cercopithecidae > Colobus > Colobus angolensis. The sequence continues at coordinate 17,303,592 of NW_012119598.1, read as the reverse complement.
CCTAGGTTCAGCTTCTCTGAAGAGTACACAGCATTTGCTCAGTGGAGTTGTAAAATTTATTGGTAAAGTGCTCTGGGCTGACACGTTCCTTTGCTTCTTTCCTAAATGCCAGGCTCTGTGTGTTATTAGGGCCGTCTGTCACTTCCCAGCACCTCCTGAGGTGACTGCTTTCCTGACTTGGTGGCTGCTTAATATTCAGTGCCATTTCCTCCTCCCGACTGTCCTGGCGTGGGTGTGAGTGTGCCTGTGTGTGCTTGTACAGCAGTTGTTATCATGATGTACTTACTGGGTGTCTACCGATGGCTTTCCTTTCATTCTACTATTTTTCAGTTTGACTGCTGTGAGCTGTGAGTCATCGATGGTAGCATTATGCATTGAATGGATTAGCTGGTACCTAAAAATAGCCAAGGCCCTCATGCGGGCGGCACATAAGCTTTTAGAGTCAGTCCCTTTGCAGCCAAGGCAGACCCACTTGCCAACATTGAACATGCCGAGCTTGGTGGCGATGAATCCTAACGTATCAAAAAATAGATAGTTGGTGACTGCCCTGTGTGCAGAGCGCAGCCCTGGATTTGTGCCGCAGTTGTTGGTAATACACACTTCCTATCTGTTCTGATGCTGGAAAGGCTCCAACAGAGAAACTATGTCAAACCGCATTTTTGTTTGTGGGTCTTTGTACCTCTCCAAAAAAAAAAAAAAAAAAACCTCTCCAAAAAAAAAAAAAAAAAAAGAGAAAAATGCTCTGCTTTAAACTTTATGTGCTACACGTGCTCCCAACTAGGTCATCTTACATGTTTTGATTCTCTCCAACCATTGTTGTTTATAGCATTTTTTTAAAAAATTAAAGACTATTGTTTAAAGCAGTTTTAGGTGTACAGCAAGTAGAGAGAGGTCCCACACACAGAACAGTTTTCCCTGTTGTTAAAATCTTGCATTGGTGTGATAGATTGGTTACAGTTGATGAGCCAGTACCGATACCTTATTTTTAACTAAAGTCCATAGTTATACTACAGTTCACTCTGTGTTGTACATGCTGTTTTTGATGAATTTCTGATGTCATGTATCCAGCATTACAGTATTATACAGAACAGCTGTACCACCCTAAAAATCCCTTATGCATGAACTATTTGTCCCCCACACCCCACCTTAAACCCCTGGATCCCACTGATCGTTTTACTGTCTCCATAGTTTTGCCTGTTCCAGAATGCCATGCAGTTGGAATCATCCAGTATGTCGCCTTTTCACATTGGCGTCTCTCACTTAGCGATATGCATTTCGGGTTCTTCCATGTCTTCTTGTTGCTCTGATAGCTCATTTCTTTTTAGCACTGAATATTATGTTGTTCTTTAAGGCACATCTTTTTTTTTTTTTTGAGATAGGGTCTTGCTCTATTGCCCAGGCTGGAGTGCAGTGACACCACAATAGCTCACTGCAGCCTTGACCTCCTAGGCTCAAGCAATCCTCCCACCTCAGCCTCCCTAGTGACTGGGACCACAGGCACACACCACCACACCCAGCTAATTTTTGTATTTTTCTGTAGACATGGGGGTCTTGCCATGTTGCCCAGGCTGGTTTTGAACTCCTGAGCTCATGTGATCCTCCCACCTCAGGCCCCCAAAGTGCTGGGATTACAGGGATGAGCCACTCTGCCCTGCCTAAGGCACACATTTTAAGGCTCCAGAAAAGGAAGGCAAGTGAGCTAGAACCTGTGTGCCTGAGGGCTTCCGTGTCACAGCTGCTGTGGTCACTTGCTGGACTGTGTCCTTCCTGGCCAGCCCTGAGCCTCCCCACAGGGCCTTCCCACAAGGGAACTCTGTGAGCCACGCTACCACGTGTGAGAAAATCCCAGCTTTTAATTTGGGATTTGTGTTAGGAGGCGTCCCGGTGCTAGAGTGTGGGTTTACTGAACAACCCTGAAACACTTCCACCAAGGACTGAGTCAGGCTTTGCGTGAACATGATTCAGTGTTTTAAATAGAACACTCACAGAGATTTTACACTCAGCCAAAGAGTTTTGACTGTTTTTATTAATGATTTTTAAACATTGCAGTAAACGGGTCTCTCGTTTACCCCCTTCATCCTTGAGACAGGGTTTTCTGATTTTTTTCATGCTGAGAATGTAACCATGCAGACTAGCCTTCCAGGAGAGCAGACCGGCCTTTACAGGTAAAACAAGACTGAGAATTTCACTTGCAGACAAAAGAATACCGAATTTAATAATTTCACCAAAAACAAGACATACTCACTGAAATCGAGCTTATGAGAGATTTCACTGCTCCCAGCAGCAAGCGAAATTTGTGTGTCTGGGATAGTGTCACGACAAAATGTTTTGTGAAACAGATGCCCTTCGCAATTTGTGAAAACAGGGACTCTTGTGAAGGAAAAGGGAGACATATTTAAACAACAGACGCTTTGTTTTCTTTCTATCTTGTTTTTGGTGATATGTACATATGTGTGTATATAGACATAGCACCAATCTAAGATTGAAATATACAATCAAACAGCATAAATATGCGTGTATGTGCATAGTGTTTAGATACAGTAGTTATTGACTAAGTGGTAAAAGGAATATTATTGAATTTTCATACAGAGGAGCTAAAATTTTTCTTAAAAGCCAGTCACTAGTCAGATTAGGAAGATGACACTGAATAAATAAGTATGAGCCCAGAAGTGAGTCTGTGTTGTCTCCCTGTCTTGGTTCCTCCATCCCAAATGGGAGTTGGAGGTGATGATTTTAGAGGAGTTGGTTGAGGGGGCTGGAGGGAAGAAGTAGGCAGATCTCTTATAACCGCACTGATGAGCAAATGGGCTTGCTGGCAGCAGCAGGAAGAGGAAGGGAAAGAGTGAAGGATGGTGGGAGGCGGTCCACCCCCAAAAGCAAGAGGTGCTGGCGACAGTGCATCCAGAGATGAAAAACAGAGGGGCCTCAAGCTGACAAAAGTATAAAGGCCATCCCTGAGCACGGTGGCTCACATCTGTAATCCCAGCACTTTGGGAGGCCGAGGTGCGTGGATCACCTGAGGTCAAGAGTTCAAGACCAGCCTGATCAACATGATGAAACCCTGTCTCTATTAAATACAAAATATCAGCCTGGTGTGGTGGCAGGCGCCTGTAATCCCAGCTACTTGGGAGGCTGAGGCAGGAGAATCACTTGAACCTGGGAGGTAGAGGTTGTCGTGAGCCAAGATTGCACTATTGTACTCTAGCCTTGGCAACAGAGTGAGAATCCATCTAAAAAAAAGAGAAAGAAAGAAAAGTTACAAAGGCTATCCTACATACTGCTTAGTGTGTTTGAAACAGGATATATTTATTGGATGAAAAAAATGGGCTCTACTGAGCTGTCTGGCATTATGTAACATGCTTTGGTTATCTGTGGTACTGCTCCCATGAGTTTATTTTCATTGAGATTTCATCAGAAACCATTCTGGAAAATGTGTGGAACCCCAGCAAGATCATAAAATGACTTAATGATTACTAACACAGCTGCAGGAACGAGAGTGGAGAGAAAATAACTGAAATATGATTCAATAAAATCATGACGACCTCAGCATCTGACAAGGTGAGGTGGCTATGGCTCCGCTGAGAAAGCTGCCTATTAGCGGGTAAGCCACAACCTGGAGAAAGCACTGCTCCTCTCCCTGGGGGAGGCCATAGCCCATTTTAGTTCTGGCTGGTAAAAAAAAAAAAAAAAGAAAAAAGAGAAAGAAAAAGGAAAAAAAAAGACAGGCAGTCTCTCTATTGCCCCCTGTTGTCCAGTTGTACCATTGCAATGTTTTTCCATACAGAAGGCAAACAGAACTATTCTTTCAGATTTTTTTTTTTCTTTTTTTTTAGGATGGAGTCTGGCACTGTCGCCCGGGCTGGGGTGCAATCACGCGATCTCGGCTCACTGCAGCCTCTGCCTCCCGGGTTCAAGCAATTCTCCTGCCTCAGCCTCCTGAGTAGCTGAGATTTACAGGCACCCGCCACCACACCTGGCTAATTTTTTTGTATTTTTAGTAGAGATAGGGTTTCACCATGTTGGCCAGGCTGATCTCGAACTCCTGACCTCATGATCAACCCGTCTCACCCAAGTAAATAAAAAGGAATGCATAAGAAGGTAAACAGTCCCTTGTGGCTCCAGGGACTGGTTTCATGGAAGAAGATTTTTTCACAGGATGGGAAGAGGGACGGGGATGATTTTGGGATGAAACTGTTCCACCTCAGATCATCAGGCATTAGTTAGATTCTCTTAGGAGCACACAACCTGGATTCCTTGCATGCTCAGTTTACAATAGGATTCATGCTCCTATGAGAATCTAATGCTTGCGACTGATCTGACAGGAGGTGGAGCTCAGTGGGGAATGGTCGCTCACCTCCAGCTGTGCAGCCCAGTACCTAACAGACCATGGACTACTACCGGTCCATTGCCCGGGGGTTGGAGATCCCTGGTATAAAGAGGAGAAGGGGCCAGGCTAGGTGGCTCATGCTTGTAATCTCAGCACTTTGGGAGGCCAAGGCAAGAGGGAACTTGAGGCCAGGAGTTTTGAAACCGGCCTGGCCAACATAGCAAGACTCCTTCTCTACATAATAATCATCATTATCATCATCAACAGAACATTAGCTGGACATGGTGGTGCATGCATGTGGTCCCAACTACTCAGGCAGCTGAGGCAGGAGGATCTCTTGAGCCCAGGAGGTCAAGGCTGCAGTGAGTCATGATCATGTTACTGCACTCCAGCCTGGGCAACAGAACAAGACCCTATCTCAAAATAAAAAAAGAAAAGAGAAACTATGGAAACTAGAGTGTTGTTATTTTAAATAGAGCTGTCAGGGGAGTTGTCTCTGTGAAGGAGGGTGGGTGGCAACAGTACATGAGGCAAAAAAGATTCCAAATGAATGGAGAGAGTAGCAGGTGCCCAGATGGAAGGCGCAAGTGGGGTTAAAGGACCGGCAAGGAGACCACTGTTGGTGTGGTGTAGGGAGTAAGGTGCACATGCAGACCACATCAAGCTTGCATATGGTGACTGAGCGAGTGAGACGCAACGTGGCCAGGACAGAGGTGGTAGAGGTAGTGAAAAATAATCTCATTCTAGGTGTATTTGGAAAAGGAACCCATACAGTTTGTTTATCATTGGGATGTATGTGATGTAAGAGAAAGAGCAGAAGAAAGTGTGATTCCTGGGTCCTTGACTGGACAGCCAGAAGAATGGGATACCATTTATGGAGATGGGGAAGAACCTGGGATGGCCACCGGGCATGGGCACGTGGGGAGGTCTGATGTGTTTTAGGTCACTTTAAGTTTTGAGTTGCCTGTTTGACATCTGAGTGGACATCATCAGATAGCGTGGTCACTGGTGTCCAGATGTGCCCTTGTGAAGTGTTGTGTTTTGCATGTATGTTCTGTCTCCTCGTGGGAGGCAAGAAACTAGGTCTTAACCCATAGGTGCTCTTCTAAGGTTCCTAACACTTCGCAGGTGCTTGGTGTGCACTTGTTGAACTTTTACTAAAGCTGCAAAGCCTGACGTGTGTCGTTAGGAACACTCAATATTATTTTGAGGTCAGGCACGGTGACTCATGCCTGTAATCCCAGCACTTTGGGAGGCCAAGGTGGGCAGCTCACTTGAGGTCAGGAGTTCAAGACCAGCCAGGCCAACATAGTAAAACCCCATCTCTACTAAACATACAAAAATTAGCCAGATGTGGTGGGTCATGCCTGTAGTCCCAGGAGGTGATTGAACCCAGGAGGTGGAGGTTGCAGTAAGCCGAGATGGCGCCACTGCACTCCAGCCTGGACAATAGAGCAAGACTCCATCTCAAAAAAATAATAATAATAATAACAATATTTTGAAGCTGTCAGCATCATAAGGAACACCCATATGGGTCTTAAATTCAAGGAATTCACAGACTCATTGTTCCAGTTGAAGATGATATCATCCTACAAAATCACACCGTCTCTGTTTCACATCCAAACCAGTCCCCACTGGCAGTGACAGCATGTTTTGAGATGGAGAAGGCTCCTCTCCAAGGGAATTTCAAGCAACAGATTTGATTATATATATTCTCACTGAAAAATCCCTCAGTGAGATTTCTTCATTAACCGTTAATGATCAGTTAACCTTTAAGAATGTGTATATCCTTGTGACACACCTAATTATAAAACAAAAATAGATTTGCTATGAATACATGAGTGTACCTATTTGAGATGTGTGCAACAAGATTTTAACTTTCACCAAAGAAAGGGGAAAAAAGTTATTTTCCTCCACATACATTCAGACTCCAAGCGGGGGACCAAGTGCATTGTCTAGATAGTTCAAACTAATTAGTGAGGAGAAAACTAGCATTGGGCTGGCAGGCTATCCAATATGTGCCTACAATGATCAGATTATCTGAATAATCTTCTGCTCCCACCTCAGCTTTCATGGACCCAGCTGATAGCTGGTCATGGCATCTTTTCACAGGGTGACACAGCTCCTTTGGCAGGAAGCAAAGGCAGAATTTAGGCAAAAAAGAAGCAAAGAGAAGCCTTTGAAATGATTAAAGAAGAATCTCCCAAGCCTATCTAGGTTAACATAAATTCCATTAACAGGCCAGGTGGGCACAGTGGCTCATGTCTGTAATCCTAGCATTTTGGGAGGCTGAGGCAGGCAGATCGCCTGAGGTCAGGAGTTCAAGACCAGCCTGGCCAACATGGGGAAACCCGTGTCTACTAAAAATATAAAAAATTAGCCAGGGGTGGTGGTGGTGGGCACCTGTAATCCCTGCTACTTAGGAGGCTGAGGCAGGAGAATCTCTCGAATCCAGGAGACAGAGATTGCAGTGAGCTGAGATGGTGCCACTGCACTCCAAGCTGGGAGACAGAGTGAGACTCTGTCTCAAAAAACAAAACAAAACAAAAAATTCATTAACATCATCTTATTTTAGTGCACATCTCAAATATTCTCTCTCTCCATCACTTTTCTCTCGTGAATTTTTCGGTAGGCTATTCTAGCTATGGTTCACACCACAGCATTTAATTCTAAGGCCTGTCTTTGGAGGTTTGGAGTTTGGTTTGGTTTGGTTTGGTTTTTAGAGACAGAGTCCTGCTCTGGCACACAGGCTGGAGTGGTGCAGTAGCTCGAGTGACCCTCCCGCCTCTGTAACCGAACTTAGGTTTGGCTGCTCACCACTCAAAAGCCAAATATGAGAGATGAGGTTGGTGAGAGGAAACGCAGGTTTATTGGGAAAGCCAGCGTAGTTGAGAAGATGATGAGCTAGGCTTCTAACGTACCATCTCCAGGCCAGGCACGGTAGCTCACACCTGTAATCCCAGCACTTTGGGAGGCCAAGGCAGGCGGATCACCTGAGGTCAGGAGTTTGATACCAGCCTGACCAACATGGCAAAACACCGTCTCTACTGAAAAATACAAAAATTAGCCAGGTGTGGTGGCACATGCCTGTAGTCCCAGCTACTCAGGAGGCTGAGGCAGGAGAATAGCTTGAACCCAGGAGGCAGAGGTTGCAGTGAGCCAAGATTGTACCACTGCATTCTAGCCTGGGCAACAGAGTGAGACTCCATCTCAAGAAATAATAATAATAATTTTTAAAAAATTAAGTACCATCTCCAATTTTTTAGGCTGGTTGGAGGGTTTTTATGGGAAGGGGCTATGGGGGAGACAAGGAGGTTGGTATCGAGGCAACTGAGGACCGTAGACATTTGAGCACCAGTGAGGGTTCGAGAAGGTTGAGAACTTCTTTGTCCTTGGTCAGGTCACAATGCTCCTATCAGTCTTTTGTATTTTTAGTAGAGGGTTTCACTATCTTGGCCAGACTGGTCTCAAACTCCTGACCTCAGGTGATCCGCCCGCCTCGGCCTCCCAAAGTACTGGGATTACAGGCATGAGCCACCGTGCCCAGCCACTCCTACCAGTCTTTACCAATATATAGTTAGTTGTTTTTCTACTTCCCCTTTAATCCCAGAGTTAGTTTCTAAAAGTACATGATTGTTGTTTGTGTATATTATCTCGGTACGATAAAATTATCCTAGCCTACCTGCAGGAAAGGGTAAAACCCTTGAAACAAAAATGGAGTTAGTTATGTTCGTTCTTTTGCTATTTCACAGTTGTACCTCAGCCTCCCAAAGTGCTGGGATTACAAGAGTGGTGTCTTTGGAGTTTTGAGATGTGAAAATAATGAAAGGCTTTCAAAACGTCCAACAACATTATGAAGTCTTTAGTGGGGAACATGAGCATCTGTATCCTGGCTTTTGCAGTCATCAATTATAGTACCTGTTATAAAGGGCTTGTAGACATTTATGAGGCTACAGATACTTGGTAACGTGGAAATCCTCAGATAGGTTTATCTATGAGCACACAGTAGATGTTATTTTCAGAAAATTAAATATTGCCTGCCCTGCGAAGTGTGTATAATGTGGCTCACACACCAAGGGCCTCTCCATGGGTAGGTGTCCGGCTGTCTGCCAACAAAGAGGCAGGGAGTTATCCAGGAACACACAGAACCAAAAAAGAGGCTGACATGTTTGGAAATAAGGCTTCTGGTCTTCTGAATGTCACGTTACCTCTGCCTGGTGATGGGCAAGAATAAGCAAACAGCAACTCTGGTAGAGAGTCTTACGAGATAGATGTTAACACCTGAGAGTTTTGTTTTTATGACTTGGATTTTCAGCAAAACAGTCTCCACTTGACGTGGGATTGGTTTCCTTCTGTTCAGTGTATGTTGTTAATGGCTCTGAAAGGTTTGGGAGAGGATCTGTGGAGCCAGTTCCAGATCGGTCCTCCTACTTAGAATACAGTGGGTAACCCCATCTGATACGGTCACTTGTAAGTGTATTTGTCTATGTATATATGCACATATATGTTTCTGTGTGTGATGTAAATGTAGTTTTGAAACTGAATAGTGTCGCACACTTGTACAGGGTAACTAGAATTGTATGAGTGGCTATAAGGCAGACACTACATCACAATGATCTGTACCATGGAACAAGCCCATGAGCTCATGCTTTTGGATCCTACTTATTTCAGGCAATATTCACCACTGCTGGGGGGTAGTGGGAATGCTGAGTTCATCTCTTTTGGTGGCATTGTAATATCTTTGCTCACAAGGGTAGAGGTCAGGAGGCATAGAAAAAAGAAAATGGGTTTGGGGGCCAAAGACTGGGATAAAATCCTAAACCCATCAGCTAATAGCTATGACATTAGGCAAGTGACTTAATCTCTCTGTGACTATTCACAAAATTTATAAAATTGGAATAGCAATACTATTCCATACTAATACTGTTGTGAACATTAAACAAAATACTTTTTGTAAAGTTTGTACCTGAGAGCTTGACAGAGAGTAGGCACTCAAAAACTTTCAGCTTGCTTCACATTATAAAACTGGCCCAGAACAATGAAACTTCCCCCCAGCAATACACACAGGCGTATGGGTTCATGCTTACAGGCTCCCATATGAATGTACTCTAGTTGTCTCTTCTGAAAACATGCTTTGTGTGGATCCAGTAAAGTCTGTCATTCTAGAAGTGTATCACAACTATATCAATCAGAGTTAACAAAGGAGACAAAAAAGATGAAGTAGAAAAGCCACAATCCGTGGAAATTTACTACTTTTAAAGTTTTTTTGGTACTTCAATTATGTATGTGTGGTTTTGTGTGTCTGCATGTGTATAAAATCCAACAGAGGCCGGGCGCGGTGGCTCACGCCTGTAATCCCAGCGCTTTGGGAGACTGAGGCGGGTGGATCATGAGGTCAGGAGATCGAGACCATCCTGGCCAACATGGTGAAGCCCCATCTCTACGAAAAATACAAAAGTTAACCAGGCATGATGGCACGTGCCTATAGTCCCAGCTACTCAGGAGGCTGAGGCAGGAGACTCGCTTGAACCCGGGAGACGGAGATTGCAGTGAGCCGAGATCATGCCACTGTGCTCCAGCCTGGGCAACAGAGCAAGACTCCCTCTCACAAAAAGAAAACAAAAAAACAGAATATTTTAAATATTGTTACATACAGCCAATATTAATTTAGATTTACCACATATCTACCATTTTCATTCCTCTTCATTCCTCCCTGTACAAACTTCAATCTAGATTTGTTTTTTCTCTACCTAAAGAACACCTTTTAGTATTTTCTGTAATGCAGATCTGTTGGTGGTGAATTCTTTTAATTACTGTTTGTCTGAACGTGTCTCTATTTTGCCTTTATTCTAGAAGGACCGTTTTGCTCCATACAGAATTCTCAATTGGCAATTATTTTTCTTTAGCACTGTAAAGATATTCCATTGTCTCCATTGTCTACTGGCTTCCATTATTTTTGTTGAGATGTAAAGTGTGAGTTCAATTGTTGCTTATTTGGAGGTAATATGTATTTTGTTTTAAAGGCTTTTTTTTTTTTTTTTTTAATGGAGTTTCTCTGTTGTCACCAAGGCTGTAGTGCGATGGCATGATCTTGCAACCTCAGCCTCCCAGGTTCAAGCGATTCTCCTGCCTCAGCCTCCCAAGTAGCTGGGATTACAGGCTCTTGCCCCACCATGCCCGGCTAATTTTTATATTTTTAGTAGAGATGGGGTTTCACCATGTTGGCCAAGATGGTCTCAAACTCCTGACCTCCGGTGATCCACCCACCTCAGCCTCCCAAAGTGCTGGGATTACAGGCATGAACCACCATGCCCAGCCTGTTCTAGAGACTTTTAATGATATTTTTTTCCTGTGTAGTTTACAAGATGTCTTTGATTTATAGCAATTTATTTCTCATCTGCCTCAGTGAGGATTTCTTTTTATTTTTCCTGTTTGGGCTAGGCCTTCTTGAAACTGTTTTATTATCCTTCTTCAGTGTGGGAAAATTCTTAGCCATTACCTCCTCAAATATTACTTCTGCCCTATTACCTCCCCTCTCTTCCTCCTCCTAGGATTCAAATTATGTGTCTGTTGGCCCCTCTCAATTTATCTTATCTGTCTCTTACCCTCTCCTCCATACCATCATTTTGTCTCTATGTTCACTCTGTGGAGTCTCTTCTAAAGCTCTAATTAGAGAATCCACTTCATGAATTTTTTTTTTTTTTTTTTTTGAGACGGAGTCTTGCTCTGTCGCCGGGGCTAGAGTGCAGTGGCCGGATCTCAGCTCACTGCAAGCTCCGCCTCCCGGGTTTACGCCATTCTCCTGCCTCAGCCTCC
>NW_012119598.1:17273154-17292316 GCF_000951035.1 Colobus angolensis palliatus | reverse complement strand
CCCGTCTCGGCCTCCCAAAGTGCTGGGATTACAGGCTTGAGCCACTGCGCCCGGCCCCTGAATTCTTTCTTAATCCACGTCTGTTCAACTGGAACACTCACTGCATTCTTGATTTCAATGGGTGTATATTTTAATTCTATAATTCTCATAGATCTTTTTAAAAATTAATTAATTTTTTTAGAGACAGGGTCTCACTCTTTTGCCCAGGCTGGAGTGCATCTTGCGATCATAGCTCACTGCAGCCTCTAACTCCTGGGCTCAAGATCTTCCTGCCTCAGCCTCCTGAGTAGTTGGGACTACAGGCGCGCATCACCATACTAGGCTATTTTTTTAAAAAAATTCTGTAGAAACAGGGTCTCACTTTGTTGCCCAGACTGATCTGAAACTCCTGGCCTCAAGTGATCATCCCCGTCTCAGCCTCCCAAAGTGCTGGGATTACAGACGTGAGCCACCATGCCTGGCTTCATGGATCTTTTAAAAACAGGTCCTAGTTTCCTATCAAAATTCTCAAGCTGTATTTAATCTTCCTAAATATTGTAAGCATAGTCATTGTAAAGTCTATATGTATGACTCTATATGAGAAGCCCTGGAGCATCCGTTTATAAGATCTGATATTTTATTAGTGTTTATACATGTTATCTGGTCTCCTCATGACCACCACCCCCCTTTTTAAATTGAATGCTTTTATTTGCAAAATTGTGAAAATAATTCAAGACCTTAATCCAGTTTTAGGAACTCAGATGAGTCAAATCTGAGCTTGAGACCTTGAAAGGCCTGTTGGCTTGTGGTTCACTGTCACCTCTAAGGGACAGTGCTTTGGGGTCACAACTGAAAAGAATGGGGTTCACCAGAGAGCACCCTCCCTTGGTGTACCCTGAACTTCATTACCTTTTCCCTATGCTTTTAACATTATCAAAAGCCCACTTGGTTTCCCAACTGCTCCACTTTGGAATGTTCAAGTGTCTTCAGGAGAAAACAGACCCCTAACACCAGCTTCAACTGCCTGGGCCATCATCCTTTCCTGATCCAACCCAGGAACTTTGTGTGTGTGTGTGTGTGTGTGTGTGTGTGTGTGTGTGTGTGTGTGTGTGTGTGTGTGAGAGAGAGAGAGACAGAGACAGAGAGAGAGAGAGACAGAGAGACGGAGTTTCACTCTATCGCCCAAGCTGGAGTGCAGTGCTGCGATCTCGGCTCACTGCAGCCTCTGCCTCCTGAGTTCAAGCAAGTCTTCTGCCTCAGCCTCCGGAGTAGCTGGGATTATAGGCACCTGCCACCACACCTGGCTAATTTTTGTATTTTTAGTAGAGACAGGGTTTCACTATGCTGGCCAGGCTAGTCTCAGAATAAAGTGACGCAATCTTGGCTCACTGCAACTTCCATCCCCCGGGTTCAAGCGATTCTCCCTTCTGAGTAGCTGGGATTATAGACGCCTGCCACCACACCTGGCTAAGTTTTGTATTTTTAGTAGAGACGGGATTTCGCCATGTTAGCCAGGCTGGTCTCAAACTCCTGACCTCAGATGATCCATGCGCCTTGGCCTCCCAAAGTGCTGGGATTACAGGCATGAGCCACCGCACCTGGCCTTTTTACTATCTTATTTGCTGTCCAGTACTATTAGAAAAAAAGTTTAAACATTTTGTCCAGAGTTTTTAAATTTATTTGTTTGCTTACATTTTTGTTCAGAGTTTTTAGTTGTCCTCAGAAGGAGGGTTGGTCCAAATTACCTAGTCTACTACATCTAGAAAGGACATTGAAAATTGACCTTTTTTTTTTTTTTTTTGAGACGGAGTCTTACTCTGTGGCCCAAGCTAGATCGCCCAGTGGCACGATTTCAGCTCACTGCAACCTCTGCCTCCTGGGTTCAAGCGATTCTCGTGTCTCAGCCTCCCAAGTAGCTGGGATTACAGGTGCCCTCCACCACACCTGGCGAATTTTTTTTATTTTTAGTGGAGACAGGGTTTCGCCATGTTGGCCAGGCTGATCTTGAACTCCTGACCTCAAGTGACCACCCACCTTGGCCTCCCAAAGTGCTGGGATTACAGGCATGAGCCACTGTGCCCTGCCACCAAGCATCCTTTTAGGAGCTGGGGACTCAATGATAAACACATCATCATGCCTGCCTCTTGGAACTCACCTACAGTCTCACTCTGATCCCTGTTTAGTCCTGTCCTGTATGATAATAACAGCTGTCCATTGGCTCATAAAATCTAAGACCATGTTGGGCTTCTGAGCCACCCGCAGAGCCTAGCTCGGTGCTGAAAGCTAAGTGGGTGTTCTGTCATTGCTGGGGTTTAATTGACTGGTTCTAACAGAGACCAGCTACAGAGCTAACACTTGGTGGAATATTTTGAATATTGATGGTCTTTTCACTGGCTTCTGCCTATGGTAAGTACAGGTACAACCCAAAGTGAAGAGCCTCATTTATAGTGTGTGACTGGGGGAGAGGGAGGTTTGCACACTGAGTCATTTTTCCCCCGTTCAGCCTGTGTGTGTCTATGTGTGTATGTGTGAGTTCATAAGTGTGTGTGTGCATAAAATCAAACAAGAATAAAATGTTTTCATTTGTTCCCTTCCTTGTTCCTCTCTCTGTCTCTCCCTGTTTCCACAGGTCAGCGTTGAAGTTTTGGTAGAGTATCCTTTTTTTGTGTTTGGACAGGGCTGGTCATCCTGCTGTCCAGAGAGAACCAGCCAGCTCTTTGATTTGCCGTGTTCCAAACTCTCAGTTGGGGATGTGTGCATCTCGCTTACCCTCAAGAACCTGAAGAACGGCTCTGTTAAAAAGGGCCAGCCCGTGGATCCCGCCAGCGTCCTGCTGAAGCACTCAAAGGCCGACGGCCTGGCGGGCAGCAGACACAGGTATGCCGAGCAGGAAAACGGAATCAACCAGGGGAGCGCCCAGATGCTCTCTGAGAATGGCGAACTGAAGTTTCCAGAGAAAATGGGATTGCCTGCAGCGCCCTTCCTCACCAAAATAGAACCCAGCAAGCCCGCGGCAACGAGGAAGAGGAGGTGGTCGGCGCCGGAGAGCCGCAAACTGGAGAAGTCAGAAGACGAACCACCTTTGACTCTTCCCAAGCCTTCTCTAATTCCTCAGGAGGTTAAGATTTGCATTGAAGGCCGGTCTAATGTAGGCAAGTAGAGGCAGCGCGGGGGAAAGGAAACGTGGCTCTCCCTTATCATTTGTATCCAGATTACTGTACTGTAGGCTAAATAACACAGTATTTACATGTTATCCTCTTATTTTAGGTTTCTGTTCTAACCTTGTCATTAGAGTTACAGCAGGTGTGTCGCAGGAGACTGGTGCATATGCTTTTTCCACGAGTGTCTGTCAGTGAGCGGGCGGGAGGAAGGGCACAGCAGGAGCAGTCAGGGCTCCACGCATCCCCGGGGAAGAAAGAAACGGGGCTTCACAGCGCCTGCTTTCTGTAGCGGCCCAGAAGCAGCCACGGGCGCGGACTCCCGCTAGTGTCAGGAGAAAAGTCCCGTGGGAAGGGTCCTGCAGGGGTGCACGCATGTGGGGGTGCACAGGCGCTGTGGCGGCGAGTGAGGGTCTCTTTTTCTCTGCCTCCCTCTGCCTCACTCTCTTGCTATCGGCATGGGACGGGGGTTCAGAGCAGCGTCCTCCTGGGGTTCCCACGTGCAAAATCAACATCAGGAACCCAGCTTCAGGGCATGGCGGAGACGCGTCAGACGGCAGATTTGGAAAGTTAACCATTTAAAAGAACATTTTTCTCTCCAACCTATTTTACAATAAAAGCAACTTTTAATTGTATAGATATATATTTCCCCCTATGGGGCCTGACTGCACTGATATATTTTTTTTTTTAAAGAGCAACTGCCACATGCGGGATTTCATTTCTGCTTTTTACTAGTGCAGCGATGTCACCGGGGTGTTGTGGTGGACAGGGAAGCCCCTGCTGTCATGGCCCCACATGGGGTAAGGGGGGTTGGGGGTGGGGGCGGGGGAAGAGCAAACACCCACGCTGGTTTCTGTGCAGTGTTAGGTAAACCAATCAGGTTATTGCATTGACTTCACTCCCAAGAGGTAGATGCAAACTGCCCTTCAGTGAGAGCAACGGAAGCTCTTCACGTTTAGTTTGCAAAATCTTTTTGTCTTTGAACTCTAGTACTGTTTATAGTTCATGACTATGGACAACTCGGGTGCCACTTTTTTTTTTTTTTCAGATTCCAGTGTGACATGAGGAATTAGATTTTGAAGATGAGCATATATTACTATCTTTAAGCATTTAAAAATACTGTTCACACTTTATTACCAAGCATCTTGGTCTCTCATTCAACAAGTACTGTATCTCACTTTAAACTCTTTGGGGAAAAAAAAAAAACAAAAAAACAAAAAAAACTAAGTTGCTTTCTTTTTTTCAACACTGTAACTACATTTCAGCTCTGCAGAATTGCTGAAGAGCAAGATATTGAAAGTTTCAATGTGGTTTAAAGGGATGAATGTGAATTATGAACTAGTATGTGACAATAAATGACCACCAAGTACTACCTGACGGGAGGCACTTTTCACTTTGATGTCTGAGAATCAGTTCAAGGCATATGCAGAGTTGGCAGAGAAACTGAGAGAAAAGGGATGGAGAAGAGAATACTCATTTTTGTCCAGTGTTTTTCTTTTTAAGATGAACTTTTAAAGAACCTTGCGATTTGCACATATTGAGTTTATAATTTGTGTGATATTCCTGCAGTTTTTATCCAATAACATTGTGGGAAAGGTTTGGGGGACTGAACGAGCATAAATAAATGTAGCAAAATTTCTTTCTAACCTGCCTAAACTCTAGGCCATTTTATAAGGTTATGTTCCTTTGAAAATTCATTTTGGTCTTTTTACCACATCTGTCACAAAAAGCCAGGTCTTAGCAGGCTCTTAGAAACTCTGAGAATTTTCTTCAGATTCATTGAGAGAGTTTTCCATAAAGACATTTATATATGTGAGCAAGATTTTGTTTTAAACAATTATTTTATTATTGTTGTTATTAGTGTTATTTTCAGAATGACTTTTTTTTTTTCTATTCAAAATCGAATCAAGATTTAATGTTTGGTACAAACCCAGAAAGGGTATTTCATAGTTTTTAAACCTTTCATTCCCAGAGATCTGAAATATCATTTGTGGGTTTTGAATGCATCTTTAAAGTGCTTTAAAAAAACAGTTTTATAAGTAGGGAGAAATTTTTAAATATTCTTACTTGGATGGCTGCAACTAACCTAAACAAATACCTGATTTTTCTTTTACCCCATTGAAAATAGTACTTCCTTCATTTCACAAATTAAAAAAAAAAAAAATTCTGGTATCAACCCACATTTTGGCTGTCTAGTATTCATTTACATTTAAGGCTCACCAGGACTAATGATTTTTGTAAACCATTTTCTGGGGTGTACCAAAAACATTTGAATAGGTTTAGAATAGCTAGAATAGTTCCTTGACTTTCCTCGAATTTCATTACCCTCTCAGCATGCTTGCAGAGAGCTGGGTGGGCTCATTCTTGCAGTCATACTGCTTATTTAGTGCTGTATTTTTTAAACGTTTCTGTTCAGAGAACTTGCTTAATCTTCCATATATTCTGCTCAGGGCACTTGCAATTATTAGGTTTTGTTTTTTCTTTTTGTTTTTTAACCTTTGATGGTAAGAGGAATACGGGCTGCCACATAGACTTTGTTCTCATTAGTATCACTATTTACAACTCATGTGGACTCAGAAAAACACACACCACCTTTTGGCTTACTTCGAGTATTGAACTGACTGGATCCACTAAACCAACACTAAGATGGGAAAACACACGTGGTTTGGAGCAATAGGAACATCATCATAATTTTTGTGGTTCTATTTCAGGTATAGGAATTATAAAATAATTGGTTCTTTCTAAACACTTGTCCCATTTCATTCTCTTGCTTTTTTAGCATGTGCAATACTTTCTGTGCCAATAGAGTCTGACCAGTGTGCTATATAGTTAAAGCTCATTCCCTTTTGGCTTTTTCCTTATTTGGTTGGTCTTTCCCATTCTGGCCAGAGCAGGGCTGGCGGGAAGGAGCCAGGAGGGAGAGAGCTTCCCACCTTTCCCCTGCTGCGGATGCTGAGTGCTGGGGCGGGGAGCCTTCAGGAGCCCCGCGTCGGCCGCCACGTTGCAGAAAGAGCCAGCCAAGGAGACCTGGGGGAGGAGCCGCAGTGTCCCCTGTCACCACACGGAATAGTGAATGTGGAGTGTGGAGAGGAAGGAGGCAGATTCATTTCTAAGACGCACTCTGGAGCCATGTAGCCTGGAGTTAACCCATTTTCCACGGTCTTTTCTGCGAGTGGGCAGGCCCCTCCTTGGGGTCTGTGTCCTTGAGACTTGGAGCCCTGCCTCTGAGCCTGGACGGGAAGTGTGGCCTGTTGTGTGTGTGCGTTCTGAGCGTGCTGGCCAGTGGCTGTGGAGGGGACGACCACCTGCCACCCACGGTCACCACTCCCTTGTGGCAGCTTTCTCTTCAAATAGGAAGAACGCACAGAGGGCAGGAGCCTCCTGTTTGCAGACGTTGGTGGGCCCCAAGGCTCCCAGAGCAGCCTCTGTCACCGCTTCTGTGTAGCAAACATTAACGATGACAGGGGTAGAAATTCTTCGGTGCCGTTCAGCTTACGAGGATCAGCCATGTGCCTCTGTACTATGTCCACTTTGCAATATTTACCGACAGCCGTCTTTTGTTCTTTCTTTCCTGTTTCCCATTTTTAAACTAATAACAGCAGGCCTTTTGCGTTTACAATGGAACACAATCACCAAGAAATTAGTCAGGGCGAAAAGAAAAAATAATAATATTATTAATAAGAAACCAACAAACAAGAACCTCTCTTTCTAGGGATTTCTAAATATAGAAAATGACTGTTCCTTAGAATGTTTAACTTAAGAATTATTGCAGTTTGTCGGGGCCACACTGGGGCAGAGGGGGGAGGGAGGGATTCAGAGATGGGTGCCACTTACCTCAGATCCTTTAAAGTGGAAATCCAAATTGCATTTTCATTTGGACTTTCAGGATAATTTTCTATGTCGGTCAATTTTTCGTTTTCCCTAACTCACCCAGTTTAGTTTGGGATGATTTGATTTCTGTTGTTGTTCTTGATCCCATTTCTAACTCGGAATTGTGAGCCTCTATGTTTTCTGTTAGGTGAGTGTGTTGGGTTTTTCCCCCCACCAGGAAGTGGCAGCATCCCTCCTTCTCCCCTAAAGGGACTCTGCGGACCCTTTCACACCTCTTACTCAGGGACGGGGCTGGTGTGTGTGTGGTACGCGGATGTGTCCAGAAGCAGCACTTTGACTGCTCTGGAGTAGGGTTGTACAACTTCAAGGAATGTTTGGATTTCCTGCATCTTGTGGATTACTCCTTAGATACCGCATAGATTGCAATATAATGCTGCATGTTCAAGATGAACAGTAGCTCCTAGTAATCATAAAATCCACTCTTTGCACATAGTTTCATCTTTACTGAAATATGTTGCCAAAATTTATTTTTGTGGTTGTAGCTCTGGATTTTGTTTTGTTTTGTTTTTTAAGGAAACGATTGACAATACCCTTTAACATCTGTGACTACTAAGGAAACCTGTTTCTTTCATAGAGAGAAAAATCTCCAGTGCTTTTGAAGACACTAATGCCATGCTATTTCAGATATGGGTGAGGAAGCAGAGCTCTCGGGACCGAAGGCCAGGCTTCTTGAGCTGTGTTGGTTGTCATGGCTACGGTTTCATGAACCACAAGCAGCTCAACAGACTGGTCTGTTGCCTTCTGAAACCCTTTGCACTTCCATTTGCACCAGGTGAAAACAGGGCCAGCAGACTCCGTGGCCCAATTCGGTTTCTTCGGTGGTGATATGAAAGGAAAGAGAATCACACTTTTTTTTTTTTTTTTTCTAAAGTGGCGTGGAGGCCTTTGCTTCCACATTTGTTTTTAACCCAGAATTTCTGAAATAGAGAATTTAAGAACACATCAAGTAATAAATATACAGAGAATATACTTTTTTATAAAGCACATGCATCTGCTATTGTGTTGGGTTGGTTTCCTCTCTTTTCCACGGACCGTGTTGTGTTTCTGGCATAGGGAAACTCCAAACAACTTGCACACCTCTACTCCGGGGCTGAGATTTCTTTTACATAGATGACCTCGCTTCAAATATGTTACCTTACTGATAGGATCTTTTCTTGTAGCACTATACCTTGTGGGAATTTTTTTTTTAATGTACACCTAATTTGAGAAGCTGAAGAAAACAAAATTTTGAAGCACTCACTTTGAGGAGTACAGGTAATGTTTTAAAAAATTGCACAAAAGAAAAATGAATGTCAAAACGATTCATTCAGTGTTTGAAAGATATGGATCTGTTGAAACAATGAGTTTCATACTTTGTTTGTAAAAAAATAAATAAATAAATAAAGCAGAGAAGGGTTGAAAGTTACATGTTTTTTTGTATATAGAAATTTGTCATGTCTAAATGATCAGATTTGTATGGTTATGGCCTGGAAGAATTACTACGTAAAAGGCTCTTAAACTATACCTATGCTTATTGTTCTTTCTGTTACACATAGCCCTCGTCTGAGGGAGGGGAACTCCGTATTCTGTGATTTGAGAATACTGCTCATTCCTATGCTGAAAGTACTTCTCTGAGCTCCCTTCTTAGTCTAAACTCTTAAGCCATTGCAACTTCTTTTTCTTCAGAGATGATGTTTGACATTTTCAGCACTTCCTGTTCCTATAAACCCAAAGAATATAATCTTGAACACGAAGTGTTTGTAACAAGGGATCCAGGCTACCAATCAAACAGGACTCATTATGGGGACAAAAACAAACAAACAAAATTTAACCTTCTTTCCCCCCACACCTCATTTAAATAGGGGGGGTAAAAACATGATTTCAATGTAAATGCCTCATTTTACTTTAGTTTTATTTTGATTTTTATTGAATATAAAGAGGCCAAAATAAATGCAGATCTACTTCTCAGAATAGTATTCCTGTCCAAAAATCAAGCCAGACAGTGGAAACTGGACAGCAGTGGGGATATTAAGCACCCCACTTACAATTCTTAAATTCAGAATCTTGTCCCCTCCCTTCTCGTTGAAGGCAATTGTTCTGGTAGCTAACTTTCTCCTGTGTAATGGCGGGAGGGGACACAGCTTCAGTTTTTCATGTCCTCATGACTTGCATACAAATGGTTCAACTGTATTAAAATTAAGTGCATTTGGCCAACAGGTAGTATCTATACAATAACAATCTCTGAGAATTTCCATACCTTTTCTTATCTGAAAGGACTCAAGTCTTCCACTGCAGATACATTGGAGGCTTCACCCACGTTTTCTTTCCCTTTAGTTTGTTTGCTGTCTGGATGGCCAATGAGCCTGTCTCCTTTTCTGTGGCCCATCTGAAGGCCTTCATTGGAAGCGTTGTTTACAGTAATCCTTACCAAGATAACATACTGTCCTCCAGAATACCAAGTATTAGGTGACACTAGCTTAAGCTGTTGTCTTCAGAGCAGTTACCAAGCAGCTCAGTGCACAGGTTTTCTCTGGTTCTTACAGGAACCACCTACTCTTTTGGTAATCTGGTCCAGGAGTGGGGTAAATCCTTTAGTCAGTGCATTGGAACTTGATACCTGTGCATTCGGTTCTGTGACTACTGCCCTTTTTGGCGGGGTTTCTTCCTCTCCCCAGCCTGAACTGCTCAACTCTTAACCCAAATTAGTGTCAGCCGAAAGGAGGTTTCAAGACAGTCCTGTCAGTACTTGTGGTGACCTTCAGATTAGACAGTCTTCATTTCCAGCCAGTGGAGTCCTGGCTCCAGAGCCATCTCTGAGACTCGTACCACTGGATATTTTGATATCGGGTCATTACCCACCAAACTTCCAATCGTATGCCTCCCACAGGCCAAGGGAAACAGACACCAGAGCTTGGGCTGAGGGCACTACCAGACTGACATGGCCAGTACAGAGGAGAACTAGGGAAGGAATGATGTTTTGCACCTTATTGAAAAGAAAATTTTAAGTGCATACATAATAGTTAAGAGCTTTTATTGTGACAGGAGAACTTTTTTCCATATGCGTGCATACTCTCTGTAATTCCAGTGTAAAATATTGTACTTGCACTAGCTTTTTTAAAACAAATATTAAAAAATGGAAGAATTCATATTCTATTTTCTAATCGTGGTGTGTCTATTTGTAGGATACACTCGAGTCTGTTTATTGAATTTTATGGTCCCTTTCTTTGATGGTGCTTGCAGGTTTTCTAGGTAGAAATTATTTCATTATTATAATAAAACAATGTTTGATTCAAAATTTGAACAAAATTGTTTTAAATAAATTGTCTGTATACCAGTACAAGTTTATTGTTTCAGTATACTCGTACTAATAAAATAACAGTGCCAATTGCAGATGTGTGTCTTTGCCTTCTGTTGGGTCCTCAAAGAAGAGGCCAGGAAAAGAGTGCTAATTCCTCCTCCTCATTGACTCCCGCTCACAAGTTCTCCCTGGGTAGGTCGGAGGTGGGGAGGTGTGACATGAGGCATTGCCTTCGCTGCTAATGTTTTGGGGTGAAGAGTATGTGTGAGATGAGGTTCTCAGATAAAAGGCACACAGCCATACCTGATGTCTTGGTTTCTTCAGTTCATGTTTATGCCTCCTAGCTGAACACTGCTGTTCACAAGAGGTATGTTTGTCTTTAAACATGTGGTAGCTTCATGGGCTCGTGTGGCATAATCTATACACTCTTTACAGATTTGCTCTAAACTGGTTAGTGGTCTGAAAGTGGAAAATTTATTTTTATTTCCTGTAATTCAAGCTCATTAGAAATTCAGCGAGCAGGCTGGGCACAGTGGCTCATGCCCGTAATCCCAACACTTAGGGAGGCCGAGGCAGGAGGTCTGCTTGAGCCCAGGAGTTCGAGACCAGCCTGGGCAACATAGTAAGACCTCATCTCTACAAAAAATGAAATTAACCGGATGTGGTGGCTCATGCCTGTTGTCCCAGCTACTTGGGGGACTGAGGTGGGAGGATCACGTGGGGCCAGGAGGTCAAGGTTGCAGTGAGCCATAATCATACCGCTGCACTCCAACCTGGGCAACAGAGCAAAACTCTGACTCGAAAGCAAAAAATACCCAACTCCTTGAGCAGGTCTCTCAGCATGTGGAGGAACCCCCTGTTTACCTCAAGAGTACCACACTACAGCTGTGCACTGGGCCGTCTTGGAAAGATGTGGCTTGGCAGTTGTGCCAGAAAGTAATTCCTCAAGAACCCATGGCTTCCAGGTGGAACCACCTGCACCCACCTCAAGTCCTTCCAGCCTTAAGGATACACAGAGGTGGTAGAACACTTGGGGTTAAATTCATTTTCACTTAGCCAAGGAGGAACTATCTTCTTGGGAAGGTGTTTTGGACCCTCCTCTGATTACGTAATAGTTGAGGTCCTGACACATTATATAATAAATATGTGAAAGGACGCACAGCAAACCAGAGCTGCGTAGGTGTAGCTCAGGCTAGCAGGGCTGCCCCAGGTCCTCGAGAGTAGCCCGGGCAAATGTGCCCGTGTGCTGTGGGCAAACCTGGCAAAGCAGACTGCATCTCTGCCTTCCCCTTTTGTGTGAGATGCTGTTTGTTCTGGTAAGTTTGGGGTCCAGTGGCTGTGCTACTTACCTCAGCTGGTGAAATCAATTCGGGGGAACCATAGCTTCAGGTGCTGCAGTGGGGCAGGCCTTGAAACTATCAAAAGCATTGCCAGAGCCCTCAGATGGAGCAGCCAGAGCAGCCCAAGGTGAATGGCATCGAGTTCACTGGCTCTCCTCTTCCTCCTCCCCCAGCGCCGGCACAGGAAGCCCAGTGGGTCAGCAGCAAGGCTGTTAGTTTCATCTCCAGGTCCTGTAGGACACCTGGTCCAAGGGACACTCCGGTGTGGACTTCCCCAGCCCCATTCCTCTCAGAGGCCGAGATGAACCTGCTAAGGCAAGGGGTGATGGAGCCTTACAAGTTCTCTTTATGGGCCAGGTGCAGTGGCTCACACCTGTAATCCCAGCACTTTGGGAGGCCGACGTGGGTGGATCACGTGAGCCCAGGAGTTTGAGACCAGCCTGGGTAAGATGGCAAAATCCCGTCTCTACTGAAACTAAAAACACAAAAATTAGCTGGACGTGGTGGCAGGCACCTGTAATCCCAGCTACTCTGGAGGCTGAGGCACGAGAATCGCTTGAACCTGGGAGGCGGAGGTTGCAATGAGCCGAGATTGTGCCACTGCACTCTGCCTGGGTGACAGAGCAAGACTTGGTCTCAAAAAAAAAAAAAAAAAAGTTCTCTTTCTGAAGCCTCTGTTTCAAAATGGTCCTGAGGAGTTTTTGACTTTGTAACTACTCAGTCTCCACTTCCCTAAAGATTGGATTGCTAAGAATCTGCTTTTGGTTTGTGGAAACAAAAGGACCAGTCTGCAAAGTTTTTACAGAAGATGGGTAAAGCAGCACGTGTCCCTACAAGGGCACAGCCCTCAGGGTGCTGCAAGCCGACAGATGGGCGTCATCCTCCCTGACCACTCTATTCTGAAAGAAGCTCCCTTACTACTGCTGGTCCATGTTAATAGATTTAAGATGTCCTCTCCTTCATCCCTTTCCCTTGTTTTGCAAGTCTCTTAGAAACTAACATTTGAAGATGCGCGTGAAACACCCCTTCCACAGGACCAGCGTGAGAGCCCCATACCTCACACAGACAGGACCACAGAGAGCATGGCGGGGAGCCTGCAGCCAAGCCGCACGTCTTGCTCCATGTTAAACAGCCTCTTGGCCCTCCCGTCTCCAAAGTGCAGCTCTTGTGTTTCTACAGGTCCAAGAATTCTTCTTAATGGGCCGGGCACAGGGGCTCACATCTGTAATCCTTGCACTTTGGGGAGGTTGAGGTAGGTGGATGGCTTGAGCCCCGGAGTCTGAGACCAGTCTGGGCAACATGGTGAAACCCTGTCTACAAAAAATACAAAAATTAGCTGGGCATGGTGGCAGGGAAGCTGAGGTCGGCGGATCACCTGAGCCCGGGAGGCAGAGGCTGTGGTGAGCTGTGATCCTGCCTCTGCACTCCGGCCTGGGTGACACGAGTGAGACCCTGCCTCAAAATAAATGAATAAATAAATTCTTGATGGATTTAGTAGAGGAAAGTATTGCATTGGAGTCAACGCTGCTGGCTGGATTTCTAAATGTATTCTTAAAGGACCAGCAGTGGACCTGTATTATCCCAGTGTGACAGTTCTGGTTGGACCCTTCTCATGCCATCCGTCACCATGGACAATCAGGCCATTCATTCACCCTGGCACAGCAGCACCCTGTGGATCTTCTCTACTCCAGGGTCACTGCTTGCCTTTCCAAAGAAAACTGACTTGTGTACCCGCTCTTCAGCCTTAAAAAGTAAAGTAAAACATCCTGATCTACATACACTTTCCAGGCCTGGAACTCAATACGTCAAAGGTAAGTGGCCGGTCGCCACTTCTTCTGTGTTCACTGTGTAAACAGGCATCCTGGTGGACTGCCGCAGGTCAGCTGCAGAGGCCAGTTCTCCAAGACAATGTCATTGTTCCCAGCCCGTTAACTGACCCGTATACAGCAGTGCCGTGTCATCCTTCGGGGAAAGGATTCCCTGGCACACTGAGGGAACGGCTCTAACTCATGTCTCAAACCAGTGCCTCTTAGGGTGCCACTGATCGAAGAGCTTTGGCTCTTTTTCAGGGTGACTCCACCTGCTCATTTCCTGGGAGACAACCTTCCCGTAAAACATCCTGTGGAATTTCAAAGTAAGACAAGTTGGGACTGAGAAGGGGGGAAAAGAAGATGGAGCAGAACAAAACGAAATGAGAAGCCAGGACACGGACAGCTTCCTAACAGCGATGGCAAACTGATAGCAACAGATGACTTGACCCTGAAAAGCACATGTAATGACACTTGTGGGGAAAACACATTGGCCCAACTTTGTGAGTATCAGCTGGGAAAACAATTCATGTTACATCTGTCCAGTTAATTGCTGTTGTTCTTTTGCAACAACCAAAAGCTAGAGATGGGGGATGCCAGTTACTCTGACTCCGGCCTGTCCTCCCCCGGCTCCCGCACCATCCTCCTCTCCTTGCCCCGCCTAAGGTGACTTGTCTGCTAATCACCAGGAGTGGCTTGCCACCGGCCTGTCCAGGAAGACGGCAAAACAAATCCCAAACCATTCAACTTGACTCCTGCAAGTACAAACTCCAGCAACTCCATCAAGTCTTAATAGCATTATATTGAAGTGAAACCATCTTCTTTTAAAAAATAAAGAAAAACAAACAAAGGGAGAGAGAAAGAGAAAAAGACAAAGGTGCGAGTGTTGGTTTGAACAACGAGGTTGTGAGTTCTGGGCAGCAGGGCTCTGATGCTGGCCCAATCGGTGCCTTGTGTCTGGGCCCCGAGAAGGCAGGCGGGAGGGCCCCGAAGCCGCCAGGCAGCAGGAGAGAGGAGAGAGGACACAGCATTGCACCATTCGGGAGCAGCCGGAAGCTCTGACGGAACAGAGTAGGAGGGAGATGTTGGAAAAGCAGGTTTGGATGCTTCTACTCGAGCCAGACGCCGTTTCATTCCCGGGGTTAGCTGAACACGGTGTTGTGCTGCTGGGTCACCCGGATGAACGTTGCCCTCCTGCTGAGCTCCTTGAGTTTGGCGGCCCCCACGTAGGTGCACGTGGACCTCAGTCCCCCGAGAATATCCAGGATAGTGTTTTCCACATCTCCTTTGTAAGGCACTTCCACCGTCTTACCCTCAGAGGCTCTGGAAGACAAAACAAGTTTTCTTTTTACCTAGTTCCCCACCCCCCATGCCCTTAAGAACCCAGTTAGAATTATTCCCAGCTCCAGCACTTTCTGCAGCCCCCAAGGCACTCAGAAAACCAGACCCCACCCCCACATTTCTACCAAGTGCCAGCGTGATCACCAGCATCTCAGATGAACACATTCCTCCCACCCAAAGGGCACGGGCTCATTGCTGGCTGCCCTGCACGCTGGGAAGAAGAAAGTCCTGGTGAGTAGCCCTTGAAAGAGTTGGGGACCCATACCACCCCGCTTTGTGCCATTCTCTCCAGCAAGGTGCTCCCCTCTGCCCCTAACAGAAACCACCTTTACCTTTCTATTCTACCTCAACACGCACACCAACTTCTCAACAACCAGGAGCCCAAAATGTCCCCAGAATGGCCCTGGCAGATTCCCCCTGGAAACAGCCTCCTGCCCTCCTAGATCAACAACAGGAAAAGTCCAGAGCTTCACCTCCTGCCTGCTCTAAGATCAGAGACCGAGTGTCTGCAAGGGGGACGACCAGGACGAGGAGGACATAAAATGGGTAACTCAGGTCCTACTAGCTTACGTGGAAATCACCAGCAAGGTGATTTCATTAAAGTGGCTCCATTCGGATAGCCTGCCTGTCTTTCTGCTTTGCTGGGCACACCAGTCACCCCCGGTTTGCCTCCCTGTTCTCTTACAGGTCATTACACCTATTGCCCTGCACAGGTGTGGGTCTAAGCAAGGTGGAATCAGAGGAGAATCAAGACCTCTCTTAGCACCGGAGGCTTCCAGGCTTTGGATAGCATCTTTCACATTTTCAGAGGAGTATTTAGAAATTCAGAAGGTCTGGCCTATGGCATGAACACCAAGCAACATTTCACTGTCCCCACTGAGCCCATGTCCCTCTCTTCACAAGGCCACCATGTAACACTGCTTGATTGTTACTTGGGTAACACAGGTCATGTCCCCTTACTGCAAAATGGGGATGTGGTCCAGACACATGTATATATTACCAGAATGTGTGTATATTACATATGTGTGTATTATCAGATGTATGTATTACCAGAAGGAAATCTGAAATCTAGGCAAAACTCTAGTTCCCATCTAAGGGCCATGCAAGTTCTAACAAGTACCCAAATTCTGGAACCTTCTGTAGCCATTCTCTTTAGCTAGAAAAAGAACATCAGAGCATCTAATTTTTTTTTTTTTTTTTTTTGAGATGAAGTTTTGCATTTGTCGCCCAGACTACAGTGCAGTGGCACAATCTCGGCTCACTGCAACCTCTGCCTCCTGGGTTCAAGCAATTATCCTGCCTCAGCCTCCTGAGTAGCTGGGATTACAGGTGCCTGCCACCACTCCCAGCTAATTTTAGTATTTTTAGTAGAGATGGGGTTTCACCATATTGGCCAGGCTGGTCTCAAACTCCTGACCTTAGGTGATCCACCTGCCTTGAAGAGCATCTCTTGACCAGACATTCGTTACCTAGAATTTCAAAACAGGGTTAACTCTTGGTCGCTGAACAGGCAGGACTACCCTTGGGTAAAATCTAGCTACTTAAACCATCAGCCAGTGTAGAGCCCCAAGCTCAGGAAGCCAAAGTCACTGGTCATACCCAGGACAGTTCAGGGCTCAGCACTCCGTGACCCCAGACAGGTGTCTGTACACATGTGCCTGCAATGACTGACATTTTGTTTTCATAAGATATTTCCATGGCCTTCCTGGAGCTTGTTGGAAATTTCTAGATTCTCACTGGTGTGAATCTAGAGCTCATTTTTTGCTGATGCTTAAGTCTGCTCATCTGTAAAATGAAGGTACTTCATTCCCGGGGACAGCACGAGAATGAAATAGTTAATGATAGGGAAAGAACCAGAAGTGTGTACATAACTGTGCCAGAAGTAATTTGTGAAAGTCAGGAAGCATTCTCATGATGAGATCATGGTCATGAGGCTGAAAACTGCGAGAGAGAGAGACAGAGAGAGAGAGATTGAGACTGAGACTCAAACAGAAAGGCAGGACAGGTACAGCCTGCAAGGCTCAGGCTGCAGCCTTCGGATTAAGGTTCTAATTTTCTCAGCAATTTCCTTCCTTGTTAAAGATTTGAATCCACTTCCAGAATAGGGTCTTGCTACTGCTGAATCTTTTTTTTTTTTTTTTTTTCTGTTATATCTAAACACTGCTGAAATTACAGGAGACGGTTTTTCTCTCAGTTCTCTGGCTTCTGTTTGTGCCATAGCCCGCTCTGGCCTTCCTGATTCTATAATTGTTTTTAGAACCCAAAAAAGATGCAGCCACGAAGGTGAAAAAGGTACTCCAGGCAAAGCACCTAGCTACTGCTCACCCATGAAAGCTCCACTTACATTCTGGCACAGAGGAGACACATGCAGGCCCTTGGATGATGACAACAGTTGCTGGTAAAGCACGAAGCTTCTTGGCCATAGGTCCAGCTTAGTGCCTCCTCCTTACCCAACTGTGCAACCTCCTCCTCTCTCAGGGACCGCATGGGGGAAAGAGGGCTTCAGGGACTACCTGGAAGAAGTGCATCTCTCATTTCTGATTGATGCAGTCCCCATCGATCTTTCCCATCCTGCTTTTCCCGTATTATAGTATCTTTATTGGGGTTCACCACCAAAAGAGAAAGAGACTGAGGTGAATGAGAACTGAAGTAAGTCTGCTAGAACCCCATGGAAGATCAGAACTCGGGTAGAATACGCCCCATCCCCCAATCCCCCTACCTACAAATCTCAGTGGAGTTCTGAGATTTTGCTGCTAGCTTGGTATAAACCTTATATAATACATCTGAATCCCAGGTCCTCAAAATGACCCTCTGAGTGTGGAATGAGTGGTAGGAAATAAAGAGTGTCAGTCAGGGAGGGCTTAGGTTTCCACTCTAGCACGGGATAGAGTCTGAAAACTGGAGAGAGAAGCCTGAGGTTTCCTGGAGAAAGGCAACCAGCCGATTCACACAGCCAGCTTCCCTCTGTGGATGGAGGACCTTTGGTCCTGCCCCCATTTTGTATAGCTTGTTGTCGGCACTAATCCTGATGAGAATAACAGTAGGCTCTATGGAGCACGGTGAGGCAGTGAGTATACCGTCATCAGGTTCTTTTTTTTTTTTTTTTGACAGGGTATCACTCTGTTGCCCAGGCTGGAGCATAGTGGCACGATCACAGCTCACTGCAGCCTCCAACTCCTGGGCTTAAGCCATCTCCCTGCCTCAGCCTCCTGAGTTGCTGGGAGTACAGTCATGTGACAGCACACCCAGCTAATTTTTAATCTTTTTGTAGAGACAGGGTCTTGCTATGTTGCCTAGGCTTAACTGGAACTCCTGGGCTCAAGCAGTCCTCCAACCTTGGCTTCCAGAAGCACTGGGATTACAGGCATGAGCCACTGTGCCTGGCCCCATCATCAGGTTCTTAAAACACACATGCAGAGAGTTAAAATGGAAGCGAATCAGGAAAAGACCCAGGTGTCTTTGGAGACCATGGATTAAAAACACACATCAGGAGCCGGGCACGGTGGCTCATGCCTATAATCCCAGCACTTTGGGAGGCCGAGGTGGGTGGATCACTTGAAGTCAGGAGTTCGAGACTAGCCTGGCCAACATGACGAAATCCCATCTTAACTAAAAACACAAAAATTAGCTGGGCGTGATGGCAGGCACCTATAATCCCAGCTACTCGGGAGGCTGAGGCAGGAGAATCACTTAAACCCGGGAGGCAGAAGTTACAGTGAGCTGAGATCATGCCATTGCACTCCAGCCTGGGTGACAGAGCATGACTCCTCCACAAAGAAAATAAAAAATACAAAATAAACACACATCAGCAGAAGTAAGCCCCACTTCTACAGGGGATAACACAACTAAATGGCTGAAAATGCTGCTGTGTCGACTTTCAGAGCCTGGAGGCAGGTGAGACGCAGTATGAGCTGTATGCAGCATTCTTCAGGAAAGGCCTGGCCACCGTGCAGCGGTCTAGACCACACCTATGGTTTTCTGTGCAAAAGGAGAGCCATTCTTCAACTCAATCCTTTCATCCTGAACTCTTCTCAAGCTAGAGATCTAAGTTTACAGGGATAGCTCAGCACAGGCTCTACTGGAAGGACAAGGCAATAATTTTGCCCACCCCCAGAGGTCTGGAGTACTCCCTTCAGGACTGGTACCCACTCACATACATCCCTGGTCACACTTCCAACCCATCCCCAAACACTGCTTCTCTGTACTTGCTTTTGGGAACCCCAAACACTGCAAATGCTAACTGGATACAAATTAGGCCTCTTTTAAAAGAACCCCTTGGCCGGGCGCAGTGGCTCAAGCCTGTAATCCCAGCACTTTGGGAGGCCGAGACGGGCGGATCACGAGGTCAGGAGATCGAGACCATCCTGG
>NW_012119598.1:17250020-17273104 GCF_000951035.1 Colobus angolensis palliatus | reverse complement strand
GGGCGGATCACGAGGTCAGGAGATCGAGACCATCCTGGCTAACACGGTGAAACCCCGTCTCTACTAAAAAATACAAAAACCTAGCCGGGCGAGGTGGTGGGCGCCAGCCCGGGCGACAGAGCAAGACTCCGTCTCAAAAAAAAAAAAAAAAGAACCCCTTCCCACGGTATGTTAATATACACAGAGCTGCTGTTCAGACCTGCTTCCATCCCATCTCTGTAAGAAGCAAGGGCAAGGCCAGGCCTCGAGGGTGCGCCCCGGAGCCGCCTCCTCACCTGTACTCAGCAACTCCTCCCGCGTGCTTCTTCATGGCCGTGTCAGAGCTCATCCCGTAGAAGAGCTTGAGCTTCCGTCCGTTCCTCTCAATCACTTCTCCAGCACACTCCGTATGACCTGAAAACATTCCTCCCAGCATGACAAAATCTGCTCCAGCTCCTAAATGCCAACGGTGGGGATAAAAGGGAGTAGCAGAGAAAAGAGCTCAGGGGAAACAGACTCTCAAAAAATCCAAGTGCTTGCCCAGTTCACCCCCCTCCCCCACAGCTATAGCCAAGAGAAAGGCTGGACCTCTCTTGCCTATCTCCTGGAAAAAGGCAGGCTTCTATGCAGGGAGGCAGGGCCATGGGACACTGGGAGAAACAAATGCAGCCTACTGAAGGCTTGCGTTCCATATACTGGATCATGTTGAATGGCTTTTAAAGGCTAACTAGGAGCACCTTCCTCAGATCTAACTCTTTTAGAATCAGAGAAACATTAAGAATTGGGCAGTATTCTGCCAGGCGCGGTGGCTCACGCCTGTAATCCTAGCACTTTGGGAGGCCGAGGTGGGTGGATCACTTGAGATCAGGAGTTCAAGACCAGCCTGGCCAACATGATAAAACCCCATTTCTACTAAAAATACAAACTTTAGCCGGAAATTGCTTGAACCCAGGAGGCGGAGGTTGCAGTGATCTGAGAGCATGCCATTGCACTCCAGCCTGGGCAACAGGGCAACAGAAGACTTCGTCTCAAAAAAAAAAGTGGGGGGGCAGTATCTTAGAAAGCATGTTATCTAATCTTGTGCTTAATGCTATGACTCCTCTATGATGCCCCCTCAGGTGTCTGGTCTATATACGAAGCTCTCCGCACTCTGACATTCCCTGTGCTTCTACATCAGGAAAGGGCCTCAGAACAGACTGAAGCTCCTACACTAGAGACAGCTTCAAGGAAAGAAGCCCCTGTGTTATGGAAGTCATGTGAAACTCTACCCGCACCACCACAATGCTACGCATTAGACTTCCAGAGTAAATACTCTGCCAGACTAATCACCGAATGACAGCACATTTCCAGGACAGGCACAGGAGACAGAGGTACTGAAGCTGCCTGTCTTTGTGGGCTACGCTGGAACAGGCCCAGGGCTGGCTCTGTTTATCCCAAGTGCATGGCACATGGTAGATGCTGAATGATTAGCTGTCAAAAAAGTAAAAAGAACATGTGGGAGAAATAATAAAAATAGTTATCATTCCCCATCTCGTTCATGGATCACTGTGCAGAGGGATTCTTCATTGCCTATTAACTAAGGAACTGCTACAACCTCCCCTGAGTAAGTCCTACTGAGGGTTTACATTTAGAACAGAACAAGACAGTAGCAAGGTGCAGATGTATTAAGTAATAGGATGAAGGAGGAAGGGAGCCTGGCAAATCCTAATTAGGAGGAGGAAACATAGGAACCCCTGAAAGTGGCCCTGATACCTTCGATTTGGTCATTTAAACATTGGCAGAGCACTCTGGGTTTTGCATTGGCGTTACAGCCCCTTCCGTTCAGCATGACGGGAAGGCATGCTTTTCTGGCACTCAGGGAAGCAAAGCACAACGCAACCTTCCTATGTGGCAGCAACCTCTGGAGACCCTCCCTTTTGGGGTTCCTAACACGAATGTGACTCCCTGGTCCTCCTGCCATAATTTTAACGAGACAGAGGATAACTGGTGTCCAGCCAGGATTCTTGATGACTACAATTCAGAAGCACAGCACCTCCTCGGCAGCTGCAAAGGAGCAGATGTCAACAGCAGGAACACAGAGCACAGACCCACCGAAAGAACGCTTTGAGGGGGTTCCCAACCATTTTCATTTCGGGACACTCTTGCATCCTTCCCTGACACGGTCCCTCTCACTCCACTGAGTCTTGGCACAGGTATGGCTACACTGACTGAGAGACAGCGGATGAGGGAATGACACCCAAAGGAGACTGAGCTGAGTGTGGTCCAAAGGCCGGGAACTGTGATCTACAAGGCACCTTCTCAACAACCAGCCACTTTAAAGTGTGTTCGGCTCTCTCTGTGTACAGAGAGCACGTGTGAGGCAACACAAGAGTCTAAGACGGACCACCACCTGTATTAAGTAGATTCAGCTCAAAAACCAACCGTAAAAATGCCCTTGGCCGATGATCCTTACAATACAGGGTAAATGACAACACTAGTTAGCAGAGGCACTGTGTTCTCCCTGTTCTGCCCCTGATTGTAGGACTGTGACCTTGTCATTCCCTCCTAGAGCCTCAGTCCCCTCAACCTTAAAAGAAGAAGCTGGAATCACTGGAGGGTTTGTAGATTCCCTTCCACAGATAGGATTTATGATTAGGATGAGGTTAAATCCCATTTGTCATGACATTCTTTGGGTTGCTATGAAACCTTGTTGCTAAGAACACTGGCCTAACGTTTTCCTTTGTCACTATCAGGGTTGTTGTCTGAACATTTTTTAATTATTATTTTTTATATTTTTTTGAGACAGGTCACTCTGTCGCTCAGGCTGGAGTGCAGTGGCATGATCTCAGCTCACTGCAACTTCTGGCTCCTGGGTTCAAGTGATTCTCCCACCTCAGCCTCCTGAGTAGCTGGGATTACAGGCGTGCACCACCACACCCAGGTAATTTTTTTTTGTATTTTTAGTAGAGATGGGGGTATTGGCCAGGCTGGTCTCAAACTCCTGGTTTCAAGAGATCCGCCCACCTCGGCCTCCCAAAGTGCTGGGATTACAAGTGTGAGCCACGGCACCCAGCCTGAAAAAAACAAAAACAAACAAACAAAACACACACACACACACACACACACACACACACACACACACACCAGAATTCCTATGACAGAAAGTTTCCTGCCACCATTTTTTTCTTGTTTCTGGCATCAGCAAAGGGCTGAGGCGTCAGAGCTCTGTTTTTGCTCCCAGCCGGCACCCACAACCCCCATTTCAATTCTGGAGCCCGCAGCCACACGGCCAGCTCTGACTTCCGAATGCAGTTTGCAGTTCAGTGGCCAACACGGGGCTCGGCAGCTGTACTTTGCTGCTTGTGGTGTTGAGAGGCTGGACCGTCTAGTGCTTTCCCGAGAAAAGCTCAGGACCTGCTGCCCACCCACCACCGCTCCCTGATCCCCAATCCCACGGGCTCACAGCAGGCACTGCTGCCCCCTAGTGGGAGGCAGGCTCCAGCCTCCAGTGAGAAACCGCTGCGGGATTCCTCCAGTCCCTTCCACCGGACTTCTCCAGGCTGGGTCCAAAAAACCCCGTCTGTAGTTCCTACACATCACACCTGTCACGGTCCCCTTGGACAGGTCCCCTGAGCCTTCTCTTCCCTGGGATGAAGAGGCCTTGACTTCACCCACTCCTGGTTTGCAGGACGTTACGCCTAGATCCATCTCCTAGGGCATTTGTGGCCTGCTCTACCACGGACCACAACCAAATCAATGCTGGGATTTGGGCCAGTTGGGGCTGAAACCCACGGAGAGGAAACTCCAGGAGGCCCAGAACTTCCCCAGCAGGTCCCCCTCCTCATTCAGGTTGCCACCTGGAGAGATGCAAGGAGCTCTCTTCCTCCTTCCTTCCCTCCCTCTGCACCAGGGCCCGGCCTTACCAAATGCTTTGGCGACATCCCCTGGACACGTGCAGCCTCCATCCTTCACAGAGGAAAAAGCAAGGACAAGACATCAGCAGGAGCTCAGCCAGGCTGTCCCCGGATGATCCAGTGACTGGGGGTTCAGACCCACCACAGCCCCCAGCAAGCCCATGAGCCCAAGTCCCCCCACCATGGCTGTTGTTGTCTGATCGAGTGTACTCCCCTCAATATCGCACCTTTCACTCCCCAGGCCCATCCAGGCTTCCTCTGTGGGTCAGAGGCTGGCACCACCCACTGCCCACCTGCCCACCTGGGCTCGGACACTTCTGTTGCAGAGCAGGAGGCAGCAGGGGCTGTAAGTGGTGGAGGGGCTTGGCCCTCATCCCATGCCAGCCCCTTTTATAACATACCCAGCCATTCCACTGTCCACGCTCATTCTCACTTAGAAGTCACCTTTCCCTCTCTGGCTGCTGTGAGGTGAGATTTATTTAGTACAAGGGTTGAATTCTTTTAAGAGCCAAGAAAAGGACATTGAGTTAATCCTTTTATCTTTCCAGGTACTTCCATGTTTCCTATTCCTCATGTATGGTACACAGTTACCTTAAAATCAAACATCTGTTCTTTCACCCACACTGCCCACGCAGACCACACTTGGGCTGGTTTAATGTATAGCAGGGCCAGTCTGTTATCTTGGGCTGCCCAGCAAGGTTCAGCTGTGGGAGGTAATGTTTAAACACCAGCCACACAGTACAAGTCTTCCAGGATGCAGAGCTAGCTGCATTTTCTTTTCTTTCTTTTTTTTTTTTTTTTTTGAGACAGAGTCTCACTCTTGTCCACCAGGCTGGAGTGTAGTGGCATGATCTCGGCTCACTGCAATCTCTGCCTCCCAGGTTCAAGCAGTTCTCCTGCCTCAGCCTCTTGAGTAGCTGGATTACAGGTGCCCACCACCAAGCCCGGCTAATTTTTGTACTTTTAGTAAAGACAGGGTTTTGCCACATTGGCCAGGCTGCTCTCAAACTCCTGACCTCAGGTGATCTGCCCACCTCAGCCTCCCAAAGTGCTGGGATTATAGGCGTGAGTCACCGCACCCAGTCGCTAGCTGCATTTTCTTATAAACCCAAGACACCAAATGCCCAGAATGCTACCTACTCTTCCTAATGTAGCCTGGGTGCAATTTAAGGGGCAAATGGACAGCAATAGTACGCTGGAGCAGCAGCCAGACACTATGGCGCAAGGGGAGACAGCAACAGTGTCAGGGCTCACGTGATGGTGACACAGCCCAAAGCTAAGTGTGGGTCTAGGAGAAACAGCAGGGCCTCAGAGGGAAGCACCTGTCCCCAGAAGATGGGACCACTTTGGGAAGGAACAGAGAAAAGACAGGGTACCCAGACTACCCTGTGTTACAATCTGCAGGAAGGTGCACGCACCTCTGCAGTTGGAGGGCAGGGAAATGGGATGAGCCACCTTGTAAAGAACATCTCCAACTGAGAACATAGGGTCTCTGTGACTCAGTCCCCTTTCTCTATGTACCAATGAGGCCTGTCACTCCAGGAGCTAGAACTCCAATACTGTTTCAATACTTCTTTGCAGCTCTGATCAAAAGGTTAAATGTGAAGGCTGCACCTTTTCTTTACAAACATTTACTGACCATAGTTATTTCCTCAATCCAATGTGTTATTCATACATGGCTTCTCTGACCCCCAGAGAGCCACAGAGCACTGAGGAATAATTATTTCAGAGGTGGTCTCATATGTTATCTGGCCCAAACCCTCTGTGTGAAGACAGGAACAGGGCTTGTGGCTCTACACCCCTTGTTAATGCTTCAAAATCCTGGCATATTTATTTACTTTACCTTTCAAAGGTACAACCTCAAAATGCCCTTCACTTGCCCTGCCAATTAATTTTAAAGTGCTTTATCTCTTTATCAAAACCAGCTCTACACAGTGTTTCACACTTCTGGCCTCAAACACATTAAATAAACTCATGCTCCCATTAAAATAAGTCCTTTTAAAACATGACTTTTTAAAAAATCACTCTTGGCCAGGCACGGTGGCTCACGCCTGTAATCCCAGCACTTTGGGAGGCCGAGGCGGGTGGATCATGAGGTCAGGAGATCAAGACCATCCTGGCTAACACGGTGAAATCCCATCTCTACCAAAAATACAAAAAATTAGCCAGGCGTGGTGGCGGGCACCTGTAGTCCCAGCTACTTGGGAGGCTGAGGCAGGAGAATGGTGGAGCTTGCAGTGAACCAAGATCGTACCACTGTACTCCAGCCTGGACGACAGAGCGAGACTCCGTCTCAAAAAAAAAAACAAAACAAAAACAAAATCACTCTTTTTCTTCACTCATTTGTGTCTCCTCTGGTGTCCTGAATATTTTATATCACTGTGGTCAGTGATGAGGCCTGAATCAGGAACCCTGTGCCACTGGGACCCCAAGAAAATCAGCCTTTCTCTTCCCAGGATGGGCCAAGAGATCCACAGTTAATACAACTGTATGGCGTGTTGCAAAAGGGAAATCATATTTACGGCGTCATCTGCTCACAGGGTACTTTGGTAGTTGCACTTGTGAAATGGGCAGCGTAGACCAAACAACCATATGTGGTAATGGTTGCACATTTAACCAAGAGCAATTCGACTTCACATGATGCCTTAGGACAGACAGGGCAGTCTACTTCCTCCTACTGTGTACATTTCCAAGTGTTCAGTGTCTTTTCACGTTCTCGGGAAGCAGAGTAGCTCCCACAATCTGAGACATACATGTATATTCACACATAAATATTCATAGCTGCTAAAAGGTTGTTAAAAACAACAACAACATTTGGGCTAGTATTTTGTTCTGTGCAAGTATTCAAGGCAGTAATTTACAAGGAGTCCTTTTTCTTGTTTTTCTAAAAGAGTTAACATTATATTTAAGTACAAACGGCATCATGGGACATGAATGATAACTTGTGAACTGTCAGCTTGCCTCTTTTGCTTAAAAATACTTGCTCAGGCCAGGCACGGTGGCTCACACCTATAATCCCAGCACTTTGGGAGGCTGAGGCGGGCAGATCGCCTAGGGTCAGGAGTTTGAGACCAGCCTGGCCAACACGGTGAAACCCAGTCTCTACTAAAACTACAAAAATTAGCTGGGTGTGGTGGCACGTGCCTGTAATCCCAGCTACTCGGGAGGCTGAGGCAGGAGTATCGCTTAAACCCAGGAGACTGAGGTTGCAGTGAGCTGAGATCATGCCACTGCATTCCAGCCTGGTTGACAGAGCAAGACTCTATCAAAAAACAACAACAACAAAAAAAAAAAGGAAAAAAAATACTTGCTCACATGTTGAATACTCACAATGAAAAAAGAAAAATACTTGCTCAATCCTAAAACAAAGGAAGGATGGTGATGGCAAACATGGAGTAGGCAGAGAAAAGAGTTCAAGTCAGTCACCTACTAAAAATCAGCAACTATTATGAACTTAAAAGTCATTTTGCCATTCAAAGTCATGAACCTGAAGGAGATATTTGTAAACGGCAGGGGGCGGGGAGGGGGGGAATGAGGCTCAGAAAGGTTGAGCAACTCTTCTAAGGTCACACAGCTATAAAAATGGAAAAACAAGTTTAGAACCAGTGGTTATCTTAAGATGATAGCATTACCGCTAATACTTATTTTCCTTTTTGTGTTTATTTGCATTTCTAACTTTTCCTAGGTTAAACATATTTTGTTGGGAAAATTTTCCAGCCTCAAAAAAAAGATTAGTTATTTGAATGAATTTGTTTAGGTATTTCTAAATAATGGTGTGACAACAAAAAATTAACTGATCCCACCTTAATCTTCACCTATGCAGGAAGTATCCTGAATTTTTCCTCTCTGCTTCTCTGAAGCCCATGTGGGCCACAATAAGTAGAAACACGACTGAAGGCCAGCCTCTTGGGTATCAGCACATGCTGAACAGACACCACATTGTGGCTTCCTTTGAACTTCAACAGCACCAATGTGCTAATTCAGCAAATAAAGTGTAAAATGGGACAGCTAGAAGGAAACTGGACCAAGTGGCAGGATCCAAAACATCTGGTGGGTTTCCAGCAGGTTCAGGGCTACTGGCAAGTAAGAGAAACATGCCCGTGCCCTGTTAGACAAAGGGAGTGTAGGGGCAATGGCTGCTTTAAACCCCAAGACACTCAGCTGCTTACAAGGACTGAGCTGAGGGCAAGGGTCCAAATTCTACTAAGTCCATTCATTTGCTTTTCTGGCTAAATGGAACTCCTAACCCCATCTAGGAGACCTCTCAGCACTGATGTAAAAGGAACCTCGGAGGCCGGGCACGGTGGCTCACGCCTGTAATCCCAGCACTTTGGGAGGCTGAAGCAGGTGGATCACAAGGTCAGGAGTTCGAGACCAGCCTGGCCAGCATGGTGAAATCCCACCTCTACTAAAAATACAAAAAAAAATTAGCTGAGCGGTGGCACGTGCCAGTAATCCCAGCTACTCGGGAGGCTGAGGCAGGAGAATTGCTTGAACCTGGGAGGCATTCTAGCAGTGAGCCGAGATCATGCCACTGCACTCCAGCCTGGGCGACAGAGCAAGACTCCATCTCAAAAAAATCAATAAAAAAGTAAAATAAAAATAAAAATAAAAATAAAGAACCTCAGAGAACACAAGCAAGATCAGAAGTGCTACCTTCCTATTGCACCAGTACCCCAGGCTTGGGATGTCATTGTCCCTAACTGTTAAATTCAGAGAAGTTGCCGCCTTGGGCACCAGCAGATGAGACCTGGTTCAGGAACACTCACCCAGCCAGCGTATGCTGAGCCTCTACTCTATAAGCCAGTGGCTCTCACACTTAAGAGGACATCAGAACTACCTGGAGGGCTTTTGTTAAAACAGGTTCCGGGGCCTCACCTGCAGAGTTCTGATTCAGTAGGTAACGTCGCGGGTGGGGCCCAAGAATTTCTAACAAGTTTTCAGTTGATACTCATGCTGCTGGTCTGGGCACCAGGCTTAAGAGAACTGCTGAGATACACTATAAGTTA
Organism: Colobus angolensis palliatus; assembly: GCF_000951035.1. Taxonomy (NCBI): domain Eukaryota; kingdom Metazoa; phylum Chordata; class Mammalia; order Primates; family Cercopithecidae; genus Colobus; species Colobus angolensis. Next base: position 17,264,223 of record NW_012119598.1, on the reverse strand, counting down.
GGTGGTACTGTGTAAAGAGATGCTAACTTGATTTCCAATCAGATTCACCTCTGGGACACACAGAGCCTCTACCCCACCCTACCACCAATCTTTGGCTAAACAGCCCTGTAAACTAAGCAAGTCTGAAGTTTCTACAAAGACATGAGGATCTCAGAATATGTTCAGAGTAAAACCTTATTAATCTGAACTCCACTACTTAGGAAATAGTGGTCATTCAAGTAACACTTATGATATAGGGTCCAAGTTTTGACTTGATGGAGATGCTCAGCAGTTAACATTATTAGGTAATGGAGACAGGACTAATTACATATGGGGATTTGGGGGACCACCCTCTGAAAGAGTCAGTTCACTAGGATGGGGTCTGGGAATGTTGATTTGTAAAAGCCTCTCTGGTGATCCTCATGCAGCCAGCCTCAGACAAGGCTGCACTCAGGATTTGAGAACCACTGACATACTGCGGAATGGTACTACTGCTTGGCCGCTCCCGTGAGTTGAATAACCTCTTAGCAAATGTAGACCGACAGTTCTTTGTCAGCCTTTTACACACTAGTTGCTCGGTAAATGGATATTAATTTGTTCACTGGGGCAAAGGGTATTGAGTGGAGGGTCTTAGAACTCTGTCATTAACCAATAAACCTTTAATCATTTATTTTAGATTCTTCACAGTAGATGCTTAATAGATACTTGCTGGATGAATGGATGGGTGGGTGAAAAACTTGGATGAGGCATTAGAAGGAGCTCAGGCAATCTGCACTGGACAACGAGTGAAAGACCTTGATCCTAGCTTCAGTTGTTACCTGAGCACCATTCCCAAGACTCATCATCTATGGACTAAAAGCTGCCAGGTCTCCAACCATGAACACAATGCCTCATGTGCAATTTCCCTTCTGATGCCCCTCGAGCACCTCAAAATCAACAGACACGTGCCATAGTGAACACCACACTAGCCCCGAACCTCTTCCTTTGCAGCCATCTTCCAGGTGAGCCAGCACGTGAGCCAGTACGTAAGCCAGTCGTAGCCTTGCTCCTCCTCCTTCTCCAGGGCCCTCCAAGCACCTACTCCATTGCCGACACTTGTTTAATTCTGCCTCCCAAATGTCAGTCCATTCTGGAGACGGCTCTCAAGCCTGCTACAGGGCACAGTCACCTCCCCACTGAATTACTAATGCTGTCCCAGCTGGGCTCTCTTTTTTTATCTTGCCCCTTTCAATCCGCCCCAAGGCAGTGAGTCGGGCACTCGCCTGCTCAGACCTCTGCCATAGCTCCCTGGTGCTCTTGGAGAAGTCCCATCCTTAAAGCTGGATCCCACCGCTTTTGTCCATTCTTGCCTTCAAGCTTATCTCCTGCTGCCCCCTCACGCCTGCCCCTCAGCTCACTCGCCCCAGATGCAGTGACTGAGATTTGGTTCCCCAGTGCTTCTGTTCCTTTCTTTCTTCTCATCTGAAAAATTCCTTTTCAACCATCAGGTCTCCCTATTACACTCCAGGAAACCTTCCCTGACCCTGAATACGGGATACGTGGCCTGTTATGGGTTGAACTGGGTCCCCCCAAACACTTGCATGTTGCCATCCTAACCCCTAGCATCTCAGAATATGACCTTATTTGGAAACAGGGACAATGGACATGTCATCAGTTCAGATGAGGACATCCTGGAGGAGGGTGGCCCCGATCCAAAAGGACTAGTGTCCTCAGGAAAAGAGGATGTTTGCACACAGACACACACACACAGGGAGGACGCCACAAGCTACGGAACCAGCAGAAGGTCACAGAGAGGCCTGGAACAGATCCTTCCCTGGGGCCCTGAGAGACAGCGTGGCCCCCCCAACACCCTGATGTTGGGCTTCTCGTCTCCAGAACGGTGAGATACTGAAATTTCAGCCCCCAGTCTGTGGGGCTTTGCTACAACTGTTCTAGCAAGCAGGTGGGGCCTGGCCTACCCTGTGCTGTAAAAGCTGCCTGCACATCCCTCATCGGATGCACCACCCAACCTGCTCGTATGGCTTCTGCCTACCAGGCCTGCCACCCTCACTGTGGAATTCGTGGGCAGCAGAGCCTCTGTTTCTGCTGAATGTCAGCACTGTGACCGCAGTGCCCAGCTGCTTCCCGTGCCCACAGGATGCTCAGTCAGTGGAAGAAGAGCAGCGAGGGTGCAGGGGGCTCCCAAGACACCCCAGCCCCAGCTCCGGCCCCAGCCCCCGGCCCCGGCCCCCGCCCCGGGCGGAGACTCACAGAGATGATGTGGCCCTGCAGGCCGTGGGCGGAGTCGGCACACTCAATGACGGCGCTCAGCTGGGGGTACCCTACTCCTGTCTTGGTGCGGGTGGTGCACACAGAACCTGCACAGAGAAAGAAGTTGACCCCCAAAGAGATGGTTACACATGAGAACACTGTGACATGAAATGTGCCCCCATCACCTTCGCAGCCCGTTCTAGTGACCAGGGTGAGCCTTTGTGGCAGAGGAGATGTGGGGAACGGGCTGCCCACCTGCACGCCGGAGGTCGCTGTCAACCACACCGCCTGGTCATGTACCCCTTCAGTCCTCATCACTGTCACTGGCTGATGTCCCAGACATCGCCTTCCCCTCTACCATGCACCTGTCACTGCCACTCCTCCCTGCGCATCGGCTCCCATGCAGTGGCCAAGCACTGATCTCTCCACACTTAAACGCCTACTCCTTTCCACCTTTCCACAAGTCTACACTCTGCTTTAAACGACCTCTCAGAATCCTCCCACAGCCTCGCAGCTTCTTTACCTTCAAACTTTGCCAAATGACTCACCTCTTTTAAGTCTCACTGCCTGGACTGTAAAATGCAAAGAGAAACACAGTCTCCTGGGGTTGTAACAGAGGGCAGATGGCACAGGGAGGGATACCTCTTGGCCCAGGGCCTGGCCTGCAGCAACCACACCCTTCACACCCTCACCTGCTCTCACTCAGCTCTGTGCTCCACAGGGCCCAGCTGCTTGTCCATCTCCCTCCTGGTTGCCCCCCCTCAAGTCCCCTGCAGCCCAGCCGGAGGTTCACTTCCATGCAGGGCTCACGCCAGCACCCTCCTGCCTGCGTGTGCCACAGTCAGCCCCAGTCTTGGTTGTTCTCCCAGTTAGGTCCAGGCCAAGTCACACTCTGACCTCTTTATCATACCTCCCCTTATGCAAGCTTCCCAGTGCCCCCGCAGCACCCCACTTTACCCAGATCAGCAGAATCGAGCTCCACCTGCTCCCCTCCCTCCGCACTGCTTCTCCAATGGGGCAGGTTTCTTCCCACCACAGGCACTCTGGACACAATGTTCTCTCTCGGACACTCCCCTCTGTACCAGCCCGCCCAGCCAACCCCTTCTCATCTTTCCAGCTTCTCCTTAAATGTCACTGCCCCAGGGGAGTTGTTCATCGCAGTTTCAAAAAGAGGCATTTCAATCAGGATCTGTGTGAGAATGTTAAGGGTCTGTCTTCTCTGCTGGGTGGTCGGCTCCACGGACATTCACTGTTGTTATCAGGTGCTGAGAACACAGCCTCATATAGGATAAGGCACTATAAATAGTCACTGAAAGAATGTGCGGACTCAAGAATGAATGAGTCACCCACATCCCTCTCTCCACTGCCACTCACTCAGACCCTCCCGGATGTCTTGTGGTGTGCATGAGAGGGCGCTCTGAGAACACGGTAAAGGTAGAAGTGAACTCCTCCCTCCCACCAGACCCGGAGGTGGGATGCTTTGAGGCCCAGCCTCCTCTCTGGCTCTCGGCCACCACTACCTTGTAAGATGCTAATTTCTGTCTGTGTTCCCCAGGCCTGGATTTAGCAAAGAAACCAGGAGAGACAGGGCAAGCCCCTCTCCTGCATCAGCTGTGGGGCAGAGTCCACGGAAGTCCTGTAGCTCCCTGTGTCCTGCCATGTGTCACTCACAGTCCCGGAGCCAACAAGTCTCATTCCCACGAAGGCGCCTTCCCTCCGCCCTGCAACCGGAGGTTGTGCAGAATAAGAGGTGTAACCCCTGGTTCAGCCTCGGCTGTTCTCCTCCTCTCCCATTCAATTGCTAGATCCGGGGGTGGGGGCCTCAGCTGCAGTAGGCCTGGGGCTCTGATCACAGTGAGGGCCCTATAAAGGGTAGACCAGTTGCCTTCTTGAGAACAGCCAAGGAAGAAGCTTTAACTAAGGCACAGGCGGTTTTGATTAACACCCAGGTGAAAAAAGTTGGCACATATTTTCTCCTGACTAGAGGGGCAGAGAATCCATTTCTGATGCTTTTTCCCAGTTCCCAGGGGTTGCTCAGTAATGAATGAAATCTATCAATCAATAGACATCCAGTACTGCTATCATTTAGATATGTAATACGCAATGTTTTTACCATAAAGAATGTGTGAGACTTAAATATGGTCTCCAAACAATTTAAAGAAGTGGCTCCCGTGCATCAGGCTCAGAGAAGGCCCCTTGTTCTCTTTAGTCACATCTATTCTACACAGACAGCCAGAGGGAGGCCCCTTGTTCTCTTTAGTCACATCTATTCTATACAGACAGCCAGAGGGGTGGGGAGACAGAGTGAGAGCAGAAGGACAATACAGCTTCTGGGGAAATAGAATGCAGACACAAAGATGTGCAAGAAAACAAGTGTAGTAAATGCTTGAGATCACATCTAGAAAAGCTTTGAGAAGGCCGGGTACGGTGGCTCACACCTGGAATCCCAACACGTTGGGAGGCCAAGGTGGGCGGATCACCTGAGGCCAGGAGTTTGAGACCAGCCTGGCCAACATGGTGAAACCCCATCTCTACTAAAAGTACAAAAAATTAGCCGGGTGTGGTGGCGCATGCCTGTAATCCCAGTTACTCGGGAGGCTGAGGCAGAAGAATCACTCGAACCTGGGAGGCGGAGGTTGCAGTGAGCTGAGATTGCACCACTGTACCCCAGCCTGGGCAACAGAGCAACACTGTTGTTGTTTTTTTTTCCAAAAAAAAGCTTTGAGAGCCAAGAAGCTTCTTACACACCTTCACATCCTGTACAGCACCTGCCCAACACAATAGTAGCTGGCGAACACTCAATACATGTTTCCTTTTTTTTTTCCTTGAGACAGGGTCTTGCTCTATCACCAACACTGGAGTGCAGTGGCACGACCTTGGCTGACTGCAGCCTTCACCTCCCAGGATCCGGTGATCCTCCCACCTCAGCCTCCCAAGCAGCTGAGACTACAGGTGCACACCACTGTGCCTGACTACTTTTTAATTTTTATTTTGTATTTTTAGTAGAGACAGGGTTTCACCATGTTGCCCAGGCTGATCTCGAACTCCTGAGCTCAAGCAATCCACCCACCTTGGACTCCCAAAGTGCTGGGATTACAGGCATAAGCCACCGCATCAGGTCCATATTTCTGATTAAACAGGTGACTAGTGAGTGTCCCTGCCTTTGGGAAAAAAAAAAGAGTCTTCCTAGTTTATTAGCCTATTTTGTTCTATTATCAGTCTATCTATTACAGCCTGCCCTAAGAGGAGGCAGCCTGGTCAGGAAGAACAGGGCCTTATCCTTTCTCTGTCTTTTCAATAATGATAGATACTCAGTAAAGACCTCTTCCCACTTGCTCAGAATACATTATTAACTGGCTTAAACAAGTGGCAATATGAAAAACTTAACCTTGAACATCTCTCTGTATGTTAAAAGCTTGGGCATTTTTATGAATCTATAGGGCTCTTCTTCCTAATATTCTCTTCATACACATCCAATTCCCTCAGGCTGATCACGGAGCCAAGTCACAGCTCAACAGCGTCTCCAGTGCCTCCCAGCTGTGCGTTTTCCCACAGATTCCTCTCATGTTGGGTTAGGTTTGCTTCCTTTTTTGGTAGTGTCATTTGGGTGTGAGATTCTTTTGAAACATCTTTGCTGTTTTTTAGTCCCAAGTGAAAATGTGTATCTTCTTTCTTGCTCCTCAATGTTAGTGTCTGGTTAATGACGGATGTGCATGGATGAATTTAAAACATGGCAGCTCATCTTCATGCATGGCAAAGAGGGCAAGCAAACAGTAACTCTGCCCCATGAGAAAATGGCACCACCCATGACGAGAACAGAAGGTTCCACCTTGTTCTTCTGCTTAAGATGCCAATGGGTGGTCCTAAGAAAGCACGCCTGGGAGAAGAACATGGTCAAAAATCTACATCTAATATGTATCCGGTGAGGAGCCAAAGGTGATCATTACCTAGGCCATGGGTCAAGTTCAAATGTGGCCTCCTCACTGCAAGCTTATTTGCAATGTGTGGGGTCCCTCAAACCTTCACATAAACTGGAGTCATTCATGTTTATTAACTGTCTCTACAGATTCTTCACCTCTCACTTTCCTCTTCAAGGTGCATGGGGTCATCAGTGAAATCTACGTTCTTTCCTTCCACATTGGTTCTGAAACCAAGCCCTCATATTCTAACCACATCCAAGTTCATTTAGAAGGTCCCTGGGGGCATCAAAAAGCAGTTCAATAATACTTTGCTCAGGGGCTTCCCTGAGAAGCTCAATGATGCTTCCAGAAAAAGCGTGCTTTAAATATCTGTGAGTCATTCGTGCATCCATCCCCTTCTAGTGATCTCCAGTCCCCCCGCAAGCCCCAGATCCCATTCTTCCCCACACATGCCCCCTGCCGTGCTCCTAACAAGTCTTACCTGGTCCAACTCCCACTTTGATGATATCTGCTCCGGAAAGAATAAGCTCTTCTACCATTTCTCCTGTCACCACGTTCCCTGCCTGAGACAGAAAGAACACAGCTCACGATCGTGAACTACTATTGCTGGTATGAAGGTGAGGAACTCCACACCTGAACATGAGGATGTGCACGTCCTAAAGCTGGGGGACAAAAAAGGAACACAGAATTTCATACCTGGAGACCACTTTTGGGAAAGGCCCCTTGGGTGAGCTGGTGGCATGAGAAGATACAGCATTACAGGATTTAAGAACTAGAAGAGACCTTAGAACGTCCAGGTCAGGGCTTTTCAGACATCTCAGCAATCAACAACAACAAAAATCTTAGAGGGGGCTGGGCGCAGTGGCTCACTCCTGTAATCCCAGCATGTTGGGAGGCTGAGGCAGGTGGATCATGAGGTCAAGAGATCGAGACCATCCTGGCCAACATGGTGAAACCCCATCTCTACTAAAAATACAAAAATTAGCTGGGCCTGGTGGTGCATGCCTGTAGTCCCAGCTACTCCGGAGGCTGAGGCAGGACAATCGCTTGAACCCGGGAGACGGAGGTTGCAGTGAGCCAAGATCGCGCCACTGCACTCCAGCCTGAATGACACAGCGAGACTTTGTCTCAAAAAAAAAAAAATCTTAGAGGGACCCCAAATATAAAAAGTCAGCAATGAAACACTCTCTTGGTAATTAAAATCTTTAGTGTTGGGCAAAAAAATGTTTCACAGTTTGCAAAACCCCTGAAGACTCTCTATGGAACCCCAGAGAGTCAGAATTAGAAAACACAGTGAAGAAAATAGAAGCGTGCCCCTCTCTCTGGGGCTGGGATTCCCATCTAGACAGGAAAGGGCAGATGAGCCCTCATGGACCACATAGCATCTGCACACGCTCAGTTTACAGAACAGGAAACTTTGGCCTAAGAATAAACACACAAGCCTCCAGGAAGTGGCAGAATCTATCAACCAGAAGAATGTGTCTGGTTTGGAAATAGCACAAGTTCTTTCACTGCAGGAGTCTAGGAGTGCAAAAATAGCCCTTTTTATTACAACTCACTGCCCTGTGGATTCTTCAGCCAGTATATAGGATACTTGGCAAGATGCCCTGGCTGAGTTTTCACAACTGTGCAAAGTCATATTTTGCGAAATGAATCCTTACTCATTCCACTCATGTTTTTTGCACTGAAGTCCAAGTGTCTTCTCGCTGAATTGTTTCCCAAGGGAATTGCTGAATTGCTTCCCAGAGGGAATTTTTCTTTTTTAACGTAGACAAAGTGACTTTTAACTTCATATAAAAGGATGTGGGGAAAAGGTGATGAGGAGGGCTCAAAGCTTCAATCCAAACAGCAGCTGACAATGGAAAAATCACAGATGGCCCAGAAAGAGGACTACAGGTAGATTAAAGAATTAAAATTAAAGTTATACTCCCCAAATTCACAAGGAAATCTGGAATACCTTCAATACATATAAAAGTGAAAAAACGTAACGACAGAGCCGTCTACATAAAAACTAAAAACTTGGCCAAGTGCAGCGGCTCACACCTATAATCACAGCACTTGGGAGGCTGAGGTAAGTGGACTGCTTGAGCCCAGGAGTTCGAGACCAGCCTGGGCAACATGGCGAAACCCCGTCTCCATGTAAAAAAAAAAAAGGAAAAAAGAAAAAAAACTTACATATACATAAACACGGATATTCATACAATCAGCAAATACCCAGGTAGAGAAAAATATCTACAATTTTGACAAAGGGTTATTATCCTTAACATAATAAGAACTCTTACAAATCTGTAAGAAAAAAGCTAACATCTCACAGAGTAAGTGCCAAAGGACATGAACACACTACTGAAAGAAATAAGTGGCTAAGAAAAACGGAAAAAGTATTCAACTTACTGAATAACCAAATGTAAACTAAGGTACCAATGAGGTACTACTTTTCACTTAACAAATTATCAATAGTTGTAAACAGTAAATACTAAAGAGAAAACATCAGATGGAATCTCTCTTTCTTCTGGGAAAATTTATCATAGTATGTTTTCCCAGAAAGCAATTTGTCCACATAAAAGAAATATGCACTTCTTTGTATTCAATAATTCAAGATTCTCTCCCAAGGAAATAATCATAAGGGTGGACAAGCATTTAACTACAAAGATGTATTCTCTGTAACAGTGCAGAACTGTAAATACATTCCCCAAAATGGAATGATCCAACAGTGTAGACCCATCCATGCGATGTTTTTTGTTTTTTGCTTTGTTTTGCTTTTGAGACGGAGTCTTTCTGTCACCCAGACTGGAGTGCAGTGGCATGATCTCACTGCAACCTCCGCCTCCTGGGTTCAAGTGATTCTCCTGCCTCAGCCTTCCTAGTAGCTGGTATTACAGGCACACCCCCCCTGCCCGGCTCATTTTTGTATTTTTAGTAGAAATGGGGTTTTGCCAAGTTGGCCAGGCTGATCTCGAACTCCTGACCTCAGGTGATCTGCCCACCTTGGCCTCCCAAAGTGCTGCAATTACAGGTGTGAGTCACCACACCCAGCCTAAGAGTGGTTTAACAGCGTGGGAAAAATGTTTAAATGCTTTTAGTATAATGTTGGGAGAAACAGATAGTATAATGTTGGGAGAAAATAGAAAGATCTTGATTTTGTTATTAAAAAAAGTATATGTGAGTATGAAAAAATACACCAAAATGCTAACAGATGATGTCTAGGTGAAGAGATGATCTAACTTTTACTATTTTCTTCTTTAATCTTTTCTGGATTTTACACTAGGAAGTGTGTTACTTTTATAATTAAATGGGGGCAGGAGTGTTTAGTTTTGTTTTTTAAAGTGCGAGGAACAGCATGAGCTCTGTCCCTGAGAGAGAACCTAACAGGAGCCTAAGAAGCAGGGTGCGAGCTCCAGTTCTTCCCCAGTGGCTGACTTGCTAAACAACCAAACCAAACCACAAAAACTTTAGAGAAGCTACTCGAAGCCCACCACACATTTTCTTTTCTTTTCTTATTCTTTTTGAGACAGGGTCTTATTCGTCTCCCAGGCTGGAGTGTAGAAGCACAAACATGGCTTGCTGCAGCGTGAACCTCCCTGGCTCAAGCAATTCTCCTGTCTCAGCCTCCCAAGTAGCTGGGATTACAGGCATGTGCCACCACGCCTGGCTAATTTTTGCATTTTCTGTAGAGACAAGAGTTTCGCCTTGTTGCCTAGGCTGGTCTCAAGCTCCTGAGCTCAAGCAAATCTGCTGTCTCAGCCTCCCAAAGTGCTGGGATTATAGGCATGAGCCACCGCACCCAGCCACAATTTCATTTTCAATGTGGATTTCTTTTCCCCAATCTGGCGCCACCTACGAACCATTTTAAGGGGCTACTTTAGACAAATTAATTCAAGTCAGCTCACCATAGACGTACCAGGTACAACCAGGTAGAGTCGAAGTAAGTTCCACTTACTTACTTATTTATTTTTAAAACAGAGATAGAGTCTTGCTATGTTGCCCAGGCTGGTCTCTAACTCCTGGCCTCAAGTAATACCCCCGCCTCTGCCTCCCAAAGTGCTGGGATTACAGGCATGAGCCACCTCAACTGGCCAAAGTCAGTTTAAAAACATCAACAAGACTGACACCGCTTTAGTAACCCAGAAGCTTGTGCAAACGTCTCTCCATCCCATCAGCTACCTGTGTGGCTGCTGAATCTGTCCATGGTCCAAATGTGGTCACTGCCGCTGTGTGGAAAAACCCAAAGTGATTATGAAATGCCTCAACCATGAGGCACAGCACAGCAAGAATGCTGCCAGGAGGACGGGGAAGTTTCCATCGGCAGGAACAAAAAGCTGTCAGTTCAAGTTTGAAATCGAGAAGGGCAAAACAAGGGAAAAGAGGAAAAGACCAAATCAGAAATGAGAATACGACAGGAGTGTGGTCAGGCTTTAGTGAAGTCCCTGGTGTGCCATCAAGCAGCCTCTGGGAATGGGTGTGATAACCGGGGCCAGGAAGCAGCTGGTCAGGGTGATTAAGTGAGGAGTCTCCTTTATCTTGTCATGAAGCACCTCGGGTGTGGAGTGGAGGACTGTCAGAATGGGACTGTGCGTAGCAGCACAGCAGGCTCAGTCACCCGGGCAGTTCATGCACGTTCATTTCTTGGGCAGCCATGACAACATGGAAGCAATGAGCCTTCGTCCAGAGCACTGAGGCAGGCAGACGGAGGTTTCTGCCAGTCAACCCCTCTTCCTAGGGAAGCCAAGAATGTTTCCGGCTCCCCCATGCTCTGGAAGGCAACAATTGCTCCTCCTCTGTGTCAAGGAGAGGTTCAAGGTCATGGAAAAGACAAAAAAGTAGCCAAGTCAAGACTTCAACTACTTTTGTACCCTTTTTTTTAAAAGTTGGTATGGTCTGAATGTTTATGTCCCTTCAAAATTAACGTGTTGAAATCTTTACCCTCAAGGTGGTGATATTAGCAGGTGGGGATTTGGGGAGGTGATTAGGTAGGTCATGGGGGCGGAGCCCTAAACAATGGGATTAGTGCCCTTCTAAAAGAGGCCTGGGAGAGATCCACAAGAGGCGGCAATGAAAAGACGACCATCTATGTATGAGCCAGGAAGCGGGCCCTCACCAGACACCGAATCTGCCTTGATACTGGACTCCCTAGCCTCCAGAACTGTGAAAATAAACTTCTGATTTGTATTTTTATTTATTTATTTATTTTTGAGACAGGGTCTCACTTTGTTGCCCAGGCTGGAGTGCAATGGCGCAATCACAGCTCACTATAACCCCAACTTCCCAGGCTCAGGTGATCCTCCCACCTCAGCCTCCCAAGTAGCTGGGACTACAGGCATGTGACACCACGCCCAGCTAGTGTTTTGTATTTTTAGTAGAGATAGGGATTCTCCATGTTGGCGAGGCTGGTCTCAAACTCCTGGGCTCGAGCAATCTGCCTGCCTCAGCCTCCCAAAGTGGTAGGATTACAGGTATGGGCCACCACACCAGGCCAACTTCTGATTTTTATAATATAAGCTATTCAGAGTTTATCGTATCTTGTTACTGCAGCCTGAATAGAATGACAAAAGTTCTCTGGGCAAAAATAAAAACAAAAAGTGCTTTGCCCCAATTTTTCCAGCTTTCCTTTAGGCCTCAACATCTATGGCAAAGTAAGTTCAGAAAGATCTGGGGTCGAATGCTGGACCTCCCTCATTACTTGGTACTTCCAAGCAAATCACTTCAACTCAAGAGTCTCCATTTATCCTGCTATAAAATGGGGGTGGATGTACCCACTTTAGTCTCTCATATTCTGAGCACAAGGCCCAGCTCTTGGTGGTGCTTTACAATGTTAGTCCCTCCACTTAAGAGTGCTTTCTGTTTATTGCTCCTTTACCCATTCTTTTTAGTTTTTTTGTAATTGTGGTCAAATACACATAACATAAAATTTACTAGGTGCAAATTTTACATGTAGAAAATAAAAATAAAATTTTTGTTTTTTAATTTTTTTAAAATTTTTACGTGAAGGTACTTAGTGCCACTGAGCTGTACACCTAAAAATTCAATTTATTTTAAATTATTTAACACAAAATGTATTTGTTAATAAATAAGTTTTTAGCTGTGCAGTTCAGTGGCATTAAGTACATTCACACCGTTGTACAACACCATTATCCATCTCTGGAACTTTTTAAACATCCCAAACTGAAATTCTGTACCCATTAAACAGTAACTTCTTCACCCACTTTTTACTGGTTTTTCTGGGGTCCTCTAGCAAGAAAAATCCTTTCCATGGGATGGTAACAGGCCAGGTTGGCAAACAGGTAGCAGCAGGTGGCTAGATTTGGCCCACAGGCTGTGATGTGCCAACCCCTAACATAAAAAGAGAAATATGGCCAGGCGCGGTGGCTCACGCCTGTAATCCCGACACTTTGAGAGGCCGAGGCAGGTGGATCACCTGAGGTCAGGAGATCGAGACCAGCCTGGCCAACATGGTGAAACCTCATCTCTACTAAAAATACAAAAATTAACCAGGTGCGCTACTCAGGAGAATCACTTGAACCTGGGAGGCAGAGGTTGCAATGAGCCGAGGTCGCGCCACCACACTCCAGCCTGGGCAACAGAGTGAGACTCTGTATCAACAATAACGACGACAACAACAACAAAAAGGAGTATCAACCCCAGTGACTGCTCCCAAGCACGTGGAAAATGTCCCACTACCTGCCCGTGGAAACATAGTTGCTATCAAGGCAATAGCCACCTTAAACTGAGTTTATTATGTGACTCTTCAGAGATAATATCACGTTCTTAGCTTTCAGCTATGGTTCCACAAAGTGGGTGAATACAGAAAATCCAGGGAACACAGCCTGAGAGGTGCTCTCAGCCATACACACCCCTTGTACCTCAGGGGAGGCACACTCAGACTGGTGAAGCCCCAGACCTGCCCCAAGCCTTCAAGAACATTCAAACGATGTGTCCGTCTCTCTGTGAAGAGGTGTAGAGGTGGAAACGTCTCCATGTGGCTCAGAACCTTGAGAAAGAATGTGGGCAGGCCAATGAGCCACCAGTCACGCATGGAAATATCAGAGTCCAGCCGTGGAAATCTAGCCCATGGCTCCAGGAGATCTGCCCGAAGCGGCTGACACGGCATTGCCCCAGGGGAGTAGAGCTTGGCCTCCATCTAATCTTAACAGATTAGATCTCAAGGACCTATTTCCTCCAGACCAGGTCAGAAAGAGCCAACAGCACAAAAACATTTCCCAGAGCCAACACAGGGACCTCCAAGTCCCAATATGTCCGGAATTGGTTCCTTCCGGTGGGTTCTTGGTCTTGCCAATTTCAAGAATGAAGCCGCAGACCCTGGCAGTGAGTGTTACAGGTCTTGAAGATGGTGTGTCTGGAGTTTGTTCCTTCAGATGTTCCGATGTGTCTGGAGTTTCTTCCTTCTGGTGGGTTTGTGGTCTCACTGACTTCAGGAGTGAAGCCACAGACCTTCTCAGTGAGTGTTACAGCTCTTAAAGGTGGCACGTTTGGAGTTGTTCATCCCTCCAGGTGGGTTCGTGGTCTCCCTGACTTCAGGAGTGAAGCTGCAGACCTACACGGTGAGTGTTACAGCTCTTAAAGGTGGCGCACCCGGAGTTGTTCATTCCTCCTGGTGGGTTCGTGGTCTTGCTGACTTCAGAAGTGAAGCTGCAGACCTTCGCGGTGAGCGTTACAGCTCATAAAGATAGTGCAGACATAAAGATAGTGCAGACATAAAGATAGTGCAGACCGAGAGAGTGAGCAGCAGCAAGACTTATTGCAAAGAGCGAAAAAATAAACCCTCCACGGTGGGGAAGAGGACCTGAGTGGGTTGCCGCTGCTGGCTCAGGTGGCCAGCTTTTATTCCCTTATTTGGCCCTGCCCATATCCTGCTGATAGGTCCATTTTACAGAGTGCTGACTGGTGCATTTACAAACCTTTAGCTAGACACAGAGCACTGATTGGTGCATTTTTCCAGAGAGGTGATTGGTGCATTTACAAACCTTTAGCTAGACACAGAGCGCTGATTGGTGCATTTTTACAGAGAGGTGATTGGTGCATTTACAATCCTTTAGCTA
>NW_012119598.1:17228956-17249385 GCF_000951035.1 Colobus angolensis palliatus | reverse complement strand
TTAGCTAGACACAGAGTGCTGATTGGTGCATTTACAAACCTTTAGCTAGACACAGAGCACTGATTGGTGCAATTACAATCCTCTAGCTAGACAGAAAAGTTCTCCAAGTCCCCACTTGACCCAGAAAGTCCAGCTGGCTTCACCTCTCACCAGCAAGACTGAGTTGGTGGCATGTGGGGGACAATAGCAAAAAAATCGCAGGCCCAGGCAAGCCACCTGGCCCTGAATGCCAGATCCAGCTCTCACTGGTGGTGTAACCCTCAGAAGGCTCCCTGAGCTCTCTAGCACTAAGTTTCACGTCAAAAAAAGTAGGCGCTATTATCTCTACTCAAAGGTTTGTTATTATAAAAGAAGTTCTGGCCAGGTATGGTGATTCACGCCTGTAATTTCAGCACTTTAGGAGGCAGAGGTAGGAGGATTGCTTGAAGCTGGGAGTTTGAGATCAGCTTGGGCAACACTGCAAGATTCTGTTTCTACAAACATTTTTTTTTTTTTTTTTTTTTAAAGAAGTGCCTAGTCTGCATTGGGGAGTTATACCTGATATAAATGATGAATTGATGGGTGCTGACGAGTTGATGGGTGCAGCACACCAACATGGCACAAGTATACATATGTAACAAACCTGCACGTTATGCACATGTACCCTAGAACTTAAAGTATAATAAAAAAAAAAAAAAAGTAAATCAAATAGAGGAAAAAAAAAAAAAAAAAAAAGAAGTGCCTAGTCTGTGGTAGTGCCTTTTCCCACAGTACTGAGAATGTACCCCAAAACACATTATTCTCTTTCCTCCCTGAAAGCCACCAGGCAAACCGGCCACAGGACCTGGTATACTCTTCAATCAGCCAGCCCTTCAATATGACCTTTTCTGCCAAAGTTGTTCTCTAGAAATCCCTGCTTCTCCTACCCCTACGTGGCAAGGCTCATCTTAGGTGAAAGGCAAGAAAAAAAAAAAAATAGGAGAAACTGGGCACAGGGAGTGACAAGCCCTCACTCCTGGTGCAGAGGCTGGGAACTGCCAGCTTCTGCCTGGAATGTTTGCAAGCATCTTTTCTGTTCACTGTATTGTAATGATCATAATAACACTCCATTCCATAACACTCAGTCCTCATATTACATCATTCAGTTCCAAACACTGGATAAATATGAATGTGTCTTCACTATGCCTCTAAAAGCCATAAGAGAAATTATGTTTCAAAAACACCAAAAACCAAGGACATAAAAGTACTGGAGGTTTCCAAATGAATCACAGATTTCAAGGGTAACTGCAGGCACAGAGCAGCTTAAGAATAAACACCTACCTTGCCAAAGTCTCCTGTTCATTGCTGGGGAAACCAGTAACAGCAGTGAAAACATACCCCTGGGCAAGCCAGCCAGCAGGTGCTGGAGAGGGTCTCGCTGTTGGTGGCTTCCCAGACAGCTGTGGGAACTCTGAACCAATCTCTTCCCTCCCAGTTAACTCCCCCATAGCAACTCCTAAGTTCTACACTGGTACCAACACCCTTTCCCTCGTCTTACCCAGCCCCCTCCTTCCTGCACTTCCCTCCTTCCTGGTCTTTGTCCTTCCAGAGGCGACAGGCAGGCTCTCTAGACTGTCCAACAGGCAGCTTGCAGCTCTCAGCAGGCCCGGCTGTGAACTACACCCCACAGCAGCTCCAGTTTGCAGAATGCAATGGACAGCTTGGGAACACTAATGCATTTCCACTATCACTTGTCATTTTAAAGAGTGACACACATTTTCTCTCTCTTCTTAAACCCCACATTACCCTCCATCTTTCTTCTCCATCTCTGACTCAGTTCTCAGAGCAGGTGCCCTTGATGACACTCACCAGAGACAAGCAACTGCTAGTGAAGGCAGCGCTGTTATAAAACTGCATCCCATCTGAGCCCCAGAGTCATTCTCCAGCCATGAGGATCCTCACCCTCCTTTTCACAGGTGAGGAAAGTGAGATTCAGAAAGAATGCAACTTCCCCAGTGTGACTCAGCTCATGTGCCCACACTGACTTCTGGGGTGCTATGGGCTGAATGTTTGTGTCCCCCACAAATTCCTATGCTGAAACTGAATCTTCAATCTAATGGCATTAGGAGGTGGGGCCTTTGGGAGGTGATTAGGTCATAAGGGTGCAGCCTTCATGAATGGGATTAGTGCCCTCACAAGAGAGGTTCCAAGGAGCCTGTATGCCTCTTCCACCGTATGAAGACACAGCAAGAAGGCACCACCTATGAGGAACGGTGAAACCAGACACTAAATCAGCCAACACCTTGATTTTGATTTCTGTCCAAAATCACAGAACTGTGAGCACTTACATTCTGTTGTTTATATACCAGTCGGGTTATGGTATTTTATGATAGCAGGCCAAACAGACAAAGAGCATTAAGGAGTGAGTTTAACAGTGATACAACCAGCTGGAAAGTAAAGAGAAGGAAAAAGAGCAAGTGAGGTATCTGGGAAATGATATTAAAGATTAGCTCCAGGAACCAAGGAATATATACAAACAGCTGACATAAAGCAACATGGTGAATCTCAAATATACTATCAAGAAAAAGAAGATCAAAAGATAACAAAGGATTACCACTTATGGAACATTTACCAGTTTATCATATTAATAAAGGCTATGATGAAGGATACAGATGAACAGCCTGATGAAGCGAGACATAGGGTGAGGTCTAGAAGAGTCCAGAGTGCAGGAGCTTCTGTCCCCACAGAGCTGGAGTCTGCCACCCTCCAGGCATGTAGACGTGTTACTAGCCAGGAAGCTTTCAAAACCCCATACTTTGGGGGTTTCTATGAAGGCCTCATCAAGGAGGCATAATGGATTATTAACTCTACTTCCAGCCCTCTCCTCTCTCTGGAAAATGGAGGACGGGGCTGGAAGCTCCAAGCTTTTCATCATGGCTTGGTCCATCTGGTACCAACCCCCACACAGGAGCCCATTAAGAGTTGTCTTGCTAGGACAAGAGCAGCTGCACTGCTATCACCCAGGAAATCCCAAAGGATTTAGGAACCATGTGTCAGGAACCAGGGTCAAAGATCAAATATTAGAACAAAAGCTATTCCTACCATCCAGGAAATCCCAAGGGATTCAGAAACTCTGTGCCAGGTGCTCTCATCACTCCGGAAATTACAAAGGTTCTAGAAGCTGTGTCAGCAACCAGGATCAAAGAGCAAATATTAGAACAAAAGATTCTCTGGGCACCGTTATCTACAAGGGTTTTGAGAGTTCTGTCTCAAGAACCAAGGGCTGAGGCCAATAAACACATATATATTTACTACTATTTAATAGTGTTCAACAAACATCATCAAAGACAATGAAGTTGGCTGTTCTATTACAGAGAACACAGTGAATTTTTCTATTTCCCAACCCACTTCTAACACTGGTACAGCTGGTTGACCTTGGAACAATTCTTTTTTTTTTTTTTTGAGACAGTCTCACTGTCACCCAGGCTGGAGTGCAGTGGCGAGATCTCGGCTCACTGCCACCTCTGCCTCCCGGGTTCAAGCAATTCTCTGCCTCAGCCTCCCAAGTAGCTGGGATTACAGTTGCCTGCCACCACGCCTGGCTAATTTTTGTCTTTTTTTTTTTTTTTTTAGTAGAGACAGGATTTCACCATCTTGCCCAGGCTGGTCTTGAACTCTTGACCTCGTGATCCACCCACCTCAGCCTCCCAAAGTGCTGGGATTACAGGTGTGAGCCACCGCGCCTGGCCAATTCTTTTCTTTTTTTGGGACAGAGTCTCCCTCTGTTGCCCAGGCTGGAGTGCAGTGGCGTGATCTTGGCTCACTGCAACCTCCACCTCCTGGGTTCAAGAGATTCTCCTGCCTCAGCCTCCCGAGTAGCTGGGAGTAAAGGTGCCTACCACCATGCCTGGCTAATTTTTGTATCTTTAGTAGAGACAGGGTTTCGCCATGCTGGCCACGCTGGTCTCAAATTTCTGACCTCAGGTGATCCACCCACCTCGGCCTCCCAAAGTGCCGGGATTACAGGTGTGAGCCATTGCACCCGGCTGGAACAATTCTTGATCCTTTCTTCCTACGTGTTTGAAAAGCATAAAAATACTTAACAATCCTTGGAAGTCCTTTAACAGAAGACTTTACTCCGTAACAATTCCTTCCTTCCAACTTTCTTACAATGATGACATATATGAGAAGAAATGAAGTTCAAAATTCAAACAACGAAGGGTTAGGTAAATGATCTAGGGTTAGGTAAATGATCTAGTGGTCAATCAGTATGTGCCATCATAATTAGAATTAGCAAAAACTTGCCTAATTACAATACAGGTTTTTGCAAAAGCCCAAGTTGTATTTTAGAGCTTCTAAATCCCTTTTTCTACCAATCCATCCTTCCCAAAAGTCACAAATCTACATTCTAGCTAGCTAAGGTGCAAGTAATTAGGAAAATACAGGAAAAGTCAAGAAACAAAACTCCTAGATAAAATACACCACCGACCGATTTGCCACTGATAACAGACTGTCATGAAATGTTCATATCATGGACTCCCAACTCCTACAGCAGAGTTTTCCATTGGCAGTAGCGGTGGGACATGGAGGACCTACATATGTGACACTCAAACCCAGTCACATGTTTTCAATATTAAAAGACCCTCTCTGTTAAGAAGTACTATAGACCCTTTTAAAGGTATCATATGGGGCCAGGTGCAGTGGCTCACACCTATAATCTCAGCACTTTGGGATATCAAGGTGGGCGGATCACCTGAGGTCAGGAGTTCAAGACCAGCCTGGCCAACGTGGTGCAACCAAGTCTCTACTAAAAATACAAAAAATCAGCCAGGCATGGTGGTGGGCGCCTATAATCCCAGCTACTCGGGAGGCTGAGGCACAAGAATCGCTTAAACCCGGGAGGTATATGTTGCAGTGAGCTGACATCGCTCCACTGCACTCCAGCCTGGGTAACAGAGAGAGACTCCTTCTCAAAAAAAAAAAAAGTGTCAGATAGTAAGAAACATGTGATGACACTTACGAAAAACTGGAGCCAACATCCTATGAAGTTGATGGGGATTTTATTATTTATAGAGGAAAGCTAGTTTTCAGATCTTCCACGGCGGCTACCTATCCTTTCCCAAATGATCGTCAATTAATCTTTGACCAAAGAAGCACCAAAAGCTCTGAAGAGAATACAGCTCCCCCGACACACTGAACAACTCCCTCATGGCTTCCCCATCTTGAGAGTGTTCTACCGTAATATTCTACCGTACTTACCATAATGGTGTGTTCAGGAAATTTGGCACGGACGAGTTTCACGAATTCCACAAAATGTTCTGAATACCCATTGGCCACATCCAGGCAAATAAACTTAACCTGTGGTACAGCTTTCAAGACACTGGTCATCTTTTCCAGATCGTTCTGCCCACTGCCGGAACTCACGGCTACGTGCTGCACCAAAATAAACCAAGAAGACAGGCATGAACAGCAGCATTCAGACATCAGACCCTGCCCCATCTACGCACCTATTCTGGGACAGTACAACAACCCTTTTAGGTCTACCCTAATCAAATACACAATGCACCTGCTCGAGACACATGCAACAGCAGAGGTAAAAGGGATTCCTTCATTAAATTATCTAAACTTTGGCCAGGCACGGTGGCTCATGCTGTAATCCTAGCACTTTGGGAGGCTAAGGTGGGCAGATCACCAGAGGTCAGGAGGTTGAGACCAGCCTGGCCAAGATGGTGAAACCCCGTCTCTACGAAGAATACAAAAATTAGCCAAGTGGGGTGGCTCATGCCTGGAATCCCAGCACTTTGACAGGCTGAGGCAGGTGGATCACTGAGGTCAGGAGTTTGAGACCAGCCTGGTTATCATGGTGAAACTCTGTCTCTACTAAAAATACAAAAATTAGCCAGGCATGGTGGCAGATGCCTGTAATCCCAGCTCCTGGGGAGGCTGAGGCAGGAGAATAGCTTGAACCCGGGGGGCAGAGGTTGCCGTGGGCCAAGATTGTGCCACTGCACTCCAGTCTGGGCAACAGAGCAAGATTCCATCCCCCTCTGCCAAAAAAAAAACACAAACTACTGGCATGACTGTGTCATATCAGGGAAATTCAAGGGAGGACAGTGTGCAAGAAGTAGAAAGTTTCCAGGAAGGAGAAATAGCAATCAACTCGGGCTTCCCCACATGAAAGCTGTGGCCTTCACCCTAAGCGTCTTGAATGGGGAGCAAGAGAGGGGAAGATGTCTGAAATGCCTCTGATAAACTCCCTTCTATTTTGAGTTTTACTCCCAATAAAATAATAGCGCAGCATGTGACGTAGTTTGGATATTGTCCTCACCCAAATTTCATGTTGAAATATGATCCCCAATGCTGAATGTGGGGCCTGGTGGGAGGTGTCTGGGTCATGGGGGTGGATCCCTTATGAATGGCTTGGGCCATCCCCTTGGTGATCTCTAGGTCTGAGTTCACAGGAGATCTGGTCATTAAAAGTGTGTGACCTCCCATCCTCTCTCTCTCTCTCTCTCCCACTTCGCCTTCCACCATGATTGGAAGCTTCCTGAGGCCTCCCCAATAACAGATGGGTGACGCTATGCTTCCTGTACAGCCTGCAGAACCATTAGCCAATTAGACCTCTTTTCTTTATAAATTACCCAGTTTCAGGTATTTCTCTAAAGCAATGCAAGAACAGCCTAATACAGCACACAAATCTCAACCTGTACATAGAACTGCAAATCTGTTTTCCTATTAAAGGGATAAAATTTCCCAAGGTGTGAAAACAAACAAGGCTGACGTGATCTTTCACAACTGCACTTGTACATTTTTAAATCTGAAGCCATCATATCCTCCCCTATAACACCCTTGTCCCTTAACTTCCACCAGTGCCCTGGAACCTCACACCTCTCCCTTCTCCAAACATCTGCCCCTTGGGAAAGGACTTGTTTTCACTAATTTATGCCTTAGTGAAACTAAGACATGGATTGTTTATATTTTAACTCTTATCTCCAAATCCTGGGCCGCATACGAGTGATCTCTCTTAATACCCTTTATGTTATTCCCCCAAATCATAACAATGTAGCTGCAGCGCAGAGACTGAGTGTGAGCTGATGGTTAACATGACACATATTTACTCCAGCCTTCTCTGTGCATTCACGCCTGGGCCTCGTGGTTCACAGCTCTGCCCTGTGCCAGCCCAATCCACACAAGCCCACTCTCCCTCCCACTAGAGCTCTGCTTTTTTTAAATCTTACTTCATTTCTGTTAAAGTACACTACGTGGAACTTGAGATTGGTTGCCTTCTCTCACTGCTACTAAGTTTTTAACATTATCCCTTTTGAATATGCCTTTTATTTGGTGGTGGGCTGCGTAGTAAGTTGATGTATCACACTTGGTAACGAAGGCCACAGTTCCAGTTAACAATACATTGCCAAAAGCTCCCTTAAAGAAGGTGGAGGGAGGCCGGGCGTGGTGGCTCGCGCCTATAATCCCAGCACTTTGGGAGGCCAAGGTGGGTGGATCACTTGAGGCCAACATGGTGAAACCTCATCTCTACTAAAAATACAAAAAATCAGCCGAGCTAAGTGGCACATGCCTGTAATCTCAACTACTCAGGAGGCTGAGGCAGGAAAATCACTTGAACCCGGGAGGTGGAGGTTGCAGTGAGCCAAGATCACACCATTGCACTCCAGTCTGGGTGACAAGAGCAAAACTCTGCCTCAAATAAACAAAATTAAAAAAAAAAAAATTCTTTGGATACATAGAAAAAATGAGTATCTTTTAAAAATAGTCATTTTCCCTGTCTTTTTTTATAGAGAAAAACAGAAGAAAGTGAAAACAAGCATAATTCACTT
Source organism: Colobus angolensis palliatus (assembly GCF_000951035.1). Lineage (NCBI taxonomy): Eukaryota > Metazoa > Chordata > Mammalia > Primates > Cercopithecidae > Colobus > Colobus angolensis. The sequence continues at coordinate 17,241,589 of NW_012119598.1, read as the reverse complement.
GAACACAATATGGCAAAAATGAAGGACTTACTATTGAGTCAGAATTATTTTGTCTCCAAAACCACGTTTTCACTAATCAAAATCCATACATAATTAAAGCACAGTAACAACAACAACAGAAAGCCAGTGAGACCTTGAAAATGGTACGATCTGAAGTCATTTTCCAATCATAGATGATCTGACCAGCAGGGAGTACCTCTAACCCAGGGAGACCTGCCTGTGGTTTTGGCTCAGAACCCCCTGAATGTGGCAGGAGGAGGTGCAGGCGTGTTGCAGCAGGGCTTTTTCTTGTTTTTAAAATGCTTGGGTTTTTAACAGCTTTTTGAAATATAATGACATGCCATACCCATTCAACAAGCACAGTTCAATGATTTTTAGTACATTTAGAGTTCTGTAACCATCATGATCGATTTTAGAACATTTTCATAATCCTCCCAAAGAAAGTCCCATACCCCTTAACCACACTCCCTCCCCATACTTCCTCAGCCCCTCGGGCCGCTAATCTATTTTATGACTTAGATTTGCCTATTCTGGACATTTCCTAGAAATAGGATCATAGATGCTATGGCCTTTGCGTGTGGCCTTTTCTTTTTTTCTCTTTTTTGAGACAGAGTTTCTCTCTCATTGCCCAGGCTGGAGTGCAATGGCATGACCTTGGCTTACCGCAACTTCTGCTTGAACCTCCCGGGTTCAAGCAATGCTCCTGCTTCAGCCTCCCAAGTAGCTGGGATTATAGGCATGCGCTACCACACCCGGCTAATTTTGTATTTTTAGTAAAGACAGGGTTTCTCCAGGCTGGGCCGGCTGATCTCAAACTCCCAACCCTCAGGTGATCCACCCAACTCGGCCTCTCAAAGTTCTGGGATTACAAGTGTGAGCCATTGTGCCCGGCTGCTTCTGGCCTTTTCACTTAGTGAAATGTCCTCAAGGTTCGTCCATGCTGTAGCCCGTATCAGACTTTGACTCCTTACAGCTAAACAGTGTTCCATTGTATGGATATACCTTATTTTGTATGTCCTTTCACCCACTGATAGACATTTGGGTTGAGTCTACTTTGGGCTATTATGAATAACGCTGCTATGAACATTCATGTACAAGTTTTTCTGCGGAAATGTGTGCATTTCTGTTGAGTCTACACCTAGAAATGGAATTGCTGGGTCACATGGTAACTCTTATAGTTAATGTTCCAGGAACTGACAACTGTTTTCCAAAGCAGCTGCATGCACCATTTTCCACTCCCAGCAGTGAACAAGGGTTCCAGTTTCTCCACATCCTCAACAACAATTATTGTCTTCTTTTAAATAGAGATGGGGGTCTCACTATGTTAACCAGGCTGGCCTTGAACTCCTGGGTTCAAGCAATCCTCCCACCTCAGCCTCCCAAAGTGCTGGGATTACAGGCATGATCCATGGTGCCTGGCTATTATCCATCTTTTTGATGATAGCCATCCTGGTGGGAATAATGTTTACTCAACTCTAAAACACCTTGTTTTACTCAGAAGTTTTTTCTACAGCCAAAAGACAGGCTCTACCTTGAATTAGCTGGCAGGAAACACAGGTCTTCCCCAAATTCTTGGGATATAACACTTCATCTTTCAAGGGAAAACAGACATTTCTTACAGATAAATCCTAGTATTTTAATAACATGATATGGAAACAAATTTTCTCAGCAAATCCCTGGCAATGGCACAGGGCTAGAGAAACACCGAACTCTCAATGTCTCTCTGCTACTGACTGAAATCCTCTTGACAGCTCTGAAGATTTTGCACTCCCCCTGCTACACTGGTAATTGATAACTAGGCTGTAGTCGTACCTGCAGGCATTCTGGGTGATTTGTGGCAAAGAGCTTCCAGTCATCCAGGGAGTAATGCTTGTGAATTGCCGTAAACATGGAGTGCTAGGAAACAAAACAGCACCATTAGGATGGGAAGCCAAGTGAGAGCCCCCCCTCCCTCCTCCATCTGGAGGTGGTGATCCAACAAGACAAAGGCATCAGTGTTCCTGCCATCCATGCTTAATTTGCTTTGAATATGCTCCTAGCAGCCAAAACCAGACAAAGGTACAACCACTGAAATCATAAAACCCTGTTTCCCATTCTAGTCTGGTTAGACAATACTGCATTCAGGACCAGGGAGGCTCTGCCAGGAGGCAGGAAAGGGATAAAAGAGAATTCTCAGAGCCCTGCCCAGCTGACCCAGGCTCCCACCCACACCTGTATTAGGCCAAAAGCAGCACAGATGGTCCAAAGAGAAAACCAGGCAGCAGGTCCCCCGCCCAGGAGAAGGACCATCCTAATACAAATTTCTGCTCAGCCAGCCCTGAAGAACCCCACCTTATCCCCGAAAGCTTTCTCTTGTGTTCACAACCTGAACACTTCTTGCTGAAAGGTAAATCCGTCGGGCAGTCGGTAATCTTGATGATGGGAATTATATGAAGTATAACCCCATACTATGACTATTGCCCTAGCATTTAGGACCTGCCGACCTGCTTTGTGTCAGTCTTTTCCACGTGTCATTTCATTTAATTTTTGGAACAACTTTGAACAGCATTATTAGCTTCATGAGCATAAATGGAGCTGAAGAGATTTAAATTGCCCAGGCATGGCGGCCTACGCCTGTAATCCCAGCACTTTAGGAGGCCGAGGCAGGAGGATCACTTAAGCCCAGGAGTTCGAGACCAGCCTGGTAACATGGCAAGACCCCCCCATGTCTATTTAAAAAAACAAAAAACAAATAAAACCTACAAAATTTGCTGAGCGCGATGGCGTACACTTGTAATCCCAGCATTTTTGAAGGGTGAGGTGAGTGGATCACCTGAGGTCAGGAGTTCGAAACCAGCCTAACATGGTGAAACCCCATCTCTACTAAATACAAAAAATTAGCCGGGCATGGTGGAGTGCCTGTAATCCCAGCTACTCGGGAGGCTGAGGCAGCAGAATCACTTGAACCTGGGAGGCAGAGGTTGCAGTGAGCCAAGATGGCACCACTTGTTGCCTAGGCAACAAGAGCAAAACTCGGTCTCAAAAAAAAAAAAAATTACGAAATGTAACAACTGCATGCATGGCTAGGAAGAGGCGAAGGCCAGAGTCAAACTTGGATCTGACTATGGAGACTGTACACTTTGCCCTTTAACAGAAGCCTCCCACCTAACTTCTCTGGGGCTACCTATGTCCCCATCTACAACTTCTCATCCTAAACTTCTACGACTTCAGTAACTTGCACTAGTTCTATGGATCCTAGAAACAGGAAATTCACAGTAGACACCCATGGTTAGCTACACCAGTCTATGCTATTCCATTAGCAGGGAGACTTCCTAGGAAAATGGGAAGAGCACAGCAAGTTCTAGGTTTTTCCTGGACTATAATCTATTATGTGAATTAATCAGACTTGATTGCTCCCTGGTTCCCCTCACTTTTACACTAACACATAATCCATCAGTAGCAATGGCTGATGACAGAGCAAAGCAGGGAAAGGGTGAGGAGAAAAAAAATACCGGTTCCTTAGCAATTAATTCATTAGCCTCTGGCCCAACACTCAGTAGGGGCTGAGGTCTGACAGACATGCAAGTGATCATGGAATCTGACAGACCACCCCTACTCCATTTTGGGAGCTCATCATTTATTTGAGAATCTTTTCTTTCGAATCACTGGCCAATAATGAATCTCAGCACCTCCTGTGGTCAGACTTGCTGCTCACAGTGAGAAGCTCTCTCAACTAATTGGATTTACCTTTTCACTTGGCAGGCATTATCCACAGGAAAGACAGAACCCCTGAGTGCAGCAGACATTCCACATCTACGATGCAGAAGATGGTCTGCCCCTCACCCATAAAGGTCCTGCCCACAAACGGGTTTTCCTTTATTTTTCCCAAAGCCAGGACACTATTTTTAATTTGTTTTTAAATTTTAACAAATAGTACTTCTCAGATTGATCTACACAATGAGTTTTGTTTTTTCGTTTTGTTTTTTTTTTTTTTTTGAGACAGGGTCTTGCTCTGTCAGCCAGACTAGAGTGCAATGGCGCCATCTTGGCTCACTGCAACCTCTGCCTCCCAGCTCAAGTGATCTTCCCACCTCAGCCTCCCGAGTAGCTGGGACTACAGACTCATGCCACCACACCGAACCAATTTTCATATATATTTTTTTTTTATAGAAATGAGGCTTTGTCATGTTGCCCAGTCTGGTCTTGAATTCCTGAGCTCAAGCAATCCGCCTGCCTCTACCTCCCCAAATCCTGGGATTACAGGTGTGAGCCACTACACCCATCCAAAGCCAGGATATTAACTACCCTCTTTATGAAAAATTAGGCTGTTGTAGTTGGCTAAAAGAGACCTTGAGCTTGTACTGTGATCTGTCCATTTAAGTTGAGGGGTAAATTCCTTAGATTCTAGAGTCAGTCTGGGTTGGAATCCTGATTCTCTCTCTGTATATATCTGGCTGAGGGCCTAGGGCAAGTGACCTACCCCTCCCCTCTCTGCCTCAGTTTCCTCATCTGTAAAAGGAACCTATCTTGTTGAGCTGTGTCAAGAATTAAGAGATACAGGCCAGGCACAGTAACTCACACCTGTAATCTCAGCACTTGGGGCAGGCGGATCACCTGAGGTCAGGAGTTCAAGGCCAGCTTGGCCAACATGGTGAAACCCCATCTCTACTAAAAATACAAAAATTAGCCAGGTGTGGTGGCATGTGACTGTAATCCCAGCTACTTGGGAGGCTGAGGCAGGAGAATCGTTTGAACCGGGGGGCGGATGTTGCCGTGAGCCAAGATTGTGTCATCGCACTCCAGCCTGGGCGACAGAGCAAGACTCCATCTAAAAAAAAAGAAATACATTATCTGCAGTGTTTTGCACATAAGCACTCGATACATGTATTCGACATAATTATACAGTAAATGCTGCAGCACAGACTGCATACAAAACAGCTCTGCCTTAATTTTAAAGGGGTTGTCACTTTTCTGCAATATGGCACTCTTCATGTTGTCTAGCTTCTTTTTGTATCTCTAATTTCCAAAACCATCACAGTCATTTTCACGAAGCAATGGATGCAGATCTAGACCATCTCACTGAACACAAAGTCTAGACGCTGTCCACTTTCTGATTGAAAGGAAAGACAGAGAATGACCCAAAACATCTCACATTTCTACTCTTCCCTGTGTATAAAGCCAGGGTGGGCTCCTGATAACCTGTCCATATTGTGAGCAGCAAAGGAAGAAAACAAAAGCCTACCGCCTCACCTGTGACATCACGGCTGCCATCTCAAACGTGCCCACGGTGTCCATGTTGGCCACGATAATGGGAATCCCTGAGTAGGTCTGCTTTGAATTTCGAAACGTGAAGGTGCGTTCAAGATCCACCTGTTGGCAAAAACAAAAAAAAAAAAAAAGGGGGGGGGGAAGATATGAGTGCTTTGCTCTTATGTGAAACGTGCAGAATTTCTGGAGTTTGGAGTGAGTAAGAACACCACAAAAGTCCCGGGATTCTCTTAGGGGTCAAAGACAAGTATTCCAAAGACACCAGAGTCGCAAAGGAAACCAGGTAAGGCACTGGATTCAGGTGCAAAAGCTGAAATGGGCTCCTCGCTTTCCTTGTTCAAGCACCAGCAGAAGGCACTGGAAATTCCACCATTGAGACAAGCCTCGGAATCGGAAGCTCTCTCCTCCTTTCCCAGCCTCTCCAACCCCACTGCCGCCTTCTATCCGCATCCCTAAAGACCCTCGTACATGTTATCTTCATCCCACCTCCCAGCTCTACAGAAACCATTCCCCTCCTGGGAGCACCTGCTCCACTCTTCCTTGCCAACCATGGCCCTCGTCCTGGAACAATCCCTTCACTTCTTACCTTTCACCTAGAGCCCCACTCCAAATTCGCCCTGCAGTGAGCACCACACCATTAATCCCTTTGCCTTTTACCCTCCATGGCTGCTTTAATTATGAGGATCTTTCAAAAAGCTGGTGGAAAGTACATTGCAACCATATGTTCCTGCATATCAACACTTGTTCCTTTGACTTGCAAGCAGCTGGGGGGCAGAGGGGTGGGCGCGGGGGCTCCAATTCTTCTGTAACTTCAAGATCAGAGCATGTAGGACTAACCCTGCTATCAGCAATCCAGAACAACACAGCCACAAGGGCGGGCTTGACAGAAGCCACGTGCTAGATAGAGCCAGGCACTCATCAAGAGCTAGAAGAGTCCGCATTACTTCTCTGACCAAGGGCAGATGCCAGCCTGTCTACCCACCCACCATCCTCAGTCTGCTCTTATCCCAGGAAGGCTACCTGTTACAGGTTCCACTTCTCAAGTTCATTTCTGGCTGGGATTGGTCAGTGGAGGACACTGGATGGGAAACTGGAGGACAGTGGCAGGCAGAGTGGGGGGAAGTCAGCGTAGTTCTCCCAGAACCCCTCTGCCTTAGGCAGCTGATCCAGAGCAGCTGTGTCGCCTCCAGGCCTGGATCCTCTGACCAGAGAGGCCTGCGTATTCCTTGTTCCAGCTTTCCGTAAGCGAGCCCAGTCCCTTCCTGGGCTCCAGAGCACTGTCTTCTCCCTCCGACCCTCGCCCTAAGGTAGGGGTGGCTTGTTGCTGTTGCTGATCTCTGGGGTGCCTCAATATCCCCGGTTGTGTGAGGATGCCCCGCATTCAATTCCATGTTTTAAACAGTCAGCATTGTTTGTTTCTCTGGCTGGACTCTGATAGACACAAACCACATTAGAAGTGAGTGCTTCCCCAAGGGGAACTGGCCAGAGAAGCACAGGTGTGAATCTTACGCTTCTGAAGTAACTTAGACCTACATTAACCCTGGCTTCATGAATTACGCCAGCAAGAGTCATTTTCTGCCATGTTTACCTAGATACTCCTCTCATTTTTTTCACTTGAGGCAACTTTCACTTTGCAATCAGCATTAAGTCAGAAAACACCATGGGACAGCTCCGCCCCTTAACCCTTTTCATTTCTCTTGCTTCTCAACACAGGGTTCTGTGTCCAGAAGGCATCCTGGGTGAATGATGTCATAAACATGACTGCACAGGCCTCACACAGCAATCAGTGAGGAGAAATGAGATGCTGGAAGTGCACGAACCTACGCGCAGTAGCGCGTCCCTTTCTCCACTTCCTTCCTGATGACTCTGGGTCATACTTCAGTGGAGCACGTTACAGCGACATTCTGAAAGAGAACTGAAGGGATCTACCCATGGCAACCCTGTGTGCGGCTAATGGCTCTCTAACATTTGGCTTGGCAGGCTTGAAACAATCAGAATTCCTTGGTCTCAAATTACTCTTCTATCCTCCAACAGGCGTGGGGCTAGCTGCTACACTCTGCACCCGGCTGAGATCACAATGGGGTTTTCTTGGCACGCCAAAACCTATCAGCAGGACACAAAATGCAGAGCTCTTCATGGAAAAGGGCAGCCTTAACAGTAAACGCTTCCCCTCATTTCCAGTCCTTTTTATGAGCTAGCTCTTTGCCATCATTAATTCTAAGAATGAGAAATAAAGTGATCTTCCCCAACTTTATCCGCCCAGACACACCCACATAACCCAGGCCAGTTGTTCACTGGCAGAGATAAATATTTTAAATATTTCAGCCTCACAGGAACAGCACTTGGCACTTAGTCTGGCACAGCCGGCCAGTACGCCAAATATAGATTTGATTCCCTGTCTAAGCCTGACCTGAAAGGGAACATAAAGTAACAAAGTCCCCTCCCCCATCTGCTAACACACATCTCTGCTGCTCTCTAACAGGCCTTCATTAAAGCCAGTCCTGCCACCCAACATGTCAGGGGCTCAAAAGTGTAAATGGGCCGGCATGGTAGCTCACACCTGTAATCCTAGTACTTTGGGAGGCCGAGGCAGGCAGATCACTTGAGCTCAGGAGTTTGAGACCAGCCTGGGCAACGTGGTGAAACCCCATCTCTACACAAAATACAAAAAACTAGCCAGGCTTGGGTGGCACGAGCCTGTAGTCCCAGCTCCTCAGGAGGCTGAAGTGGGAGGATTGATTGAACACGGGAGGCTGAGGCTGCAGTGAGCCATGATCATGCCACGGAATGCCAGCCTGAGTGACAGTGAGACTTTGTCTCAAAAAAAAAAAGTACAAATAGAGGCCCACCTACCACATTCCTAAATAATTCAATGTAATAAGTCCAACGAACAAACTGCTACATAAAATAGGTTCTAACCTCCTACCCTAAAAAAAAACAATTTCATTCACAACCAGAAAGGCATCAGAACATGGTGGTGGGGAGCTGGCCCTGGGCCCCAGTCTGCCCCTCTTTCCTTCTCACCTAAATCCTTATGTATACAGAGAGGAACAGCCCCCCACCTTCAGTCTGCACATGAAGCTCTGTGCATACCCACGTACTTTTCCATAAACAACTGCCACTTGCCCACCCTGGGCTGGAGGTGAGCACACCAGCATCATGGGTGGCCCTTGGAAACATACCAGGGCAAGAAGCCCATGTAGGCCTTAGAGTCAGCTCAAAGTCACTTGGGGAAGGATATCCAGGATCCCGAGTACTTAGAGCACGGCCTAAGGAACGGCATAGCCCACAGGCCCTGCCCGGTGAGGAGGGATGCAATTAGGCGGGCAGACATGGGACCCAGGACAGAGGCTCCTTTTCCTAGATCTACAGATGGCAGTGAGTCAAGCAATTCTTTTATATATTGTATTTTATTACATAATTATATAGATTGCTCATTATCTGTAACACCTGTCTGAGTACAGGGACAACGTCTTCCAACTTTGTAGTTTTAGTGGCTCAAAACACGTGGGATAAACTAATGCCTGGCTAAAAGGTAAGAATACTGTGTTCTGGCCTCCAGCCTTTCGCAGCGTTTGGTGGCCCCAGCCCAGACTTCTGAATGTGCATCCAAGCCCTGAAAGCCTCACCATCAGTTATCAGGCTCGTGAGAAGCTCATGCCCAGCTGCAGTGCTACCAGCAAGCCGCAGGGTTCCACAAATGGAAAGGGCTTCAGAGGCTGGTCCAGCACACCCGGGTACCCATCAGAACCCTCTTAGAAGTGGTTCCAAAATACTCGTGCTCCAGCTGCCTCAAACTTCATGAATCACCACCTTTGTGCTGGACACATGATGTGTATTTTGGAGTGTTTCCCTAGGCGATTCTAATGCATTCATGACTCAGAACAGCGCCAAACTCTTTAATTTTCCAAAGCAAAATTTATAAAGACTGTTATGGATTGATTTATGTCTCCCCCCACAAAAAATGTTGAAGTCCTAACCTCTAGTACCTGTAAATGGGACCTTATTTAGTTAATAGGGTCACTGCAGATGATCAAGCTAAGGTGAGGTCAAGAGGGTGAGCCCCAGTCCAATATGACTGTTGTTCTTATAAAAAGGAGAAATTTCCAGGCACGTAATCCCAGCACTTTAGGAGGCTGAGGTGGGTGAATCACCTGAGATCGGGAGTTCGAGACTAGCCTGACCAACATGGAGAAACTCTGTCTCTACTAAAAATACAAAATTAGTCGGGTGTGGTGGCGCATGCCTATAATCCCAGCTACTCGGGAGGCTGAGGCAGCAGAATAGCTTAAACCCGGGAGGCAGAGGTTGTGGTGAGCCAAGATGACACCACTGCACATTCTTACTAGCTTAAGGACTAGGGTAAAATGTTTAAGCCAGAAATGGGTTCTAAGGAAGAAAACACTCAGGTAGAATGCAGGCTCCCCAGCATATCAGATGAAAACAAAGGTCTTGTCTCAATCCACAAACTCATCTTTTTCTCAGAAAAAGATTATCCTAATGTCCCCACATGACCCTGTGGAGCTTTATTCTTCCATGCCAGGGGCTGGACATTTGAGAGATGAATGCCTCTCTGGAGAATCCAGGCTAAGGCCACCTGGGCCACTGCTACCTGTATTCTTTGCCTCTCAGAGGTGACCTCAGATTCATTTCATTCATGTTCATTTATGGGAGGCTGGTGGAAATGTCCTTGCAGGAGTCCTGAAGCTTCTGAGGGGGAGATCACTCTTACTGTCCGTTTCCTGCTTACAGCCTGACGATCCATTGCTGGGCCTGGCTCTTAGCAAAACTGTCACGAGGATAAGCCCATCATCAGCTGTCAAAACCCTCCTCCCCTAGCCAGACTCTACTCCCAGGGTGTACGTTCTCTTTCCTGGCTCCACACAAATCCGCTGTTAGGCTCAATGTCGGTCATCTACCGTTCAGTTTCCAATTTGCCTCCAGATATTACTTCTGCCAGGATGCACACATTTTAAGCTTCTGATTGTGCAAGGAAAAGTTTTTATCTGCCCATGAAAAATTTCAGGCATCAACAAGCAAACTGAGAAAACATTGAGCGGGGATTAGGGAGGCCTAACTAGATCCCTCAATGCCACTGAGGCAAGTACAGTCAGATCATGGGGGTGGTCGGCCAGGCAACAGCCTCACGCACCAGGGAGCTAAACCATCACGGCAACCGATTAGAAACGCAATGCTGGTTAACTTCAGTCTCCAGGCCCGTGGCTGACAAACTCCCACGAACGTGAAAATATAAAAAAGACATCTCAAGGGCACTGAGTTCTCACTGCAATGTGTACATGAAGATTGCAAAGGTGCCATCCCAAACCGGAACATTAGTAGTTACAATCTGCCCAAATTGTGCAGCCAAGTGTTGCATGACATTGTCGCATGATGTGATAGTATTCTCTGAGAAGGAGTAATTCATTCGATTGCATAAATTTCATTTTAGCTTTAGAGACAGGGTTGTCCAGGCTGAAGTGCAGTAGCACCATCATAGCTCACTGTAACCTCCAACTCCTGGGCTCAAGCCATCCTCCCGCCTCAGCCTTCCAAGTAGCTGGGACTACAGGTGTGCACCATTGCTCTAATTTGTTAAATTTCTGTTGTAATCTCCAACTACTGGGCTCAAGCCATCCTCCCGCTTCAGCCTTCCAAGTAGCTGGGATTACAGGTGTGCACAACTGCCCTGGCTGATTTTTGAAATTTTTGTAGAGCTGAGGTCTTGCTATGTTGCCTAGGCTGGTCTCAAACTCCGGGCCTCAAGCAATCCTTCCACCTCAGCTTCCTAAAGTACTGGGATTACAGGTGTGAGCCACTGTGCCTGGCCCTATTACATTTATGTTCAATATTTTACCTTCTCAACATGTTTTCTGGTTCAGAAAATAAGTATATCTTTGTTTTGAACATCCAATTTTCTGAAAAATAAGTTTCTCTCTTCTAAATACATTTTGAATATTTAAAGAATATTGAGGCCACCAAATTATTAGCATATCCAGAATCCCCGTATTTCATCTTGGTCTTGCCTTAGGTACTGGCTACAGCTCATGCTTCCAGAGGCCCTGGCCTGCCCTCCAAACTGTTTTTGTTCCATGAGAGGCCCCCTCTTTAGCACCTGAAAGGTCATGAGGGACACGCACAGGGTCACCCAATCTGGGGTGATAAGCTTTAATCATTCCTCCCTCACCTCCTCCAGTCCTACCGGGCTCCAGCCAGCCAATGCTGCCGCTTACGGAAGGCCACTTGGTTTAGTCATTGGCTAACGCAGAGGCTTCCCCAATCCAAGCAAGCCCTCGGCTGGCAGCCCCAGGCACTGCAGTTAGGCCTGTCACCGGAGTGGGCAGCGGACTTCTTTGCTGAGGGGATTTATTTATGGTCTTGTTTGTGGAGCTGGACAGACGGAGCTGTGCAGGTTGGCCCAGCCTCCTAGTGTTTACTCCTTCAGCCTCAGCCTTCAGCCGTGTCCAGTTTCCTCACCTTCCTCTCCAGCTCTCAGCAAAGCCACAGTCACCAGCGCACACCACCCCGGGGCACTCTGTCTTTCAGTGCAACTAGTTTATCCTTCAGGGACTGACCTCCCTTCCCCCAGCCCCAGGCTATTTCCAGTCCGGTCTCCACCTGTTCCTTAGGATTTGAGTACACCCAGGCGGAACCAGGGAAATGCCCGAGGCTTCCAATTCGCCCCCAACTCTCCCATCCCAAAGCTTTCCGCTTCTCCAGGGCTAGGCTGGGACCGCGGACTGTCCGGTACCGCAGTCTCCAAGCCCCACTGCCAGCAAGGCCGCCAAACTCCGAAAGGAAACACTGAACTTGTGCCCTGGGTTCTCCTGTTTTTTCAGACGCATTCTCTAAGTTCCACCGCTGGACCTGAAGCAAAAGCAGCAGCAATTCTCAGCACTAGGAGACGCTGCCAAAAATCACCGGGATCTGCAGTTGTTTTTCTCGTCCCCTCTCCCCTAGCTCCAGTTTCCTTTTCTTGCTATATGCGCCCTCGTACCCCCATTCCTTCTAAACCAACTGGCCACTGGATCTCTGCTCATCTGTGGTCGAGTTTCACTGTGAACTTCCCCTAGGCCACCTAACGGGACCGACGTGTAGAGAATTTCAAGGGCCCCCGTATCACCGCCCTTAAAGACACCTCACGTCCCGGCAGGTGCTGGGGCGGGGGAATAGGGATGTAGCGCCCCAGCCTCAAACACTAAAGCAGGCAAGGTAACTCCGTGCCACCCCCTTCCACCCACTTGCCCCGCGCCACCTGGAAAAAAAAAAATCCCAGCCCCACTGCGACTTCCGAACGGCCCCCACCTCGGCTCGGCTCTTGAGGCTGCTCCGCTTAGGTCGGAGCAGGACATCCTTGAAGTCGAGCTTGAGGTCCGCATCTATGCGGGG
>NW_012119598.1:17224776-17228797 GCF_000951035.1 Colobus angolensis palliatus | reverse complement strand
CCGCCGACCCGCGGTCACGCTTGGCCCGCCCCGGGCACCGCCTCCGTCTCGGGCAGGGGCTGAGACGCACGCTGGTTAGCCCTTCCTCCTCGCGTCCCCGCCCCCGTCCTTCCCCCGCCGGTGTACTGCCCGTGGCAGTGACCGAACGGGGACGGGGGGGAGGGAAATGCGCACCGTCCTGTTTGTCCCCAAGGTCCCCGATGGGGAGGGGACTTAGCGTGTGCCTGCCTCATCCAAGGGAAAAGTCGCTCCGAGAGCTTTTACTTCTTCTTTTTTTTTTTTTGGAGACAGAGTCTCTCACTGTCGCTCAGGCTGGAGTGCAGTGGCGCGATCACCGCTCATCGCAGCCTCGACCCCCTGGGCCCAAACGATTCTCATGCCTCAGCCTCCCCGAGTACATGCGCACACCTCCACACCCGGCTTATTTTAGAAATTATTTCCTAGAGATGAGGGTTTCACCATATTGCCTAGGCTGGTCTCGAACTCTGACCTCAAGTGATCCGCCTGCCTCGGCCTCCCAAAGTTCTGGGATTACAGGCGTGAGCCACCGTGCCCCGCGGCTTCCTCCTTTTTAAAATTCAAGCCCAGTGTGCTCACCCCGTGCTGAGGGGCACGCCTGTCACTTGCCAAAGAACCAGAAACCCCAGGGAGGTTGTACAGCATTAAGGAAAAGAGCATGGGCAGTTAACTGTTGAGCTGTACTGGGATTGTTGAGGCCATGATTCCCTTTGGACTTGTTAAGAGACAAGGTCTCACTGTGTTGCCCAGGCTGGTCTTGAACTACTGGGCTCAAGTAATCCTCCTGCCTCAGCTTCCCAGTGTTGGGACTACTGGTGTGAGCCACCGCGCCCAGCCTGGATTTCAGTATTTTTGTTTAAGAAAAATAGTGGAGGCTGAGTCCCCTCTGGGGGTTACCAGTGATGTGAGTTCATTAATTCACTTATTGACCTTACTGAGCCTCTGTTATACACTCGGAATGTTATTATACACTCGGAATGTGCTGCTGGGCTTCATGCATCATCTCATTCACTCTCAGAACAACCTAATGAAGAAAGAGCCACTTCACAGATAAGGAAAAATGAGGCTCCTACAAATTAAATAACTTGCCCAAGGTCGCAGAAAAATTCAATATAAATTTCTCAGTCCTTAGAACTTACTACAACTCTTCACTGAAGCTTTTTTTGTCCTGGAATATCTCTTTGCCTGAGTTCAAAACCTGGTTCCACCACTTTCTAGCGAGGTGACCTTTGAGGAGTCAATTTCTCTAAGTATCAGTTTTCTCATAAAAGGGGCGGGGCAGGAGGGGGTTAACCCTATCTCCTCCCTGGTTTTTGTGAGAATTAAAGTGTGTGTGTTTATGTAAGTACAATCTCTGTCCCATAGTAGTTGCTCAATGCACGGTAGTTACAGATTTGTAGTCACATGTTACATTATGTGCATTATGTTTTGTATTTTCAAACTAGAATGCTAACTGCACAAAGGCAAGAATCATCTTTCATTCTCTTCCATTTTTCTGCAGCCTCAAACTGAGCTAGCAACTGTCCTCGGTGAGCTAGCATATAAGGCTGACCATAAAAGATACATCACAATATTCAATTTAACACAAATGTCTGAAGATGATAAAGGTCTCAGCCCATCCCACATGCTCTCATTAGCTATACCCCAAAGGAAGTTCATGAAGTTTCAGGGAAGGAAATGAAATTTATCAGAGAGAGAATGAAAGTAGCCACAATTAGTCCAGCCCGTGCAATGTTTACCACCCTTGACAAATTCTTGGGAGCTGGCCAGATGTGCTGCTTATTTGCGAAGTACTGAAAGGAAACCTAATTCTGATCTTTTACAGATAAAATAGAAGTAAAATATAATTACTAGATGGTATGATTATTTTTAAATTATTCTCCTTAAAGGGAAGAGAAACTGACCTTGTTAAGTATCTGCCAGTGTGGGTGAGCGCTTTATTCATTGTTTCATACAGGGTCTTAAAGGAGAAGCTTCTGTAGGTTGTCCTTGCTCTTTCCCTCTGGTCCTCCTTCTTTCTGGCCAGTCCTCCTTCTATTAGAATAGATAGAAGTTCATTTTACACATTCCATTCCTTCTCCCTCTGGAACATTCCACTATAACTGCCTTCTTCTCTGACACAAAATCATACTCCTGTTAGAATCAGCCTGAGTCCCTGATTCTTCTAAAACCGGCTTTGCAAAAATTATGACAGTGAGAAAAATCTGACATCATAAAATGACAACAATGAAAGAAATCTGACCTAACTGACTCCATCTTGCTTTTAACCTCCAAGGTGTCCTTGTTCATTCCTGGGTGTGGGCTGAGCTAACTATGGGAGGAATTGAGTTTATGGTTTAACTTTGAAACAAAGATGAGAACAGCACGTTCCCAAAACAAACCCCCTCCTGGCTTGGGGACCAGCCCACCTTTGTAAAACTAACAAAGTAGCTACAAGATTACAAATCGTGGCTGGGGCATCATGTAGCCAGAGGCCGCAAGATTCCTAACCTCCCCAGTTGCGCCTATGATTAACATCACTATTGAAAACCTAAGATTGGTGTTAGAGATATGTTTCAGTCAGTCCCCTCATTCTGATGGACCACCTGGCACCACCCTGACCAGCAAACTGGCTCTGCTAGTTCTGTGATCACACTCAGAAATGGAAGACAGCAAGAAAAACCTACTTCGACAGCCTATTATTTCATCCCTCACACGACCAATCAGCACTCCCCACTCCCTAGTTCCTGCCCACCAAATTATCCTTAAAAAAACCTACTCTCTGAATTTTTGGGGAGACTGATTTGAGTAATAAAACTCCAGTCTCCTGTTAGCTGGCTCTGCACTTATTAAACTCTTTCTGTATTGCAGTAATGCTGTCTCAGTAAATTGGCTCTATCTATGCAGCAGGCAAGAAGAACGCATAGGATAGTTTCACTCCCACACCAACTGAGACTCCTTTCAACATCTTGTGCATCTTGCACATATTTTTGCTTCTCATTATGCTAATACTAACAATAATAGTTTCCCATCAGTACGATGACTTTATGTTAAAGTTCTCACTGCCTAGACAAAGCTGTAAGTGATACCCAGAATTCAACTTGTTAACATTATATTATGGGAAGGGAAGGTTATCCCCAAAATTACATGGGAAGATAACCTCCAAAATTATGTGGGATAAATTCCACTTAGTCACAGTGCATAATCCTTTTTTGTATTGATGGATCCTATTTGCTAATATTTTGTTAAGGATTTGTGCATCTGAGCTCATAAGGGACATTAGTCTGTAGTTTTCTTTTCTTTTTATGCTTTTATCAGGATAATAGTGGCCTCATAGAATTAGTTGGGAAATGTTCCATGCTCTGTTTTCTGAGAGCTTGTGTAGGCGTGGGATTAGTTTTTTAAATATTTAATAGAATTAACCAGTGAACTAAAATTATGTGAAGTGATAAAATGGTTTATTTTTAGTAAATAAGTATCTCTCAAAACCCAGAAATAAAGTTAAGTATTAAAGGCTTTTTGAAATTCAAAATTACAGTATTTAATATTAAGGGGATAAGAACAAATCTGGAGGCAGCACACTACCTGATTTCAAACTATACTATAAGGCTATAGTGACGAAAACAGCATGGTACTGGTATAAAAATGGGCACATAGACCAGCAGAACAGAATAAAGAACCCAGAAATAAACCTAAATACCTATTGATCTTCAACAAAGCAAACTAAAACATAAAGTGGAAAAAGGACACCCTTTCCACAAATGGTGCTGGGATAATTGGCTAACTACATGTAGGAGAATGAAACAGGATCCTTATCTCTCACTTTATACAAAAATCAACTCAACATGGATTAAGGGGCCAGGTGAGGTGGCTCACGCCTGTAATCCCAACACTTAGGGAGGCTGAGGCAGGCAGGTCGCCTGAGGTCAGGAGTTTGAGACCAGCCTGGCCAACATGGTGAAACCCTGTCTCCACTAAAAATACAAAAATTAGCTGGGCATGGTGACACGAGTCTGTAATCCCA
>NW_012119598.1:17219969-17224421 GCF_000951035.1 Colobus angolensis palliatus | reverse complement strand
GGAGAAAATCTTCACAATCTATACATCTGACAACAGACTAATATCCAGAATCTACAACAAACTCAAACAAATCAGTAAGAACAAAACAATCCCATCAAAAAGTGGGCTAAAAGGGCATGAACAGACAATTCTCAAAACCAGATATACAAGTGGACAAGTGGACAACGAACATATGAAAAAATGCTCAACATCACTAATGATTGGGGAAATGCAAATCAAAACCACAATGCGATACCACCTTATTCCTGCAAGAATGGTCATAATCAAAAAATCAAAAAACATTAGATGTTTTTTAATGTTTAGAAAACATTAGATGGCGGCCAGGCATGGTGGCTTGCACCTGTAATCCCAGCACTTTGGAAGGCCAAGGCGGGCGGATCACAAAGTGAGGAGATCGAGACCATCCTGATTAACATGGTGAAACCCCATCTCTACCAAAAATACAAAAAGTAGCTGGGCATGGTGGCACACGCCTGTAGTCTCAGCTACTCGGGAGGCCAGAGAATTGCTTGAACCCGGGAGGCAGAGTTACAGTGAGCAGAGACCACGTCACTGCACTCCAACCTGTGTGACAGAGTGAGACTCCATCTTAAAAAAAAAAAAAGTAGATGTTGGTGTGGATGCAGTGAACATGAAACACTTCTACACTGCTGATGGGAATGTAAACTAGCACAACCACTATGGAAAACAGTGTGGAGATTCCTTAAATAATTACAAGCAGAACTATTTGATCCAGCAATCCCACTACTGGATATCTACCCAGAAGAAAATAAGTCATTATTCAAAAAAGATATTTGCACACACATGTTTATAGCAGCACAATTCACAACTGCAAAATCGTGGAACCAACCCAAATGCCCATCAATCGACAAGTGGATAAAGAAACTGTGGTGTAAATGTGTGTGTATACACACACACACACACACACATATATATATATGATGGAATACTACTCAGCTATAAAAAGGAATTGATTGACAGCATTTGCAGTGACCTGCATGAGATTGGAGACTATTATTCTAAGTGAAATAACTCAGGAATGGAAAACCAAACATCATACATTCTCACTGATATGTAGGAACTAAGCTATGAGGACGCAAAGGCATAAGAATGATACAACGGACTTTGGGAACTTGGGGGGAAGAGTGAGTGGGGGAGGGATAAAAGATTACAAATATGGTGCAGTGTATACTGCTCAGGTGATGGGTGCACTGAAATCTCACAAAACACCACTAAAGAACTTATTCATGTAACCAAATACCACCTGTACCCCAATAACTGATGGAGAAATAAAAAGAAAAAAGAATTTGAAAATACTTGATATTTCGTGCACTTGTAATATTTGACAAAATTTGCCCCATTGGGTTAATAGAGCAGCCTTCTATTACTAATTCGAAATGTATGTTTGCCTAATGGACTTAAACATAGGAAGGCAAAGTGAAGCGTATTAAGTTTGTGTAGATTGTTGGAACGTTTAGAGTATTTATAATAAAGTTGTTAAATTACTATGGAAAGCTCTGCCTGTTGGCTAGTTTACTGCTTTACTTTGCATAATAATCCCTGGGGATTTTGTGAAAATGCAGATTCTGCTTCAGTACATCTAGGCTGGGGCCCAAGGTTTTACACTTCTGACAAATGCCTAGATGAAGCAGAGGTTCTGGGGACCACAGATTGAGTAGCAAGGAGAGAGACTATTGGAAGTTTTAGGCCGGTCAGTGTGGCTCATGCCTGTAATCCCAGCACTTTGTGAGGCCAAGGCAGGTGGATGACTTGAGCTCAGGAGTCTGAGACTAGCCTGGGCAACAAGGCAAAACCCTGTCTCTACATAAAATACAAAAATTAACCAGGCATGGTGGCATGTGCCTGTGACAAGTCCCAGCTACTCAGGAGGCTGAGGCTGGAGGATCACTTGAGCCCAGGAGGTTGAGGCTGCAGTGAGCCAAGATTGCACCACTGCACTCCAACCTGGGTGACAGAAAAAGACCCTGTCTCAAAAAAAAAAAAAAAAAAAGTTTTAAAAAGGAAATCTATTTGATTGTATTTATAAATGCAGCTTAACATATGTGAAAGTATTTAAGTTTGTAAGTGGGACCAAGTGTTATTCAAAAGCCCCCTTAAAGTTGATTATGATAATTTACTAGAATTAGAGTAAAATTTTTAAGTAGACTGTATAAACTTAACAAAGAAACAAGTTTTTAAATTTATACTTTTGCAAAAATGGAATAGTAATTTTTATTTATTTGTGTATTTTTTTAGAAGCAGAGTCTCGCTCTGTTGCCCAGGCTGGAATACAGTACCACAATCATAGCACACTGCAACCTTGGACCCCTGGGCTGAACTGATCCTCCCGCCCCAGCCTCCAGAGTAGCTAGTGAGAGGTGAGGCCAGCTTGATTTCTGAGTCGTGTGGGGACTTGGGGAACTTTTCTGCCTAGCTAAAGGATTGTAAACACACCAATCAGCACTCTGTGTCTAGCTAAAGGTTTGTAAATGCACCAATCATCACTCTGTAAAAAACGCACCAATCAGCACTCTGTAAAATGGACCAATCAGCTCTCTGTAAAATGGACCAATCAGCAGGATGTGGGTGGGGCCAAATAAGGGAATAAAATGTGGCCATCCGGGCTAGAGGAGGCAAGCTGCTCAGATTTTTTCTTGTGGTGTGGTGGCTTTGTTCTTTTGCTCTTTGCAGTAAATTTTGCTGCTCAATCACTTTTTTGGTCCACACTGCATTTATGAGTTGTAACACTCACCGTGAAGGTCTGTAGCTTCTTTCTGGCAGTCGGGGAGACCACGATCCCAAGGTCTGCAGCTTCACTCCTGAAGTCAGGGAGACCACGAACCCACGAGGAGGAACAAACAACTGTGGAAACATCATGTTTATGAGCTGTAACACTCACTGTGAAGTATACGCAGCTTCGTTCCTGAGGTTGGCGAAACCACGGACCCACCGGGAAGAAGGAACAACTCCGGATGCGCCACCTTTGTGAGCTGTAACACTCACCAAGAAGGTCTGCAGCTTCACTCTTGAAGTCAGTGAGACCACGAACCCACCAGCAGGCAGAAACTCTGGCCACATCTTGACCATCTGAAGGAATAAACTATGGGCACACCATCTTTAAGAAGTGTAACACTCACCGCGAGGGTCCATGGCTTCATTCTTGAAGTCAGTGAGACCAAGAGCCAACTGGAAGGAACCAATTCCGGATCCATTAGGACTATAGGGCATAAACACCACACACGTGTGTAATTTTTTTTTTTTTTTTTTTTTTAGAGATGGAGTCTCATGCTGTTGCCAAGGCTGGTCCCAAACTCCTGACCTCAAGTGATCCTTCTGCTTCACTTTCCTGAAGTGCTAGCATTACAGGCATGAATAATAATTAAAAACAAAAAACCTTAAAATTCCTGGATGGCTATTTTTGTGAACAAAAACTGCTTCCGGGGATACCAAAAGCTCCTAAATGACACTAACATATCTGTGTGTCAGGCATTGTGCTAAGCATTTCGTGTGTTTTCTTTACAACAGCTCTGTGAGATGTCACAGTCACTATCATCATCTCTTTACAGTTGAGACTAGATGCAGTAGTTCACACCAGTAATCCCAGCACTTTAGAAGGCCGACTCCAGGAGTTTGAGCCCGGTCTGGACAACACCTCATCTCTATTTTAAAAAATTCTTATTTATTTGGTTTTTGGAGATGGAGTCTTGCTGTGTCACCCACGCTGGAGTGCAGCGGCCTGATCTATACAAAATTTTAAAAACTGAGCTGGGCATGGTGGTACACACTCTAGTCCCAACTACTCACGAGGCTGGGGCAGGAGGATCACGAATTCAGGAGTTTGAGGATGCAGTGAGCTATGATCATGCCACTGCACCCTAGCCTGGGCAACAGAGTAAGACCTTGTGTCTGAAAAAATAAATAAAAAATTTAAAAACAAAATATGCAGCCACAAAAAAAGAACAAGATCATGTCTTTTGTGGGAATGTGGATAGGGCTGGGGGCTGCTATCCTTAGCAAACTAACAGGAACAGAAAACCAAACACTGCGTGATCTCATAAGCGGGAGCTAAATAAGCACTTACGAACCCTGAGAAGGAAGCAAGAGGTGCTGGGATCTACTGGAGGGTGGAGGGTGGGAGGAGGGAGAGGAGCAAAAAAGATAACTATTGGGTACTGGGATTAATACATGGGCGATGAAATAAACTACAACAGACCTACCCCACCATGACATGAGTTTACTTATGTAACAAACCTTGACATGTACCCCTAAACTAAATAAACGTTAAAAAAAATTAAAAATATGTAGTTGAGGAAACCAAGACTCCAAAATTGTGCTAGTCATACGGTTAATTAAGCCGGGTAGATGAGTTCTGTAACCCCGGCTGCTGAACTGCCCCTACACTGTATTGGCACTGCCTGCCATGTGGTTTCCCTACTAACAGAATTTTCCTTT
>NW_012119598.1:17196448-17213084 GCF_000951035.1 Colobus angolensis palliatus | reverse complement strand
TTTTTTGTATTTTTATTAGAAATGGGGTTGCATTATGTTGGCCAGGCTGGTCTCGAACTCCTGACCTCAGGTGATCCACATGATCACCAAAATGGCCTCCCAAAATGCTGGGATTACAGGCATGAGCCACTGTACCCACCAACTTCATTCCATTTTATGACAAAATAATATTCTAGCCTCCTTAAAACTTTCACCCTCAATGTCTTACTTGCCTTCCAGCTCTGTAACTTAAGCAATCAAGTACTGATTAAAGAATTTTATGATTGCCCGTGGAAAAAGAATTCTGCCTAAACGAGGAACAAACCTGTGACAATCTCCATGTGGAGCTCCTTGAGCTAAGATTCTGAGAGGATGTGGTTCTTGCAAGTAGCTTTGGAGACTGATGTCACAACTGAGAGGTCATTCAAGGGGAAAACCACCAGTAAAATTAGGCAGTTACTAATCCACGCTCCACAGGGGCCAGACATCAAGTCACATCCAGCACCGCATTCCAAATAAAATGTATGTGCTGGGCTTCTCGGGGAGTTTTGCTTTATGGCCAAGCAGAAATAGAGCAGGGATGAATATAAATTCTGAAAGGCTTAGGGTATAAGAGCTAAATCTGTTATTTCTGATTGTCCTCCTCCCTCTATTTTCTTTATCCTTATTCGAACTACAACCTCCTCCCTTATGCAATCACACACACGTGCACACATGTGCTTGAAACATATTGCATCTAAACATTCCTAATTGTCAATAATGTTCGTATAATACATAGCAGGGACTATAGGCTGACAATTCATGGAAGAGATGCTTGGTTTGGCCAGTAGAGTGCTTTGAACATTTTTGAGCTAGTTGAAAACATTTACAAATTGAGAATTCTCACACTGAAAATCTGAACAGCCAGCTTACCTTTTATTTTTATTTTTTTAATTTTTTGAGACGGAGTCTCACTCTGTCACCAGGCTGGAGTGCAGTGGTGAGATCTCGGCTCACTGCAACCTCCGCCTCTCGGGCTCAAACGATTCTCCTGCCTCAGCCTCCAGAGTAGCTGGGACTATGGGTGTGCTCCACCACACCCAGCTAATTTTTATATTTTTAGTAGAGACAGGGTTTCACCATGTTGGCCAGGATGGTCTTGATCCCCTGACCTCGTGATCCACCCACCTCGGCCTCCCAAAGTGCTGGGATTACAGGTGTGAGCCACTGCACCTGGCCAGCCAGCTTACTTTTAAAGACTGGGAGGCCTAGCCGGGCCTTCATCCCGTCAGAGGTCTACCATCTGCTAGAGTGAATCAAAGTCTCTTAGATGGAGTGGGTGGGTGATCTCTAATGTGTAAAACTGACTCGACCCTCCTGGCACATACATAGTTGTTTAAATTTGCCATCCCTGATGGACAATACACACTAGGAATAATGCCTCACTTTTCCAGCTCAATTTGTGCAGAGAAAGTAGATATAAATTCAATTTGCTTGTCTCTTGCGGCAGGGAAATTTGTGTGTGTGTATGTTTGTTTAATTTATTGAAATAGACAAGTCAATATCATCATAATGGAATTTAGACTACAAAATCCAACACCAAAATGAGGGGGTTTGCCTTTAGGATATGATTCTATTTTTAAAATAACGTTAGAGATTAAAACCTGTAATGGTATTATTAAGGTTGTTGTTATTAAGATGAGTCAAAATTAGTCTGGCATAATCATCTCATTACCATCCTGGTGATCTCCTTTCTTTTAATTAAAATCTTCTGTGTCAGAAATAAGAAAGAAGGGAAGAAAATAATCTCCACATTAAAATTCCCATAGAGTCTTCCTTTAATCTGGTTAATCTGGTGTTGGGTAGTTTATTAAAAATGCTGTTTTTTACATTTTTCACTGAGATGGAGCCTCCCCTTCTTAAGTCAATTTTGTTTCCAGCCCAGATATTGAGTTTTAACTGACAGAAGAATGTAACATTGAGTTTTAACTGACAGAAGAATGTAACATGGCTTTTTCTTGCAGTGGTGTTTACAACTAACTGATCGCAGCCAGTTATAGATTTCTTTGTTCCTTCTCCACTACTCTGCTTCACTTGACCAGCCTTAAAAAAAAGAATTTTTTTAATTGCTTTTTCTTGATTTTCTCATAATCCCTACCTGTGCAGACCACTTTTTTTTGGTTTGTTTTCATTTTTGTTCTGTTTCGTTTTGAGACAGAGTCTTGCTCTGTCACCCAGACCGGAATGCAGTGGCATGATACTGGCTCACTGCAACCTCTGCCTCCAGGTTCAAGTGATTCCTCTGCCTCAGCCTTCCGAGTAGCTGAAACTACAGGCATGTGCCACCACACCTGGCTAATTTTTGTATTCTTAATAGAGATGGGGTTTCACCATGTTGACCAGACTGGTCTTGAACTCCAGACCTCAGGTGATCCACCCGCCTTGGCCTCCCAAAGTGCTGTGATTACAGGCAAGCACCACCACACCTTGTTTTTGTTTTTGTTTTTGTTTGGGACAGTGTTGCAGGAAACTGAGGACCAGAGAGACTGATATGGAGAACAGGAGGATTGTTGATTTTAGATACGCACTGGCTCAGTGGACTTACATCCAAAAAGCTGAGCCGATGCGTACCTAAAATAAACAATCCTCCTGTTCTCCATACCAGTCTCTCTGGTCCTCAGTTTCCCACAACATTTTTGGCGACCACAAAAGGACCTGAGACGGTAGGTTTACTGTCTCCTTTGCCTCTAGGGGTTGGAGCCCCGGGCCTCAGAAAACCTGTGACCCCAGGTGCTGCCAGGAGAACTTTAGCCCAGAGGGAAGATTAGCTCTCCCATTACCCTGTGCCCCTACCTAGCAGCACAACAAAACCTAAAGAAGGGCTACAGGATGATTTCAGAAATAGTGTGCTTCAGACACTGCAGTAAGGTTTTAGGGCCCGTCCCATGGGGATGGAAGGGGAAGTCTGATCACCTCCCGGGGTGTGCTGAATAGTCCAACCCAGAGGGGCTGGGGCGACTGGAGTGGCTCATCAATCTGGGTGAAACTCACACCACAGCCAACAGAGGACGCAAGAGTGGCTCGCTAAGTCGGCTAGGAAACTGGAGGTGGTGACAGTGGCTCACCACCCCAACTAGGAAACTCAAGGTGGCAAGAGTGGCTTGCCATCCCAACTAGGAAACTGGAGGTTGTGAGAATGGCTTGCTAAGTCAACTAGGAAACTGGAGGTGGTAAGAGTGGCTCACTAAGTCAGTTAGGAAACTAGAGGTGGCGAGAGTGGCTCACTAAGTCAGAAAACTAGAGGTGGCGAGAGTGGCTCGCTAAGTCAGTTAGGAAACTGGAGGTGGCAAGAGTGGCTCTCTAAGTCAACTAGGAAACTGGAGGTGGCGAGAGTGGCTCTCTAAGTCAGTTAGGACACTAGAGGTGGCAAGAGTGGCTCACTAAGTCAGCTAGGAAACTGGAAGTGGCAAGAGTGGCTCTCTAAGTCAACTAGGAAACTGGAGGTGGTGAGAGTGGCTTGCTAAGTCAACTAGGAAACTGGAGGTGGCAAGAGTGGCTCGCTAAGTCAACTAGGATACTGGAGGTGGTGAGAGTGGATCACTAAGTCAGTTAGGAAACTAGAGGTGGCGAGAGTGGCTCGCTAAGTCAGCTAGGAAACTGGAAGTCGCAAGAGTGGCTAAGTCAACTAGGAAACTGGAGGTGGCGAGAGTGGCTCGCCATCCCAACTAGGAAACTGGAGGTGGCAAGAGTGGCTCACCACTCCAACTGGGAAACTAGAGGGGGCAAGAGTGGCTTGCCACCCCAATTATGAACACAGGAACTGGGAGTGTGAAAGTGTGTGAATGGAGGGACCTAATTAGACTCATCAGCCACGAAGTCGGGAGTCACAGATCTCTTAGCATGGACTGTATGCTCTGAGAAAGTGTAGGGCCAACTCAGACTGGTGGCAATCTGCATATGGCTAATAGGAGCTGCCTTACAGCTCAGACTTGTAGTGGAAATAAAGAACTCTCCAAAGCCAAGCAGCATCTGAAAACTCTCATAATAGCAGATGGTATAGTCGGACTAAACAAGAGGAAGAGTGAGTGTGCAAGAGTGATTGTGCTGTGCCGTAAAGGGAGGAATGGGAGGAAAGTCATCAAAACTTACTCCATTGGAGTGCATGTTACAAAAATTTAAGAAAGGTTTTGCAAGGGATTATGGAGTTAAGTTAAGCCCATAAAGGTTGGGAACTTTCTGTGAATTAAAATGACCTTCTTTTAGTGTGGGATGGCCGACTGAAAGAACTATAGGTAGGAATAATTGACTGTGCATTTAAGGTGGTGACAGGGGTTGGAGGACAGCCAGGGTACCCAGACAAATTTCCTTAAATTGATTCATGGTTAAATATAGCACAGACAAGACCGGCCTGGATCCAGCCTTATTTAGCAGCTTCACCTGCAGGCACAGAGTTAAAGGGAAGTCCCAGAGAAAGCAAGAGAAGCCCGTTTTGCAGGAGCTGCCAGAGGGAACAGAGATTTTTCCTCCATATGTCCCATCCTAGCTCCCTTTACCAAGGCTGACAGCCCTCTAGGAACCAGATTCAGGTGCTAGCACGCCCCAAGTTTCACCCCAAAGGGGAGAATCGGAGTCTCAAGAGACCAGGGAAGGAAGTCAAGATTGTCAAACAGGCCGTCTCAGGTCTGGCCATGCTTGAGCTATGCAAATGCATCTCAGGGAGATGCGAGAACTCATTTATTATGATGACCAAGGCCAGGTCCAGGGGGGCAAGTGGACTTTCATCTACTAGCCTTTTCAACCACTGATCTCTTAAACTGAAAACACCATACTCTCTCCTACACGGAGAAACCCCAACCTCTTATAGATCTGAAGCAATCCATCTTTCTGACACACAATCCAACCTGGCCAGACTGCAGGCAGCTCCTCCTCACATTATTTAACACTGAGGAGTGCAGCAGAGCAACATAGGCAGCTCTCTGCTGGCTAGAAGCCCAGGCACCAGAAGATACAGTGAATGCCCAAGCCTACGCTCAGGGTTGGTTGCCAGACCAAGGCCCCAACTGAGACCCGGAAGGTCACTTTTGCAAGGGATAAGAGCAAATAAAAAGAAAGCAATTAATATAAGGATGATTTCAGAAGTGCTTCAAGGAACTGGCAAGAGCCTGAGTCAGTTTTATCAGAGACTTTGTGAAGCATCCTGGTTTTACACCCCATTTGACCCTGAGGCTGCTGAAAATCAGCACGTGGTAAACACAGCATTTGTAAGGCAAGCCCAGGGTGACATCAAGTGGAAGCTGCAGGCATGAATGCCACCCAGCTTATAAAAGTGGCCACCACGGTGTATGTTAACCATGACCAGGGAACAAATGGGAAAGAGCAAAAGCAACAAGCACAGCACCAAGCAGCTAGGCACGCTAAGGGTTAAGTCCCTTTCCCCAGCCTGGCTCTACCTTGAAAAAGAGTGGGGCAGGGACTGGCACTGGGAAAATAGCAAAGGAGAAGGAAGGGAGAAAGTAAGAGTGAGTGTGAAAAAGGAAAGAAGAAAGTAAAGAGGAAAACTGGAAAGAAACAGAGAAGACCCATAGCAGTGCGTGCGTGGGGGCGGGGCCTGTGTCATCGCCTGGCCCCGCAGGCTGTAGGAGCAGGAGAACTCAGGAAGGAAAAAGAAAGCAGAGTGAAAGCTTAAGAAAAATGCCAATCTGTTGGCAGCAGTCTTTACAGAAAAAGAGATTAGCAATGTGAGAGGACGTGGACTCGGAGGTGGACGGGGAAGGGGTCAAGTTAGGCAGGGATTTGAGAGCCAGACAAGGCTAGAAAGAGATCAGTATACGAGATGCAAAAAGAAAGGACCCTGGAAGGATAAATGTCCAGAAGGTAATAAAGAGAGTGGTAAAAGCTGTGGTATAAAGAAGTCATCGGCCAAGCGCTGCCGCACCTTAGAAAACCCAGATACTGATCTGATCGGGCTGCCAGGAGCTGAAGGATGTGAGAACTAGGACAGACCGGGCTCCTTTTCATTAGGTCTCCAGGAGCCCATGGTCACATTAGAAGTTGAAGGCAGCAGGATTCTGCCATGTCTGGATTCCAAATTTCTCACTGATGGCTAAGCCACTATATAAAGTTACAAAGGTGGGGAGGAAAAGAATCCCTCCTCTGGGAGACTGAACAGGAGAAGGAGCCGTGCCTTCATGCCCTGTGAGACTGGCTTATAGACTTCACCAAAATGCCCCATGCCAGAGGCTACTGGTATATGCTAGTGTTTATTTGCAGCTTTTCCAGGATGGATTCAGGCTTCTTTCCCCACCAGGAAAGAAAAAGCATGAGAAGTGACTAAAGTACTATTAAGAGACATTATCCTCAGGTTTGGACTGCCTATAACTTTAAAGTCAGACAATGGGTCGGCATTTGTAGCTGAAATAGTGCAAGATTTAACAAAACTGTTAAAAATAAAACGGAAGTTACACACAGCCTATCGGCCGCAAAGTTCAGGAAAAGTGGAACGTATGAACTGGATACTCAAGCAGCTACTGAAGAAATATTGCCAGGAAACTCATCTGAGATAGGATCAGGTTTCGCCTGTGGTCCTCCTCCGAGTCAGGTGCACTCCAACCAAACAAACTGGGTATTTGCCCTATAAGATTTTGTTCAGTTGGCCACCCCCAAATCATAGGTCAAATTAAAGGTGACCTCCAGGAACTAGGGGATTAACTTTAAGAAAGCAAATGCAGGCGTTAGAAATAGCCATGCAAAGTGTTCATAATTAGGTACATGAAAAAATGCCTGTAAACCTGACACCCCTTTAAACCTAGAGACTCTGTCGTTTAAGTTAAAAAGTAGAACCCAACTTCCCTAAGACCCATGGTGGGATGGGCCCCATACAGTAAGCTTGTCCACTCCCACTGCTGTTAAAATTGCAGGTGTTATACCTTGGATCCACCACAGTTGGCTGAAACCGGCAGCTCAGGTACAAGTAAACCAACCAGCAGGACACAGACCATTTGACTCGGCTGATCCTGCGACAAGACAGAGTTGCTGCTGAGGACGACAGCCCTGCTCTGGTCACTCCGGAGGCTGACTAGTCTATGCACAGCTGAAGCTTGAGGAAACAGCAAGCCTTGCCCTAGTCACACACTGGAAGCTGACTAGTCTATGCAGGGCTAAAGCTTGAGGACTCGTCAAGCAAGTAAATATAGTTAGAAATCTTAAGACTAGTAGTTTTCCTGTAATACTAACTGTTTTACTATTGTTTTGTCGCTCTGCTCAACCTCCTTCCCCAGGTAAGGACCTCTTTTGTCCTTGCTGGATATGAATATGCTGTACATTTTTTGCTGTTGTTACCCCCCTTAACCATGCTAGAAGAAGCACCCATAGAAGGGTGTCCCCACTGTACACATACTACTTGGTCAGGGAACAGTATAACTAGAACTCTATTGTACCATACTTATTATGAGTGTACAGAGACTCACTTAGGAACTTACACTTATAATCAGACCACCTACTCAATTTGTGACCCAGGAAATAACCAACCTTATGTATGTTATAACCCCAAGTTTTCTTTTTTTTTTAATTATACTTTAAATTCTAGGGTACATGTGCACAATGTGCAGGTTTGTCACATATGTATACATGTGCCATGTTGGTTTGCTGCACCCCTTAACTAGTCATTTACATTAGGTATTTCCCTTAATGCTATCCCTACCCCCCACCCGCCACCCCACGACAGGCCCTGTTGTGTGATGTTCCCTGCCCTGTGTCCAAGTGTTCTCATTGTTCAATTCCCACCTATGAGTGAGAACATGCGGTGTTTGGTTTTCTGTCCTTGCGATAGTTTGTTCAGAATGATGGTTTCCAGCTTCATCCATGTTGCTACAGAGGACATGAACTCATCCTTTTTTATGGCTGCATAGTATTCCATGGTGTATATGTGTCACATTTTCTTAATCTGGTATATCATTGATGGACATTTGGGTTGGCTCCAAGTCTTTGTTATTGTGAATAGTGCTGCAATAAACATACGTGTGCATGTGTCTTTATAGTAGCATGATTTATAATCCTTTGGGTATATACCCCGTAATGGGATTGCTGGGTCAAATGGTATTTCTAGTTCTAGATCCTTGAGGAATTGCCACACTGTCTTCCACGATGGTTGAACTAATTTACACTCCCACCAACAGTGTAAAAGTGTTCCTATTTCTCCACATCCTCTCCAGCACCTGTTGTTTCCTGACTTTTTAATGATCACCATTCTAACTGGTGTGAGATGGTATCTCATTGTGGTTTTGATTTGCATTTTTCTGATGACCAGTAATGAGGAGCATTTTTTCATGTGTCTGTTGGTTGCATAAATGAATGACCCCAAGTTTTCAACTGGTGAATTGTTTGAAATTCATGCAGGGTCAAAAGAAGATCCCCTCTTAAACCAAACCAGGGTCCCTCCCTTTTACTGAGGGCCTATTTCTCTGTATTTTGATGCTTGTCAGGTAGCATATTAAGACTCATCTGTCTGTGGAAACTTACCTTTGGAAAGATACTATAGAAATAACTACAAATATATACGCATGCCAAGAGTAACTCCACCTTGTTCCCCTAGGACCCCAGAGAAAGATTGTTGGTATTGCATATCGTGACACCCTAGCACACAACAAAGGTCAATTACACTTTCCAAAGTGCCAGTGAAACCAGATTGTGAAGCAAAAACCTGTAATCCTGTAAATTTCACTATTCTAAAGCCAGACTTACCCATGTGGACTGCAGGTTACCCCATACATTGTCTACATACACACATACCCAGCAACCTTCGTATATGTTATCAAAAAGAGAACCTGGACCCATCTGGCCCAGCAAGCCAGTAAAATAAGGAATGCTATCTATCAGAACAGATTAGCTTTAGACTACCTCCTAGCCCAGGAAGGAGG
The DNA here is from genome assembly GCF_000951035.1 of Colobus angolensis palliatus. NCBI lineage: Eukaryota > Metazoa > Chordata > Mammalia > Primates > Cercopithecidae > Colobus > Colobus angolensis. The sequence continues at coordinate 17,204,211 of NW_012119598.1, read as the reverse complement.
AGTATGTGGAAAGTTCAGTCTAACAAATTGCTGCCTAGAAATCGATGACAATGGAAAGGCAATTATGGAAATAACTGCAAGAATGAGAAAATTAGCCCATGTTCCAGCTGAAACTTGGAAAGGGTGGTCTCCAGAGTCTCTCTTTGGAGGCTGGTTTTCGTTTTTCGGAGGGTTCAAGACTTCAGTAGGAGTGGTTCTGGCCATACTAGGAAGTTGCTTAATACTCCTTTGTCTCTTACCTCTCCTTGTTAGAAGCTTTCAATCAACTATAGAGGCAATAATAGCTAGGCAAACTACCGGTCAGCTAACGGCTCTGTGTAAATCAACCTTTGTCTAAAGAAGAAAACTTGTCTCTACAGGCAGAACTAAGCAATAGTAATGCCTTCTATTAAACTTCTTTTATAAAAGACATCAAGGGGGGAAACTGAGGCAGAAATTTAAAAATAAATATGCATTCATTCACTCTAAGAAAAGTAACAGGCAAGGCAAGGGTTAAAAAGAAAACAAGTGCTCCTCTGCTAGTGCAGCAAGCTCGCTTCAAGGACAGTTATGAAATAACACTGTTTAAGAAGCCAAGGTCAAAGGAATGGGCTCCAGACACCCGCCCTCCAGAGCAAGGCTGAAGGAACAAAAAAAAAGGAGAAAGACAAATTATTTTACTGTTACTCCTTTCCCAGGCTTCTTAAGCATGATTTTTTTTTTTTTTTTTTTGGAGACGGAGTCTAGCTCTGTCGCCCAGGCTGGAGTGCAAGTGGCACGATCTCGGCTCACTGCGAGCTCCGCCTCCCGGGTTTACGCCATTCTCCTGCCTCAGCCTCCCGAGTAGCTGGGACTACAGGCGCCCGACATCTCGCCCGGCTAGTTTTTTTTTTTTTTTTTTTTTGTATTTTTTAGTAGAGACGGGGTTTCACCGTGTAGCTCAGGATGGTCTCGATCTCCTGACCTCGTGATCCACCCGTCTCGGCCTCCCAAAGTGCTGGGATTACAGGCTTGAGCCACCGCGCCCGGCCGCATGATTATGTTTTACAAATGTCTGTATTTAGCCAGTTCTTGTTTTCCTTTCAATGCAGCTACAAGGCCACTGGCTATGCAAGGCCACAAGTTAGGCTATGCTATAGATTATGTGACCTATCATATGATTAACTGCTTTTATTTTATTTATTGTAAGTCCACTTATAAAAACCCTGCTCTGTCTTTGTTTAATGCCCAGTTTTTTGGATATGAATCTACTGAGCCGATGCATACCTAAAATAAACAATCTTCCTGTTTCTCTCATATTGGTCTCTCCGTTCCTCAGTTTACCGCAGCAACAGGGTCTTGTTCTACCACCCAGGCTGGAGTGCAGTGGTGCTCACTGCAGCCTCAAACTCCTGGGCTCAAGCAATCTTCCTGCCTCAGTCTTCCAAAGCATTGGGATTTCAGGTGTGAGCCACCTCGCCTGGCCTTGAAGGCCACTTTTAAGAAAAGTTAAGCACCTTGAAATATTTAATAATGCTTAGGCCAAAATAATTCAATTTCCAGGTAACTATACCCACCTGCTATGGGTAATAATTTCTCTTTCCTTCCCATCCCCATTTAGCAAGTCTCTGTCCTTTCCTTTTGTTGTGTGGTCCTTACAACTCTCAGCTCACAAACTCCATATGCGGGAAAGCTGTCCTTCTTTACTTTCTTTCAGATATCTTGGACTTGGTTTCTGGCCCCTCACCTTGCTGAGATGGGGGCCCAGGATTTATTTTCAGTCATTGCTGGGACTTTCCTCACACCAAATGTACCCAGGTCTCACAGTGACAAAGGCCGAGTTGCTGACTTGGTTTTAACCATCTGCCACACCAGAAGTCCCCATTGTCCTGGCCCACGAGGTCCCTTCGAGTCTTGTGGCTCTGATGCTTCTTTGTCACTTGTGGGTAGGGGAATCTTGGCTGGGACTGGGAGCCCTGTGCCTGGAGTCCTTTCCGTTGTCTCTGGGGCACAGCCTCCTGGTGCTGATTTGAAGAGGGGTGGGGGACAGGTTTGCAGAAAACACTCTCTCCCCTTCAGGATCCAGAAGAATATTTCCCCTTCCTCATCCCATTGTGTTCTCTCCAAGGTGCTGCTCCTCTCTCCTGTTGTTGACATTTATTTCCAACTTCTGAATGTTGTGTTACCTGCTAATAATTGCTGTATGATAAATTTACCTCCAGGCTTTTATTATTATTACTCATCTGGTAAAGGTTTTTCCATACCATCCCCTTGAAGTATTTCACTGAAGTTTCGTATAATATAAAAGCCAACTGGTGAATCAAATGGCCTTTTTACACAACATTTGGTTTGGGATTTTTATTTAAGTATCATAGACCCTAGGAACTTCTCATATGAGAAACGTGTTTCTTTTTCCCCAGATTAATCACTGATCATTACTATAAGGAGCTAAGCATGAATCAAAAATTGTTCCCCACCTTTTTCCCCTTGTAGGCCTCTGTCCTCATTAACTTAGAGTTTTGCTCTGTTGCCCAGGCCGAAGTGCAGTGGTGTGTGATCGTGGCTCACTGTAGCCTTGACCGTTCAGGCTCAAGTGATCCTCTCACTTCAGCCTCCCAAATAGCTGGGACCACAGGTGTGCACCACCACACCTGGCTATTTCATTATTATCATTAGTAGTAGAAGTAGTAGAGATGAGGTCTCGCTATGTTATCCAGGTTGGTCTCGAACTCCTGGGCTCAAGCAATCCTCCTCCTGCCTCAGCCTCCTAAAGTGCTGGGATTACAAGCATGAGCCACCGCGCCCCATCTCATTCCGTACTTTTTGATTCATTTCATTCCTATGGCACCATTCTGTTATACTTCTAAGAAACTTCAAAAAAAAAAGGAGTTTGTTTTGATTTATACTTCTAGAAGGAGTCTCTGGGATTTGTAATAGGACCCAGGAACACCAGAGAGCTATTTTAAGCAGAAATGAGTCTTGCATAGAGAACAAACAGAATGACGGAAGTTCTGAGTATGTGTCGTGTGTTTGGTAAACTATGGAAGCCATTTTAGAATCTTTTCAAGTAAAACATGCTATCAAGACTTTTGGTGATAACGTTTGCCAAGTTGTAAGGAGTCCAGTTTATCCAATTAGCTCAGTCTTCTTCAGTGCTGCGTCCCATGGTTTATCCTGGCTTTCCCCATTCTAAAGCATTCCTTAGTCTTCTTGAAGATTTGTCACAAAAAGAAGATCCCTGCATATATGACACTGCCTACCCTTTGATTCTTACTCTAGTTTTTTTTTTTTTTTGAGACAGAGTATTGCTCTGTCTCCCAGGTTGGAATGCAGTGGCACAATCTTGGCTCACTGCAACTTCTGCCTCTCAGATTCAAGCAATTCTCCTGCCTCAGCCTCCTGAGTAGATGGGATTATAGGCACATGCCACCATGCCCAGCTAATTTTTGTATTTTTAGTAGAGACAGGGTTTCACCATATTGGCCAGGCTGGTCTCAAACTCCTGACTTCAGGTGATCTGTCTGCCTCGGCTTCCCGAAGTGCTGGTTAGCCAGGATGGTCTCGATCTCCTGACCTCGTGATCCGCCCGCCTCGGCCTCCCAAAGTGCTGGGATTACAGGCGTGAGCCACCGCGCCCGGCTTTCTTTTTTTTTTTTGGAGGTAGAGTCTTGCTCTGTCACCCAGGCTGGAGTGCAGTGGCGTGATCTCGGCTCACTGCAAGCTCCACCTCCCGGGTTCACGCCATTCTCCTGCCTCAGCCTCCCAAGTAGCTGGGACTACAGGCGCCCGCCACGATACTCGGCTAATTTTTTGTATTTTTAGTAGAGACAGGGTTTCACTGTGTTAGCCAGGATGGTCTCGATCTCCTGACCTCATGATCTGCCCGCCTCGGCCTCCCAAAGTGCTGGGGTTACAGGCGTGAGCCACCACGCCCAGCCTTATTATAAGTTTTAAAGAGGTTGTCTCTTTGAAAAGCAGGGCACAGTAGAAACCAAATACTGAAGTATTCTGAACTGCCCAAGCAGCAGATTCTTCCCCCCAGTACCAGAAGGCACAAACCCAAATCAAATCTGGTCTGGCTCTTTGCATAACTCTGTGGGTACCTGAATTATGAGTTTCTCCAGACTTTCAAAACCAAGAGCTTAGTTTCTTTTCTGTGTTCTCCTTCTTGCCCCTGCTGGGCTGTGGGTGTTAAATAAGGCTGCAAGAAAAACAGCCCCTAACTCAGACAGCTAAATAGCCACATAGCATCTGGCTTCTGCAGACATTCAATGAGCCTGTGATGTTCCCCCCTCCTGTGTAACTGAATGAAGATCTCACTGCTCAGTTCATGCTGGTTTACCTGCAGAATGTGCAAAGCAGGAGGTTGCTACTCTTTCTTTTCTCTCCTTGGCCCACTGATCCTTTGCCCATTTCCTTAATAAGTTGCCTTTATCTTTGCCTCTATGGATTCATGAACTCTTTTTATCCCTACCTATTACTCCTTTACAACTAAAAATATCCCACTGTTCAGATGAGTAAGATCTAATCTTTATGAAATCTACATCTCTTTTCTTCTAGATAGGTTGGATTATTGTGTATGTGTACGTCCATGTAGCTAATATAAAATTGGACATCAAGTAGTTAGCATGGAAGTAAAAAAGTAGAATAAAGGATACTAGAGTCTGGGAAGGGTAGGGGTTTTCCTTGCCTGCAGCCCGGATGGAGCAGATTTATCAAGACAGGGGAAACTACAATAGAAAAAGAGTGTAATTCACACAGAGCTGGCTGACTGGGAGACTGTGGTTTTATTACTCAAATCAGTCTCCCTGAAAATTCAGAGTCTAGGGTTTTCCAAGAAAGGTTTGGCAGGCAGGGGAATGGGTGCTGGTGATTGGTTGGGGATGCAGTCACAGAAGTGTGGAAAACGGTCCTTGTGCACTGAGCCAGCTTTTAGGTGGGGGCCACAGGACTGCTGAGTCAAGAGTCGGAGGCCCCCCGGGGAGGAGTCATTAGGTCGTCAGAAGTGTGAAAGCCTGAAAAGACATCTGAAAAGTGCAACTGCCCATGGAAAACGGGATGGAGGTTCCTCAAAAAATTAAAAGCAGAATTACCATATGATTCAGCAATTCCACTTCTGACTATATACTCAAAAGAATTAAAAACAAGGTATCTGGTGGTCGGGTGGGGTGTCTCACGCCTGTAATCCCAACACTTTGGGAGGCTGAGGCAGGCAGCTCACCTGAGGTCAGGAGTTTGGACCAGCCTGGCCAACAGGGCGAAACCCCGTCTCTACTAAAAATACAAAAATTAGCCAGACGCGGTGTTGTGCGCCTGTAATCCCAGCTACTCGGGAGGCCGAGGCAGGAGAATCGCTTGAACCCGGGAGGTGGAGGTTGCAGTGGGCCAAGGTTGCACCACTGTACTCCAGCTTGGGCAGCAGAGTGAACCTCCATCACCCACAAAAAAGTAAGTAGACAAGAAACAGTCCTGAGTAGTGTGAAACTCAAGTTTCTCATTCTTCCGCAGAACTGAATTCCATTTCACGCACTTCCATGCTTATCAGGAGCGGGCAGGAAAAATGCATGAGTCAGCTGACTTATACCAGTTGGTTTTGGCATAAGTCATCCTTTCCTGCCCACTTCTGTTAAGCTTGGAGGAAAATAGACAATAGGGTTGAGGGGATTTCAGAGTCACTGTCAGTGTTTTCTGGACAATTTATAACTTTGAAGACAGTTGTGGCCAGCAGAAAAGAAAAGCATTTTTGGCATAGATATTTACTCACAGGTCAGTGTTTTTCAACTCTTTATTGCTCCTCCAGGGACCATTTAGTAGTCTAGAGACATTTGCCATTGTCACGACTGGAGAGGGGATGGGGGCGATATTGGCTTCCGGTAGATAGAAGCCACGGATGCTGCTGAACAGTCCACAATGCACAGCACAGCCCCACAACCAGGAATTACATAACCCAGACGTCAGTACTGCCAAGGTTGAGAAATCCTACCTTAGATAGATCTTCAAATTTTTGGTTCAAGTATTCCTTCAAAATTTTATAAAACTATTTATTCTTCTACATACTTTCAATCGACATCTCAACATTTTTAATCATAAGTTTATTAATTTTAAAAGACATAATTTCGGCTGGGCGCAGTGGCTCACACCTGTAATCCCAGCACTTTGGGAGGCCAAGTCGGGTGGAGCACGAGGTCACAAGATTGAGATCAACCTGGCCAACATGGTGAAACCCCATCTCTACTTAAAAAAAAACCAAAATTAGCTGGGCGTGGTGGTGGGCATCTATAGTCCCAGCTACTCAGGAGGCTGAGGCAGGATAATTGCTTAAATGCTGGAGGGGGAAGTTGCAGTGACCTGAGATCACATCACTGCACTCCAGCCTAGTGACAGAGCAAGACTCCGTCAAAAGAAAAAAAACAACCGTGTAACCTCTAGCTGATTTCAAGTCAAATTGTTTTGAAAACTAATATCATGACTCCTTGGGGTCCATCCCCATTTGCTTAATACGTGAAAAAATTCTACTTTTAGAGCTGAAATATTGTATTGTTCATTTTTGTCCTTGAACTTCTATTTTCATATCCTGAAATCAGCTTTGCAAAAATTATAACAGACAATTATGACAGTGAAAGAGGTCTGACCTGACTGACTCCATGTTGCTTCTAACCTCCAAGCTGTCCTTGTTCATTCCTGGGCAGAGGATGAACTAACTTTGGGAGGAGCTTAGCTTATAGTTTAACTTTGAAACAAAGATGATGACAGGCTGGGCATGGTGGCTCAGGCTTGTAATCTCAGCACTGTGTGAGGCCGAAGTGGATGGAGCACTTGAGGTCATGAGTTCAAGACTAGCCTGGCCAATATGGTAAAACATTGTCTTTACTGAAAATACAAAAATTAGCCAGGCGTGGTGGCAGGTGACTGTAATCCCAGCTACTCAGGAGTCTAAGGGAGGAGAATCACTGGAACCTGGGTGGTGGAGGTCGCAGTGAGCCGCACTCCAGCCTGGGTGACAGAGTGACTCTGTCTCAAAAAAACAAAAACAAAAAACAAAGATAATGGCAGCCATATCCAGAAACAAACTGCCTTCCCACCCAGATTGATAAAGTGCCTTATAATAATAAAACTCCAGTAATATTAAAACTCCAATCTCCCATTCAGCTGCTCTGCATGAATTGGACTCTTTATTGCAATTCCTCTGCCTTGATGGATCGGCTCTATCTGGACAGCAGATTTTGTGAGCTGGAGCAGGGATTGGGGGGCTGAGGCTGAAGGATCTATCCCTTGAATCCACAAGTCCAAGGCTGCCGGGAACTATGATGCTGCCACTGCACTCTAGCCTGGACAGCAAAGTGAGACCCTGTCTCAAAACAAACCAACCAACCAACCCCAGAGAAATGTTCCTCAATTCTTTGAATTCTTTCTGAATTATATATTAAGAGTCTAATGGTGATCTGTCTATAACAAGCATGAATTTACAATGATCTACCAGCTAACACCTTGGTCATGTCCTTCTTTTGCATCAAAAGTAACAATTTAGAAATCCAAGTTGCTAAATGATTTGTACCCAGTGGTAAGAAGCATCCCCTTTCCCGATACCCACATGAATATTTCAAAGAACATCCTGAGATTCTATATGCCAGGGCAATGCAACACCATGAAGATAGGTTGGGCATGAGGGATACCTTTCTTTTGGGAAGTTGGGAATCTTATTTGTGCACTGATAAGAGGGCACGGATGAAAAAGAAATAGACTTTCCATCGCTGGTATTCTCAGGTCAGTTTCAGAAAAGAGAGTGGATGCAAGTTGAGGATATT
>NW_012119598.1:17195393-17195698 GCF_000951035.1 Colobus angolensis palliatus | reverse complement strand
TTATATAGTTCAGGGGTGCATACACCCCAGTGTGAAGACTGCAGTATTAAAATTTACTACCTGAGCCCATGAGAGGACAGATGTCAGAAATTTGTGTCTCATGGTTCTGGAGAGTAGGAAGTCTGAGATAAAGGATCCAGCTGATTTGATTTTTGGAGAGGGCTCTCTTCTTGGATTCCAGACAGACGCCTTCTTGCTGTGTCCTCACAGAGTAGGGAGAGAGAGAGGAAGAGAGAGTGAGAGAGAGAAACAGAGAGAGATATAAAGAGATAGATAGAGAGAGGGAGTTAGAGAGAGAGAGAGAA
>NW_012119598.1:17163604-17190853 GCF_000951035.1 Colobus angolensis palliatus | reverse complement strand
TGCAGGGAAACAAGCTCAGGACTCCCACAGATTCTACATTATGATGAGTTGTATAATTATCTCATTATATATTACAATGCAATCATAATAGAAATAAAGCACACAATAAATACAATGCTCTTGAATCATCCCCAAACCATCCCGTCCCTGTCCGTGGAGAAGTTGTTTTCCATGAAACTGGTCCCTGGTGCCAAAAAGGTTTGGGGCCACTAATGTCACAGTCTTTATGACTATGCCCAACACAATAGCATTTAATAAATGGAAGCTGTAATATAATAATATATCGTCGTTAACATTATTTTTATATGAAAATAAACTCAGATGTATGAACAAGTATTGTGAAAATGCACATACGTGTTAAAGATAAAACACGGACTTCATTCAGATTCCACTGTCCCCGTCTTGGGTTTCTTCCCCTGAGACCCCTGGGAGAAGCAGCGTTTGCCATCCTTGGGGAAGCTCTAGTATAAGCCTTTTTCTTATGTTAAAATGCCAAAGCCTCTGTGAAAAGTAAGGATTTTTATTTAGTGTGTCTCTGATCTTTACCTGAGCTGAAATTTTGTTGAACACACAAGAGCGAATGCAAGCATGAAGGTTCTGTGAGCTGGAGCAGGGACTGGGGGGCCCCCGGGTGGAGAAGGCAATTTGCAGCATGAAATAGAGAAACTCCAACACTTACACCCCACTTTCCCCATTTCTCAGTTTGACCAAGGGTCTTGTTTCTACCTCTGCGTTCTCTCACCTCTTTTGTTGCGTTAGTCAAATGCTGTGTCCTTTACATCCATGGCATTTCTTCCTCCCTTGTTGCCCTGGAAACGGCTTCTGTTATCCAGACAGAGAGTTTTATTGATTTCTCTGCCTTCTTTCAACCCCTGCTTAAAAACAAGCACAATGTCATCAAATGAAATTCTTGTGTTTTAAGAAGTCTTCCTTGAAAAACTTGAACACTTACAAATAAGCATATTTACTTGTTTTCCCTTTAGTAATGAAACAACCTTATTTTTTTGTTGCACATTGCTTCCTCTATCTATAACCAAATTTAAGACTGCCTTTACTTTTTTCGTAGCATCTAATACTATATTTGATTGAATGTATTTGTTTAATACATTTATGTTAATGTTAAAACACATTCTGGCATCTGTCCTGCCTCTGGTGGATAGTTTCAAATAGAGATTTTTTTTTTTGAGACAGGGTCTTGCTCTGTTGTCCAGGCTGGAGTGCAGTAGTGAAATCACAGCTCACTGTAGCCTTGAACTCCTGGGCTCAAGGGATCCTCCCAAGTTAGCCTCTTGAGTACCTGGAACTATAGATGCATGCCACCATGCCCAGCTAATTTTTTTTTTTGTTTGTTTGTTTGAGAAGGAGTCTCACTCTGTTGCCCAGGCTGGAGTGCAGTGACGCGATCTCAGCTCACTGCAAGTTCCGCCTCCTGGGTTCACGCCATTCTCCTGCCTTAGCCTCCTGAGTAGCTGGGACTACAGGCGCCTGCCACCACGCCCGGCTAATTTTTTTATTTTTAGTAGAGACGGGGTTTCACTGTGTTAGCCAGGATGGTCTTGATCTCCTGACCTCGTGATCTGCCCGCCTCAGTCTTCCAAAGTGCTGGGATTACAGGCATGAGCTACTGCACCCGGCCCCCAGCTAATTTTTTAATTTTCGGTGGAGGTGGAGGGAAAGGATCTCACTCCATTGCCCAGGCTGGAGTGCAGTGCACAATTACAGCTCACTGCAACCTCAAACTTCCAGACTTAAATGATCCTCCTGCCTCAGCCTCCCTAGTAGCTGGGACTACAGGCATATGCCCCCTGCCTGGCAATTTTTTGTACTTTTTGTAGAGACAAGGTTTTGCCATGTAGCAGCCCAGGTTGGTCTTGAACTCCTGGGCTCAACCAATCCTCCCACTTCAGCACCTCCCAAAGTGCTGGGATTACAGGCATGAGCCATCATGGGTGGCCTGAGAGATTTAATGCAAAACCCTGACTACACACAGCGCTGCCGTATCAAAGAAGGAATTCCATGTTTTAGGTGGTGTGTTACTCATTTAAAGTAATGTTTCATATAATGGAATTCTGGTACAGTGAAGCTTAACATTAGACCAAATATACAATAGCCTGAGCTTTGCAATGTCTTAGAATAGCTATATTTCACATTTTGAAGAATTCTCAGAGATCACTGACGCCTTCAGTTCTTAGGGATAATTAATTTAATCAAGAGAGGAAACAATTTCAACAACCAAAAACTACTTCCTGTCTTAAAAAGGAAATAGCAAATTATGCTAACACCTGATTGATGGATAAAAACTGATGTGCACATGTCTCTATTCCTAATATTAGTATTACTAAGTCTACCTGTACACTAAAGTTCTGGGATCTGTGAGTACCAGTGACAGTGCCCTGCCCTCCCTCTCTTGGAGATGCTCCCAACTTGTTCTCTTTAGTGCTTCTGTAATCAGGGGGAGGGGATCAAATAAATTATTCTTCATGTCCCTACCCCACAGAGGGCGTGCACTTCCTCCCCTCTATTCAGGAAAGACACTCGTCCCCACGGCTGGGCTGGAGTGGTGAGCTGGTGTGTGGACACACATGGAAGCTTGTCCTTTTGAGGCTCTTCCTTCCCACTTCTCTCTGAGACCTCTTACCTCTACCCATCCCAGCCCTTTCTCTCATTTGAGTAATTCACCTCTCTATCTCCTGTTTCTCCTTTCCCCAGCCCCGGTATATCCTAGATTCATGGACAGCAAAAGCATGTTCCATGGGCTGATTCTCATCTTTCTCACCCTTAGTTCGACTAGTTCTTTGACTCTTATTTTTTTAGACAGAGTCTCGCTCTGTCACCCAGGCTGGAGTGCATCCAGTGGCACTATCTCAGCTCACTGCAACCTCCACCTCCTGGGTTCAAGCGATTCTCATGCCCCTGCCTCCCAACAGGGGTGCGCCACCACGTCCAGCTAATTTTTTTGTATTTTTAGTAGAGAGGGGGTTTGACGTATTGGGCAGGCGAATCTTGAACTCCTGGCCCAAGCAACCCACCAGCCTCGGCCTCCTAAAGTGCTGGGATTGAGCCACTGAGCCTGTCCTGAATCTTGGTTTTTATTTAAGAGTGGGCTAAGGGAGGGTACTCTGGGATTAATTAAGGAAATACACACAAAATCCCCAAAAGATATTATTTCAAAATATAACTGTCCTAAAAGAGTTTTTATAAGTTAGATCATTTTATTGTTTGTTTGTTTATTTATTTATTTATTTATTTGAGACGAAGTCTTGCTCTGTTGCCAGGCTGGAGTGCAGTGGCACAATCTTGGCTCACTGTAACCTCCGCCTCCCGGGTCCAAGCGATTCTCCTGCCTCAGCCTCCCGAGTAGCTGGGACTACAGGTGCCAGCCACCATATCTGGCTAATTTTTGTATTTTTAGTAGAAATGGGGTTTCATCATGTTGGCCAGGCTGGTCTCAAAGTCCTGACCTCAGGTGATCTGCCCACGTCAGCCTCCCAAAGTGCTGGGATTATAGACATGAGCCACAGTGCCTGGCCAAATTAGACCATTTTAGAACTGCAAAAGTTTAGAAATTATTAGTCCAGTTCTTTCATTTGTTAATGGGGAAACTGAGGTCAGAGATGTTAAAGGACTTGCTTGAAGTCACCTAGTTATTGGCAGAGGCCATGTCACAGAGTCCATATATCCAAGCTTTCAGGCCAGCATTATTTCCTGAGCATTGCACTATCTCTTATGTCAGGACTCAATTATTACATTAAAAGTTCCCCATCATCTGTAATTTATACAGGCTGTTAGAACACTTGTAAAAACTGTATCGTCTTGATACATATGTCAAAAGAACTTGAATAGTCTAAATCCAGCCCCACATTTCTCAAGGAATTTGGAAGGGAATATTTCTTGCTCATTCTAGATAGTTGGTTACTTGTCACCAACTTGAAGAAGTGGCTTAGAAGAGATGGTTGCTCTAGGTTACCGTGTAATAAAGCAATAAATCATTAACCATTCAAGTTATATCACTTCTGGCTGAAAAATTGCTACCAGAACTCAATTTTGGGGAGCAGACTGGCAGGAAATGTGAAGGATTCTTACCCATAGCACTCAATGAAAGTGGATATAGCCTCTCCATACTCATTATTTCTTCCTGGTTTTAGAGGTCAGCAGCCTATTTTAATTAACTCAAACCTTCATGTGTCACATCCTGTCTGGACCTAAGCATTTCTGGAAGAAAGAGAAAATAGGATTCAAATAGCCAGGCTTCCAGCAGGCCAGTCATTATCTTTGGAATTTGGTCCTCTGCTCTGGACTAAGGACGCTGTGGTGTAGTGTGCTGTATGTGCCACTAGAGGGCACTTTCCCCCTTGCTTTGGAATCTTAAGTTTTTCAGAAACTGGAGTTTGGAATCGTCTGTATCTGTCCCTGTGTCCACACGTTAGTAAATTTTTGGTGACTACAATGAAACGCTCTCCCTGTACAACAATGGCACTCTGCAATCCTTAACAGATGTGATTGCTGATGGGGATAGTTACAATTCATTCTAGTCAATTAAGAGGAAATTGATGAGGGTGTTACTGCCCAGGGGTGAGCAGAAAGCAGTCTAAATGTTTGGATTGGAAAAGGACTAGGAAGAGCTAGTACCGTATGCTTTGGTTGTCTGCCTTAGAAGACAGGCGTTCAGAATAATAATATGATTTAACAAGACAAATAGGGCAGACATATAGCATAAGCCCCATCCTACGCAGGTGTATAACTAGCAGCCACCGGGTATATTCAGATTCTACGGAGGAAGAAAGGTAGACAAATAGTGGGTTTAAAATATCTATCTGGCCAGATGCAGTAACTCAGAGCAGTAATCCCAACGCTTTGGGAGGCCAAGGTGGGCAGATCACTTGAGCCCAGGAATTCAAGACCAGCCTGGACAACATAGTGAGACTTCATCTCTACAAAAAGTTCAAAAATTAGCCACGTGTGGTGGCGCATGCCTGTAGTCTCCACTCTTTGGGAGGCCGAAGCAGGAGGATTGCTGGAGTGTGGGAGGCGGAGGCTGCAGCGAGATGTGTTACACCACTGCACTCCAGCCTGAGTGACAAAGAGAGACCCTGTCTCACAAAAGAAAAGATAATTAAAAAGAAAAAAGCTATCTGTCTATCTATCTATCCATGTATTTGTCTATCTATATCTATCTCTTCTTAGATGTAGAAAGATCAAAAGAGTTTGAGTGAAATAGGTCATCGAATACTGTAGAGAAGAAAAGAAGGCAGATACAATTTAAAGTGTTTAATGCCCCTGTCCCCAAGTAGTATAGAGATCATTGCATTGAAACATCTGAGGACAGGACTAAGCAACGATCAAACGTACACATGGGTCATGATCCTTCCTTTGGGCAGAAATGACTGTTATTTGAAAGGGCAGTGGGTGGGGACTTGTAACCATACACATACTTAATAAGAAGATTGAACAAACTCTTAATGCATAAAAGAAAGAACCTGGATTGGAAATGTTGGAGAATGACTGTAAGCCTCATTGAGCTCTGCAAAAGAGATACGTCTTCCCCCAGTGGCCCAGTGCCCTTGAAGCCCCCAGCTTCACCACTCTGCTTGACTGCCTCTGTCCATTCCTTCTCACTTTCAGAACAAAACCACTTCCTTGACCCCCCTGACAAGAGGAACAATCTATTGACTTAGAGTTTCACCTTAGATTCCCTTTGACAAATTCCATGTCTCACCTGTGACTCTGGGCATCATGGCTAATTTTCAGGTCACCTCCTCTCAGTGCATTCTGAACTGTATGGTCCTTCCCATAAACCCCTCAGTGGGCGTGGTCTCCAGGGTCCCGGCTTATCCATCCTGGCCTCTCACATGAAGTTTTTGAAAGCCAGGGGTTCTTTGTGTTTTCTGAGCAGCCTAGAACATGATTCTTTAACCTGAGTGTGGTGGCTTGTGGCTGTAATCCCAGCACTTTGGGAGGCTGGGGTGGGCAGATCACCTGCGGTCAGGAGCTCGAGATCAGCCTGGCCAACATGGTGAAATCCTGTCTCTACCAAAAATACAAAAATTAGCCAGGTGTGGCAGCATGTACCTGTAGTCCCAGCTACCGGGGAGACTGAGGTGAGAGGATCACCCAATCCTAGGCTGTTGAGGCTGCAGTGAGCTGAGATTATACCACTGCACTCCAGCCTGGAAACCAGAGAGAGACCCTGCCTCAAAAACAAAACAAAACAAAACAAAACAAAACAAAACAAGAAAAGGATTCTTTGCATAAAATTGTAGTACTTTAGATTTGAAATAATAAGGGTCATGAAGTCTAGCCTTCTATTAAAGAGTTAACATTGAATAAATGCTCAATGACTACCGGTATCCTACCAAACTTCTAAATTTCCTTTGTGAGGTATTTAAAAGAAAACTGCTATAAACATTTGTGTACAGGTTTTTCATCAACATTAAGGTTTCATTTCTCTGGGATAAATGCCCAAGAGTACAATGGCTGGGTCATAAGATTTGCATAAGTTGCATGTTTATTTATTTTTTTTTTTGAGACAAGGTCTAGCTCTAGCTCTGTTACCCAGGCTGAAGTGCAGCGGCAGGATCACAGCTCAGCTCATTGCAGCCCTGACTTCCTGGGCTTATGTGATCCTGCCATCTCAGCCTCGGCAGTAGTTAGGACTGTAGGTGCACACTGCCTCACCTGACTAATTTAAAAAGAAATTTGTGGTGACAGAGTCTCTCTATGTTGCTCAGGCTTGTGTTTAGTTTTTTTGTTTGTTTGTTTTAGAAAAGGTCTGACTGTATTGCCTAGGCTGAAGTGCAGTGGTGTGATCTTGGCTCACTGCAACCTCTTCTTCCCGAGTTCAAGTGATTATCCTGCCTCACCCTCCCAATAGCTGGGATCACAGGTGTGTGCCACCATGCCTGGCTAAGTTTTTGCATTTTTAGTAGAGAGGGAGTTTTTCCATGTTGGTCAGGCTGATCTCGAACTCCTGACCTCAGGTGATCCACCCACCTTGGCCTCCCAAAGTGCTAGGATTACAGGCACAAGGCACCTTGCTGGGCCAAGAGTGGGCTTTTGTTTGGGTCTTTTTTTGGCTGTAACTGCTGAAGTTTCAGAGTTGCTGGCTTCTTTAGCTCTGGGTTTGGAATATATGAGGCAAAAAGAAAACGGAGGGAACTCATCACCACATTGTCCTTGGATCCTAAGGCCCCCTCACTGGTCTGCTTTCTTCTCTCCATCTTTCAGAGCCTTCTTATGTTTGTCTTCTATCGGGGACCCCACCCCCGATGTTCAACATGGGTTCCTTTCTATTTCCCTAAGAGTCAGCCGGTCTGAGAAATAAAGGGAAAGAGTACAAAAGAGAGAAATTTAAAGCTGGGTGTCCGGGGGAGACATCACATGTCTGCAGGTTCCGTGATGCTCCCTGAACCATAAAACTAGCAAGTTTTTATTCGCGATTTTCAAAAGGGGAGGGAGTATACGAATAGGGTGTGGGTCACAGAGATCATGTGCTTCACAAGGTAATAAAACATCACAAAGCAAATGGAGGCAGGGCGAGATCACAGGACCACAGGGTAGGGCGAAATTAAAATTGCTAATGAAGTTTCGGGCACGCATTGTCATTGATAACATCTTATCAGGAGACAGGGTTTGAGAGCAGACAACTGGTCTGACTAAAATTTATTAGGCGGGAATTTCCTTCTCCTAATAAGCCTGGGAGCGCTATGGGAGACTGGGACTTATTTCATCCTTTTGTCTATGACTGTAAAAGACAGCCGTCTCCAAAGCAGCCATTTTAGAGGCCTACCCTCAGGGATGCATTTTCTTTCTCAGGGATGTTCCTTGCTGAAGAAAAAGAATTCAGCGATAGCTCTCCTATTTGCTTTTGAAAGGAGAGAAATATGGCTCTGTTCCACCCGGCTCACAGGCAGTCAGAGTTTAAAGTTATCTCCCTTGTTCCGTGAACATTGCTGTCATCCTGTTCTTTTTTCAAGCTGCCCAGATTTCATATTGTTCAAGCACACATACTCTACAAACAATTTGTGCAGTTAATGTAATCATCACAGGGTCCTGAGGCGACATACATCCTCCTCAGCTTACGAAGATGATGGGATTAAGAGATTAAAGTAAAGACAGGCATAGGAAATCACAAGGGTATTGATTGGGGAAGTGATAAGTGTTCATGAAATCCTCACAATTTATGTTCTTCTGCCATGGATTTGGCCGATCCCTCTGTTCGGGGTCCCTGACTTCCCACAATAGTCTTCTATATATTGTCCAGGGGCTTTGTATTAGTCCCTTTTGTATTTCTATAAAGAAATACCTAAGACTTGCTAATTTATAAAGAAAAGGGGGTTTTTTGGCTCATGATTCTGCAGGCTGTGCAAGAATGGCACCAGCATCTGACTGGCTTCTGGTGAGACCTCAGTAAGCTTTTACTCATGGTGGAAGGTGAAGGGGAAGCAGATGTGTCACAGGGCGAGAGAGGGAGCAAGAGAAGGAGCCAAGCTCTTTAAAACAACTAGCTCTCAAGTGAACTAGTAGAGCAGGAACTCATTCATTACCGGGGGATAGCACCAAGCCATTCATGAGTGAACTGCTCCCATGACCCAAACAGCTCCAACCAGGCCCCACCACCAACACTGGGGATGACATTTCAGCATGAGATTTGGAGGGTACAAACATCCAAACTATGTCAGGTTTCACTTGTGCTTAGCAGAAAGGAAAAGAAAAAGTATGTTTACTTGGCTGGGCATGGTGGCTCACGCCTGTAATCCCAGCACTTTGGCAGGCTGAGGTGGGTGAATCATGAGGTCAAGAGATAGAGACCCTCCTGGCCAACATGATGAAAACTTGTCTCTACTAAAAATACAAAAATTAGCTGGGCGTGGTGGTACATGCCTGCAGTCCCAGCTACTGGGAAGGCTGAGGCAGGAGAATCACTTGAACCCGGGAGGTGGAAGTTGCAGTGAGCCAAGATCATAGCACCGCACTCCAGCCTGGGTGACAGAGTAAGACTCTGTCTCAAAAAAAAAAAGAAAAAAAAAGAAAAGAAGAACGAAAAGAAAATGTATGTTTACTTCATCTTTTCAGAAGAGAAATTTGATTTTCCCATATTTTAAATGAAATTGGTCTATAATATTCTCTAAAGATTTTTTCAGCTCAAAAGATTTTGTTGTGCTACAATGTATTAAATCCCTGTTTGCCTTTTTTGTGTTTCACTGAGGATATGAAAGCAAATAAGAAGGCCATTAGCCTAAGATTGTCTCTGCACCAGGAGCTCTTACATAAGCAGCCAAAACTTAACTTAGACATTTCTTGTCTAAGTACAAGACATTTCTTGTAACTGACTTTAAAAAAATACAAAAACAACAACAACAAACCCACAGCAACATCAGCCTCAGCCAATCACAAGCAACCAGTAGATTTGTTGTTTAGCCAGGAACCTCCCATCAAACCATATCCAAATAAGGCAAAGGCCTACTCGTAGCCAATCAAGTAATTTCTGAACTTTGCTTCCAGGCTCAGCCTATAAAAGCTCACTGCTCACATTGCTGGAGTGGAGCTCTCTGAACCCCTTCCAGTTTTGAGTGCTGCCCAACTCATGAATTGGTTTTGCTCAAATATACTCTGTTAAATTAATTTTGTCTCAAGTTTTTCTTTTAACAGGAATCATAGTCACTGCTCCATAAACACGTTTTCTAGTTTCTACTTTATAATGTACCCACTCCCTATATGTTTTCTGCTGGGTTGGGAGAAACAAAGGAAAGTTCTTAAGATAGTGTCACTCTCCCCTTCAGTAAAAAGGTCAAACTGTTTTATCTTTGGTGAGGTGGTGTTTGCTTTGGGAGAAACCCCACTTGAGAACATGGAAGGTCCAGGAACGCCAGAATTAGACGAAGTGTAAAAAAGTTTGAGAACCACCGATCTGGGGTAAAATATCCTCAGTATCTTATACAAAGAATCTTAGGTGTTATCCATTTTAAAGACATTTCTAAAATGCTAAATCAAATACTGCCAGTAAAAACTGACATCAGCATATGTTTCCAGGATTCTTTATTATTTCATTTTTGAGCTTGTATCCCAAACAAGATGGTTTAGTCCTTAAAATTGGCTACACTGACATGCATATCAGTGTAAAAATTTGTTCAAATGTTAATGCAAGGAAATGCTGTTAATTTCTTATTTAACCTAATACAAAAATATGGACTTTTATTTATTCAGCTAGCATTTATTAACCCCCCAGATAGATCTCCCACTTGCTTAGTCATACCCTAACTTCACTGGCACTGCTTTTCTACCTTTTACCTGAACTCATTCCTGCAGAAACATCTCTCACTCCTTTTATTTCTTCCCTCTTCCCATTTTCATTCAGTTGCTCACCAATGAATTTTTTTTTACATTAAAGCAAATATAATAAAACTTTTTAAATTGATCATCTAAGCAATATGATTTAACATAAACAGAACACTAATTATTCTGTATTTTAATCTGTTTCTTAGTTGTGTTTTTCATATGGATGAATTTTCAGTGTAGTTTACTTAACTTTTTATTGAGATATAATTCCCCCATGATCAAATTCTCCATTTTCAAGTGTCCAATTCAGTTATTTTTAGAATATTCATAAAGTTGTGAGAAATCCATGAAGAGACTGAGGGAGATGAGTGAAGGAGGTGGAGGGTAGAGTTTGAGGTAGGTATTGATATAGGGATATCCATTTACAATGCCCTAAATGGTATAGAAATAAAGGATAGCCTGCCAGGGTAATAGACAAAGTCATGGGAGGGTGTGATGGCCTCAATACCGAGAATGAAATACAGAAGAGCAGAAGTTCCCAGCAGGTGGAAGAAGAAGAAGTTTAGATCCTTGCCCTGAATGAGTTTAAACCCAACTGGAACTGGGGACCCATTCAATGTAACTGTGCTGGTGAAATGCGGGATTAGGAACAGAGACCATCACTCCTTAGCTGGCAAAGTCTGCTCCAGGCTGGCAGGTCTACTCACTGCTGTTGGTACAGTCTTGGGTATCCCTCTATGCTTTTACGTAGGCTGTTATTCCTTTCCAAATGCCATCCCTAGAGCTCACCAATCACTCATTGTCTATCTCACATCCTCTGTGAAATATTTCCTAAGGGATCCTTTCTGCACCAAGCTCTCTGAAAGCCCATTGCATTTTAACTAAAACCTTACAATGCAGTAGTCATTGTGTGTTGTACAATGCTGTCTAATCACCAGTTGCCAGATAATCTTGATCTTGAAGGCTAATTAACAATCCTGCCTTGCCAATAACTGTCAGTAGCTTGCATTTTCAATATTTCCTTCTAGGTGTTCCTTCAAAGGGTCCTTACCAGGAAAAGATTGGCAATCACTGCCGTAGGGGGAGGAAAAGATCTAGAAAATACAGATTGACCTCCTCTATATTTCCATAATGTTATTGAGGCAAGAAGTTAATGCAATAGATTATTTATGCACACACACACACAGAAAATATAGATCAGTCATCCTCAAACATTTTGCTTATATATCATAATAATTTTGATCTACTATCTATTGTTTTGCACATTTTAAGGTTGACATTTAAGTTTTGTCATAAGTTTCAAGTTGTTGCAAAAGATGAAATGTATTCATTTATAACACTATTCAAAATAAGAATGTTAAAACTTAAAAATAAGGCTGGGCATGGTGGCTCATGTCTGTAATCCCAGCACCTTGTGAGGCCAAGGCGGGTGGCTCACCTGAGGTCAGGAGTTCAAGACCAACATGGCAAAACCTCATCTCCACTAAAATTACAAAAGTCAGCTGGGTGTGGTGGTGTGCACCTGTAGTCCCAGCTACTCAGGAAGCTGAGATGGGAGGATCACATGAGCCTGGGAGGCAGAGGTTGCAGTGAATTGAGACTGTGACACTGCACTCCAGCCTGGGTGACAGAGTGAGACCCTGTCTCAAAAAACAAAAACAAAAACTATAACATTATTAATTTACCCATCATTTAAGAATACAAGTTATTTTGTAAATGAGCATAACTTTTAGATTGTTCCCTTTTCTCCTTAAAATTATATTTCAATTCTACTTCCCTATAGAATTATATTTTAGTATAATAATACATTTTATATCTTTTACTGATCAGTCTATTACAGTTTTCCTCAACACAACCATAAAATTAATTTTAAAGTCCCTGTAACTGTAAGTTATAGTGTTAAAAATAAATATAGATTGAGTAATTTTTATTATACAATTGATCCAAAACAACCTATATATTGTGTATACTTTGAAAATAGCTACACATAAAAAGTAAGAGTTTATTGGAAGTGCATCTATTTATGAGATGTGTATTTTTCCAATTAGTTCACATATTTATGAATGAATGCTACTTGATGCTAGAGCTCTGAAATGTGGTTAAATATAAATTGTATTCCTAGTTTTACGCGCGCACGTGTGTGTGTGTGTGTGTGTGTGTGTGTGTGTGTGTGTGTGACAGGATCTCACTCTGTCATCTAGGCTGGAGTGTAGTGGTACAATCCTAGTTCACTGCAGCCTCGAACTCCTGGGCTTAAGCAATCCTCTTGTCTCAGCTTCTCAAGTAGCTAGGACAGCAGGCACGCACCACCATGCCCAGTTAATTTTTACATTTTCTGTAGAGACAGGTTCTTGCTGTATTGCCAGGCTAGTCTCAAACTCCTGGCCTCAAGTGATCCACCTTGGCCTTCTAAAGTGCTAGGATTATAGGCATGAACCACCATGCTATTGGCCTACTTTTTCTTCTTTTAAGATGGAGTCTCTCTGTGTTGTCCAAGCTGGAGCTCAGTGGCCATTCACAGGTGTGAGCACACGTCAGCCTCAAACTCCTGGCCTCAAGTGATCCAACCACCTCAGCTTCCCAAGTAGCTCGAACTACAGATGAAAGTCACAGTACCCAGCTCCTAATTTCACTCTTTTTTTTTTTTTTTTTTGGCAGAGTCTTGTACTGTTGCCCAGGTTAAAGTGCAGTGGTACCATTTTGACTCACTGCAGCATCCACCTCCTAGGCCCAAAAGATTCTCCTGCCCCAGTCTCCTGAATAGCTGGGACTAGAGGCCAATACCCCACACCTGGTTAATTTTCTTTATTTTTTTTATAGAGATGAGGTTTCACTATGTTGCCCAGGCTGGTCTCAAACACCTGGGCTCAAGCAATTCTCCTACCTCAGACTGTCTAATTTTACTTTTATAACTAAGTGTAAACACTGATAAAACTAACTCTTTAATAATTAGATGAGAATTGATGTACTTTAAAAACTTTTTAAAATGTTTTGTTTTATTATAGTAAGAACATATAACATGAGATGTGTTCTCTTAGCAAATTTTTAAGTGTAAAATATTATTGCTGACAAAGAGCTTATTCATCTAGTTCAATTAAAACTTTATGTCCATTTTTAATAACTCCCCATTTCCTTCTCCCCCCTGGCCTTTGGCAACCTCTACTCCACTCTTTGACCCTAGGAATTCAACAATTTTGGATACTTCATGTAAGTAGAATCACAGAGTATTTGTTATCCTGTAACTGGTTATTTCACTTAGCAACCTGTCCTCAAAGTTCATCCTGATTGTTATGTATTGCACGATTTCCATCTTTTTAAATGCTAAGTAATATCCCATTGTATGCATGTATCATATTTTCTTTATCCATTTATCTGTTGATGGACCTTTAGGTTTTTTCCATATGTTGAATAATGATGTGGTGAACTTGGGAATGCTAAAACCTCCTCAAGATCCTGACTTTAATTCTTTTGGGCAAATACCCAGGATTACCCAATTACGATGGAAAAATTAAAATTGTGATTTTACATTTTTAAGGAGCTACCACACTGGTTTTCATAGGGCTGTACCATTTTGCATTCCGACCAACAGTGCACAAGGGTTCCAGTTTCTCCACAACTGTGCCAATCATTGTTATCTTTTGGTTTTTCAATGATAGCTATTTTAGTAGGTGTAAAGCGATATCTTGTGGTGATTTTGATATATTTTGTTATAACAAGTTAATCATTCCTTGAACTCTGAATTATGTGCTAAAAAATCACATGATGGTCTCTCACCAAAAATTACTTTAAGTGATATATCAGGTGACAAGTCAATTAGGTATTCCTCTACTTTTGTTGAAAGCAAATTGGAAATTGTTTGAATTGCAAAATGTTTATTATCCAGATATTCAATTATTCAAATTGTGTGTATCAAAGTGCATTGTGTTGCATATAAAAACTTCTCAGCTTGTCATTTGGTCATGCTGAGAAGTTTTTATACCCAGCACAATGCACTTTGATAGGATTTGGAATGTGGGAGAAGGAAGGCTTTTCTTGGTAAAAGGGGAAGCCTTGGCCTCAGGCATGTTCTCAGGGGACTTATGGACATTGAGGACCTGGTAACTGATGCCCCTAAATAATCAAGGGCCTGTATTTCTTCCTCCAGGGGAAGGTGTACCCCACTTTGGAGACTGAGGGCATAGACAGTGTATGGTAGAATTAGGGTTCCAGAGTTGTAAAGATGGCAGTTTGAATCTTAAATTCTGACATATATTGCCAGTGTGATGCTGTTCAATTAATATAATCTTGCTAAATCTAGTTCCCTCTTCCATAATATAAGGATAATAAATATATCTGTCACTGAGTGTTGTTGTGAGGATTAAATAAAAACAAGCAGACAAAGGTGAAAAGCAAAGGGCCTGGAACATAGTAAGCAAGTGGTGGTTAATTTTATGTATTGGCTTGTCCGCGTAAGGGATGCTCAGATAGCTGGTAGAACATTGTTTCTGGCTGTGTCTGTGAGGGTGTTTCTGGAAGAGATTAGCATTTGAATCAGTGGACTGAATAAAGAAGTTCCGCCCTTACCAATGTGGACAGCATCATCCAATCCTTTGAAGATCTGGATAAAACATAAAGAAGGAGGAAGGGTGAATTCCATCTTTGTTCTTGAGCCAGGACATCCATCCTCTCCTGCCCTTGGACATTGGAGCTTCTGATTCTCAGATCTTTGGACTTTAGGGTCTACACCAGCAATCTTCCTGGTGTTCTCAGGCTTTTGGACTAGGATTGAATCAGACTATCAGCTTTCCTGGGTCCCCAGCTTGTAGACCACATATTATGGGAATTATCTGGTTCCATAATCCTGTGATCCAATTCCCATAGCCAATTCCTAGTTCTCCTCTTACATATCCATATTGGTTCTATACCACATATCCTATTGGTTCTATTTTTTTCTGGAAAGCTTAAGCACCCAACAAAAGTTTTCTTGTTCTCTCCCTCTCTCCTTCTTTCTCTTTCTCTCTGCTACATATCAGGCCTTCCTTGAAGCATTTTATATGAATTATTTTATATAGTCTCCCAGCAACTCTGTGAAGCACGGATTGTATTATTCCCCTTTTAAGAATGAAGGAATTGAAGCCCCGAGAAGGCTAAGTAACAAAGTTAATAGGCGGTCGAAGATGCATTCAAGACCAGACAGCCTGACCCCAGGGCCTGCACTCCTAGTCTTGACCCTTCACAGTAGGTGGCACAAGAAAGTCCAATTCTGTTCCAGTGTTTAGATCACATACTTGTTGGCCAGTCCTCTAATGAAAGCAAAACCTCCAGAAATAGGAATGTTCACGAACTTTCTTCTAAGTTCATTCAACCAGTCTTCGTTCCCCTGAAGGTTTACTGCCCAGCAGCTCCTGAAAAAAAGTCTCAGTCATCCAGACCCTACAAATCTAGTTTTACAAAGCTAGCTGGGGATATTGTTATCACGATATAAGATTGTTTGCCATATTTTCAGGATGTCAGACAATTTTTCTCCCGCTTTGCATGCTGGTAAAGTACAGACTTGCCCTGACCCTATCCTGAACAGCCTTGTCCTCTCCAGGCTTTAAGTGCTCAAAGAAATGGTCTAACTCAGCCTCATCGCCTCCTGCTGAGGTCTTTAAGGTTGAATTTCCTTATTGGGCATTACTGAAATGTTTGGTTAAATCAGTCCTGTGTTAGGCCCCTGAGGCACTGGGTGGGGCTCAGCAGCTTGTTACAATGTTTATTTTAATTAGATTCTAGCAATTGCAGCCTGTGCAGTGCAGATGTCCTAGGGCTGCCATTGTCTGCCATTCAGGGAACTTGGAAATGGAGCTCTTTTCTGAGATCCTGTGGGCATTAGGGAGAGGTGAAGAGGGGATGGAGTTATGTTTGAAAGTATGAGGAGTCAGTGGAAAAGCTAGGTTCTTGACTATGCCTGATTGGTCAATGACATGGCCACAGTTTGGTAACTGGCTGTGCAGGTCTGGATTCTGGTTAGCAACAGTCCTGTACATCTGGCAACACTATGGTGTGTCTCTGTGGCAGCTTATTTTGAGCGTCACGGCTATTACCCAGAGTCGGGAGTAATGTCTTTCATTCTGAGACATCTAAACCCCCAACCACAGGCATGTTTTCTTCCAGGGCAGAGGGCAAATGCAATTACATCTGTGACCAATTTGCACAGCTGGGAGCTCAGCGTCCTGACAGAGACATTTATTTGAGATTCAAGTCTCTGGGGAGCTGGGTCACCAGACAGGAAGTAAGGTCCAGCAAGCATGTGTTGTCTACTATGTGAATGCTTGTTAGGCTGGGCCAGGAGAACAAAACAAAACAACACACATTGTCAACTTAAGCTTTTAGAAGCAAAAAATAGCCTTCTCTGTCTACAAACCAGGTTTCTCAGGGCATAGAGGAAAATAAGAATATCAAATAAGACAGTTGCCACTGACCCCAGTACAAACATAGCACGCACATGGGACATGGAACTCATGGAAGGGGCGGACGCCTGGGAGTCAAAGCCCTGGTTTCCAGTTGTGGTTCTACCACTGTGAACTGTGGTATCCTGGGCAAGTCACTTTGCTCAGGCTTTTTTTTTGTTTTTTTTTTTTCAGAATTTTTGTGTCATTTTTGCTCAGGGGCCATGCTAATCTTCTCTGTATCATTCCAATTTTAGTATATGTGCTGCTGAAGCAAGCACTTTTCTTTTCTTTTTTTTTTTGAGACGGGGTCTCACTCTGTCACCCAGGCTGGAGCGCAGTGATGCGATCACGGCTCACTGCAACTTTGACCGCCCGGGCTCAAGCTATTCTTCCATCAGCCTCCCCAGTAGCTGGAACTACAGGCCTTTTCCGGAGCTGGAAGATAAAGAAAAACGCCACAAAAGCATTGAATAAACAAATCCAGAGCCCAGCCTAATGACTCTATTTAGTATTTATCCATAGGACAATGTCTCTGGATTTTATTTATTTATTTTGTCTCCCAATGGCTTTATTGAGACATAATTCACATACCATACAATTCACCAATATAGAATGTACAAGTCAGTGGTTTTTAGTATGTTCATAGAGTTGTGCAGCCATCATCACAACCAATTTAAAACATTTTTATAACCCAAAAAAGAAACCTGCCACACTCCTTATTTCTTAGCCATCACCTCTCAAGGCCTCCCCTGATTCCTCCCAGCCTTAGGCAACCAATGATCTACTCTCTGTTTCTATAGATTTGCCTATTCCAGACATTTCTTACAAATGGAATAATACAATATGTTGTCTTTAGTGACTGGTTTCCTTCACTTAGCATAATCTTTTCAAAGTTCATCCATATTACAGCATGTATCAGTACTTCATTTCTTTTTACTTCCAAAAAGTATACAGTTATATGGAAATACCATATTGTGTTTATTCATTTGTCCATTGATGGACATTTGGGCCATTTCTACTTTTTAGCTCTTATGAACAATATTCTGTGAACACTAGTGGACAAGTTTATGTGTGAACATATGTTCTCATTTCTTTTGGGTATATACCTAAGAGTAGAGTTGCTGGCTCATACAGTAACTTTGTGTTTAACCTTTCGTGTAACAGCCAGACTGCTTTCCAAGGCAGCTGCACCACTTTATTTTATTAAAATTTTTTTTTTTATTTTAGATTCAGGGAGTACATGTGCAGGTTTGTTACATGTATATATTGCATGATGCTGATTTGGGTTTCTACTGAACCCATCACCTTAATGCTGAATGTAGTAACCAACCAGTAGCTTTTTCAACCCTTGCCTCCCATCCTTATTCATCACCTTGGAGTCCCCAGTTCCTATTGTTCCCATCTTTATGTCTATGTGTACCCAATGTTTAGCTCTGACTTATAAGTGAGAACATGTAGTATTTGGTTTTCTGTTTCTGTGTTTAATTCACTTAGAATAATAACCTCCAACTGCATCCATGTTGCTGCAAAAGACATGATCTCATTCTTTTTTATGGCTATATAGTATTCCACGGAACTGCACAATTCTATATTCCAATGAGCAGTGTATGAGAGTTCTAATTTTTCCACTTCCTTGTCAATACTTGTTATTTTCTGTTTTATAAAAATGTTAACCATCCTAATGGGTGTGAGATGATATTTAATTATGGTTTTGATTTGCATTCCCTGATAACTAATGATGTTGAGCATCTTTTCATGCACTTATTAGCCATGCATTTATCTTCCTTAGAGAAATGTCTATTTAGATTTTTGTCCATTTTTTAGTTATTTGGTTTTTTGGTGTTGAACTGTATGTAGTATGTGTAATAGTATTTGCACATTTTTTCTCTCATTCATTGTAGACTTGTCTCTTCATTTCCTTGATAGTGTCTTTGGAAGGACAAAAGGTTTTTAGCTGAATCATGTGCAGTTAATCTGTTTTTTCTTTAATTGCTCATGCTTTTGGTATCATATCCAAGAAACCATTGTCAAATTCAAGGTCATGAAAATTTACACTCGTGTTTTCTTCTAAGAGTTTTGTAGGATTCACTCTTACATTTCAGTCTTTTCTCTATTCTGAACTTGTATACAGTGTGAGACAGGGGTCCAACTTCATTTTTTTTTTTTCACATGTGTATATCTACTTGTCCCAGCATCATTTGTTGAAAAGACTATTCTTTCTCCACTGAATGGCCTTGACATCCTTGTTGAAAGTCAATTAACTATAAATGTGAAAGTTTATTTCTGGACTCTCAATTCTACTACACTGATCTATATGTCTACCCTATGCCAGTACCACACTGTTTTGATTACTATGGCTTTGTACACATGTTGAAGTTGGGAAGTGTGACTCCTCCAATTTGTTCTGTGTTCAAGATTATTTTGTTTTTTCTGCATTTCTTGAATTTTGATATAAATTTTACAATTAACTTGTCAATTTCTGCAAAGAAATCAGCTGGGATTTTGATAAGAATTGCATTGAATCTATTGATCAACTCAAGGGTGTACTGCCATTTTAACAACATTCTTTTTTTTTTTTTTTTTTGATTCAGAGTCTTGCTCTGTCATCCAGGCTGGAGTGTAGAGGCACAATCTCTGCTCACAGCAACCTCCGCCTCCTGGATTCAAGCAATTCTTCTGCCTTAGCCTCCTGAGTAGCTGGGATTACAGGCACCCACCACCACACCCAGCTAATATTTTGTATTTTTAGTACAGATGGTGTTTTACCATGTTGGCCAGGGTGGTTTCGAACTCCTGACCTCAGGTGATCCACCCTCCTCAGCCTCCCAAAGTCCTGGAATTACAGGCATGAGCACTGAGCCTGCATGTTGATCTTTTATCCTAAAACCTTGCTAAAAAAATTATTCATTTGAGCAGTTTTTTAATGAATTCCTTAGGTTTTATTTTTTCTGGTTAATGTTTTCTTTTTAGAATGAGATGGGGTCTTGTTATGTTGTCCAGGCTGGTCTTGAACTCCTGAGCTCAAGTGATCCACCAGCCTTGGTGCTGCGATTATAGGAGTGACCCACCTCACGTGGCCACCTTAGGGGTTTTTAATATCCGAGATTATGTCATCTGAAAGTAGAGATAGTTTAACTTTTTCCTTTCCAATATAGAGTCCTTCTTATTTCATTCTTGCCTAATTGCTCTGGGGAAGGCCTAGATTTGTACCTCAGCTGTCTAAGGAACTGAATTTCTGTTATCAGCCCTCACCAAAGTTTGAATTAGGTGCTTCGGCTCCTTTAACCAGGTAGTTAATGCTTAACATTCAGCCCCCAATGCACATCGAGAGAAACATACTACCCAGTGTGTATTTCCATAGAGCAATACAGCTCTTAGGCACTGGGGATCAATCAGGAGTGTGCTTGGGTAGGTCACAGCACTGCTTCCGGACGGAGTGTTAGGATGGCAGGAAAGGATGAGAAGCGGCAGAGCTTTAGACAAGGAATCTTTTCTGCCAGGGTTAATGCCTTTCAGGGCCTCTGCCAGAGATAAGGATGGAAGAGGTCAACAAGGAAGATGGGGAATCACGTACGGACAGAACTGCAGCTGTGACCTGGACAAACCACCCAGCTGCTCCCTCCATCCTCCACACTGCCCACTGCAGAGTGAGATGGAAAAGAAGAGAAAGTCAGGGCCGGGCGCGGTGGCTCAAGCCTGTAATCTCAGCACTTTGGGAGGCCGAGGCAGGTGGGTCACGAGGTCAGGAGTTCGAGATCAGCCTGACCAATATGGTGAAACCCCGTCCCTGCTACAAATACAAAAAGTTAGCTAGGCGTGGTGGCGTGTGCCTGTAATCCCAGGTACTTGGGAGGTTGAGGCAGGAGAATCGCTTGAACCTGGGAGGTGGAGGTTGCAGTGAGCCGAGATGGTGCCACTGCACTCCAGCCTGGGCTACATAGCAAGACTCTGTTTCAAAAAAAAAAAAAAAAAATAGAGAAGAGAAAGTCCGCCAGTTTTTCAGTCTACCAAAGCTGTTTTCTTTTCAGACTTGGAGTGAACAAATTCTGTAAGCACCCTAATTAATGAGGAAAGCTCTGAGTCAGGCATGTTTTCTTGGTGCTTTCAAGCACTCTGCGCCTCTAGCCTTTCTCTAACCAGCCTGGAAAGGGAAGACATCCAACGTGATTTCTGAGTTTGTACATATTTGCGGTGGCTATTTGCTGCGAGGTGGAAACAGATCCTGCTCCCACTTTAAGAGCAACGTCAAGACACCCATGACTTCAGAAACAAGACGAAATAAATATCTTGGTTCATGGGCAAACTGCGCAGAGCAGGCTTTGTGTGGGAACCCCCAAAGGTGGAAGAGCTATTCAAAGGTTGCCAGAGCCCGAGAATAAACTGGCCCTGACGAGACTTATGGACACAATCCAGTTCCTAGCAAAATCCGTGCCCAACCTCCCTGAAGTGCACCATTGAGGAAACGGCTTGAAAATAGGTTGAATGACATGAGGAGCAACATCGGCAGAATGGCTTTAATGAGCCAAAAAATGTGGTTTCAAATGCCCCTGTCTCCGAGTGCCACTGCCTGCCTTTGCCAGCAGATATAAAATCTGTTCATTGGAGCAAACTTAGAGACATGAAGCGGAGCTTATGCAAATTCCAGGTCAGCATGTCGCATTCGCATTCAAGTCCAGAAAATTCGCTCCACGTGAGGAAAGATATGTCGGCGCTGAAGGGGAATTGTTTGTGGTCTTGAATGCAGGGCAGGATTGGGGGCGTTGCCGGCAGAAGGAAAACTCTTGCATCTCCAGCAGGGAGAGTTTCTGGCTGGGCCTGCTGCTGGCTCCCGGGAAAGGGTGTGTTGTTTACTGTACAGTCTGGTCCTAATTATTCAGGAGCCGATTATCCAATTCATGGATTCACTGGCCTAGTGCCTCCCCTCTTTTTAAAGGATTTCCAGACTTTTGGTGATGTTACTGCTCAGCTGATGCCAAATGGTAGAAAGAAAGAATGAAAAGAGGATAAACATAATCTTGCCCCATGTTAGCAATTCCTGTGAACTAGCTGATCAGGGAAAGGGAGCAAACTGCTTGATTAAAATCGAATCTAGGAATTGTTGGGGATAGTGGGTTTCTTTCTTGGTAGTCTATACACGGTGTCCTGGGCCCCTGTTGTCACAGGGACTCCGGTGGAAGATTTGCTGGTGACGGCTCCATAAGGCAATGCTCATGAAGTACAGACAGTGCAGTAGAGCAGCCAGCTGGGCTCACAGTGAGGCTGCTGACGGCACAGAGAGTCAAGTACAGAAGTGGACCCAGAAGAAACCTCTGGGCTCTGAGTAGGCTTGGCCTATAGCCGCTTGTGTGTTGTGCAAAAGGATGCAAGCTCTATCCAGCTCCTAGACCACCAAAAATCATCGCACACTTTTCAGTGAGGATTTCAGGGGGTCAGTAGTAAAGGCCCAGAGAGAAGAAGCCAAAATACAGAGCTGTGAGAACGTTTGGTGAAGCCAGGCCTCAAGGAGCCATGGAAACGGGATATGAATATATTACGGCACGAAAAGGTGTATTAAGTGGGGTGACCTCTTAGAAAGTTAGTGGCAGGAGGATGTTGTGACTTAAAAAACTGTTCCTTTAATGAACATTCCTCCAAAGGAATTAATTCCTTTGTATTAATATGTTGAAGGCTTAGGACTGATTAATATCATTACTTTGAAGTATAATCTCTTCATTAACTTCTCTCACTTTCCTTTATTAGTGAACATTTATATTTTTAACTATACAATGCACATAATAAAATGATTATGCAGTAATACTTTAAATTTGAAACTAGGATTTTTAACTAGCTTGAACTGAGTTTTCCAAAGATAAGACTTCCCTACCCCATTGTACTTGTTCTTTCCTCTAAACTCACCACTTAATTCAAAATTAAGGAGTTTCTTATTGCAATTGAAACAGAACATGAATTATATTTCAGTCTTAAATCTTCAACCTTGCTCTTGACTTTTTTTCCTTACTATCAAATTTACAAAAGTTCAAGGTTTTTGGTTTAAATATCCAGTTGAGGTTGACAGGAATACTCGCCAAAGACAAGGCATGATCTAAATTAGAACAACTGGTCCTAAAAGCCTTCTCTGCCCTTCACTTTCGGGATGCTGCAGAAAAACAAGCAAGCAAACAAACACAAGTACACGCCTAGTTTGACCACAATAATAGTTTTTAAATTTGGTTCCAAATGACTTAGAGAATCTAACAAAATGTATAAAACTTCTTCCCAGAAAAACGTATACAAACACAACAACACACATTCCCCAAAGCCATCTTACCCTGATTATTGTCCCCTAAAGCAAAAACTAATCTCGCCTAGTGCAGTGGCTCGTGCTTATAATCCCAGCACTTTGGGAGGCTGAGAAACATGGCTTGCTTGAGCTCAGGAGTTCAACATCAGCTTGGGCAACAGAGCAAAACCCTGTCTTTATGAAATATGCAAAAATTAGCCTGGTGTGGTGGCATGTGCCTGCAGTCCCAGCTACTTGGGAGACTGAGGTGGGAGGATGGCTTGACCCCAGGAGGCAGAGGTTGTAGTGAGCTGAGATGGTGCCACTGTACTCCAGCCTGGGTGACAGAGTGAAAATCTGTCTCAAAACAAAACAAAAACAAAAACAAAACAAAAAAACTGATCTATAGGTACATCCCACGGACATGAGCTTTAAAGAGGATTGTGCAAGTCTCTTTTTTAAATGAACATAAATGAAGAACTGCAAAAAATTAAGAAAAGGAGGCAGTGGGGAGCACAAAGGAAATAGAAGTAAAAAAGTAAAAATAAATACACTCATTGAGAAAAACACATTGAGAAACCTGTATGATAGCACCATGAGGGAGTTTATCCTGTTTTAATTCTAGCAGCACCCAAGAAAGGGAGGACCTCAGAGTAAGATGATCAGCAAGATTGCTGTTAGGAAGCAACGCAGCGACGCCTGGTAACAATTTTAAGTCAACATGTGAGAGGGCTGGGAGAGGAGAGTCTGAATTCAAAAGACCCAGCAGGAAATGCAGTGACAGAATTAAACTTGACAGGCAGACGCCTTTACTTCTGCTGTCATCTCTAAACAGAAATCTTCTGTTTAGAGTGACATATTTAGTATGCTGTTGAGGTGCCTTAGTGCATCAAAGGAAGAGCAGGCATATGTTCAAACTGTGTCCGGAACCGGTTCCTTCTGGTGGGTTCTGGGTCGGACTGACTTCAAGAATGAAGCCACCAACCCTCACGTGAGTGTTACAGTTCTTAAAGATGGCGTGTCCAGAGTTCGTTCCTTCAGATGTTCAAATGTGTCCACAGTTTCTTCCTTACGGTGGGTTCGTGGTCTCGCTGATTTCAAGAGTGAAACTGCAGACCTTCGCAGTATTACAGCTCTTAATCCGGAATTTTTTATTCCTCCTGGTGGGTTCATGGTCTTGCTGACTTCAGGAATGAAGCCACAGACCCTCATGAAGAGTGTTACAGCTTATAAAGGTAGTGCAGACCCAAAAAATGAGACGCAGCAAGATTTATTGTGAAAAACAAAGAACTCACTATGTGGAAAAGGATCCAAGAAGATTGCTACTGCTGTCCTTGATGGCCAGCTTTTATTCCCTTATTTGGCCCCACCCACATCCTGCTGGTTGGTCCATCTTACAGAAAGCTGATTGGTCCATTTTACAGAGTGCTGATTGGTCCATTTTACAGAGTGCTGATTGGTCCATTTTACAGAGGGTCGATTGGCCCATTTTACAGAGTCCTGATTGGTGTGTTTACAATCCTTTAGCTACACCCAGAGCACTGATTGGTGCATTTACAATCCTTTAGCTAGATACAAAAGTTCTCCAAGTCCCCACCCAAGCCAGAAGTCCAGCTGGCTTCACTTCTCAAAACCGCAAGGGAGAAACTACTCTTGAGAGTGGTCAAAATGACTCAGGTCCCTTTAATAGTCCTAATCAAACAAGGGCGACTCTTTCTCCTGCTGTAGAATGGCTTGGTTAAATGCAAGTTGGTTAAATATTCATTGGGAGTGCCTACTGTATTTAGACAAACTGTGCCTTGGGGGCTACCACAGCACTAGCCACTGGCCTAACAAGGGCATGCATTAAAGAGGTTTGGCAAAAACATGTCAAGCAGTTAGAAGTTAATGGATTTGTGTTGAGGAGTCGGTTACTTGATGCTTCCTAAAATAACAGCAGATGAATTAAGAGCTGCTAACAATTATGTCTTGCTCCAAGGGCAGTGTGCTGCTGCATGGTAGAAATGAAATTCACTAAAACATTGCTATGAACATTTCAATGACAACACCGTTTCATATTTCTGTCTGATTGATACTAGTCTTGATTGGGAATAGAAAATGTTATCTAGAGATTACTCAAAATGTATGATCAGCAATCTGGCCAAGATTGCCTTGTAAATTGATTCCTTGAGATATTTATTCTCCTCCAACACACAGAACAATATATAAAATAGGAAAACAGAAAATTAGAAATATACAAATATAAAAACAAAATTATAAAGGCATTGTGCATTAGTTAAAGGTAGTACTAGCTGTTGTAACTGACAAGCTCTGAAATCTAAGTGGAATAATATTGAAAATGTTGCCAAAATGTTGCCATTGAAAGTAATGGACAAAACCGTAATTACTTTTACACCAACCTAATAAACATTTATTTCTCACTCAAGTACATTTCAACCAGATGTCCAGAGGGCTGCCTTCCATGTAGTGATTCATGGACCCAGATTCTTGCTGTTTTTTGACTCCTCTATCTCTTAGGATCTCTGAGTCCTTCACTTCTAGGGGAGACCAGGAGAAAAAGTATGCAACATGACATGAAAGGTTTCTTGGGACAAGCCTAGAAATGTCATGTGTCACTTCTGCTCACATTCTTTGGCCATAACTAAATTATATGTTCATACCTAATTGAAAAGGTGGCTGAAAACGTAGTCTTGTTTTGTGCCCTGGAAATAGAGGAAACAGATTTTAGTAAACACAAAAATGTCTGCCATGCATAGTGAGTCACCTTTTTGTGCCAAACGTCTCCATGGGGATACACATCTCCACTGACCCACAACAAAAACATGAAATAACCAGGAAGTAAAGTCACGAGCCACTGAACTGCAAGTGCAAGCAAACATAAAGGCAAAAAGATTCAGCTTCTGGAGGGTAAATGTAACTAAAACGTACTCAAATCAATTGAGACTTGAGACAGGCTCATTGCTTGAAACTAGTCTGGATCTAATTTTAAAAAGTCTATTGAAAAATGCCACCTGGCAGAACATGTATAAAATGCATCTCTGGGGAGGTGGAGGAACATTATTACTGCCCTCTTAATCAGAGATTGAGGCAAACTGCCCCCTGTGTCTGTGATACTGTGTCTGGAATTGGTGGGTTCTTGGTCTCGCTGACTTCAAGAATGAAGCCCCAGACCCTCGCAGTGAGTGTTACAGTTCTTAAAGATGATGTGTCCAGACATTGTTCCTTCTGGTGGGTTTGTAATCTCGCTGACTTTAGAAGTGAAGCTGCGATCTTCCCGGGGACTATTACAGCTCTTAAAGGCGGCGCAGCTGGAATTGTTTATTCCTTCTGGTATGTTTGTGGTCTCACTGGCTTCAGGAGTGAAGTTGCAAACCTTCGCGGTGAGCGTTACAGTTCATAAAGGTGGTGCATCCGGAGTTGTTCGTCCCTCTCTGTGGGTTCATGGTCTTGCTGGCTTCAAGAGTAAAGCTTCAGATCTTCGTGGTGAGTATTATAGCTCATAAAGGCCACACAGACTCAGACAGTGCGAACCAGCAAGCTTGACTGCAAAAAGCAAAAGAGGAATGCTCCCATAGTGTGGAAGGCGACCCTAGAGGGTTGTCACTGCTGGTTCCAGCAGCCTGTTTTTATTCCCTTATGTGGCCCCACCCACATCCTACTGAATGGTCCATTTTACAGAGGGCTGATTGGTCCTTTTTGACAGAGTGCTGATTGGTGCGTTTACAAACCTTTAGCTAGACACAGAGCACTGATTGGTGTATTTTTACAGAGTGCTGATTGGTGCGTTTACAAACCTTTAGCTAGACACAAAAGTTCTCCAAGTCCCCACCTGACCCAGAAGCCTAGCTGGCTTCACCTCTCAGTATCACCAATATAATCAAAAAGTAGGAGTGGCCCATTCAGACTCTGTAAGGAAGAGGCATGGAGGCAATAGCAAACCTTTTAGATAGGGAGGGATTATCATAGAAAGAATGATAAGGCAAAAAATGTCCCACACTAGATTAGCCTACAAATCCCAATTCTAAATCCTATTTTAAAAACAAACACTGAAATAAAAAACAGTTTTCAAAATTAACAATCAGAAAAACATTATTCTAGATACTTGTGAAGAACATTCTGATAAAGATCTTAAAAGTTATGCTTATAATACTCAGAGAGATAAAGAAATTATATGAGGTAGAATAAGAAATTATGTATTTTAAGGTTGTGGACACCAAAGTTCTTTTGAAGTCTTATAATGGCTGCCCTTAGAGACAATAGGTGACAAATGTTTCTTTTTTTTTTTGAGACGGAGTCTCGCTC
>NW_012119598.1:17149460-17162844 GCF_000951035.1 Colobus angolensis palliatus | reverse complement strand
GTGTGAGCCACTGTGCCTGGCCAATATTTTAATTTTCTCCCTTGTCTCGTAATGTTATGCCAGAGTCAGGCTGGAAAGTAACTCATGATATATAGGGTTAAATAAAACCCATCTGATGAGAATTTATGATTTGTAGGGCATGACTCCCCAGGCTCCTTAGATAGAAATTTGGGCAAGATAAAAAAAATCAGAGTTTAGTCCTCAATAGCATGAGGGGAAGTTATGTTTTCTATCACCAGGTTATGACCTTTAAATAAAATGGTGTGTTCCCGTCTTCTTTCTGTTGGCTGGAGTAGGTGGTGAGACCTGAATAAACCATCTGAAACTATGTAATGAAAGCCATGAAATGAGAATGGGAACCTGGATCCTGATACCATGAGGTCACCAGATTAGCCCCTGTACTGCTCATGCTTAAAACATTACGAAAGAAAGATAAATATATTTCTATCATAGTTAAGCTACTGTTCTTATGGCCTTTGTACACCTAAATAAGAACAAAGCTACATTCTAAGTGATAAAGCTATGAAGAACTTGATGCAAGTACATTTGAAAACAAATGAAATGGATAATTATATAGGAAAATATAACTCATCAAAATTGATTGGAGAAGAAATATAGAATCTAAAACCAATTATTTTTTGTGGTACAGAGTCTCTGAGATGGTCCACCAAAATCCCCACGTCCTGGTACTTTTTTTTTTTGAGACAGAGTCTTGCTCTGTTGCCCAAGCTGGAATGCAATGGCGCAACCTTCCCCTTCCAGGCTCAAGCGATTCTCCTGCCTCAGTCTCCTGAGTAGCTGGGATTACAGGCATGCACCCCCGTGCCCAGCTAATTTTTGTATTTTTAGTAGAGAAGAGGTTTCACCATATTGCCCAGGCTGGTCTTGAACTCCTGACTTCAGGTGATCCACCCACCGGAGCCTCCCAAAGTGCTGGGATTACAGGTGTGAGCCAAAGTGCCTGGCCAGTATTTACACTCTTATGTAATCTCCTCCCCTTAAGACTGGTTTGGATTTAGTGACTTGCTTCTAGAATGGAATACAGCAAAAGTGATGGAATGTCATTTCTTAGATTAGGTTACAAAGATGCTGTGGCTCCTGTCTACTACATCCTGCCTTGCTCTCTTGCTGGCTGATCCGAGGGAAGCCAGCTGCCATGCTGTGAGCTGCCCTCCGGAGAAGCTCAAAGGGTTAAGTATATTTAGTCTGTTCTTGCATTGCTATAAAGAAATACCTCAGACTGGGTAATTAATTTTTTTAAAAAGTGTTTTAATTGGCTCATAGTTCTTCAGGTTGTACAAAGTGTGGTATCAATATCTGCACAACTTCTGAGAGGATCTCAGAAAGCTTACAATCATGGTGGAAGGTGATGAGGAGCCAGGATGTCACATAAAAAGAGCAGGAGCAAGAGATAGAGCAAGACAGAGGTTTCAGACTCTTTTAAACAACCAGATCTCATGTGAACTAAGCGAGAACTCCCTCATCACCAAGGGGATAAGGCTAAGCCATTCATGAGGGATCCACCCCCATCATCCAATACCTTACATTAGGCCCTACCTCCAACATTGGAGGTTACATTTCAACATGAGATTTGGAGGGGACAAACATCTAAACCATATCAGTGAGGAACTAATGTCTCTAGCCAACATATAGTGAGGACCTTAGAGCTTCTGACAGCCACATGAGTGAGCTTGGAGGCTGATCTTCTCCACTTGTGTCTTGAGATGATTGCAACCCCAGCTGTCACCTTGATTGTAGCCTTGTGAGCAACTCAGAGGCATGCAGATATCTGACTCACAAAACTATGAGTATTATGCATGTTGTTTTAAAGTCATTAGGTTTTGGAGTTATTTGTTATGCAGCAGTAAATAACAAATATATCTTTAAAGAAATTGAATCGGTAGTCAAAACCCCTTATTAAAAATCGACAAGACCAGTCTTTTTTTTTTTTTTTTTTTTGAGACAGAGTCTTGCTCTGGCATGAACTTGGCTCACTGCAACCTCCACCTCTCAGGTTTCA
Organism: Colobus angolensis palliatus; assembly: GCF_000951035.1. Taxonomy (NCBI): domain Eukaryota; kingdom Metazoa; phylum Chordata; class Mammalia; order Primates; family Cercopithecidae; genus Colobus; species Colobus angolensis. The sequence goes on along the minus strand of NW_012119598.1, from coordinate 17,160,824 downwards.
GCCATTCTCCTGCCTCAGCCTCTTGAGTAGCTGGGATTACAGGTGTGTGCTACCACGCCTGGCTAGCTTTTGTGTTTTTAGTAGAGATGTAGTTTCACCATGTTGGCCAGGGTGGTCTCGATCTCCTGACCTCAGGTGATCTGCCTGCCTCACCCTCCCAAAGCGCTGGGATTACAGGCATGAGCCACCATGCCTGGCCAATAGGGCCAGGCATCTTTTGCAGGGGAACTTTTCAAATGTTTAGGGAACAAATAATGCCTATCTTATAAAACTATTTTAGACTTTAGAGAACAGAGAAAAAGGAAAGTTAACCACCTCAATTTAAGAAACCAATATAACTTCAATACTAGATAAGAAGAACATTAGAAAAAAATTATAGAATAATCTAATTTATAAATTTGGATATAAAAATTCTAAGAAAATATTACCCAATTCAATTCAACAGTATAAAAATAACTTTTAAGAGAAATTTGAATAATATTTGTTTTCTTCAACAAACTTAAAACACCTTACAGTAGAGTACACTACCCTAATAGGCCAACATTTATAAATATGTTACTTTTTTTTCCCTTCATAAGTACTTTGCCTGTTAGACATGACAAGCAAAACCACCTTAAGTACTCAAATAACTCTTGTGAAGTAAATACACCAAACTGAACTCAAAATATTACAAAACTGAAGTTCTAAAAATGTTCCCAATACATAAAATACTAAATATATGCAGATAATTTCTTTCTCCTCCTCTTTTTTCCTCTCATAAATATATACAAAAAAGAGAGAATAGAATACCCACCACCCAGACTCAACATTAACTTGTTTTACTCTTTTGCTTCATGTACTTCTCCTCTATCTTCATTTGCTAAAGTATTTTCAAAACAAATCCCAGATATCCTAACACTTGTACACTTCAATATATCTCTCTAAAAATGTGCACATTTTCTTTAAAAAACGCAAGTATCATTATCACTTCCAATGAAATTTGTAATAACTCTTTTGTGTCACTTAATTCTGAGTCCTTAATTGCAGTTGCCCAATAATCTGAAAACAATTCTTAATAGTTGTTTTAGTCTAATCAGGCTTCAAACAAGGTCCACACGTCATATTTGATTGTTATGGCTCTTAAATCTCCATCTTCCTCATTTTTTCTGCCCTTTGGAAGCTGAGTAAATTGTTCTGTAGAATATTTTATATTACAAGTTTGCCTGTTTATTTCCTGGTGTCATTTAACATGTCTCTCTATCTCCCCATATTTCCTGTAAATGGGAGTTTTCTTTAGAATTTTCAGGAGAAACTTTAAAAAATTGCTCTATTCACATATGGACATGAACATGGGAACAATATACACTACAGACTACTAGAGTGGATAGGAAGGGAGGTGGGCTTGGGTTGAAAAACTACCTACTGGATACAATAATTACTACTTGGGTGCAGTATAATGTAACAAACCTACATGTAGCCCCTGTATCTAAAATAAATGTTGAAATTAAAACAAACAAAAACAAAAGTGCTTTATTGACATATCGTTCCCATACCATATAATTCACCCATTAAAATGTACAATTGAACTGTTTTTAGTATATTTAGAGTTGTACATCCATCAAAATCAATGTAAAACATTTCATCATGCCAAAAAGAAACCCAATACTGGTTAGCAGTCATTCCCAGTTCCCATCTCTCACCCCTAGTCCCTTTTGTTTCTGTCAATTTGCCTATTCTGGACATTTTATGTAAATGAAATAATAGAATATGTCATTGCTTGTGATTGGTTTTTTTTATGTAATATAGCATTTTCAAGATTTATCCATACTGTGACCTGTATGAGTATGTCATTCCTTTTTTATTGTTGACTAATATTCCATTGTGTGGATATACTCCATTTTATTTATCTGTTCATCAGTTGATAAGCATTTGTGCTATTTCCTCTCCTTCACCTATTTTGAGTAATGCTGCTGTGAACATTCTTGAACAAGCTTTTGTGTGGATATTTGTTTTTCTCAGGTATATATCTAGCAGTGGACTTCCTTGTTCACATAGTAACTCTATGTTTAATATATTGAGAAACTTCCAGACTGTTTTCCAAAGTGGCCACACAACTTTGCATTCCTTCCAGCAATGTTGGCAGGTTCAACATTTTTTTGCAATGAAACTTGCATATATATAGATATGTGCATGTGTTTATACATGCATATACACACATATACATATATATAGATATATGTATGTATATATAGCTCCATAATTTTGTTGAATATAAAATTGACATACAAATTGAATAATGTTACTCTACTCCAGCAATATCTAATTTAAAAATGTAATAGAAAATAAGAACACTTTCATAATAGCAATAGGAATCACAGAACAAACTCAATAAAAGGAGTACTGTTTTGGCGGGGAAAAATTGCAAAACATTATTGAAAGACATATGAGGAAGAAACACTTTATGAACTTGAAATTTTTAAATATGGTTTTGTCTTTTACCAAATATTTGCATACAGGGAGAAATGAGGACAGAGACAGGGATTAACATACCTCAGATTTTACAGCTATTATATTTCAAAAGGGATGTTTAAAATACATTTACAAAAAGAAAGAGTATTTGTTCAACACAACAAAGAGAGTTTAATACTGATGATTTCTTCAAGGGAGTAAAACAAAAATATTTTGTTAGTTGATTGTTTTATCTTTTAGAATAAATTGTGGAATTCTATTGATTATAGAGAGATTTTATTTCTTCCTGGGACCTAAAAATACCTCAATAATAGAGGAATAAATATACCATATTTGTGAATGGGAAGATTAATATTCTTCAAAAATTAATTTCTATGTCAGTTAAGATCCTAATACAGTGGTTTTGACAAGCTGACACTAAAATGCTTACAGAAAAGAAAGAACCAATATATGATATGGGTGCTCATTATATGACTATTTTAATTTTGAGTATAATATTGGTAGAGGGATGTACAAATCATCCAATAAAACAGAATAGAGGGCTGGGAGCAGTGGCTCATGCCTGTAATTCCAGCACTTTGAGAGGCTGAGGCTAGTGGATTACCTGAGGTCAGGAGTTCAAGACCAACCTGACCAACATCATGAAGCCCTGTCTCTACTAAAAATACAAAAATTAGCTGGGTGTGGTGGTGCATGCCTACAATCCCAGTTACTCAGGAGGCTGAGGTGGGAGGATCACTTGAACCCAGGAGGCAGAGACTGCAGTGAGCTGAGATCATGCCACTGCACTCCAGCCTGGCTGACAGAGTGAGACTCCACCTCAAAACAAACAAACAAAAAATAATAGCAACTGAGAAAAAAATGCAGTACTGTGTGGGAAAACTGGTATTTGTCAGAGTTAGCATTACAAATTAGTGGGGAAAAGATAGCCAATTTAATGAATGGTTCAGGAAAAATAAGTAATAATGAGAAAAAATACATTAGGCCCCATCTATCATTAAACATAAAATAATTCCAGGTGCAGTACAGATCTAAAGGATAACAAGTGAAACTGTTTTTATTTTTATTTTGTTAGAGACAAGATCTTGCACTGTCACCCAGGCTGGAGTACAGTAGTGTGGTTAGAGCTCACTGCAACCTTGGACTCTTGAACTCAAGTGATCCTCCAGCCCAAGCCTTTTGAGTAGCTGGGACTACAGGTGCATGCTGCCACTCTGCTAATGGTTTAAATTTTTTATTTCTTGTAGAGACAGGATCCTACTATGTTACCCAGGTTATTCTTGAACTCCTCACCTCAAGAGATCTTCCCGCCTTGGTCTCCAAAGTGCTAGGATTACAGACGTGAGACACCATGCTTGGCCAAGAACTTTATTTTTATCAAAAACATTAAGAGAAAATCTTTATGGTCTCTAACTGTGAAGTAATTTTTTAAACATAGCATCAAAAAAACACAAGCTAAAGTGAAAAAGGCTGAAAAACTCAACTACATTAAAATTTTAAATTTCTATATATTAAGACTCCAAGAGCAAAGATCAAAACAAACTTAGAATGGGAGAAGATATTTCCAGTAGATACAAGTAACAAATAACAAGTAATAAAATACTATATTAAAAACTTAAAAAAATCAAGATGCTATAGATTGATTTTTTGTGTTCCCCCAAAATTTGTATCTTGAAAAACTAGGCCCCAGGTGACAGTATTAGGAAGAAGGGGTCCTTTAGGAGGCATATTAGGCCATTCTTGTGTTGCTATAAAGAAATACCTGAGACTCGGTAATTTATAAGAAAAGAGGTTTAATTGGCTCAGGGTTTTACAGGCAATACAGGAAGCATAATGCTGACATCTGCTTCTGGGGAAGTCTCAGGGAGCTTCCAATCATGGTGGAAGGTGAAGGGGGAGCAGGCATCACATATGGTGTGAGCAGGAGCAAGAGAGAGAAGGGGAAGGTGCTGCCCACTTTTAAATAACCAGATCTTGCAAGAAATAATTCACTATTGCAGGGACAGCACCAAGGAGATGGTGCTAAACCATTAATGAGAAATCCACTCCCATGATCCAGTCACCTTCCATCAGGCCCCACTTCCAACATTGGAGACTACATTTCAACATGAGATTTGGCAAGGACAAATATCCAAGCTATATTAGGAAGTGATTCAGTTACAAGGGTGGGGCCTTTATGAATGGGATTAGTGCCCTTCAAAAGTGGCTGGAGAAAGTTTCCTCACCCCTTCTGCCATGTGACGTTACAGTGAGAAGGTACCATCTATGAACCAGGAAGCAGTTCTCACCAGACACTGAATCTGCTGGCACCTTGCTCTTGGACTTCCTGGCCTCCAGAATTGCGAGAAATACATGTTGTTTATAAGTTGCTTCTTCTAAGCTGTTTTGTTACAGCAGCCTGAATGGACTAAGACGGTTGATAAAGACAAACTATTCAGTGGAAAAACTATAAAAGGCTATAATTAAACAATTCACTGAAACAGGTAAAGGCTATAATTAAGCAATTCACTGAAACAGGTAAAGGCTATAATTATGCAATTCACTGAAGCATTATCCAACTAGCTAATAAATGTACAAAAAATAATTTCAGCCTCCCTATTAATTAGGGAAATGTAAATCAGAATAATAGATGAACAAAAAAATTTGAAATCCTCATACTCCTATGTGATGACAAGGATATGGTTCCTTTAACTAGTTATCGAGAGTATTTTGTAGCAAGAGTGATTTATCAGCTGCCGTTTGCAAACTCAATTCTAGTTTTCTCCACTTGTATCCATGATAATGTTTTTGGCTCCAACTGACAGAAAACCCTGTTCCCAATAGTTTCAGCAGTAAAGAAATCTCTTATCCCACTTATTAGGAAGTTCAGAGGCAGCTGAGTGGCTTTAGGATTGGTAATTTCAGTGGTTCGGCAGTGTAAACAAGTAGCTTGTTTATTCCTGCTCTTTTATATGCTGTTCCAGGGTCAGCTTCTTCTGCTTGCTAGACCCGTTTTGATAGGAGGAGGGTTGTCAGCAGTGTTTGAGGCTATGAGTTTCATAATTTACATCTGTTGGGAAAATAGAAGTCTCTGTCACCAGGAAATAGAATTCTTTCCCTCTGATCTGATAGAGTCAGCTGAGGTCACTTGCCTGTCTCTGGATCCTGTGCTCATCTCAGACCTAACATGGACATGGGAGAATATAATTATAGGATTAGCTTAGCTGTGTGGAGTTGGGTCAATGCCTAATCTCACTGCTGTGAAGGAGGAGTGGATTGGGTGCTCTGAAGTCAATCAAAATGTCTACTGCAGCCAGATGAGGTGGCTCAAGCCTGTAATCCCAGCACTCTGGGAGACTAAGGCAGGAGGACTGCTGGAGCCCAGGAGTTTCCAACCAGCCAGGACAACATGGCATAACCCTGTCTCTACAAAAAATAATTTTATATTTTATTTTATTTTATTATTATTATTTTTTGAGACAGAGTCTCACTCTGTTGCCCAGGTTGGCCAAGCTGGTCTCAAACTCCTGACTTCAGGTGATTCGCCTATCTCAGCCTCCCAAAGTGCTGGGATTACAGGTGTGAGCCACTGCACCCGGCCCAAAAAAATAATTTAAAAAAATTAGCTGGGAGTGGTAGAATTTCAGCTACTCAGGAGGCTGAGGCGGGAGGATCACTTTAGCCTGAGAGTTCGAGGCTGCAGTGAGCCAAGATCATGCCACCATACTCCAGCTTGGGTGACAGAATGAGACTCTGTCTCAAAAAAAAAAAAGTCCATTGCACCTCCTGTGACCGCATAAAAAACTCCCAAATACTTGATATGTAGACGTGTGAAACTGCCGAAATACTAATGTAAGGTAGAATTTAAATACAATTGACACTTTTCAGGCCTTAATGAACAAGTGAATAAACTGTTTTTGTCATTTCTGAAATAGTCTGTAAGAGTTGAGCACTCCAGGCCCACTGCTCTAGATGTGCTTCCATCCACATGCTAACATGAGAAGAAGAAATCTCTAAGGCGGTGAGAAGTCTCTCATCAGAGTGGTCAACTCTCACAATTCAAATGGCACTGACGGTCACCTCTTTTCCTTTCAAAGGTGATGTGATAGAGGAAACATGCATATTGCACTGCAACCTTTGTTCATTTTTATGTACTGTCAAAATTTGAGATCCTTAAATAGGCTGTAGTGAGACTGGTCTGTAATCGCAAGCACGAGGACGGTTGCTGTAACCAGAAGCACTATACTTCGGTTCTAATTCTAGACTTCACTTGTGTCTGAAGTGTTTGTTCCAGAACTTCAGTGTTCAGGCCATCTTTATTAGGTCAACTTCCAGATCCTACCTCTGACAAGAGGAACATCTTGACTTTTTTTTTTTTTGAAATGGAGTCTCACTCCCAGGCTGGAGTGTAGTGGCGTGATCTTAGCTCACTGCAACCACTGCCTCCCAGGTTCAAGCAATTCTCATGCCTCAACCTCCCGAGTAGCTGGGATTACAGGCACCCACCACCATGCCTGGCTAATTTTTATATTTTTAGTAGAGATGGAGTTTCACCATGTTGGCTAGGCTGCTCTCAAAGTCCTGACCTCAGGTGATCCGCCCGCCTCGGCCTTCCAAAGTGCTGTTATTACATGTATAAGCCACCGCGCCCGCCTACCTTGACTTTTTGGAGGTATTGTTGAAAAACAACTTCTTACCTCGTGAAATGTCTCTGAATTTCACATTTCATAAAGTAACAATCCCCCATAACCTTAACCTTCAAGACTGAATACTGTAGAAATGCACTTTGCTCAGTAATACTTGAGTTGTTGCAATATTTGACTATCCAATATTTGATTATCCATTTGGTTGTTACAGTAATTGATGGTTGTTGCCCTAACAGTATATTGCTTGTATTTCTACCTCTAGTAATGGGCTTTATTTGCTAGATTTTAGTATCCTTGAGCCTAGGCAAATGCACAAGTCTTTTAAAAAGAAACATGGTTTACTGGCACGAAACTGATCAGTTTTGAGAGATCGTTAATGCCCTTGAAGTGGTCTTTGTGGGTGTGAAGCTAATGGTGACAATGTGAATTGGTCCCTCCTATTACAGTATTGAAATTAAGGGTCGGGCAAGGTGGCCCATGCCTATAATACCAGCACTTTGGGAAGCTGAGGTGGGCAGATCACTTGAGGCCGGGAGTTCGAGACCAGCCTGGCCAACACAGCGAAACCCTGTCTTTACTAAAAATACAAAAAATTAGCTGGGCATGGTGACACATGCCTGTAATCCCGGTTCCTTAGGAGGCTGAGGCATGAGAATCGTTGAACCCAGGAGGTGAGGCGGAGGTTGCGGAGAACTGAGATTTTGCCACTGAACTCCAGCATGGGCAACTGAGTGAGACTTTGTCTCAGAAAAAAAAAAAAAAAAAGAGAGAGAGAAAAAAATTAAGTCTACTTAATTTATCAAGTCATGTTCATGTCCTGATTTTATATGCTTACATTTATCAATAAACATTGTGATACTTGAAAAAAAGATATTAGATATTAGACATCAACTCCTTCAGAATTTTCCCAGTATTCTCCATGGAGACTATTTTAGCGCCTTTGCTGGAGGATGGAAAAAGTCTGGCCCTATGATTCTAATCATTCTTCAACTGCCTTCTAATTTGCCTTGATCTATTTACATACTGAGCTTCAGAAAAAAAAAATTATTTACAAAGCTTAAGTGGCTAAAAATGTTGAAAAAAAGCTACTGACCTGTTCTATTTTATTAATTAATTAATTAATTTATTTATTTTCTGCCTGGACAAGGTGCCCAGGAAAGTGACATTAAGATAACCCAATTTAGGCTGAGCACGGTGGCTCAAGCCTGTAATCCCAGCACTTTGGGAGGCTGAGCTGGGCAGATCACGAGGTAGGGAGATCAAGACCATCCTGGCTAACACAGTGACATGCTGTCTCTACTAAAAATATAAAAAATTAGCCAGGCGTGGTGGCTGTCACCTGTAGTCCCAGCTACATGGGAGGCTGAGGAGGAGAATGGTGTGAACCCGGGAGGCAGAGCTTACAGTGAGCCGAGATCGCGCCACTGCACTCCAGCCTGGGCGACAGAGCAAGACTCCATCTTAAAAAAAAAAAAAGAAAGATAACCCAATGTAGGGTTAACAAAACCAGAATCAAGAATCAAACCTTGACTCTTCACCTGAGGCTCGGTCTATCACACCAGCATTTAATAAAATGTGTTCTGTGGAACGCTAGTTCCATAAAAGTTTGTATAATAAAAGATTCTAGAGAACAAATACATTGGAAAAGCTTGTGTATGTTATCCTCTTGGAGAATCATATTAGCATCTTATTTTAGTTTTTATTTTTTGTAGAGTTGGGGTCTCACCTGTTGCCCAGGCTGGTCTCAAACTTCTGAGCTCAAGCAGTCCGCCAGCCTCATCCTCCCAAAAGAATGCTGGGATTGTAGACATGAACCACTGTGCCCCACCATGGCAGCCTCTTTAAAACTATTAATACTACACTTCAGCCTAGGCAGCAGAGTGAGACCCCATCTCTAAAACAAACAAACAAACAAACAAAAACAAACACCTCTGAATAGTGAAGAAATCTGTTTAATTCATCATTTTCTTTTTTTTTAGTTTTTAAAAAAAATGTTTGTGGGTACATAGTAGGTACATGTATTTATGGGTTACATGAGATATTTTGACACAAGCATGCAATACACAATAATCACATCAGGGTAAATTAAATCATTTTTGATTATACTTTCCCTGTTATGCTAGCAAATACTAGGTTTTGTTCAGTTTCAATTTTTTTTTTTAACCCATTAACCATACCCTCTCTCCCTCATCCCCTGCCACCCAGCCTCTGGTAACCTTTGTTCTACTCTCTGTCTCTATGAGTTCAATTGTTTTAAATTTTAGCCGTCACAAATAAGTAAGAAGATGCAATGTTTGTCTTTCTGTGTCTGGCTTATTTTACTTAACATAATGACCTCCAGCTCCATCCACATTGTTGCAAATGACAGTGTATCATTTTTATGGGTGAATAGTACTCCATTGTGTATAGGTACTACATTTTCTTTATCCATTCATCTGGTGATGGACACTTAGGTTGCTTCCAAATCTTAGCTATTGTGAACAGTGCTGCAGCAAACCTGGGAATACAGATTTTTTCAATATACTGATTTCCTTTCTTTTGGTTATGTTTCAGCAATGGGATTGCTAAATCATATGGTAGTTCTATTTTTACTTTTTTTTTGAGGAACATCCAACCTGTTCTCTATGGTGGTTGTACTAATTTACATTCCCACCAACAGTATATTAGGGTTCTTTTTCCTCCACATCCTCACCAGCATTTGTTACTGCCCTTCTTTTGGATTTAAGCCATTTTAACTGAAGTAAGATGATATCTCATTGTAGTTTTGATTTGCATTTCTCTGATGATCAGTGATGTTGAGCACCTTTTCATATACCCATTTGCCATTTGTATGCCTTCTTTTGACAAATGTCTATTCAGATCTTTTGCCCAACTTTTAATTGGATTTTTAGATTTTTTTTCCTATAGAGTTGTTAGAGCTTCTTAAATATTCTGGTTATTAATCCCTTGTCAGATGAAAAGTTTGCAAATATTTTCTTTCATTTTGTGAGTTCTCTCTTCACTTTGTTAACTGTTTCCTTTGCTGTGCAGAAACTTTTTAATTTGATGTGATCTCATTTGTCCATTTTTGCTTTGGTTGCCTGTGCTTGTGGAGTATTACTCAAGAAATCTTTGCGCAGTCCAGTGTCCTGGAGAGTTTCCCAAATGTTTTCTTTTAGTAGGTTCATAGTTTGAGGTCTTATATTTAGGTTTTAATTCATTTTAATTTTTGTATGTGGTGAGAAATAGGGGCCTAGTTTCATTCTTCTGCATATGGATATCCAGTTTTCCCAGAATCATTTATTGAGGAGACTGTCCCTAATGTACGTTCTTGGCTTTTTTTTAAAAACTGAGTTTACTATAGATGTATAGATTTATTTCTGGGTTCTCTACTCTGTTCCACTGATCTGTGTGTCTGTTTTTATGCCAGGACCATGCCATTTTGGTTTCTACAGCTCTGTAGTATAATTTGAAATCAGGTAATGTGATTTCTCCAGTCTTGTTCCTTTTGCTTAGGATAGTGGTGGCTATTCCGGGTCTTTTTTGGTTCCATATAAATTTTAAGATTGTTTTTTCTATTTCTGTGAAGAACGTCTTTGGCATTTTGATAGGAATTGTATTAAATCTATAGATTGCTTTGAGTAGTATGGACATTTAACAATATTGATTCTTCCAATCAATGAACATGGGATATATTTCCATTTTTTGTGACTTCCTCTTCAATTTCTTTCATTAATGTTTTATAGTTTTTATTGTAGAGATCTTTCACTTCTTTGATTAAGTTTGTATAGGTATATTATTTTGTATGGACATATTATTTTCTTTGTGGTTGCTGTAAATTGAATTACTCTGAGACTTTTTATTACAGCTTTGATCTCACTACTTGTTATTGGTCTGTTCAAGTTTTGAATTCTTCATGGTTCAATATAGGTAGGTTGTAAGTGTCTAGAAAATTATCCATTTCTTCTAGGTTTTCCCATTTATTGGCATATAGTTGCTGTTACTAGCTACTAATGATCCTTTAAATTTATGCAGTATCTGTTGTAATGTCTTCTTTTCATCTCTGATTGTATTTACTTGAATCTTCTCTCTTTTTTGTTAGTTAGTCTGGCTAGAGGTTTGTCAATTTTGTTTATCTTTTCAAGAAACCAATCTTTTGTTTCATTGATCTTTTGTATTTTTTTGTTCAATTTCATTTATTTCTGCTCTGATCTTTATTATTTCTTTTCCTCTACTAATTTTGGGTTTGATTTGTTCTTGCTTTTCTATGTTTCTAAGATGCATTACTAGGTTGTTTATTTGAAATTTTTTG
>NW_012119598.1:17120824-17149215 GCF_000951035.1 Colobus angolensis palliatus | reverse complement strand
TTTTTTTTTTTTTTTCCATTGTGGTCAGAGAAGATGCTTTATATTATTTCAATTTCTTAATTTTGTAAGACTTGTTTTGTGATCTAACATACAATCTATCCTTGAAAATGATCAATATGCTGAGGAAAAGAATGTGTATTCTGTAGCTTTTTTGAAATGTTCTGTAAATATCTCTTAGGTCCTTTTGGTCTGTAGAACAGATGAAGTCCGATGTTTCTTTGTACATTTTCTGCCTGGAAGATCTGTCCAATCCTGAAAGTGGAATGTTAAACTCCCCAGCTATTATTGTATTGGAGTCTATCTCTCCTTTTAGCTCTAATTATATTTGCTTATATATCTGCTTTTTACATCTCCAGTGATGGGTGCATATATATTTATAATTGTCATATCCTCTTGCTAAATTTACCTCTTTATAACTATGTACTGACTTTATTTTTCTCTTCCTATAGTTTTTGTCTTGAAATCTATTTTGCCTAATATAAGTATAGCTACTCTTGTCCGTTTTTGGGTTCCACTGGCATGGAATATCTTTTCCCAGCCCTTTATTTTCAGTCTATATGTGTCTTTATAGGTGAAGTGTGTTTCTTGTAGCTAGCAGATCATTGGGTTTACTTTTTAAATTTATTCAGCCACACTATGTCTTTCCAGGTATTTGTCTTTGTATTGGAGCATTTAGTCCTTTTACATTAAATGTTATTATTGGTAAGTAGGGACGTACTCCTGCCATTTTATTATTTATTTTCTGGTTGTTTTGTGATCTCTTCCTTCTTTCCTTCCTTCCTGCCTTCCTTTTAGTGAAGGTGATTTCCTCTGGTGGTATGATTTAGTTTCTTGCTTTTTATTTTTTGTGTATCCATTATATGAATTTTGATTTGAGGTTACCAGGAAGCTTGCAAATACCCATTATTTTAAGCTGATAGCAGCTTAATAGTGCTTGCATACACAAACAAACAAAACAAAACAAAACATGCAAGAAGAAAACTAATACAAAATCTGCACTTTAACTTTTCCCCCTGCTTTTTAACTTTCTGCTGTTTCTATTTATGTCTTATTGTACTGTCTATGTCTTGTTATTATTTTTGATTGGTTCATAATTTAGTCTTTCTACTAAAGACCTTTCTACTAAAGTAGTTTACACACCAAAGTCACGTTATAATATTCTGTGTACTTATTCTTACCAGTGAGTTTTGTATCTTCAGCTGATTTCTTATTGCTTATTAGTATCCTTTTCTTTCTGATTGAAGTACTCCCTTTAGCACTTCTTGTAGAATTGTGTTGAAATCCTTTAGCTTATGTTTGTCTAGGAAAGTTTTTATTTCTAATGTTTGAAGGATTTTTTTTGGCCAGATATACTATTATAGGGTAAAAGGTTTTTTTTTTTCCTTGAGCACTTTAAATGTCATGCCACTCTCTTGACCTGTACAGTTTCCACTGAAAAGTCTGCTGCCAGACATATTAGAGCTCCATTGTATATATATATATATATATTTTTTTTATATTTTTCTCTCTCTCTTGCTGCTTTTAGGATTCTTTCTTCATCCTCGACCTTGAGAGTTTGATTATTAAATGCCTCGAGGCAGTCTCCTTTGGGTTAAATGTGCTTGGTGTTCTGTGACCTTCTTGTACTTGGATATTGATATCTTTCTCTAGCTTTAAGAAGTTCTCTATTAGTATCCCTCTGAATAAACTTTATGCCCCTGTCTTTCTTTACCTCCTCTTTAGGGCCAATAACTCTTAGATTTGTCCTTTTGAGGCTATTTTATACATTTTATAGGTGTGCATCATTCTTTTTTATTCTTTTTGTTTCCTCTGTGTATTTTCTAATAGCCTGTCTTTAAGCTTACTAACTCTTTCTTCTGCTTGATCAATTGCACTATTAAGAGACTCTGATGCATTCTTCAGTATGTCAATTGCATTTTTCAACTCCAGAATTTCTGCTTGATTCTATTTAATTATTTCAATATCTTAGTTAAATTTATATGATAGAATTCTGAATTCTTTCTCTGTATTTAATTTCTTCTTTTAGTTTCCTCAAAACAGCTATTTTGAATTATCTAAATGGTCATATATCTCTATCTTAGTGGTCTTGCATAAGATCCAGAAGAATTCTCTGGATTACCAGGTAGAGCTTCTTATTCTCTTCCCTTACTTTCTCCCAAATAAATTAAGTTTCTCTCTCTCTCTCTCTGTCTCTCTCTCTTTTGGGCCATTTGGAGCTCAGGGTGGAGTGGCACAGGCAACCCTGTGGCCACTGCCAGTGGGACTGCACTGGGTCAGACCTGAAGCCAGCATAGTGCTGGGTTTCATCTAAGTCCTGCTGTAACCACTACCTGGCTGTCTATCACCTGTGTTTGCTTAAGGCCCAAGGCTCTACAATCAGCAGGTGGCAAAGCCAGCCAGACTTGTGTCCTTACTTTCAGGTTGGTGAGTCCCCCCAAACCCTAAGCAGGTACAGAGATGTCATCCAGGAGCAAGAGACCAGAGTCAAAAACCTTAGCAATCTACCTGGTATTCTATTCTACTGTGCCTGAGATGGCACTCAGACCATGAAATGCAGTCCTTCCCATTCTTCCCTGTCCTTTCCACAGGCAGAGAAATCTCACCCCATGGCCAACAAGCCCATGGGAAGTACTGCCAGGCTATCACTGATATTCAGTTAAGGCCCTAATGCTCTTCACTCAGCTTGTTGTGAATGCCGTCAGGCCTGGGACCTACCCTTTAGTGCAGTAGACTCCCCTCTCGCCCAGCGCAAGTGCCATCTAAGGTCCAAGGATTGGAATCAGGGACCCCAAGAGCCCACTTTGTGCTCTATTTCACTGTGGCTGAGCTGGTACCTATGGTGCAAGACAAAGCCCCTTTTACTTTTCCCTCTGCTTTTCTCAAACAGAGAAAGTATCTCACCATAGCCAACACATTTGGGAATGTTCAGGGTTTCACCTGAAGCCAGCATGTCTCAGAATCTCACCCAAGGCCCATGGCATACTGCCTGCGTATCCCTGCTGGTTATTCAGGGCACAAGTCAACAGGTGACGGATCCTGCCCGTCCTGAGTCCTTCTCGTAGAGGGTTCCCTTCTGGCTCAGGGTATGTCTAGAAATGTCATGCAGGAACTAGAGCTTGAAATGGGGGTCTCACGACCTGCCCAGTGTCCTATCCTATTGTGGCTGAGCTGGTGTCCAGGATGTAAGATGAAGTCCTCTTTAGTCTTCCCTCTCCTCTACTCAGGTGGAAAGAAAGGGTGTCTTTTTGAATCAAAAGCTGTGCTGCCTGGATATGTGGGAGGGGTAGCACAAATACTCCCTCAGACACCCCAGGTGGTGTCTCAGTAGTTCTCATGGCCCACAAGTCCGCTGGCTCTGAGCCAAGTTCGGCACTGGGACTTGCCTAGGAGTTGCAGTCCTTGTGGCCTAGGCTACCTTTCAAGTTTATTTAGAGCCCCAGAGAACTTGAGCCTGCGGTTGCTAAAGCTGGTGGCTTGCCAGAACTCAATTTTCAACTGCTGGGATGGGCGATTCTGATTTCCCTCCGGCTAGGGCTGGTCTAAGTGCTCCCTCTGGATCCGCATCAGCTTGGTTCAGCCCGATTTTGTTTTCCACTGTGACAGGGCAGCACTGAGTTCAATGCAAAGTCTCACAATCGCTATGCCCTCCCTCTCCCAAGCACATAGATTCTTTCCATGAGCTACACAACCACTACTAGGGTGTGAGGGAGAGGTATCATCAGCGTTCAAGACTGTTTTTCCTACCCTCATCAGTAGCTCTTTCAGTCATAAGAAGTTAAAACCAGGTACCGGGGGTGCTCTTCTGATTTTTGGTTCTTATGAAGGTGATTTTTTTGTGTAGATAGTTATTAAATTTGATGCACTTGTGTGGAGACAATTGGTAGACACTTTTTGTTTTATTTGAGATGGAGTTTCACTCTTGTTGCCCAGGCAGGAGGGCAATGGCGCAATCTCGGCTCACCACAACCTCTGCCTCCCAGGTTCAAGCTCTTCTCCTGCTTCAGCTTCCCAAGTAGCTGGGATTACAGGCATGCACCACCACACCTGGCTAATTTTGTATTTTTAGTAGAGATGGGGTTTCTCCATGTTGGTCAGGCTGGTCTCAAACTCCCAACCTCAGGTGATCTGCCTGCCTCAGCCTCCCAAAGTGCTGGGATTAGAGCTGTGAGCCAGTGCACCTGGCCCAGAACCTTCTATTCAACCATCTTGCTCCCAAATTCAGCATTTTCTAATCTAATCTCAGAACCTGTTATATGAAGGAAATCTATTAATGGGAACCAATCTATTATTTGGAACTAATGTTCCAAAGAATGTATTTTAAGAAACATTGCATTGTATCATACAGCCACAAATAAATGCATTTCTGGATGTATGAACCATATTAAAACAGCTTTTATATGGAATATTTCAAGTATATGTGAAAGTGGAGAGAATAATGTAATGAACTTCACATACTTATCATCCAGCTCAATAATGGTTATTAGTTATTTTTTTTCTTTATATCCCCATGCATTTCCCCACCCACTCCCAATTATTTTTATTTTTATTTTTTTAGAGGCAGGGTTTCACTAAGTTGCCCAGGCTGTACTTAAACTCCTGGGCTCAAGTGATCTCCCCTGCTTCAGCCTCCTGAGTAGTTGAAACTTTAAGCTTGGGCCACTGTACCTGGCTTCTCCCAATTATTTTGAAGCAACTCATAGACACCATATAATTTTATTTGAAATATTTTAGTATGTATCTCTAAAAATTCTGTTTTAAATATAATTACATCATCATCCTATCTCCCAAATTATAATTCTAATTCTTTAATATCAATGTTCCTATTTTCCTGATTATCTAGAAATGTTCTGGTTCTAATTTGCTTTGTTGTTTTTTGTTTTAAAGTGCATTTGAAATAGGATCCACAAAGCTCTATATGTTACTGTTGGCTAATAATACGTTCTTAAGTTTCTCTCTCTTATTGAAAAATTTAGATAGGATCATGCTATGTTGCCCAGGCTGGTCTTGAACTCCTGGGCTCAAGAGATCCTCCCACCTCAGCCTCCCAAAGTGTTAAGATTACAACTGTGAGCCATCATGCCCAGTCCTCAAGTCTCTTTTAATGTAAACATTATCCCTCCTTACATTTGTCTTTCACTCTTGTTATTGTTGTTGTATAGAAGAAATAGACCCTTTGTCCTGAGTTTCTTGTAGTGTGGATTTTTCTGATTTCATCCCCATAGTGTTGCTTAACATGTTCCTCTGTCCTCTGTATTTCCTGTTAGATACGAGGCTTGGACAGATTTCTTTTGTTTTTTTTTTTTTTTGCAAGACTATTATACAGGTAGTGTGGAATACTTCCATCAAGAGTCATAAAATGTCACTTTCTAAATGTTACTTGCCATTGTTGATCATTGCTGAGAAACATTAGCTCCTTAGTGATTCAAATAGTGATATTTTAATTATTCCTTCTTAATTCGTTGGGTAGATTACTTATGTAAAAAGAAACTTGCCCTTTTTAATATTTGGTTACACCGAGATACAGTTCATATAGAAAAGGAAAGAAAAAAGTGCTTGATTCTTTCTCCCTGTTGATCAGTTTTCAAAACAGTGCATTGGTTCTCTAGAGCCTCTAAAGAATACCAAATGTGCTTCTGTTTTGGTGTTGTTATAAACCAATGGATTTAAACACAGTCCATGTGTTTCAACAAATATTTCCTATCGGTTTACATTCATTTTAATTCTCCTCTTTATTGATGCTCAAATCTGTTCCTCTTTGCTCAATAAGAGTTCTTGAGCCTTAACAAAAAATCCCAGTCATTTTCCTGCCACTTGGTATGACAAGATGTTCTATGCTTATCTTGTACATTTCCAGCTCCAGATATCAAATCAGCCATTTCTCCAAGGTGCCCTGGTTTCTTTTAGTGGGAAATGGTATTTAGAAACCACAGTCTAAATATGACCTTTCTGAGTTTAATATAGACAAAATCTCCTCAGACTTCAATTATTTCATATAACAAAAAGCAGAAACCAAAACACTTTATTTGAATGTGGTCAATTTATTTTCTTACTTTCAATTTTCTCATTTGTAAAATGCAGATGATAATAATCCTTGCTTATAGGTTTTGGTGCAGATTAAACAAGTCAATACATGGTAAAGCATTTAGAATAGCACCTGTGCGAGGGAGCACTTAATAAATGTTAATGATGGTGGTGATTGAACACAGCATTAGCTTTATATTCAGATCTCGATATATGGTGATTTATTTTAAGATCAAAATATTCTTCTTTGACAACTAGCAACTCTCCTTGATTATCCATCCAGACATCCCAAATTCACTTGACTTGCTTTCAGCATTCGCATTATTGCAGCAGGGTTCAATGAAAGAAGTCAAGAAGAAAGAGCAACCAACTTCAAAGTTATTTTTGCTTCTTGGAAGACCATCTGCTGTCATGACCCATTTCACGACATGCAAATGCATCAGCTGAGCTCAATTTCCCTTGAATCAGTGGCCCAGTAAATATAATTACTCTGCTAATTTTAAATTCCAAACGGTCAGCTCAGGTTAAAGAATGCCCATTCAGCAGTTAAAATTCTATAACTAATTGAGAAAACAGAGGGTCTATATGCCAGGATTTTGACAGAGAAGCAGGGAACAATTTTGTTTCTCGTCACCTCCTAGGCCTCTGGCGCACAACAAATAGGAACATTTCCAGATATTTTCCTCTGAATTTTTTGTGTGTGTATGTGTTGGAAATAGCAACTTGACACTTCAGAGAATGGGTAAGGAAATGTGTCTTCACAAACCTGGTATTTTCAAGACTGGGCTGATCTGTTTAAGAGGAATGGGGTGGTTGGTTCTTGAATAAACTATTCAAAGCCCACATTAAAAATAAATTAATTTATGACAATGAAATGTTTTCAAAATAATGCATTTGTTCCCTAGAGCCTCTAAGGAACATCAGTGTGTTATTGGACTGGATAATGTACCAAAAATTGCTTTAAAGGATATTATTACGACAATTGGTAAATTTGGCATAAGATTACAGATTAAGGTATTATGTCAATATCAAATTTTCTGAATTTTATTACTGTCTTGTTCTTAGAAAATATAAACTGAAAAAATATACACTGAGGAGTAAAGGGTCATGATGTCTGCAAAGTACTTTTAAATGACTCAGAAAAAATTAATGTGTGTGTGTGCAGACAGAGGGAGGAGACAGTGCATGAACGCACGAGAGTTCACATGTGGCAAACTGTTAACAATGGATAAAAATTGGTGAATTTGGGTAAAGGGAATAGGGGAGTTCTCCATAGAATTCTTGACAGTCTGTTATACATTTAAAATTATTCCTAAGTAAAATGTTTGTTTTTTTGTTTAGTTTTGTTTTTTTGCGACGGAGTCTTACTGTTGCCCAGGCTGGAGTGCAGTGTCGCGACCTCTTCTCACTGCAAGCTCCACCTCCCGGGTTCATGCCATTCTCCTGCCTCAGCCTCCTGAGTAACTGGGACTACAGGTGCCTGCCACCATGCCTGGCTAATTTTTTTGTATTTGTAGTAGAGACGGAGTTTCACCATGTTAGCTAGGGTGGTTTCAATCTCCTGACCTCGTGATCTGCCCGCCTCAGCCTCCCGAAGTGCTGGGATTACAGGTGTGAGCCACCACGCCCTGTCATAAAATGTTTTTAAAAGTTAATTAATTCTGCAAATGAGTTCAAAAGCCCAGGCCAAAAAAGGTAAGTACATTAAAGGTTACTCAAAAGTCAAATTAAATGTCAACCTATAGTTCACATCCATGTCTAGTGGTTTGAAAGCCAAATCTGATCATGGCACTGTCCTTGTAAATGGTTCTTGCATTTTTGCCCATGCAGTTTCCTTGGCTGCCGAATGAATTCCTCTTCAGGCTGGAAGGTCTTCTTTCTCTTTTTCCTCCAGGCAGAGCTGACTGTTGCCTCTTCCTCCAACTTAGGAAGTAACCATATTATAGGACACGGTATTTTGTATGTTCATTTGTAAGGCTATCTCTCCCAGAAGACTGAACAGAAATTTATAGAGGATAGATAACATGAGTTACTGATCTTTTTATCAGTCCAGCAACTCTGGCATAATGTAAGTTCTCAATTTGTGCTGACTGCATGCGTGAATGAGTGAATGAATGAGCAGAGAACATCTGAGCTTGACCTGGATGAATGAAAAGAAATAAAAATACAATATAATCAGGATTTATTTATCTTACATGCCTGAAGTTCATAGCTGATAAGAGGCTGGAACTTGGGCAGGCCCAGATCTGCCAACTTCAGAGCTCATGTGAATTCCATTAAGTTGGAGAGGCAGGATTGGGCAGAGAAAATGAGACCTGGAATTGGGTATTAATCTATAGGATGTAGATGACCAGCAGTACTTGTCTATGTGCAGTAGGATTGTTTAACAGAAAGGTAAATTAAGGGCTTGGACCTGTGCCTGACTCTTGGTGAGCACCCCACAAATGTTAACTATTAGTAGTCTTGGGAAAAGACATTTAACCATTGACTTGATGGTGATATTATTATCTGGCTTTGCATCTTCTGGAATTTTCATTTCTGAAGAGTTTTGATTAATGGTTCAATGCTGATAAAAGGAGCTCTCAATGGGGTTCTTTATTGAAATGGTAGGAATTTCTAGCTTCTAAAAATTCTACCGTATACCAGCTTTGTGACTTTCAGATGAATTATTTAGGTAATCTCTCTTGCCTCTGTGTCTTCATCTGTAAATGGGAATAATAATTGTGCCAATATCCTAGGGTTGTTATGAGGATTACATGTTTAACATATACAATGCAGTTGTCTTTTTGTTTTGAGACAGACTCTCTGTCACCTAGACTGGAGGGCAGTGGCATGAACACAGCTCACTGCAGCCTTGACCTCCTAGGCTAAAGCAATCTTTCTGCCTCAGCCTCCCGTGTAGCTGGAACCACAGGTGCACACCACCTCACCTGGCTAACTTTTTTATTTCTTTGTAGAGATGGAGTCTCACTCCATTGCTCAGGCTAGTCTCAAATTCCTGGGCTCAAGTGATCCTCCTGCCTCAACCTCCCAAAGTGCTGGGATTATAGGTGTGAGCCACTGCACCCAGCTATAATGCAGTTTTTGTTCTCATTTGCCTTCCCCAAAAGAGATATTATATGTAAATTTGGTATAGTACCAATTCATTTATTTTAGTGGCTGCGTAATAGCCATAATGTAGGTATACAGATTTTTAATTTATTGGCCATCATCCAACTAATCAGCATTTGCTTTATTTACAGTTTTTCTCAAAGAACAATGCATTACAAATCCCATGCGTGTGCTTGTTTGGGAGAAAAAAACAACCTGGTAGACAAATTGGAGGTATGCAGCACAATGAATTTTTACACTGAACATACCCATATAATCAACTTCTAGATCAAGAAATAGAATATTACCGGCTCCCGAGAAGTCTTCATCTTATCCACTTGTCGTCATTAACAGCTACCTTCTAATTTCTATGTTTTGTGTGTTTGGAGGTTGTATATAAATGGAAGTATGCATTTGTATGCTGTTGTGCCTGGCTTCTTTTGAGAGATTCAATCTTATTGATGCTTGGAGTGTTCGTTCTTATTCCTGTACAGTATGCCACTGAAAGAATATGAGAATCCATCTGGCTGTTCTAGTCTTCAAAGATACTGGGTATTGTCTTTGTTTGTTTTGTTCTGCTATAACAGGATACCTGAAACTGGGTAATTTATAAAGAACAGAACTTTATATCATAGTTCTAGGTGCTGGGAAGTCCAAGACCAAGACCTCTTTAATCCTGAGCCCAGGATTAAAAGGAATAGCATACAAAATGGCATTCTCTGGAGGGGAGGAACATTGTTCCTCACATAACAGAAGAGAGCAGCCGAGAGAGTGACAGAAGGTCAAATTCATCCTTTTATAGCAGCACCAATCTCACTCGTGAGGGTGGAGCTCTTATGGCCTAATCGACTTTTCAAGAGCCCACCTCTAAATACTGGTCCACTGGCAATTAGATTTTGACATGAGTTTTGCAGGGAACAAACATTCAAACTATAACTGTTAGTTTCCAGGTTTAGACTTCTGTGAATAGTGTTGCAGTCACTATTCTTCTGCATTGCTTCTGGTGAGCATATGCACACATCTCCATTGAGCATATACCAAGAGTGGTATTTCTACATCACAAGGTATTCATATGTTCAGATTTGGAAGACACTGGCAAACAGGATTTCAAAGTGATTGCATCGGTACACACTGCCACTAGCAGTATGTGTGTTTTTTTCAATTTTTTTTTTTTATTTTTCTATTTTCAAGACGGAGTCTCGCTCTGTTGCCAAGGCTGGAGTGCAGTGGCACAATCTCAGCTCACTGCAACCTCAGCCTCCAGGTTTCAAATGATTCTCTTGCTTCACCCTCCCGAGTAGCTGGGATTACAGGCGAGCGCCACCATGCCTGGCTAAGTTTTGTATTTTTAGTAGAGATGGGGTTTCGCCATGTTGGCCAGGCTGGTCTCCAACTCCAGACCCCAGGTGATCTGCCCCTCTCGGCCTCTCAAAGTGCTGGGATTACAGGCGTGAGCTGCCACACCTGGCCAGTGTGTGTTAGTTTTCGTTGTTCTACACTCTTGCCAAAACTTGGCCATTTTCTGGTACATAAGTTTTTTCTTCTAGGGACAGAGTTTGAGGAGTAATTGCTAAGTCAGTATATTTATGTGCATTTAACTTAAACAGATGTAGCTAGACTGCGTCCCATAAAGTTTATATGACTACATTTTCACCAGGAATATGAAAGAGTACTCTTCTCTGTATATTTCCAGCAACAAGAAATAGTAGTGGTCTTTGAACATTTTGCCATTCTAATGGGTGGAAAATATTACATTGTTATTTTAATTTGAATTCCTTACTATTAGTTAAATTTTTTTTTTTTTTTTTTTGAGATGGAGTCTCATTCTTGTTGACCAGGCTGGAGTGCAATGGTACAATCTTGGCTCACCGCAACCTCTACCTCCCGGGTTCAAGCAATTCTCCTGCCTCAACCTCTCGAGTAGCTGGGATTACAGGCATACACCACCACTCCCAGCTAATTTTATATTTTTAATAGAGACGGGGTTTCTCCATGTTGATCAGGCCGTCTCGAACTCCCAACCTCAGGTGATCTGCCCGCCTCGGCCTCCTAAAGTGCTGGGATTACAGGCGTGAGCCACTGCGCCCGGCCACTATTAGTTAATTTTTATATATGTTGGCCACTTGGATTTGATCTTCCATGAACTGTCTTTTTAATAGATAATAGGTTACTGAATTCATGGCCTATTAGAAAAGATTAAAGGAATGATTTTAGCCCAGGGAAGAAAAGACCCAAGGAAAACTGTATTAGCTGTCTCTGAGTATCTGAAGGCTGATGTTCTAAAGAATTCCATGTATTTTATGTATCTCTTGTAGGCTGAGTTGAGAACAATGAATGGAAGTTTAAGGTAACATTTTAAATTAAATTTAGAAAGGATTTTAAAAAACATTATTACAATTTTTTTCTTGAATTATACTTTAAGTTCTGGGATACATGTGCAGAACATGCAGGTTTGTTACATAGGTACACACGTGCCATAGTGGTTTGCTGCACCCATCAACCTGTCATCTACATTAGGTATTTCTCCTAATGCTATCCCTCCCCTAACTCGCCACCCCCAACAGGCCTTGGTGTGTGATGTTCCCCTCCCTGTGTCCATGTGTTCTTATTGTTCAACTTCCACTTATGAGTGAGAACATGCAGTGTTTGGTTTTCTGTTCTTGTGTTAGTTTACTGAGAACAGTGATCTCCAGCTTCATCCAAGTCACTGCAAAGGACATGAACTCATCTTTTGTTTATTTATTTTATTTTTTTTTATTTCATTTAGATTTTTTGGGGACGGAGTCTCATTCTGTCGCCCAGGCTGGAGTGCAGTGGCGTGATCTCAGCTCACTGCAAGCTCTGCCTCCTGGGTTCATGCCATTCTTCTGCCTCAGCCTCCCAAGTGGCTGGGACTACAGGTGCCCACCACCACGCCCAGCTAATTTTTTTGGATTTTTAGTAGAGACGGGGTTTCACCATATTCACCAGGATGGTTTCAACCTCCTGACATTGTGATCCACCCGCCTCAGCCTCCCAAAGTGCTGGGATTACAGGCATGAGCCACTGCGCCTGGCTGAACTCATCCTTTTTTACGGCTGCGTAGTATTCCATGGTGTAGAAAGGATTTTTAAACCTAGTGTTATCCCAGCAGCTGAGTGCAGTGGCTCATGCTTGTAATCCCAGCTACTCAGGAGGCTGGGGAGGGAGGATCACTTGAGCCCAGGCATTCAAGATCAGCCCGGGCAACATAATGGGATATTCTCTCTTCGAAAAATAAATAAAATAAAAGACATTATTACCCCATTAAAACACACTTTCTCCAGCTGGGTGTGGTGGCTTATCCCTGTAATCCTAGCACTTTGGGAAGCCAAGGTGGACAGATTGCCTGAGTTCAGGAGTCCAAGACCAGCATGGGCAACATGGTGAGGCCTCTTGTCTCTATTAAAAATACAAAAAATTAGCCAGGCGTGGCGGTGCATGCTTATGGTCCCAGCTACTTGGGAGGCTGAGGCACGAGAATCGCTTGAACCCAGGAGGCAGAGGTTGCAGTGAGCTGAGATCGCACCACTGCACTCCAGCCTGGGTGACAGAGTGAGGCCCTGTCTCCAAGAAAACAAAACAAAACAAAACAAAAAAACATGCTTTCTCCAGTGTTGTTCCTGTGTCTGTCCCTGAGGAGAATGCCTTGCCTGCTTACCAGTCAGGGGTGTGTAGGACGGGATTCCTGCACTGAGTTAGAGACGGTCTTGGATAAGAGGTTGCAAAATTAGGTTAGGCCCAATAATCAATTTAGAAACCTTAAAATGCAGATTCCCAGTGTCTTGCCTTTAAGCTTTTGCAAGGAAGGCCCAGGGAGGGCCCCAGGAATCTGTGTTTTGAAAACACTTACCAAGTGATTCTCCTGTAGCCTGTGTACAGACCAACACTTGAGAAATACCAGACCAGACGACCTCTAGAATCCCTTTGAGTTTTAAAGTGAGAGATTTTATCAGCTGCTAGGTTAGTGATGATGTTTAATACAAAATGTGGTAAGTTCAGATAAAAAAGGACTGTAAACAGCCCATCCACAGTTCCACAGCCCTCTGACTAGTACCTCCCTAAGGAAATACAAGGAATGTATTTTCCTTCTACAAATTATTGTGTCCTAACTATAATCCTCATACAAATAAAACTACCTGTGAAATTATGAGTTACAGGTTAATAATTTGTAGACAAGGTATCTTTGGAATTCTGCAAAGGTGGGGAATAGTCATGATTTCACATGTGAATTCTATAAGGAGACAAATAAATACCCTGGTGAAAATGAACCATCGTTAAAGAGAATAAGCTTTGCAGTCACAGATTTGCTTCCATCTCTTCACTTCCTTCTCCTTATCTGTAAAGTGGGAACAAAAATACAATATCTGCTTTAAGGAGATTTCCCCCAGGGATATGTGGATAATGGGGTAATAGGACACCACATAAAATGACCAGCACAGCACTTGGTACATAGGAATACTTAATAACTATGAATTCCCTTTCATATTTTCCCTTATGGAGTCAGCACAAGCCATGCTATTTTTAATACAGCTAGTTCTCTTTTTTCTATAATTCAATAGGTCAGAAAACAGATTTGATCTTGATATGGCTGTTTAAGAGTATTACAAGCATTTCAAAATATTTGGCTTCTCCTTTGATAATTAATGAAAGTACATAGTGTTTTAACTCTAGATGTTCATCAAACATTTCAAGGATATTTAAAGGAAGGTATTTATATTCAAGTAAGAGAAATATTTGGTCTTAACAAGAACATTTCCAAAGGTTATAAAAGGAAGGCTATTTTCAGAGTGTCCTCATCTGTTCCAACATGACTGGATAAATTAACCCATTCTTTATCCTTCAGCTAATTACTCTGGCTTTCAGCTATTTCTTTTGGTCTGCCATTCAGTTGGTCTTAAGCTTAATTGTATTACTAATTCCCTCTGCTAATCTAAGAAACTGAAACCACAGCCTGGCCAAGTTTCTATTAAAAATACAGGAATTTGAACCTTGGTCACTGAGTCTCAGGTTGTCGTAAGGGGCAGCTTCATCTTAGCATAACACGTAACACCTAGAACTATTTCCTTTGGACCAGCTGAGCAAATAGGTAAGTCAGACTTAATTTTAATGAGGTCCCTGAACACAAGTGGTTTGTCTTAATTGTTTTTGTAAAATAAGTGCATGGTCCATAGTATAATAGGTACTCAGATAAATGAAAGAATGAATGAATGAGATCTAGGAGCTAAGAATTGGAAACCAGGAATACTGAGGTGAGAAAGCTAAAAAGAGCAATACTCAGTAGAGTCTGGCTCTAGGAATATGGAAAACCGGACAGTCCCTAAACAGGCTTCTCATATTATGGTTCAATACAATGGCAGATTGTCAGGCAAAGAAGGGAAGAAATATGTTTCAGAATTCTTGAGAGAGTATTGTCTGGGTCTGGAAGAAATACTTTAATAAGCCATTTGAGGTAGCAGATGCGAACCCTGAAGAACCTGGTATGGCATGGGCATAGTTGCTTGTATAAGGCAGGGAGAAGAGACTTATTTAGAACTCTGGAATGATGAGAGGAGGGGAAGAGTGAGTGGTAAGACGGCCCTGAACCTACCCGAACACTCCTGTGCTACCACAGGGATCAAGTCTACAAAACAATCAGAGGTGCTTGCTGTGGTTGAACTTCTGCTAAAACAAGAGAAGAGGCAGATTGGCATGCTGTTTTTCATTGTTGTTATTTGTTTGTTTGTTTATTTTTGGAGACAGGGTCTCACTCTGTCATCCAGGCTGGCGTGCAGCAGTGGAGTAATCTTGGCTCCCTGCAACCTCCACTTCCTAGGCTCAAACCATCCTCCCATCTCAGCCTCCTGAGTAGCTGGGACCACAGGCACGCACCACCATGCCTGGGTAATTTTTTTCTTGGTTTTTTTGGAAAGATGGGATTTCACCATGTTTCCCAGCCTGGTCTCAAATTCCTAGACTGAAGGGATCTGCCTGCCCTGACCTCCCAAAGTGCTGGAATTCCAGCATGCCTGGAATTCCATCATGGTGCTGGAGCCACCATGCCTGGCCAGCAACTGTTGAAGGTGATGCAAAACAGTGGCAGCTGGGATCTGAGAGTGCTGAGACTGAGAGAGGTGGGAGGAAACAAGGTGTGTGCAAGAGTTTGACAGAAATCATGGGGAAGGCATCAGCTTATCCTAGCCAGACAATTAGAGTTTAGGCCAAGTTGATCAAATCTCTGAGGGCAGGGAGTCCCTGCTGACATCTTGATGACATGAGTAGGTGACCAAAATGTTCTTAGAGGAAAGGCGAATGAGCCCTTCTATAGGGTGTCTTTTCCCGTGCCAAGTGTTGGCCTTAGTTTACTGAACTAATGTCCATTGACATCCATTGTGTTCCTGAGACTGTAGCAGGCAAAGGAGACAAGAATCACTATAATATTACTACTACTAAATGTAATATATACACTAAATTACATACATTATATGATATATGCATATATACACATATATACCATATATATTGTATGATATATGTATATATATACATATATACAATATATGTCATGTCTGTGTATATATACTGTGTGTATATGTGTGTATGTGTATTAGTATTACTAATACTAGTTCTTTTTTCTCCAGAAGCTTATAATCCATCTAGTAGGATGGGATAAAACAAGCTTACTAATAATATTGTTGCAGAGAATTATCTAAGTACCCTGAGATTCAAAGCACTATAGAGGCTCAAAAGAAGGAGAAATTACTTCAGACTGAAAAGGGCTCGTGAAGGAGGTAGCTTCTGAGTTCAGATGGATGAAGAAGCAAAGCTGGGTTTCAACAGGTGGGGGTTTTATATGAGGGCATTTCAAGAGTTTGGGATAGCAAGAGTGAAGAAATCAAGATGAGAAGACGTACATTGTTGCTGGAAGAAGCAGTGCGGATGTGTTTGGTTGAGCAAAGGGAACATGGCTTCCTTCTCCTGGTTCTTGGCCCCAGGAGTCTGGTCATTAAACTATCTCTGTTTCTCAGAAGAGCTCAACCATGTTGCCAAACTTTGACCAGCATTTAAGAGTGACTGGGCTCATCATTCACTTTGTAACTGATCTAGACCTGGCGCTCCTACTTTTGGCTCATTGCACTGCTGTCCTAGGATAAGACAAGTTCAGTTAAGATTTGTTATCTATGATGCTTAAAGAAGAGAAAGGACCAAAACACGCCCTGAAAGACCCATTGCAAGCTTATGGTGTTGACTGATTTCTCTCAAATGAAGTCTGAGCATTCATTCATTCATCAAATATTTATTGAGTTTGTTCGTAGGGTCTGAATCTTCCCAGTTTATACAGAGGGTAGTGTATTAACTGCAGTTCACTGTCTCTACAAAGAGCCAAAGTGATTTCCAGACCCTAGGATTCAAGAACTTTAGGGCTTAATTTGTCTCTATCCTTGAGTTTCCAGACATTCTAAGATTATACAGGGACACTCATCCCACTTTTCCATATTAAGTAAATAATTCAGACTCACAGAAACTGACATCACTCAAACCAAGCAAAAAGGAAGTCATTTTGTCTCAAATGCTGCAGAAATTCTGCTGGAGAAAATCAGTGGAGCATCAAAGCAGGTCTCCCATCCGATCTTTCTTCCTGCCATCTGTACCAAGTGAGCAGTTGTTCTTTTGGGCTTCTTGATGGTGCCAGGATTCAGTACATGTTGCCAAAGACCCTTAACCAAGCTGACGGGTTGAGGACAGAAGAGCAGCTAATTCCTCTTTGGGAAGGTGTACAAAATACTTCTGACTAGGCTACCCCGTTTCCCACCCAGACTTTTCTGAGCACCAGTGGCCTGTCCCTGGAAAGCTTCAAGGTGGACATAGAGCCTTGTTTGTTTCCCTTCAAGTTTATGTTCTGGTCTGAGTAGTGAAATCTGCTCAAAGTCCATACTGTTGGAATTGGAGCTTTTGTTTTATGAACTCAGCCGATCTGTGTTCCTGGAAATAATTCCACCCAAAACCAAAATGAGCAGCCTACTCTGCAACACATGCTTTGCTTCCAAAATCTTCATTATTTTTAAGCATGTCCCTAAGATCCCTCTGATATATCCCTTTTTTGAAATCTTTTAGTTGCACAGAAATGTAAGCCTCAGTAAATAAAATCTAAACAATTTCAAGTTGCCATATTTTAGGTGTAATTTTTTCATTGCTTCTAATATACTTCCTCCTCTATTGCTATGATAAGGTTGACCTTGTCATATTTACTTGGCAAGTACGGGCTCTATACTTTTTAGATTTCCTAATGCTTTTCTCCATCCCCACTGTGCCCTTGGGAATCTTTTCTGAAAGACATTCATTTGACCATGAGCTTCATGATGGCAGGATTTTCTTGCATGAATAAATGAATAAACATTTGTTACCCAAGCATGAATCAGCCATCATTCAAGACATTTCAATTTAATGCAATTCAACTCAACTCAATTCAATTTTTAATTGTTATTAGCTAGCAAAAGCATGGGGAGCTGGCACAGTGGTCACACTTTTTTTCTTTTTTTTGAGGTGGAGTCTCACTCTGTTGCCAGGCTGGAGTACAGTGGCGTGATCTCAGCTCACTGCAACCTCCGGCTCCCAGGTTCAAGCGATTCTCCTGCCTCAGCCTCCTGAGTAGCTGGGACTACAGGTACGCTCCACCATGCCCAGTTAATTTTTGTATTTTTAGTAGAGACAGGGTGTCACCATGTTGGCCAGGATGGTCTCAATCTCTTGACCTCGTGGTCCACCTACCTAGGCCTCCCAAAGTGCTGGGATTACAGGTATGAGCCACTGCACCCAGCCCACACTTTTTTTTGACTTCACAGGTTTTAGTGCCTGTTAGGAAAATTCTACCATAGCAGTGGCTAGTGGGTCACCACTGCTGGCCAAGAGTATACACTTTGGGCCACGGGGAAGATAGGGCAGTCTTCAAGCTGAGAACCTTTAATTCTAAATCAAGAACTTGTTCTTTCATATCAGCTTTTTAAACTTAAAGAATTTATAACTCTTTGCAGTTTCTGTGGTGGGAAGGTGAAAGGTGATCTTTTAGAAAGGACAGTTAAATGCTATGAAAGGAAGAACTGTTAGGGAATCCAGTCTTTTCAACCATAGAGGAACATGTAGACTTGGATTGTGCTTCCCTCTACCCAGTGATGTCACTGCCTCCTACAAGCTCAAGACCAGGTCATTTCACTAGTGTGAGGGTAGTGGAGGCCCAAGCAAGCATGATTAAAATGGCACAGGAAAGCTAGGTGTCATTAACAGGTAACCTCAGGAAGGGGCAGGGTGGGGAGAGAACTTTATTCAGTGGTGACTATAACAGGACAAGAGTCAGGAGACAATGTCCCTGGTCAGATGACACCTTGGATGCCCCAAGATCTCTCATTTAATGATGGATGTTTTGGTTTCCACACATATAAATAGTATTTTTGACTGTATATTTTTAAGGAGTGTCTGGGAACTGGTACTGTGACAGCATAAGATGAAAACACCAAATTCCTTAGAAAAGGCTATACCACAAAACCCATGAATCCAGTACTTTATGTTGTGCTTAACATTCCCAACAAATGGTTGTAATTAGTTGTAATAATCTTGACCACACCAATCACCATCATCATAGAAGACTAAACACTCCATTTTGAAACTCCAGAGAAATACCAGGTCTTCATATCACAAAGTCTAAAATATGTGTAAAGAGTTCTTATTTCTGCTTCTTCCTATCCCCAACAAACAAACAAACAAAAGTCACATTTCTCAGCCATTTCTGACGGAAACCACTTTACTAGAGCCAAGCCTCTCAAATTCACATTTCAGTCCTGAGACCTCACTTTCGCATTGTAATTTAAATAGATTGTGAATTGTAGTTTTCTTAATGGAAAACATACAGTCTGGATGGCCCTTTTTAGTAGGAGGATGCATCTTGAAATTGGTACCAGGGCAGTATATTCTTGGGGGCCCAGCTCTCTCCTCCTTTTTCCCTTCTGACTTCCCCTAGGGGTTTCAAAGTTTGGTCAGACAACCTGCTCTTGGTTTAACTCGTGACTTTCAGTGCTCTTCTTGGCTTATCCATGGTTTAGGAAGCATTTCTGAGTATGAGTCTTTGCATAGCACTGTCTTTCCATTATCGTCCCGACGTAGGTGTAGAACCACCAAGTGGAACTCCAGAGACTCTCACCTTAGCACAAATTCTAACTCAGTCAGTGCCATTCTCATCCAGTGGCAGTCTTTTCCAGTGACAGTCTTTTCCCCCTGTTATCCTGGGTGTTACTGAAAGAGGCTTTATGGCAAATATATAATATAACATGTTCAAAACTCTTCCATTGCTTTTTTCTTGCCATTCTCATTTCGATTAATTTAAAAGAGATGCCTCAAGCCCACTCGTCTGTTGCTTTGGGCTCTTGTTTCTAAAGCACACCAATTCTTTCCATGGACAACTCTGGTTGCTTTCATCCAAGGAGGTCTAAAAGGCCTCCTTTAAATGAAAAAAGGTTGCTGAACCCTGATTTAAATATTCTGGGCCCCAAGGCAGTTAACTATTAGCAGAATGTCTCAGTAAACTTTATTGTCTTTGAGTTTCAAATAAGTAAGCTGGGTGTGGAGCAAATTTCTTGAGCAGAAAGCTGAAATGATCAGAGATCTCTGGAGCCAACTATGCTCCTGGCATTGCTATAAAAGGAGAGAACTTCTAGCTACAGGAGACTATTCGATACCCTACCATAGTCCCAGACACAAAAGTGGGCAAACCTGGTAAAGACGCACTTTCCTGTTGCATGCAGTGAAAGCCACCTGTAGAAAGTTCATTTTGAAATCATTCAGTTGGGAAGAAGGCTAGTTCTTGACATACTACTTGTTAATTTTGCTCACAAGCTTCAAAAGACACTGCCTGTAGAGCAGTCATTTTATGACCTCACACACAGGGCCCTCCCCTTCATCATTCTCGGCAGTAGCCCATGGGCACACCATTGTACTCACAGTGGCCTGTTACTTGTCAAGAGGCTGGAGCCCGAGGTGGCACTGTAATGGTTTAGCCCTCTGAGGATCATTTATTAAGTAGCTGTGGATTGGTGAGATTCCCTACAGACTAGATAATAGTTGGCTACATTGGCCATGGGCTCTAAAACCCAAGGCAGAAAGAGATCAATTCCAAAACCAGGAAGTCCTTTTGATTGTGGAAGGGGTCTTGGTATCCAATGGCGCATAACTAACCTTTTTTTCTCCAAGTTCCATAGAATAGAAGGCCACAGAAATCCAGTGTAGACCCAAGGTAGTCTCAGAGTCACTAGCAACCCTAGTCAAACGGACAACTTTGCAGACACAAATAGACTGAGTTTCTTACTCAGAGGCAAAGTCTAAATCTAATTCTCTAAAATAACACATGGAAGAAAAAGAGATCTTTTTTTTTTTCTTTTTTTTTTTTTTATCAAAGTCTCCGATGGAAAGTTTTTGGTATGTTTTCTAAACATCTTTTAAATGATTTTTTTCCAGAGGGAATGAAATCATGGGAGACATTAACTTTGCATCTTCTGACTCACTCTGGTCTTACCTAAATGTATCAAGAATGGACCAGGATTCTAGGTTTAAGATAAAAGGAATGGTGCGCCAAAATTCTACAGCCATTGAAAGGTTGGATCTTGATATATTCTCTTCTGTTTGTCTTCCAAGCCATTCTCTACTAGAAAGCAAGATGGCGGCATTGATGGCTGCCTCTCTGAAGCAGGTGTTGAACGTGCATCTTCGAAATCTAGTTGCTGGTACAGGAAGTGGCAGTTTTAGCTTAAGGAAGAGATATTCTTGGAACAACCTGTTTTCCCAGCTGTTCTTTCCCATTCCTTGATTTACTCTATGGTTGGGAGTTTAAAAAGTGCCTCTTTTATGAGGATCATTTATTTCTCCCAAGGATCCAGTATTATGTCAGTTTGGTGTGGTAATGGAAAAACCATAAAATGCCTGAGAATTTACAGTGCCACTTTAGTTTCTGCAGTACAGCTCAATGACCTCTAGGTGGTGGTAAAGGTTTCAATCAGTTTTCATGAATGGCCTGAACAGCTAGTCCTCAAGTTGCTCTGTAGGATTTTAAAGAGTTAATTGACAAGACAAGTAAGGTTAACTAATTTTCTTGTGGCTTCAGTATTACTTTTTGTTCCCGATTCTCAGTATATGGCTTGTATACAACAAGGAGCTCTAAAAGCCAAGCACGAGATTGAAAGCATGGCTTAGGAAATGCTTATTTTAGTTTAGATCGCTCTTGAAGTTTAGCCGGGCGCCTGTAATCCCAACACTTTGGCAAGCCAAGGCGGAGGAATCACTGGAGGTCAGGGAGTTAGAGACCAGCCTGGCTAACACAGTGAAACCCCGTCTCTACTAAAAATAGGAAAATTAGCCTTGGTGTGGTGGTGCACGCCTGTAATCCCGGCTACTAGGGAGGCTGAGTCAGGAGAATCGTTTGAGCCTAGGAGGCGGAGGTTGCATTGAGCCAAGATGGCATCATTGCACTCCAGCCTGGGGGACAACAGAGACACTTCGTCTCAAAAAAGAAAGAAAAGAAAAGAAGAAGAAGCTTTAGGGCAACACACTTCAAAGGAGATTCAAACATCTCTGAGTTTTAATTTGTTTACAGTGAACAAAATATAATTTCTTGTTTTAATGGAAAGGTATTTGGTCATGAACTCCCATTAACCAGGCATCAGTTTGAGGACTAAAGGAAAGAAACATATGGATTAGATTTCCTACAGAAAACTTTTTTTTTCTTTTCTTTTTTTAATTTAACAGGAAAAACATGCTTGGAAAGAATCTCTTGGGCTCAAAAAATAAGTTTTGCAAAAAAACGGGTGACAGTACTAGTTCACAAACACTTGTGTTCCAATGTGTTCTTAAACTTTAGCTTAGAAAAGGAGTGGGCATAAGAAACCTTGTCTTTCTGGAGGTCAGCCTCTTCTACAGCGTCAATTCCCAGATCCAAGCCCTAGAGACATTGTGAAGATCTACAGATTATTTTTCACATTCACCTCCTACTTTGGTGCGTTGAGTAAGGAGACTCTGAATAACACTTTTCAGTAAGTCTCGAACTGTCTGCTGCAGGGGTCTTGGCCCAGGAATGCCCTACACTTTGACTGCCAGGTTTAGCCTGCTATTTTGATTTGTTGACTTATTTAGGCAACAGCAATATGTACAGTAATGTGCCACAAAACAGTGATTCAGTCAATGATGGACCATGTTTGCAACAGTAGTCTCATTGTTAGTAAACAGGTTTGTTCTGCCTGAATGCTACAAGCCAATCAATGTGCCCACCTTGAGAGGTGAAGCCAGCTGGACTTCCTGGGTTGAGTGGGGAATTGGAGAACTTTTCTATCTTACAAGAGGATTGTAGAAGGCACCAATCAGCACTCTGTAGCTAGGATTGTACAACGCACCAATCAGCACTCTGTAGCTAGCAAGGGAGTTGTTAAATGCACCAATTAAATGCACCAATTAATGCTCTGTAAAACGCACCAATCATCAGGAGTCTAAAAGTAGCCAATCGTGGGGGGGGGGATTGAAAAAAGGGCACTCTGATAGGACAGAAATGGAACATGGGCAGGGACAAATAAGGGATTAAAAGCTGTCCCCCTCCCCTCCCCAACCAGCGGCAGCAATCCGGGGAAGGTTTGTTCATTCCTTCTTAAGGATAAATCTTGTTGCTGCTCACTGTTTGGGCAGTTATTTCAGAGGTGTAACACTTTCCTTGAAGGTCTGAGGCTTCATTTCTTGAAGTCAGCGAGTCCCCGAACCAACAGGCAGGAATAAACTCCGGACACAACGGGTTTCTGTGAAAGAGAAAAGACGTTATTCATAAGACTGCTGTGCGAGGAGGTGGGAGAACAAGTCTCAACTCTGCCTCCCTAAAACGGTCTTAAGGGTACTTATGGGATGGAAAGTAAAGTGTGCGGAAAGGCGATCGGTGAGTAGGAAAGGTGATGCAATCAGGATTTCTGCCCAAGGGAAATCAGGCTGCATGGTTCATCATAGGAGCCATGTACAGAAAAAGATGGCATTATCATGATGTAAGGGTGGAAATTTTGGCCCTCTGATGTCAAGAGGTCACCCACCCGCATGGATCCAGTTGAAGAGTTGGTGGTCTCTATAGACTTGAATTGGACAAGAGCTGCTGCTTTGAGCAACTGTTAACTACAGTGACTCACGGTCAGAGCTGTGTTATCTGCAAGTAAGCCAGTGGGAATTTTAAGGTCAATTAGAAGTAAGCAATTAAAAGCAGGCAAGCAGGTTCAATTTGGTGAGCTTAATCAGGTTAGCCCTCTGTTTAACCGTAAAATGATAGTAAAGTATTTTTGCAATATCTTTTCTATGTTTGTTTATTTTTGTGAGTTGGGGTCTGGCTCTCTCACCCAGGCTGGAGTGCAGTGGTGAGACCATGGCTCACTGCAGCCTCAACCTCCCAGGCTCAACCAATCCCCCCACCTCAGCCTCTTAAGTAGCTGGGACAATAGGCACGTGTTACCAGGCCTGGCTAATTTTTATTTTTATTTTTTGTAGAGACGAGGTCTTATTATGTTGGTAGGGCTGGTCTCAAATTCCTTGCATCAAGCGTACCTCCCACATCTGCCTCCCAAAATGCTGGAATGACAGGCATGAGTGACCATGCCTGACCACCTTTTCCACGTTTAGATAGGTTTCAATGCACAAATACCAATGTGTTGCAATTGCTTACAGTATTCAGTACAGCAGCAAACTCTACAGGTTTGTAGCCTGGAAGCAGTAGGCTCTACCATGTTGTCTAGGTGTGTGGTAGGCTGTACCATCTAGGTTTGCGTAAAGAAATTGCCTAATGACACATTTCTCAGGACATATCCCTGTTTTTAACTGACACATGACTGTATTCATTTTAGCCAACTTTATTCTAAAAAACAACAGACGTAGTCAGATTGTTTGCATGGCAGGCTATAATTGCTACTAGAATGGCAAACTTTCCACAGATGTTTGTTAAGCACCTATTATGTGCAAGGTACTCTGCTGAGATGTGTTACCCGGGCTGCTGTTTTCTGCAAATAGACAGAACAACTCTTTCAAATTTTATCTCTTCCTCCCAAACACACTTCTGCCTCCATAATTTCAGTTTTTTAACTACATCTGCTCACTATTTGGTAAGGGGCAGCTAAAATAGTTTCATCTTTAACATCGACATTACTTTCCCATTTAGCCTTTAATGTGATCGTGTGTGCTATTTGTTTGTGTATTAGTATTTGCGACTATGTGTGTTACACTCAGAAACTGCCTTGCCTTTCTTCACCTCTGTACCCTTGCAGGGGAGGCCCTTAGAACCCCCTTACTCTTTAAATTGTGTGCTCTGTAAATTTTGAAGATGGAAATGGAAGACTTAGGGACGTAGTGCCTACGAAGAACTTTCTCTTTCTCATATGTTGTTCCATTTGTTGTCACAGCAAAGCAAATAACTTCAATGAAAATATCACAAACTTTGGAATCAGCATACTACAGCTGGAATCCTGATTATGCTACCTTACTAACATGTTGATCTTGGCCAAGTTATTTATGGATGTAAGATTCCTAGGCTGAAAATGGGTTCCTCATAACAGCCGAGTTTCAGGTTGCTTGTGAAGGGTCCGGTGAGGCACTATTTATCAGTGCTTAGGAGGCATTTCATTTTGTTCTGACTCCTTTTTTCTGATAAGGAAAAGTGGGAAACATGAAATAGCAGAATATGTATGTTTTGTAAAACTAATCTACAGCTCTAATGAGACTACATAAACTAAATGGGTATATTTCAACCATTTTGAATCAATTTTATTGCTACTGGAAATAAATTTAGGTTAATTCTGGTTTCCTGTAGTTGCTTGAGGGAGTGCAACTTCACATATCCACAGTGTAAAATGATTTATTCTCAAAAGATGTTTGGCTGTGTCCTTCGAACAGATGAACTAAAGTATATTTTTCTCCAGAGAAAACCAGATATAGATATTCTGATTCAACCTATAAGATTTAGATGTTGCCATTTACTATATAAAATATGCATTGGCCTAGGAAAACTAACTGAAAGCTTATTAAATTGTCTTAAAAATGCCAATAATATTTCCACCAGAGTATTTTTTCTTTCTCAAGCATCTGTACTTTTGAAGGTCTCCAAGGAGATAGACATGAGTATAAAATCACCCCCCTAGCATGGGCTGTGGGGTGGGGAATCGGGAGATGTTGATCAAAGAGCACAAAGATCCAGTTACAAAGGAGGAATATGTTTTCGGGATCTATGGCACACAGCATGGTGACCACAGTTATGACAATGTATTGTATATTTCAAAATTGCTAAAAGAATGTATTTGAAATGTTTTCACTACATAAAAAATGACAAGTATGTGAAGAATGGTAATTGGCTTGATATCATCATTCTACAGTATATACATATATCAAAGCTTCGTCTTGTACCCCATAAATATATACAATTATTATTTGTCAATTAAAAATAAAAATTTTAAAAAGGAATTAGCGAATGCGGCAAAAATGGCCAACATAGAGGACATTTACCTTTGGGGCACTCCTGTCTTACCCTTTATACCTTTCTCTTAGCTCTGACATTCTGCAGTCCCTTATTGTCATCCATGAGTTCCCTGATCCTCTATTCTAAAAATCGCTGTAGACCTAGGGATTGCCCAACCTGCAGGGCTATGTCATTAGCCTTTTCCCCTGACAAAACCTCTTACTTATTTCGTTTTGACTCTGCCACAGTTGGGAAAGCAATGGCAGACTAATTCATCTTACTGACTCATAAGCAATTTATTATTCTTTGGGGGTGGGAGAAGAAAGGAAAGGTTGGGATATAACATTTTTTTAAAAATTTAATTTAATTTAAGTTCTGGGATACATGTACAGAACTTGCAGGTTTGTTACAGAGGTATACATGTGCCGTGGTGGCTTGCTGCACCCATCAACCCATCATCTAGGTTTTAAGCTTTGCATGCATTAAGTGTTTGTCCAAATGTTCTCCCTCTTCTTGCCACCCACCCCCTGACAGGCCCTGGTGTGTGATGTTTCCCTCCCTGTGTCCATGCGTTGTCATTGTTCAACTCCCACATATGAGTGAGAACATGCAGTGTTTGGTTTTCTGTTCCTGTATTAGTTTGCTGCAAATGATGGCTTTCGGATTCAATCGAGTCCCTGCAAAGGACA
Organism: Colobus angolensis palliatus; assembly: GCF_000951035.1. Lineage (NCBI taxonomy): Eukaryota > Metazoa > Chordata > Mammalia > Primates > Cercopithecidae > Colobus > Colobus angolensis. The sequence continues at coordinate 17,122,917 of NW_012119598.1, read as the reverse complement.
TGAACTCATTCTTTTTTGTGGCTGCATAGTATTCCATGGTGTATATGTCACATTTTCTTTATCCAGTCTTCCAAGTCTTTGCTATTGTAAATAGTGCTGCAGTAAACATATGCATGCATGTGTCTTTATAGTAGAATGATTTATAATCCTTTGCGTATATACCCAGTTATGGGATTGCTGGGTCAAATGGTGTTTCTGGTTCTGGGATCTAACATTCTTAATGTAGGTTGGTTGTGCTATCTTATTTTATCCTGACAACTGTATTAGCCCATTCTCACACTGCTATGAAGTACTACCTGAGACTGGGTAATTTACAAAGAAAAGAGGTTTAATTAGCTCATGATTCTGCAGGCTGTACAAGAAGCATGGCTGGAGAGGCTTCAGGAAACTTACAATCATGGCAGAAGGCGAAGAGGAAGGAGGCACGTCTTACATGGCCAGAGCAGGAGAAAGTAAAGGGTGAGGTGCTATGCACTTTTAAACAACCAGTGCTCATGAGAGCTCACTATCATGAGAACAGCAAGGGGGATGCCTACCATCATGTGGGGAGACTCCCAAACACCTCCTAACAGGCCCCTTCTCCAACACTAGGGATTACAATTCAACATGAGATTTGGACAGGGATGCAAATTCAAACCTTATGAACAACTAACTATATGAAGTATATATTTTAATTTCCTTATTACAGATGAGAAACCTGATACTTTGAGAACGAAAGTTGCCTAAATAAGAAAGTCATAAATGGCGGAAGTAATTGATTTCAGGTTTTGAAGACCCCAGAGCATGTAGGCTGTCTACAGGTGTACTAACAGAGGGGTTTACATTCACCTGAAGACACAGCCTGGGCCACAGAGATCAAAGAATCCACACACAATGGCAGGCCGTGATGGGGATCTTACTCCTTTTAGAGCCAGCTCCAGATCTTAGTAGACAGTTCCCCACACCCCATTTTAATTCAAGATACATCCTTTGTTTTAGAAATAACACAATAGGGGCAGGTTCCTTGACCTGCTGTTGTTTTTCTTTGACTAACCAAGAATCTTTAACCCATGGGCAACCCAGTGGGAGCACCCAAAACAGAGTAGAGACACGGGATGTTGAGAATGGTGGTGAGGAAAGAGCAAAGTCCCCTGCAGTGCAGCACAGAGGCCTCAGCCTGCTTTGCAGTGGGCATAACACAAGGCTCTGAGGTGCTCTCAGAGAAGCTACTCTTCCAGTTGCTACTGAAGGGTGTCAATGGCCAGACCTAGCTTAAGAAGAAAGAAAACAATAATTCTAGGTCAGTGCAGTGCCTCACACCTGTAATCCCAGTACTTTGGGAGGCCAAGGCGGGTGGATTGCTTGAGGTCAGGAGTTTGAGACATGGCCAACATGGCGAGATCCCGTCTCTACCAAAAATACAAAAATTAGCCAGGCATGTTGGCCACACTTATAATCCTAGCTACTCTGGAGGCTGGAACATGAGAATCATTTGAACCCAGGAGGCAGAAGTTGCAGTGAGCTGAGATCCCCCCGCTTCACTCCAGCCTGGGTGACAGAGCAACACTGTCTCCAAACAAACAAACAGACATAATTTTAGAAAAATGAACTGATAATAGGTTCATAATGGGATAGGGAAACTGAGAGTGGAAAACAGTACAAATTTGTTGTGGTCGATGTCAGAGGTCATTGTCAGAGTGTAGACCATGAATCTGAACGAAATCCCAGAGTGAGAAACCCTCGGCCTATCCTTCTCCACAATGCTCACCTTAAATGACTTTTTAATTAAGCCATTTGGGGGTTAGGGGGGTGAGTGGGACAAGAAGGGAAAAGAAAAGAGGGGGATAGGATTGTGAAGGAACTTGCTGTGCCATTTTAGTGTCAACATCTCAACTCCGCAGGTCATTCGTGTTAAGATTCTATGAAGCTACCCAAACAGATTCATGTGGCAATAAATTAAATATTTCAACTTTCTTTCCCTTTGTTCTTTTTCTTGCAGTGCAACTGATGGCAAGCTGGAGTGGAGTGTGTGAGTGAGTAAAAATAGGCTGCTAGAAAAGCCCAGACGTCTGTTGGAAACCAGAGTATACTTTGTATGGACAAATGCTGATTGC
>NW_012119598.1:17075796-17119423 GCF_000951035.1 Colobus angolensis palliatus | reverse complement strand
TCCAGGCTGCTTACAAAGGAGCGAGAGGGTTTTATCTCCATGTCAGGTAAGCAGAATAACAAGACAATAAAAGCTCAGAAAAGCCAAGCCTCCTGGGAGATACTCAACTCAAAGACCAGAGCTGAAGAGCTAATGCTAAACAGAAACTGAGGAGCGTGCCACAGCCTGGAGCACCAAGGACTGGTGCTAAAGAAGTTTCCAAGTAGTATTGTTTCTGTCTTCATTTGCAGGCCTGACCTCCTCAAAATAAAAATGGAAAGATGGAGAGACAGAAAAGAAGAGGCAGGGAAAGACGGCTGTTGACTCGTGAATGCCTGAGAGGAAGGCAGTATATCCCATCTGGGGCTTTGATGCTGCATCTTGGCTTTTCTCCAAATCACTTCTCCAGTTCACTCCACCTACCACTTTCCTTCACCGAAACAAGCCTAAATATACTTCTTCTTTTTCCTTTTTTTTTTTTGTTTGACACTGAGTCTCACTCTGTTACCCAAGCTGGAGTGCAATGGCGCGATCTCGGCTCACTACAACCTCCACCTCCCGAGTTCAAGTGATTCTCGCGCCTCAGCCTCCTGAGTAGCTGGGATTACCAGCACCTGCTGTCATGCCCGGCTAATTTTTGTATTTTTGTAGAGAGGGGGTTTCACCATGTTGGCCACGCTGGTCTTGAACTCTTGACCTCAGGTGATCCACCCGCCTCAGCCTCCCAAAGTGGTAGGATTACAGGTGTGAGCCACCGTGCCTGGCCTCTAAATATACTTCTAAATGAAAAAAGCAAACTGCTCCTTGAGCTGGCACTAGTGGGTAGTTTGAAAAAAACAGATGAGGAATTCAAGAATATAATTCTACTTATCTTGGCATCTGGAGAAAAGATGTACCAGTATTATTTTTTAAGATCCTTTACCTTTTAAAAATAAACTTTTAATCTTACAGCTGCTTTGGATCTACAGAAAAATTATGATGATAGTGCAGACAGTCCTCATATGCTCCACACCTACTGCCCCCTATTATTTTTTTAATATGAAAAGACATTTCATTATTCTGACTTTACTATATAACATGTTAGTGAACACCCCAGATTGCATTTTCTCAAATGGCAAATGAAGAACATTTCTCTTTGATTCCCCTGAGTACTTCAGTCATCTGTCTTTTAGAAGATCTAGTTTCTTGCAACGTCTTTAGTGTTGTCCGTGAGGATACCGACAGTGTGTAACAGTAAAGAACGTTTTGCTAAGTTGTCCTCTCATTGGTCTTTGCTCAAGGTGTTCACCTTCTTCTTCCAGTCTGGTTTTCAGCACTTGATCTTGTATTTCTTCATTATTGTGCACAGAATCTGGTTGAAGGATGGATTTTGTGTGTTCATAGGGAATGTCCACAGAAGAGTGGTAGCAGGCTCACGTCCTGCCGTTGGAAGTCACAGCAAGCTCTGCTTTGCAATGATAGTCATCAGGTGGAGAAGAATACATAGATTTATAACACACACGATATAAAGCTCCATTTTGCATTGGAAATAAATGTTTCAAGACAATTTGCTTTACTATCATCTATTTTACTGCTGGTACAGCCATGGGGTATTGAGATGCTTATCAGGTGGTATAAACATCTTCAAAAAGGATGTTTTGAAGAGAAAATGCTTTGAAAATTTGCTTCTAGGCACACCAGTTTTCATCACTTGACAGCTCCTCAGCTCAAGTCTGCCGTCTTGTTGCCCCCAATATTAACATCTTACATTTGTGTGGTGCATTTGTTACAATTAATGAACCAACATTGTTACTATTCACTTAAAGCTCATAATGGATTCATATTTTCTCCGTTTTTACCCAATGTATTTTTTCTGTTCCAGTAACCCATCTAGGATCTCACACTACATTTAGTTGTCATTTGCTCTTAGGTGCCTCTTGGCTGTGACAGTATCTCTGACTTTCCTTGTTTTTGATGACCTTGATAGTTTTGAGGAGTCCTGGTCAGGAATTTTGTGGAATGTCCCTTAATTGGGATTCAAAGGATGTTACTCTCACGATTAGGCTAGGGTTATGGGTTTTTGGGAAGAAGCCCTTTAACTCTTTCATCTTGGTGTCTGAACATCAGATGTTTGTTCCTTTGAATCTCTTCAAAGCCAAATGGCTTTGGGCAGCACAAAATACTCTGGGCGTGTGTTGCTCTGTCTCCCTGCACATTTATTTGCCTTCTAGCACCTTTTGCTGTTTACTCTGCTAAAGAATAGAAACATATTTAGAAACTGGGAATGTACTTGGCAATGGCATCTGAAAGGTGTATATGAAACTCATGTCTAATTATAGTTGTTATACAGGGAGATTTCAAAAATTAAACATCAGTAGTTGATTATTTTAGTCACACATATGTATGGTACATAAATTTTCTTGCCCTATCAAATAGGAGATCTAGATTTTTTTTCTGAGATAATTTGTAGCCTTTTCCGTTTATAATTCTAGTTGCTAGAGGAATCAGCATCATCTTTAACAAGAGTGATTCAGTATTAGAAAATTTAATAACATAATCCTTCATATTAAGACAACTAAAGAGAAAAAGGTCATATAATCTTCACAGAGGCAGATAAGGCACCTGATAAACTTAACACTTATAAAATATACATTGATGACTATTTTGTTTTTTAAATATGTATGATTATATGTAATTACATATATCATTATATATGGTTATATATGGTATATCATTTATTGAAATATATAAATAATGTATACTTTATATTCATATGTGTTTTTTAATGTTATATATGTGATTATGTGTGTGTGTGTGTGTATTTTAGCTCAAAAGCCAGCATCTTATTTAATATGATAGCACTGGAGACTTTCCATTAAAGTAAGGAGCAAGGCAAGGGATAGTCATGATCTCCACTGCTATTTAATACTGGGCTGGAGGTCCTAGTCTATACAATTAGATAAGAACAAGCAATTAGAAGAATAAAAATTGGAAAGAAAGAGATGTAAGTATCTCTGTCAAATCAGTGTCAATGTGTAGATGAGGGGTGTCCGATCTTTTGGCTTCCCTGGGTCACACTGAAGAAAAAGAATTGTCTTGGTCCACACCTAAAATACACTAACACTAACAATAGCTGGTGAGCTAAGAGAAAAAATTTGCAAAAAAAATCTCATACTGTTTTAAGAAAGTTTACAAATTTCTGTTTACAAAGCTGTCCTGGGCCCCATGTGGCCTGCAGGCTGTGCGTTGGCTTTAAGCTTGGTGTAGACCTTATCTGAATCCTCATTCAAACACAAAAACTGAAAAAAAAATTATTTTTATAATAAAGCTATTGGAAATTCGAACATTGACTGGATACTGGCTAATAGCAATCACTAGTGAATTACCACTACGTTTAAGTACGATAATGGCACTGTGTTTTTTTTAAACGTTCTTCTCTTTAAAAGATACCTGATGAAATATGTGTAGATAAATGATATATGGGAGAATGTAGAATCTATATTATCTATAACTACCCCACAGATAAAACAAGATTGTCCACGAGTAGACAATTGTTGAAGCTGGGTGATGGGTTCATGGAGCTCATTATACTATTCTTCCTACTCTTGTATGAGTCTGAAATTTTCCACAATAAAAATTTAGAACAAGATTAAAACAAATAAGACAAAATAGTATCATGCATGTAATCTTAATGGTGAGTACATAGTCATTGTATTATTTTCCATTCTTTTTATCTTTGAAATGCTTATAATTAAAATCAAAACAATTTACAAATACACAAATTATTTTGATTTTAATTATGAGCAATTCAAAGATAAAAAAGAATAGAAAGATTAGCTGTACAGATACTTCAATTGAGGGAGGGTTTTTTTTTTTAACTCTATAAAATCTTATTTCTTAAAAAAAAAAAAAGAAAGAAAAAAAAAAGGCCTAAAGTAAATAAGTGTATTAGTTCAGCTTCACACTACTATAACTGCCCCAGACTGGGTAATTTATAAATAAAAGAGGTTGAATTGACTCACAGTTGCAAATGACTGGGGAGGCCTCAGGAAACTTATACAATCATGGCAGAAGGGAAAGCAAACCTATCCTTCTTCACAAGGTGGCAGGAGAGAGAAGTGCAAAGCAAACGGGGAACAGACCCTTATAAAACCATCAGATATTGTTGAGAACTCACTATCACAAGACAACAGCATGGGAGAACTGCCCCCATGATCCAATCACCTCCTCCAACACCTGGGATTACCGTTCCCTCCTCCAACACCTGGGGATTACAGTTGAGATTACAATTCAAGATGAGATTTGGGCGGGGACACACAGCCAGACCATATCAATAAGCAAAATGTTCAAGTCCGTTTACTCCTGGTAGTGGGCACACAGAGTCTGTTTGTTATTCTGTCTTTTGTTTGCTTAAATTGTTCCTTAATTTAAATAATATCCTTTATTTTTTGAAAATGCCTGTGTGTAATGCTGAGGTCACATTTGCCTTCTAGGGAAGCTGTTTGCAGCTGGGCACAGAGGTCACCAAGAAAATTTTGCACCTGGAAATTTTGTATCAGCAAGAAGTGGATAGAAAAGGAGAGTGTGGCACACTTTCCCACACTCTGAGGTGCTCTCCAGAAAAACTAAAAAATCAAGAGGAAGATATCTCCAGGGTTAGATCTTTCCTCTGCTTCCTCAGTGGTGCCTAAGGCATCCCCCTCTACCCATGCCCCCATTGTGGTCAGCACCTCCTGGCCTTGATCTAGAAACTGCACTCTCAGAGTTACCCTCTCTCTGGGGAAAGGCAGTCCCAGCACTGCACTTTCAGCATTGGCTGAAAGTCTTGAACAGTTTACTTAGACCTTCTCCCTTTGTTTGGCTAACCCCAGAGAACACGTCAAAGTAAGAGCTGGTAAACCGTGCAGTGTTTAAACATTTTTTTCTTCAAGTGGTAAGACCAAGTGCACATCCCATTTCTACAGGAAGAATTTGAGTTAAGCCCCTGTGATTGCTGAGGGCTAGGGAGGAGGGTAACTTACCCTGAGGGCTGCCAAAACAAGTCCAATCGTTAGGGAAAGATTCTGCACAGAGACTAGCGTATGGACCCCACAGCCATGAAAACTATGGCCTTTTTTTCTGAATTTGAGGCAGTTTTAGAAACAAAAAACAAAAACCCCAGCAGATACTTTTCTGCCAGGTGGCTTTGTTCTCTCACCTCTGGAGAGCTATAAACCATGAAATTTATTTGGGAAGCGGGCACAGCATTAACGAAGACATAGTGTCAATTGCTGTCTGTTAATTGCTCTTCAATATTAGTATGCTTTTGAAATATGCTTCAAAAAATGATGACTAAAAGGCTGAATTTCTAAAAGGAAAAAAATTGTTTTAGGATCAGATCAAGCACATTTATTAAGCATTCACTCATTCATTCATTCATTCATCTACTAACTCTAAAGCACCTACTATGTTCCTGATATAGTTGCCAGGTTCTTAAGTTACCCAGAAGACACAGTGGCCATTTACAAGGAGAGGCATTGGGTAAGGATGTGCTAAGTTTTGTCTCCATTAAATTAAATGGAAAATCAGTTATTATCTAAGCATTTACATAATTACAGGCAGTCATTATCCAGGTTGTTTTCCAAAGGCCAAATTTGCCTCAGTGTGCCTTTGATTACTGAGATGAGGCACCAGTCACATGAAACATCTCTTCAGAACAAAGCATTCCAAAGAAATTATTACACAGGAGGTTTAGCTCAGGAAAAAGGAACAGAGAAATAGCTTGGGGTCCAAAGCTCTTTATCTTGCTTCTCAAGTGCAGTGGTTTAACATTTAAAAGGTTACTTTCTGGAACATTTTTCCCCTGAAAGTTTCTTTCACACATTTGCAGACAGAAATTACAATAGAGTCATGAACATCTTTCACTGTCTGGAGGGGATTTTCTTGCTTTTACTTATGTATTAGATAAAAATAGCATTTTACTTCTCTTCAAGCCTAAGGACAGGATTACATTTAAATCTGGCTCTTTCATTTTAAAATGTGAATTGTTAACTAGGGAGTAATGAGACCCAACCCTTAACCAGGCAGCCCTGGACTTATCCCTGTGTCCATAAATTTCCCAAGTTAAAATGAGCTTCAAAGGTCTGTAAATATGAGGAATGTTACCTCCTTCCCCCTGGCACTTGCAAACATTTTAGTGGTTGTTTTTCCTGGTCAGATCTTGCTGCCTCCAGAGATTTTTTTAAGCTTATTTCTCTCCTTTGTTTCCTGAACTTTTTCTATTAGGCAAGATCAAAACTCCTTTAGATGCCTCCTTGTTCATTTATTGACAATCTAAACCCTACCGAGATATGTTCCCCAGTTATTTTGGACCTCATCAGCAAGTCTGAATCATGTTCTCCAGTTCATAGAAATGCTAAGATTGCAGCAACTTCGCTATAATAAATGTATAAAATGAGGTGATCTGATAGACAAGTTCGCTTAAAAAGAGTATTGACCACTTAGATTTCTGATATTTAAAAAAAAGTAACTATTGGAAAAGTCAAATAAAAAAAAAAGCTAGAGGATTTCTTACATGCATTCCATAAAATCACAGTGTTAATATTTCAGAGCTACAGAGACCCTTGTCGATTATCTAGTATCCTTATTTTGTTATCAAGGAAAGTGAGGCTGCCATACTGTGAAATATATACAGTATTGGTTATCTTCCAGTTTTCCTGGCATACAACTCCTAAAATCCTTGGAATCTTCAAAGTGATAAATAGATTTGTGTGTGCTATTGAGTTGACTGATAGCTTTGGGTTCCTAGGTAGCTTCAGGATGGGGTTCGTCACCAGAAAGACCAAGGCAAGATTAGAGGGTTGGGACTATTAGCCCCGCCCCAAAACCTTGGGAAGGGGAGAAGGGCTGAAGATTATGTTGGTCACCAAAGACCAATGACTTAGTCAATCATGCCTCCCTAATGAAGCTTTCATAAAAATCAAAAAAGGACTAGGTTCTGGCATCTTCCAGGTAGCTCAACCTCCAGATAGTGGAGGCTCCTGGAAGGTGGCTAGAAGGTGGTGTGCCCAGGGAGGGCATGAAAGCTCTGTGCCCCTTCCTTCATGCCTTGCCCTACACATCTCTTCATCTGTATCCTTTGTAACATCCTTTATAACAAACAGGAAAACTTAAGTGTTTCCCTGAGATCTGTGAGCTGCCATAACAAATTAAGTGAACCCGGGAGGGTTGTGAGCACTCCAATGTATAGCTAGTTGGTCAGAAGCACAGATAATACAACCTGGGGCTTGCGATCTGCATGGGAAGGTGTGTGTGTTGCGGGGTGGGGCAGACTTGTGGGTCTGAGCCCTCAACCTGTGGGATCTGACACTCTGTCCAGGTAGATAGCATCAGAATCAAATTGAATTGGAGGACACCCCATTGGTGACCACTGAGGAATTATTTGCTTGCTTGGTGCATGGGAAAAACACCTCCTCAGTTGGGTCACAGGAGTCTTCTGTGTTGGTTGTTGTTAAGTGAGAGAATAGAGGGAATGCTCTGGGTGTGTTTTTCCCCCTCACTTGGCAGGGGGGAATTAAGGTTCCATATGGAATTAAGGTTGCTAATCAATGGACCCTAAAAAAAGGAGAGGATCCTGGGTTGGTGGTGGGCAGTTTTGTGGGACTGAGCCCTCAACCTGTGGGATCCAATGCTGTCTCCATGTAGATAGCATCAGAATTGAACTGAATAAGAGAACACCCAGCTAGTGTCCTCTGCAGGATTGATTGATTGGCTGTGGGTCGGGAGAAATCTCCACAAACTTCTTCATGCCCAGAGGGCACAGAAGTCTTCTGTGTTGATTGTTGTTGAGTGAGAGGACAGGAAAAACACTTTGTTTTTTTTTTTATTCTTTCACTCACAGAAGTCCACGCAGGGGCCCAGAGAAGCAGAAGAGAGGACTTTCCCAATATCACATCAATTGACTTCAGTCTTTCTATTCCTTGCTGCAAGATACTTCTACTAGAGAACAGAAGAAGTCAATATCTAAAGAATGTCCAAAAATAAAAAGTCTTCTTTTAAAATGAGGTCTCGGTACCTCTTCAGGGAAGCCGTCCCTTCACAATTCACAGTTCACAGTTAGGCCTTATTGATCTAAAAAGAACTGAGTTCTTCCTGAGTTTATGGATTTATTATATTCCTATGTTGCCTACACTAGAATGTAAGCTCCAAGAGGACAGGGCTTTGTCTGTTCTGTTCACTGGTGTGCCCCGAGTACCCACCACAGTGCTTGGCCCCCATGTGATGGTCAGAATGAATAAATGAAGGAATGAAATGAAATCTGGCTGTCACCACAGGGACTCAGGACTAACAATAGAAGGAACAAAAATAAGATCTGAAAAAGCTATATGTTTATTACAATAAAAATAATGTACTAAATGGGCATTTTGAGAAACTTCATTTTGTTTCTTTTTGTCCTGGTAATGAGGGCTAAGAAGATCCCAGATATTACTATCTCCCTGGTGTCCCCAAACCTTTACTTATTAAGGTCAGACACCTGTCATTTAACTCATTCATTAATCCATACCTACTAGATATTTTATAATGATATTTTCAATATTAGAATCAAAGGTGCTTAGCTCAGTGTGGTGGTGCATGCCTCTAGTCCCAGCTACTTGGTCAGCTGAGGTGGGAGGATCACTTGAGTTCAGGAGCGAGGCTGCACTGAGCTATGATTATGCCACTGTGCTGCAGCCTGGGTGACCCTGTCTCTAAAAAAAGAAAAAGAAGAAGAAAAAGGATGAAATATGCCAGAGGTGTCAGCCAGTAGAAAGTGAAGCAATGGACTAATATGAGATAATCCACATCATAAATAGTAAACTTTTGACTGTCATGGGTAGGCTGAGTCTAGCCACTGGGATCTTGAGAGGCTACTAGTATTGATGTTTTTTTCCATATGCTTCCAAACAGTGAAAATTCATGCAGTTGCCTGTTCTCCCTCCAGCAGTGACTGTAAAACTTTAATTTGATTTAATTCAAAACAATTTAAGTTATTGAGCATGTACGCAACAAATTATTCTGCTAGGCATTTTAGGAAGAGATATATGACAAGAGCTGAGTTCTGATCAATGTCGGCTGTTTGATGTATTGCCTGCCTGGCACATTGCCTGCAAGATGTCTGTAGCAGGAAATTTTTTATCTTACAGTCATGAGGCTGGAAGGATAGGGGAGGAGCTTTTTCTGTTGGATTAAAACGGAGACACTCAAAGTTCAGTTAATAGAGGACAAAGATGTCAAACCTGAAAAAGAGTTTAATGGGAATAAAGAGACTTCCAATGACCTGCATGGTAAGCGGTTTCAATCCAGAGAAAAATATATTTGAAAAAACAACAAAGTGATGAATAAAGTGGTTTTTAATAAGGTACAAGGGACTTCATGATAGTTTTGTTAACACTTGTTTGTTAAACATAACTTTCAGTGGACAATGTTGATTCTATGTAAGATGAAGACAAGAGGAAAAGGAAGAATATAGAATTTCCAGATGAAGATAAATGTCAAAGAAAGATGAAGCTTTAGACAGATAAAGACAACAAAAAAAGTCATGGGAAGGCCCCGGTGAGAGCTGACTCAGTGAGGGAGACTACACACATGAGGACGTGATAATTGAGTGTGCCGCAACCAGCAGGAAAGGACCTAGAAAAAGAGGAGAAAAAAGGAAACGTATCAAAAAATCTCAACAAGTTGTCTAACCCAAGAACCCAAGACAAATTTTGACAGCTTTGTTGGCTTAAGTTTCTAGCATTTTGTTTTAATTGGTTGAATTAGGTACAAGTAGCTCCATGGGTAGCAAAAACCCACAGGTGATAGAGACAATTTCTACAAAACAAACACGTTGCATTTTGTGGATGATATAACAGACACCTGCCATGTGTTTGTTGTTGGATACAACTCTACAGGAGGCGTAATTCATTTCTAGCAGTGTGGGACCAGTGTATTAATCACAATGCTTTTGGCTGCAGGTAATAGGAAAATCAAATGAAGCAGCTTCAACAATAAGCAGAAAGTGTACTACCTCCCATGGCAGTAGGACAGGAGATGGTAAGGGCTGGATGGGGTGGCTGAAGTTCTGGGATCAGTGAGTTCAGCTGCTTAATGTTGTCAGGATGAGGTAGATCTTTCCACCTATCGGGTCTGCCATCCTCATCATGTGCACTAGCACCCCTCGTCTTCACAAGATTGCAGTGGCAGCTCCAGGCATTACATCCTTACACAATACCAAAAGCCAGAAAAGCAGAGGGCACAGAATCTTCCTGAATCCCCGCTCCCTAGCTCTTTTTAAAAATTAGAATACCTGGTTATTGGGGGAAAAATCATAATGAAAACTGCAATTGCTTATTGCACAACTTACAAAATAATGATTCGATATATAAAATGAATTTGTTTTTTTCTTTATTTTTTTTTTTTAGAGATGAGGTCTCACTATGTTACCCAGGCTGGTCTAGAACTCCTGGACTCAAGCAATCCTTCCACCTCGGCCTCCCAAAGTCCTGGGATTATAGGCGTGAGCCACCATGCCCGACCGTGAAGTGGATTTCATTATATAAGTACAAACAATATAAAAATCCTCTGGATATATCATATATATGTCATTGAGAGAAACTCACACTCCTTAAATCTTGTGTTGCATGTTTTACATTAGACATTTTGGATCTATTTACCAAGGAAGACCACATTTTTAACTATATGTTGTTTTTGCTTACAGTTGCAATCTATCAGAAGCTGTATTCACACAATTAGAGCCTAGTTAAACCTGAGATGAAAACAAAAATCAAGCCATTTCTTACCCCTAGGCTGTTGGAATGGCACTTTTTGTAATAGGAATGGCCCTTCTAATGCTTCACTACACAATCTAATCAAATCTATCAGTCGTGATGAATTAGACCCAGTCCATCTTTCAATCTGTTCTGCTCTGGGCCTGAACATATAGACACAAAACAGTACAGATTTATTAATACAGCATTTTCCCACACCCTAACCCCACAAACCACTTCAAAAGAGAAAATTACATTTTCATGTTTCACTTAAGGAGGCCTGACTACCACACAGGCCTTGGCCGTGAAAGAATACTTTCCTGGGTGGTACATCAAGTTAACGTGAAGCTTAGCAAAGAGTCTATTATGCAGGATAGTAATAACAAATTCTCACATATGTTATGCCTATAGGAAACTATTTTGCTTCTTTTTGTAGATGGAAGGTTGCAAAAATATTTATCTTCTTGCATTTTTTTTTTTTTGGAATGTTTGGTCACTGACAATTTTTACCAATATCTTCCTTTTTTTAGCCCTTAATAGACTCAGTCCATTCCGTCTAGAAAAAACAAAAATTTGATCAGATTATTAAATCTTGAAAGCCTTCTCATTTTTACTATATAAAGAGGTAAGTTTGATATTCATATTCTTTTACAAATGTGGTATAAATGCTATGGATAATATAAGGAAATATTGTCAAATAGAGGTAATCAGAAGAAAGAAACTCTTGTTTAACTTCACAAAACATATATCAAAAAAGAACATGAAACTATAACAATATTTAAGAACTATTTTCTCCCAAATTGTGCTAGCATTTTTGACTCGTTTAGTGATATCAACTGCCAGAAAATAGGTTCAAAGCAGCCTGGGAAAACAGCCTAAGGATAAAAAACGGCTTGCTATTTTCATCTCAAGTTTAACTGGGCTCTAATCGTATAGCGTGGCTTCTGATGGATTGCAACTAGTTCCTTCCTCTAAATCCATCTTCCCACCAGCAATTTTCTCGCTCTCTCATTCGCCACTTGAGGTGATTCATGTAAGTACTTGGTCTGCAGTTGCCCAGGAGGTCATCTTCGCAGTTTGGGAGGCAGCAGCAGGAGAAGGCACAGCCGGTCAGGATAATTGTGGGCACCCATCTGAAGCTGTCAGTCCAGTTATAGATGTGACAGCAGGCTTGGCATGAAGGTTGAAGGTCTGGGTGTACTTCACGGGTGTATTACCAGAAGGATGATCCGGAACACAGCAGCCAGAGCGAGAGGCTCCAGTCACTCCTACGAAGACAAGTGCTTGGGATCCATAGAGGACAGAGAAGCAGAGGATGGAACAGATCTCGAGGGTGACAGAGCCACAGAGGAGCATAGCAGCTGCTCTTCACCATTTCTTCCCCCATGAGACCCTGGCGGCCGCACTTGTGGGAGTGTCTCCACTCCAGCGAGGATGTGCGGATGTGGTCATTCACCTGCAGCCAGTCCCCACCAGCCAGTGTGATGATGTCAAAGGCGATGGAACAGAGCAGGAGCCTCGCCAGGCCCTGGTCCATAATCGGCTCGCGTGGCAGCAGAGAGCCGGGTGAAGTACCTTTATAAAGAGAACCTGAGCAGAAGCTTCCACATCTTATTTAAAAAATGTTTTAGGTTAATTTTGTTTTTATTTTTAGTTTTAGTTTTGCTCTGTTACCCAGACTGGAATGCAGTGGCATGATCTTGGTTCAAGGCAACCTCTGCCTCCTGGGTTCAAGTGATTCTCCCACCTCAGCCTCCTGAGTAGCTGGGATTTCAGGCACCCGCCACCATGCCCAACTAATTTTTGTGTTTTTTGTAGAGGCAGGATTTCACCATGTTGGCTAGACTGGTCTCGAACTCCTGATCTCAAGTGATCTGGCTGCCTTGGCCTCCCAAAGTGCTGGAATTACAGGCGTGAGCCACCACACCTGGCCCAGACCCTCACACCTTAGACTGGCAAGAATCTTATCAAATGCCATTTTCAAACCAATCAGTGACAGGAGTCGAAATCCCAATTGGTTTAGATTAATCAAGATGTATCCCCATGAGGCTGGGAAGGTTCAGCCTCCCCTAAAGGAGGCTGAATAAAATAAAATCAGGGTTTTGTGAGAAAAGAAGCAGAGTCAGGGAGAAGAGCTGTTGTGCAGGCAATCAACGGTGACTGCCATAACCCTCCTCTCTTAATTTGCACACAGTAATATTCACTCTTCGTGGTTTATATGGCTTTAAGGTTTTGACAAATTCATACAGTTGTGTGATCAGCATCACTACAATCAAGACAGAGAAAGGCATAGGGTGAAAGAGAGTGGATAGGTTTATGCTCAATCAGCATGGATTTACTACTGTGGTAGAAACAAGTTAGAGGGAGGACAGAGTCGTGGTTCTTACACGTTTGTATGAACAAACTTCCAGGAGGGTGAGCAAGCAATGTATAAGTCTAATATAGGGAGCTACAGACAGCATATTATCAGGGTTTGAAGAAGCGAGAGGTTCCCACTCTGGAGCTGTGGCCTGCCGTGTCCTTATGACTATTTGTGGCTCCCAGGACCCCTTGCTCAGGTGACCATTCCAGACGCCCATCTCTGGTTGCTGTGCGGTAGTTGCCCTGATGGTTCCTTTTGATCCCATGGGCTCACATTCCTTGCTTTATTCTGCCCATCCTTCTTGCCAACCCTCAGCTAGACAGCCTGAGGGTATTCAAGTCCTCTGTCCAGATTCAGGACATGTTCCCATTCCAAAGAGGAAGGCTGAGTCTGCAGAGAGCCTTACTCCAGGCAGGACTGACTGGCTTCAGGATGGTGTGGTGGGAGCTTGGGTGGCCTTTTCATCGTTATTGTGGCAGGTGGATTGTGCTGATGAACAGATATGGTCACTGTGTTTGAACAGAACAGACTGCTTGGACACAACAAAGAATCTAGTAAAATAAGATAATAATTATAATAAGGACAGCAAACACGGTTAGCTAACATTTACAAACCAAAAAGACTGTCCAGCCAGACCAGCTTTTGAGCCCTGTTCTACAATACTTACAGTGTTTAGAGTCCCATGAATGCTCAACTGTGGCTAAAACAACAGTCATCTAACTTGAGTTGCTTTCTTCCAGGGGGCTGGCGCCAATGCTTGTCTTTACTGCCCAGGGCCAGGGCTTGTTCGTAGAGTGCCTTTGTGCAAAGTGGAAAAAGTCTCCCCACTTCTCACGATGCTTTATTTCCATCTCTTGGGAAATTGTTATAATTTCCTGTAAAATTGTAATAGTCAATATCTAGATCCTTGATGCATAAACTTTGAATGGTGCTTCTTAGGGTTGTACAGTGTGCAACCAGCACAGCTGTAAAC
The DNA here is from genome assembly GCF_000951035.1 of Colobus angolensis palliatus. Classification (NCBI taxonomy): domain Eukaryota; kingdom Metazoa; phylum Chordata; class Mammalia; order Primates; family Cercopithecidae; genus Colobus; species Colobus angolensis. The sequence goes on along the minus strand of NW_012119598.1, from coordinate 17,105,364 downwards.
ATAGCCTCTGGACCCAGTTGTTTTGAGGATGAGAATAAGTCCCATTGTCTCCGAAATGTAGCCAGTCTGGGTCAGTGGTTGGAGGATGCCTGGCAGCCTATTAAGGTATTCAATCAACATTTACGGAGTGGTTACTATATTCTGGGCACAGTGTTTAGTGCTTTATGGCATTATCTCATTTCATCTTCACAAAATGACCAGGAACAGGTATTATCTTTATTCCTGTTTTACAGATGAGGAAGTCAAAGTTTAGAGAGCTTATTCGACTTGTCCCAGTTCACAAGGTTTGTGAAAGAGCTTACCTAGAATCCTGATGGAGTTGATACTAACGTGACCACTCTGCTTCCTGCATATTTGCCTTGAATATACTGTATAGATGTATATCAATCCTGTTGGTATTGATGGTAATTCTTAGGGATATTCATATTTTCGTATCTCTTTGTTTTCATATCTATCTGAAGGGTTTCTCAGGAAAAAAAGAAAGAGGCAGCTCTGTGATACTTAAGGTGCTGCAAAAGATGATGATGCAAACACATTAAAATGGCAAATATTGAGAAAAATTTCAGTCTTTTTGGACCAAATGACTGAAGACCACACAAGTAACCGCTTCAGCAATAGAGATGAATTGCATGGTGCTTCTTGCTTCAGTGCGGGGAGGTGGGGACAGTGTGCTTTTGCTCAATTAAGAGGATCAGCCCTTCAAATTAGAAGCCTGTTGGCAACGATTCACGCCTGAGAGCCTGAGCTTTCACAACAATAATCCTTAGGCTCTTTGGAGAGGTGACACGGCAGCTTCCTCCAGAGCACATGCCAAAGAGGAACCTAGTGGCCAAAGACCATGTTGTTCTTTCTTTTTGGGGTTCTGTAGTCATGGGAGCATGGCTTTTGGCCCAATAAAACACTCCTGCTGAAATCCTGCTCTCCTCTCTTCTTCTTCGAGGAAGCTGATTAAAGTGAATGAAGAATGAACAATTTTGCTCAACAGCTTTTTGTTTGGTTTTCTTACATGAAGGATTCTTAATTTAACAGGTTTCCTTCCTAATTAGATTTAGCAATTAGGGCTGCCCATTAACCTAGGGGTTTCCTGTATGAGTCTCAGGTCCCATCATGTCTGCCTGGCTTATAGCACCACAGCTGTGTAACTGGCAGTTAAATCCATGTCTTCTGTTCAAAGCAGAGGAGATGTACATAGCCAAACCCAGGTGGCCAGCTCTTCAATCCGGTCAGATTCAAGAAGCATGTGCAAAGCACTTCGCCAGCCACTCTGAGGTGATGAAGAGATGAGCAAGACAGTCTGGGATCTCTAGGCTCCCATTCATCTATTTATTTAGCAAATATTTATTGAGCCTTTACTATCTGCTAGGCACTGTTCTAGGCATTGGGGATGCAGTAATAAACAAAGCATACAAAATTTTTGTACTTTCTGGAAGAGGAGACAGACAATACAAAATACATAAATAAATGTATAGTATGCCAGATAATGATAAATGCTATGAAGGAACTATTGTAATCTAAGCATATGCATGAAACACACATACACACCTCTGATGGTATGTGTTGGTGCAAAGTGCTATGGTATTACAATGGAGGAAGAAATTGATTTTGCATGGAAGAATTTGGCAAGTAGTGAGATTTAAGCTGGTCCCTGAAGAAAGTTCAGGTCAAGTGAATATCGCTGCAGTGCAGGGAAGCAAGAGAAAAGCGCTCCCTAAGCATCTGAAACATTTCAGCAAAAGTCCAGGAGTGAGAAGAGAGGGGGATGCAAAGCACATTCGGGGAGCTGAGTAACTGATGCCAGCCTCAACAGTGGGTGGAATGGCAGGTGGGACAGGGACCTGAGATGGAAAGTTATGTAGATGTTAAGTGATGAAAGAGTTTTACTGCCAGGCTGAGGTGTATGAGTTGAACTCTGCATGCCATGGGGAGTTACTGAGTGTTTTGTGCAGGGAATGTCCTGAGCAGATGTGCTTACAGATGCAAGACTGGCAGAAGAAATGCTTATCCATGTGTAGGGAGACACTTGGAATGGTGCTGGCCCTTGTGGCTGGCATCTAGGGCATTGAGGCAAGGACAGTCTTTGGTTTTCATTAGGTAACAGGTGGCATTGTCTTATTACTCAGATTATTCAAGATAACAAGCTACATCTGCTTTCCCTGGACATTTGCATTCAAATGTGATCGTTCCTTTATTCCCAAGCCACGGATATTCAAGTTCTAGGACAGTAAACTGAGGCTCTACCAGATAGACTTATCCTCCTTTTACAGCTGTACTTGAGCAACTTGGGTGCCCCAGAACTTTATCTCTATGGATAACTTGTAATTGATTTCTTGCATAAAGCCTCAGTAAGGCCTGCAGTAAGAGGTGCAGCTTGTGTCTTCCTTCTCTTGACAAATTGCATAGAGATGGTCAGAGAAATTTTGGAAAGAATCCCACCACCTTCACTCTCCTGCCATTGAAATTTACCCTCATGGTTCGTAAGTAATGCAGAGCCATAAAGAGAAGAGAAGCAGCAAATATGTTAATTTCACATGTTTATTTTACTGTTGATAGGGACAGGAGACTGAGAAATTCTGGGCAGAAGAGGGCAAGTCCCTGGTGAGGGCCCCACCCTCAAGCTGAAAAGCCCAATACCATGGCCCAAAGTGAGAGTTGACATCTCTGTTTTCTGGCTGGAATTTTGCCTTTTCTAAAACCACCCATTGCCTACCCTGCCCCCAGTCTTGTGCCCATAAAACCCCCAGGCTCAGCTGTCAGAAGGAGGAGAAGCAGCTGGATGTTGGAGAGAAGCAGCTTGACATCAGAGAGACAGCTTGACAGCATAGCTTCCTGCTCCATCCCCTTTCAGCTTCCCTTCATCACTTTCATTGGCAATAAAATCCTCCACATTCACCACTCTTCAATTTGTTCATGCTACCTGATTTTTTCCTGGACACTGAACAAGAGATCAGGTGCCACAGGTGCAGATACCAAAGGCTGTCACACTGACCTTCTGCCCTTGCTAGTGGAAAGCAACTACCTCATTCAAAAAGGCAGAGGGCCCACTGAGCTGTTTAATACTTAAGCTGTCTGTGGACAGCATCACAGGTTCTCCCCTCTAGATGCTGCCACAGGACCCACACAAAGTTTTGTTCCTGCTGGTGCCTGAAAGCACTCACCCCGGTTCCTGCACCCACTCACCTGTGTGTTCCCTCCCGCGAGGGGCTGAGAGCAATGGGTTCGAGTGAGTGGAGTTCGCCCTGCTGGTGCCGAAGCAGCTGGCTAGCTCCAGCACCTGCACTCCAGTTCCCACCTGCAAAGGGGTCAGGGAAATTTCCTGCTTCACTGTCATCTCCCCATAGACTTCCCCTTTGCTAACTCAGCCAACAAAGATACTTGGTTGACCTACATTCACAGAAAAGTGTTTTTCATTCCCTTGTTCTTTCTCTTCTTCCACTTTGTCCTTCCTTTAGTCATTAGGTTCATTCTTCTGCCCCTCCCTCTGTTACTGTTTATTGTGTCTGGAAGGGAGGAACAGAGATGCTTAAGTTAGGGGGTTTTAGGTATTTTTTTGCCACATTTCCTATATAATGAGAATATTTCCTCAAAGCCTTGAGCGAAATATCCATTTCTCAGAATTGCTTTGTGGAGTTGGCTCTGGTCTTTTGGCCAGATTCCTGGTGGGTGTGGGCCTGGAACAGGAGCTGCCCTTGGGGGTCCGCTGCACAGCTGAAGGATGTGCATGCATTCTCTGCCTCCCTGCTAAGGCCTGACTGGCCTACAGCTCTTGTTCTCTCCCCAGGGCTTAGTGGTGGAAATTCGAAGCTGGGAGGAGAAGGGCCAGTAAGGAGATGAGTAATAACATGGAAACTCTGAAACCGCAAAGGCTTGCCAGGACTGAAGTCCTTCAGTTGTTTTCTATAGTCCTTTCAGTCAGTCAAAAAGAGCACTGGAGATCCCAGAATTGTCATCCCATTTGATTTACCTATCTGCCTTCTAGCTGTTTATTTAAGGTGTTTTCCCCATAAAAATGCATGGTAATTAATGTATACACATACATTGCTGTACTAGGCTGGGATGGGGCTGCCCAAAGGGGGAAGGGAAAAGAGGCCTCGCTCATGAGGACTGGTGCAATCAAAGGTTGTGCCCTCAAACTCCAGGGCACTAGTGGAGAGGGTCTGGGCTGTTAGTCACACTCCTTAAAAGCAAAGCAAAACAAAAACAAAGAGAACAAGTGTACTGGCCATTTCATCCCTTCAGCTGGTCTGTGGTAAGGTAAACCTTTTGAAGCATCCCGGGCCACGTGCAAGGCTGCCCCTCAGAAGCAGTGCTGTGGGTTGGGCGGGGGTGGGGAACACTTGGAGACCTGTATGTGACTCCTGGCTTTCCTCTTTCCAGCTCTGTGACCTTGATCAAGTCACTCCAGCTCTCTGTGCCTCAGGTCCTCATCTGTAAAATGAGGCCAAGGAGAATCTCTGCTTCATAAACATGTTATGAGAATGAAATGAACCAATTCCCATCAAACCTTTAGAACCACCCGCTCAGGGACTCCACCAAAGATCCTTAAGTACAGCATGTAAATTTAGGTTAAATACCAGAGGGGAGAAGGGAGGCATGACTTCTTCTTAAAAGGAGAAAGATGGCATGTTCCCGTAGTCGCAGCTACTCGAGAGGCTGAGGTCTGGGAGTTTGAGGCCAGCTTGGACAACAGAGCAAGACTCCCCCATCTCCTTAAAAAAAAAAAGAAAAATTAATTTTTTTAAAGGGGAAAGAGCTTTCAAACATAGAGGTGATATGAAGAGGAAAAAGCTCTCTAGCATCTATTACTGAAGTAGAGGTGGGGCTCATGGCTCCCAAAGACACAAGCACAGGGCTATGGCTTACCCTTTGTCCTGCAGTGAGGGAAGAGAAGAGAGGGTGCTCGGAGGGATTTATAAAGCTGTTTTAATAGTTTGCTTTTCTAGTATAATTGTTCATTCGTGTAAGTTACACTTGCATTTAGAAGAGCCCATATAATATCTAAAGACCAGGAAAATCATGGCGATACAGTTGTAGGGCCTTGGGCTTGAACAGGTAACCCGAGTGCCATTTCAGAACGTGCTGCCTGGGTCTAGGGGTGTCATACCTCATGTGTAGGGATGACCTTTTGAGAAGCTTAGACGCAGCAGCTTTGCCTGGCTCGCGTGCTCTCTCCCCTAATTCTTGCACACACACTCTCCCGGCCTGCATCAGCAGCAGCCTCCAGCGTTGAACACAAAGGACTTTTGTTGTGTGTAATTATTTATAAAGCTGGCCCATTTCCATTATGAATAATCATGATAGTGGGGATGAAGGAGAACGGTAACTCCACATTTGGAACTACTAAAAGGCTATGATTCATTTTTGGTCTCTTTATTAAGAAGCCTATCTCAGATAATTTGCAGCAAAGTTTTACCCTGGAGCAAGTTTCCTTAGTCATGTTAAATTCATGGGGAAAATCCTCCTAGGATTTAGAACTGAAAAATAACTTTAATAATGGAAACGCTGATGTAAAGAGCACGGGAAGGCAGCATGTTCTAACCATTTAGGGAAAAAATGGGTAAGATGTTACTAATAAGCTGTGCTATATTTTTATCCTTCTGTTTTCTTCATCTGAAAGAATGTGGAGACGAGCTTTTAAATTCTAAATGATTACCTGACAGCTCCCATCTCTAGGGTACATTACTAGCAATGGTTTTATTTTGCTATTACCTTTACTTTACTAAAATCTCAGAGGACACAGGCTCGGCAGAGCCCAGGCCAGGAAGTAAGATCTATGGACAAGAGACAAGAGTGCAGTGAACAGAACTGAGGAACCCAGCACTTCTTGATTCCCTTTTATGATCTTTGTGGACACTGACCTCATCAGTAGGGCTGGGAGTAGGGGTTACCAGGGCCTCTAGCACCTTCCTGGATAAGACCCCAACCTAACTTCCCAACTCCATCTCCCATTATTTCATCCCAACCCCTCCAACCACATACCCTGTATTTCAGTCATGCCAGACTGCCCACTGGTCCCCAAATATGCTACATTTTTGAACTGGCTCCTTCCACCCACCTTCCCTACCTGGCAAGCTCTGGCTTACCTTCCAAGACTCCTCTCCAATGCAACTTTCCTCCAGGACACCTTCCAACCTGCAGCAGAGCGAGTGGCATCTTCTGCTCTTCCATAGTACCTGATACCTGCTTCGATTGTGGGAACTTACTAGAGTGGAATTATTAGTTTACAGCCTCAACTGCCCTTGGATTCCCAGAGCAGGTAAGAACTACATCTCAGATACCTGTACCATGCAGCCCAGGGTTTCTAAACAGCAGCAATATTGATGTTTTGGGCTGGAAATTTCAATATTCTTTGCTGTGGGGGGTGTTATTCTGTGCATTGCAAGAGGTTTAGCAGCATTCGGGCCCTCTACCCACTAAATGCCAGTAGCCACCTACCCGCATTGCGACCCTTGAAGAACATCTCCAGATAGTGCTCAGTGCTTCCTGGGGGCCAATATTGCCCCTGATCCAGAACCACTGCCCTAGCCCTAACAGAGAGCCTGATATATTCTAGGTATGTAATGTGCACTGCTCTTGCTGAATTAGTAAATCAATGCCCAAGTTAAGGAATAAAAGCCCACATGAATCAAATGTATAAACACCTTACTGTAGCTTTTACGCATGTATCAAAGCAAAGCTGAAATCTTTATTCCAGCAGTCACGTCTCTTCATGAACTGGCTCTACTTCTGTCCTCTCTCTTACCCTTTGTTCCTCGCCTGTGGGCTCTTTTGCATTCTCATGCTTTCCCTTTCCATCAATCCAAATCCTGTACTTACTTCAAGACAAAGAACAACTTATCCACTTTAAAAAGTACTCCCCCATTCACTGGCACCCCTTCATATAAGAATACATATATAATACACATATATCTATATATTCATTCGTTTTGGTTTTAGAACTGCTTATCTTTTTGTTTCACAGATACCTTCTCCTCAACTAGAAGAATCGCTCCTTGATAGAAAAAGGAGCTTACCCCTTTAAGTTTTTCTTGCCCTTAGCACTATGGCAAGCTTTATGAACAACAGATGTTTAGCTTTTGCTTAAAGCGTATTTTTTCTTTGAGGTCTGTTCAATCTGTATCATTTGTGTGGTCCTGACATAGTTTTGTTTTGAAGAGGCATAGGGCTAACTCTTTAATATCCTGCAGTTTTTAAATAAATGAATTTCAAGAAGATTCTGCAGATATGAATAAAAGTAATTTGCAATGTTTTGGAATGTCTATGAGAAGGCACTCAATGTGATAAGCAGTGAGAAAGACAAGAATGATTGTGCTTTTGTCTTAAATTCGGATTGTGCTTAAATTCCACTTAGGTACCTTTCCCCATCGCTTGGCCAGACGGTATTAAAAATTTCAACTTTCCTAATTTATTATTGGTTCTCTAAACACACCAACATCCCTGGACCCCTCCTTCTTCAGGCGCACATGCAAATGCAGTGACGTGTGCACGCATTTTTTGTTTTTCTTTTTTTTCTTGAAACTGAGTCTCACTCTGTTGCCCAGCCTGGAGTGCAGTGGCGAGTTCTTGGCTCGCTGCAAGCTCCGCCTCTCGGGTTCACACCATTCTCCTGCCTCAGCCTCCCAAGTTGCTGGGACTACAGGTGCCCGCCACCATGCCTGGCTGATTTTTTGTATTTTTTTAGTAGAGACGGGGTTTCACTGTGTTAGCCAGGATGGTCTCGATCTTCTGACCTCATGATCCACCTGCCTCGACCTCCCAAAGTGCTGGGGTTACAGGCGTGAACCACCGCTGCACTTTCTTTAATGCTTGTGTTTGGAAATTTCCCCACACTTCTGTTCTACAGGACATACCTTTTTTCTCATGTTCTTCAAAGAGCTAATGCGTCTACCCATGTGTGCTCTCCTGTGGGGCTTCTGATACTTGGTGTTCAATGGCAGAGTTAAGAGGAACCTCCCCTCAGAACTTCCCAGCGTTGCATGAGCTCATCTTGTGACAAGATAAATATACAGTAAACATACTGGAATGGGGTAGGATGCGAATAACTCTCTAGTTTCATCACTGATTTTTGAAACCCTTAATAAAAAGACCAAAGAATGCTTTTGTTCAAGTCCCATAAATTTTACCTTTGGCAGATCAAAGACCTGTTGAGTCTTCAGTTTCTCCAGTGTTCCAAAGATCCAGGCTCTTCATTTATTCCTCTCGTCCCCTTAGCTGAATCTTCGTTCACCCTCGCTTCTCGAACCCCTGGCCTTAAGCAATCCTTTCGTCTCAGCCTCTGAGTAGCTGGGACTACAAGCTTGCACCACTGTAGTACATAGGAGAGGCCCTCCTCTCCTCTATGCCTACCCAGGGCCTCGAATTTAAAGCACAAAATCTTTGTTCAACTCCCACCTATGAGTGAGAACATTGATTTTGTGTTTTAAACGGGAGGCCCTGGGTAGGTGTAGAGGAGAGGAGGGCCTCTCCTATGTACTGGAGTGGTGCATGCTTGGAAGGGGAACATCACACACCTGGGCCTGTTGTGGGGTAGGAGGAGGGGAGGGATAGCATTAGGAGATACACCTAATGTAAATGACGAGTTCATGGGTGCAGCACACCAACATGGCACATGTACACATATGTAACAAACCTGCATGTTGTGCACATGTACCCTGGAACTTAAAGTATAATAAAAAAGAAAAAAAAAAAACCCACAAAATCAAAACACTTCTCGTGGCCCTGATTTCTCTTATGGTACCATCTCCTTGACTTACCACTTCTGCATCCTCACCTCACATCTGTACTCAGCTCACTACAATCTGGTAACCTTGTAGTATCCCCTCACTTCTGAACATGCATCCACTCTTTCTTAAGCCCTGACACTTCCTCATACTGCCACATGTTATGGCTTTCTTGGTACTCCCCCTCCTTGACCCTGCAGCAGTCCTAACACAGCTGACCACCTCTTTGCAGCTGCCTCCTGGCTTAGCTTTCTGCCCCTCGTTATCCCTATCCCATTGCCGGTTCTTTCTCAAATACCTTCATCATCTCACTGTTCACTTTAGATGTGGGTCCTTGACACACGCTCAGCTTCATTCTTTCCCCCCTTTCACACTCCTATAGATGACTTCTAAGTTGTCATGACTTCAAATATCAATGAAATGTAATGGCCACCACATGTTTCTCTTTATCTTCATCATCCTCTGGAAGTTCCAACCCAAACTTTCAACTGCCTCCAGGTTTGCCCATCACCAGGCATCTCAAATGCGTGGCCAAACCCTGTTGCAATTTCCTTTCTACCTTCAGGACTTGCTCCCTTTTTTGTTTCTCCATTAAAGGCTATCTATTCCAAGCCAGAAACAGGATTTTCTTATGACTTGTCTCTCTCGGTAATGCTGACCATATTTCTAAAGTATTTTGACTCTGTCTCATTCTTTTCATGTTGACAGATGGTCAAAAATTGAGTTCTCTGCCACTGTTATCTTCCTACTCTTGGACCTCTTCTCTGTGCGAGAACCAGATCTTATTGCCACCCTGTCCCAAAAGTTCCTTGTTCTGAAGGCAGTGGAGAACCGTGTCCACGTTAAACCAGGAATTCAAGATTCCCCACCACTGTGACTCTACTTCACATGTTCCTTCAGAGCCCAATTTCTTACCCCTTCACTGACATGCAGGGGGTGGGCCAGCCCCAGCAGACTGTGCTCCAACCCTGGCATGGGCTATGCACTTTTTCCAACTAGAATGTCAAGGCTCTACTCAGTGATCTTTCTTGTGAAGCACCTTTACCCTTGGCTCCTAAGCAGAATGAATCCCTGCCTCTTGTGCCTCCACTGCACTTCCCTTCTAGTTCTGTGATGCCACCATGTAATACAGTGGTTTTCATGTTAGTCACTGAGCTTAAGTGGTCTAGTGGGGTGAACAATATGTAATCTATCTATTTGTCGGCCTGTCATCCATCCATCCCTCCATCAACCTGGCTAGCATTTTGAGACTGGTATGCCTGATGCCAATATTCTTGGATTCTGAGTATTATCTAACTTCCATGCAGAGACAAAAGCACATGTTACAGGCTAAGTACATGATACAGGCATCCAGAATCATTTATGTCTTGATGACTGTTACATTTCCAGGGGTCAATAACTTAGTAGGTTTCAATAAATGTGTTGAATGAACAAATGAGTTAATTCCTGGAAATTAATGGAAGATTGACTTAGGTTATAGGCATAGTAAAAACAAATCCCCCGCCTCTAATTAAACAAAATAAATTTACTTCCTCCAAGTGCTACAGATAATGATCACTTATATATATTATGTACAATATTCTCTACTCCAAAATGTATTTCTGGAGAAACAGATGATCATGCACTGCCAAGCATAGAGCAGTTAGGGCCTAGCAAGAGTAGACCAGCAGTCCTGCGGGAATACAGTCTGAGCTTCTGTAGCCCGAGGCCCTTACTGCCATGACCTAGGCCACTCCCCTGTCTTGAGTAGGCCACACACCAGCAGCACAAGCACCAGCTGGGTTTTTTCATTGTTAACCTCCAACTTTGCCACTTCCTTCCTTCTCCAATAGCTTCCAGTACTTTTCCTAAGTTTTTCTTTTCATCTGCTTATGTACATGACCCCATTTTCTACTACATTACAACCCAACCACCCAAAAACATAAGTAAGAGAGTAACTAGGTGAAGTGAGCTCCATTAGAACCAATACCCTAAATATTTTCAAATTTTCTTGAAAAAAAAGAAAAAAGACTATACTCTCAAGGATCATTTCTATAGTTTGTTACTAGAGAAGTTTCTCTGAATTTGTAGAGCACTGAAATTATTAAAAAAAAAAAAAAATTCCAGGTAGGAGCAAATTAGATACCAACTGTGATGTTACCCCTTGCTTATTTCTTTGAAATGAAATAAAACTGGCTTAAATGACAATAACTATGACAATACACACATCCATGTTTGCTTTGAAGTCTTTATTATCCTGAATATAAAAAGACAGAGTCCTCTAGGATATAACAGAGTTCTTTACGTGGAAACATTATTTTTTTACAAGTGAAAAAATAAATACCTCTTGGAATAAAGGCTTATATGCTAATATGTGCCATAAAAAAGTAGAGTTTTAATATTTGACAAAATGTCTGTGCAAAGAAACAAATGCATAAACACATTACTGCTACATTAAGGCAATATGAAAAGTATACTCAGAAATCTCAGTAAAGTGACAGTGTAGGTTTCTAGCTTTACCTCAGCTAGTATTGCACCCGATAAGGTCACCTAGGTCTCCCGACATCCCAGAAAACCTGCTAGCTGACCAGCTTCCAAAATGCCCAAGTGGGAGTGGAGAACATGTTTAAGAATACAGAAGCAAAAAGAACCAAAACCCCTTTGAAACATACAGAGGGGACAACCCAAAGTTAATACTTAAGCAGTTACTTTACAACAAAACCTCCACCCACCCCTACCCCCCCAAAAAAACAAAACACAGAAAAGGACACAATATCTAAATACTTCTGGTAAGGCTATAAAAGGCTTGACAGTTCAAGCAAAGCAACACCAGTGGGTGAAGCTGGGATCGAGTGCTTGGGAGGAGTGATGAGTTAACTACCCTCAGTTGTACACCATGAGACTCCGTCTCTCACTCAGCAAACTCTGCTTTCCCTTCCCAAGGAGAGTGCTCTCTGTTTTCAGTCCGAAATAAAATATTCCACCAGCTCAGAAGGCCTGGGGAGTCCTTGACTACTCCACAGTAATCTTATAACAAAATTGGTAGTATTTTATAATCGAAAGGCTTGTGGGGGTAGGGATAGAGGGAGCGTAAAGGAATAGGGAGCCACCCACATTGAGTGAGCTGCTTTTTACTAGCCACACTGGTTTAGATCTGACATCGTCAACTTTTTAAAAGTCACAGAATTGATTTGTAAATCTGTTTGCCTTCCAATCATTCCTGATCAAGTTATAAAGACAGAAATGACATTAAAACGATGACTTACGGAAAACTTTCCTATTAAACATGGTTGGAGCTCCATGACCATACAAAAAGAACAAAATTCTTAAAAGTAATTCTTACAAAATCTGCTGCCGGTAGGAAACTTACCTCGGGATACATTAAGGAGACTTACAACATCATTTCCTAAAAGGTACCCAACTTTTTGGCTATGTTGCCACTTCACTGACATCAAAGACTTTACCTATTCCTTTACTTGATCATAAAAAAAATCAACACCCAAGGAACGTGTCTGTGTCCCAGAGCTCCTCCTGGTCCCCACCAGTGCAGTTGTTGACTCTACACATGGATATGTTTTTGCAGTGAGGAGTAGCTGTGTTATTTTTCTTTTTTCTTTCTTTCTTTTTTTTTTTTTTTAACATCGCGTGGCAGATGGGTGTTGGAGTAATTACTTTCTCCACAATCTATCATTTTTATAGTTTATAATAGTGCAGTTCATGGAAACATGGCAAGTCCAATAAAAGCACAACAGATTAGATTACAGTCAGATTGAGAAGACTGGTGTGGGTCGGCAGATAGACGTGCTGGACGTGCTCCACATGCGACCTGCAGACGGGACATGACTGGAAAAGAAAAGCCAACAGTCTCTGTTAGCACGCAAGCCGTGGTGGGGTCCTGTGGATCTGCGTGCACCCCTGGTCTCTAGTGCATTTAATTTTCTAAATCAATTGTGATCACAGTGATTTCTAGCTTTCAAATGGTAGAGATCTTTGCTGTCTCACAAGTTTGAAAGTTTATACTTTATAAGGGCTTAAAAATAAGTATTATGAAATAATATAAACTGTAGGAAATTAATTATATTTTTAGTCAAACGCTAAACAAAGTACATTGAGTAAAGCAATTACTGAAGACGTCTTTCTGTGCAGAATGTGGTCTCTATGTGAGTAGACTGTAACACTTCAGGCAGCAATGCAGGAGACCTTCTTGAAATTGTGTGTCCTTAGCTCAGCTGACTGACTCAGGCCAACATTCCTGGGCTGATGCCCGCATGGCCAGGGAGGGTGGCTCTGCTCCTAGCCGTAGGTGGCAGCTCCACATTCCTGGCTGACTTCTCAGAAAGTCCGTGCCCATCATCAGCCCTCAGGAGAGACTTATGGATGAGAGTTAGACTAGGTGGGCAGAAAAAGACAAGCCTATGACTGCTTCTGGGGAAAGGACACAGGGGTCGTTTGGTCTTATTAGCTCTGAAATTAGCAGCTTCTGAAGGACTAAGTATTATTTAGGACCAGTTTTACATAAAACCATAGTGACATTTGGCAAACACACCTGAGAAATAAAAACAAATTGAAAAAACTTATTATAAGAGGAAATTTAAAATTCTTCTTCATGCAAGAAAGGAAGAAAACTATATGCAAGTTCTCTTTTTTTTGTTGTTAATATTAAAATTAGTTTGACTTGCTAATAACAGTCCACCCATTTGCCCTTGAGGCATTTGCAATCATAAAAGGAAATTAATCACCAATAATATCACAGAGTCAACAACCCATCCATGGATAATTAAGAAGTATTCTTTCCCAAATATCTTAAGTAATAAAAACCATCCTCCTATGTGTCAGAAAAAGGGAGGCAACTTGAAATAGAGGAAGCAGCCCTGGGCCAGGCCTCAGGAAGCTTGGATTCTAGTCCTCAGGTCAGCTGCTAACTAGGTACGTTACCCAGGAATCTAAGCCTCATTTTCAGAACTTGAAAACACTCTATAAGTTGGAGTAATTATGTTGTTGAAAATAGTACACTAATCTAAAATGTTTCTAAAGGCCAATACCTTTTAGGTCACCAAGTACAAAGACCCTTTCCGGGTGAAGACGGGCATTCCCCGTCGGTGCATGAGCAAGCCAGTACCTGGCTCCTACTCCCCATTAAGAGGAGGGATAGGTGAGGCTGCAGGCAAAAGCGGGCAGCTGACTCCCCTACCTGTAGCTGGCTGGCGCAGCTCTCACAGCACACAGTATGGCCACAGGGACAGAAGGTGGAGTTGATCTCCTCCTCGCAGCACACCATGCACAGCATGGCTTCCTTCAGCTTGCGCAGCTTCTCCTGCAGCGCCCGGGTCTGCTGGCAGCTGAGGCCCTCACAGCTGCTGCAGTTCATGCTGCTTTCTGAGGACTTCAGAGGCGAGTGTGAAGGGCTCTGGTTGCTTCTTGAAACGAGGTCCACAACACCAGCATTGTACAGAGCCCTCCTGGCATGGTCATACGCCTCCTTTGATGTTCTTTTAATATCAAAGACATATTTCTTGCCAAGGTTAATGTTTTCATTCAGAAACAGAGATGCCAAGTGGCCCTTCAAGTCACGGCTATACTGCATCATGACGGCGCTGGTCACTGTGTCACACCTGCAAAGCAAGATTGAACATCTACTTTAACACCAAAGAGCCCGGCAGCCCCCTTATTCGCTGTTGTCAACAAGAACAAGCAGATGTTTCATATTCTTGTCTGCACGTATGAAAGTAAGTCCTTCCAGTTTTACGTCTGGTAGATATTCTCAGTGATTACACCTCTGTTTCCCTAACGTCTCCTAATATTATTGTTTCCATAAAGCAGTAAATACAGAGGGCAGTGAGCACATACCCCCTCCCCAGGACAGATGCTACTGAGTCAAGTTGCTTATGGAAGAAGAAGGGCATCTGCCTTGACGTCTTGGCTTTTATGTTAGAAATGTCTACAAATATTCCATTCCGTTTCACAAGTTGGATATCTATTTTAACATAAAAAAAGTTTCAAGATGCCTACGACTTAAATTTCTTAACTTTAATTGTCCAAATACCTGAGTCCAATCACAACTTGGCTTCAAAGTACCCTCTGAAATGAGGGGATCAATATTGTTATTTAAAAATCCTTTCGTACACACTGAGGATTCAGGATAGCAGCTCTGCCAGAAAGAAAAGATGACCTGTGCTATCCCTCTCCTCGGCAATGGAGCAGGCCCACCCACTCAGGGTTACCTTTAGGGTCGTCAAACTTGGCTTTGAACCTGAGTGCTAGACTAAGTAAATATTTATCCTCCCAGTTCCCTCATCTTTAACATTAGGGTAATAATACTTAACCTCTTAGGGTTGTTGTATTGATTAAATAGGCGCAGAAATCTAACACACTTTGTGTCTAGATTAACGGCATAAGGAAATACGGTAGGAGGCAAGCAGAGAATGTGTTTGTGTGGCTCACACACATGCACCTTCTGTGGGTAAAACAAGACTACATTAACAAGGACTCCACCGCTACTGCAGAAACAAAATGTTCAGCATTTCCTAAATTCTGTACTAGACTCACTGACACAACAAGCCAAGGAACTGTAGAAACCTGGTTGTCACCTAAAAACCTTAGAGCTGTGGTGCTGAGGTGACCAAGCACATGAGATACGTGCCTGTAGAACGCGTGCGTCTCTGTTATCGCTCTGTAGAGCCCGCTGGCCGCCCTGGTGCTGATCATCTTAAACAAGAGCACAATGCTGTTCCCAGACTCCTTGGTGACCGTCAAATATACATTCTTTCCTGACTGGGTGGCCATCTGCACCACAGGATAAGCTATCCTAAGAGACGGGAAGAGAAAAGAAAGCAGATCTAGAAGGACTGATTCTTCACCATGTATGTGCCTTTGTGGGATCCCCATGTGCTCATGACCTAGGAGAAAAATCAGACGCTTCCTCTGGGGCTATCACATCACCATGATGCTGCCTCATCATAAAGATACAGTGAAAAGCAGTTGGGCATATGTGGAGGGAAGTGTAGGAGCAAGTGCTGGGTGTGTACACATGCATGTCTAAAGGTGAAAACAAGTTTTTTATGGCAGTGAATGGGTTATTTGGAAAATGTTAACTCTGCCACATTGTATACCTTGAGTAACATTTAAAATGGTTATTTAGGCCTGAATAAAATTAATATACATACCAAAATGAAATATTTCATTCCTAAGAGCTGACTGTCGAGTAAATCCCTTCCTACTTTCTATTATGTCGAGGGCTACAGATGTATACACATGCTTAGGTCAAAAAAAGTTAAGTCTTGGCTTACCTATTAATTGGGCTAAAGTCATCTTTACAAATTGAGATTCCTTCAGGTCCAACCCCAATGAGCAGTTTCTGCCCTTCGCTATCCCTCACAGAATGCCATTCTATGCCATAGTTTTCCATTGCCGACACAATCTGCAAAACTTGGTATTCAGCTGAAGCCTGGCTGGTCCCCTCTAACTCCTTATGTTTTGCAACAATGCTGGAGGACACCAAGAGGACAGAGAATTCAGTATACAGATATTAACGTTAGAGATAAACCCACGTCGTCTTCACAAGTGAAATATGCTAACACTGATGAACCACAGCAGCTTAAAACTGACGTATTACTGATGTTTCATGTGTTTAGCGAACTTACTATAAAAAACCTCTAGGACACTGGGATCTCAACTATTAAATACTTGGTAAAAACACTTTGGGGATGCTGGATGGGTGATGAATTGAAGAATTATGAAAAGTCTCTAACAATATACATAAGCCAAATTTACATATTGGAAAGTCTCATGCATTTGTCCACATATAGTTTATAGGTATAGAGCTGACCCCTGAGGCCCCCGTAGCCAGGGAAGGAGGCAGGCCAACAAACGACAGGAGTCAGCCTGGCATGGAGGCCACCCTCAGTTGAGCCTTCAGATGAGACAGAGTTCCACCTGCAGCTTGACTACTGTCTCATGAGCCAGAGGACCCAGCCAAGACATGGCCAGATTTCTGACCTACAGAACTGTGAGACAATTTTTGTTGTTTTGAGCCACTAAGATTTGGGGTAACTTGTTACTCAGGAATAGATAACTAAAATGCCTATGTTAGATCTCCTGGTTTAATTCTTGCTGGGATGAAGAAAACACCAATATACATAATAGATTTTTTTATTTTAGGAGATTTGTACTTAAAGGCAGAGATTTAAAAAATTCTCATTATATAGCATTTCATATTGTGTTTATATATTTTTCAAACAAAAGGCTAACAAATTAAAAAAAAATACTTGGTTAAATTGGGCAATGGCCCAGTCTTAACCTCATGAATTATGTGTATGTACCACAGATTCATCTTCTTCTGGAAATGCTTATATATTTGATAGCTCTATGAATATAAGCAGTAGCCCTGATGGCAGCCTCACCTGTTCAAGGTGGCAGAGGAGAGCTCCTTGGCACACAGCTCCTCATAGTTATACTTGGCAGTGTTCTGGTTGTAGTCTCCAAACTTGGTCTGGGCCAGGAGGGCACTGAGTTCCACTGCCTGCTCTGGGGAACACAAAAGGTGGCCTGCCAAGAGGGCCTCCTTGATGTGCAAGAAAAAGATGTGCCTGCAGAGCAAGGTGAGAGTGAGGTTATGTTTGGGGATAACCTGACATCAGTCTCAGCCTACTTAGCAATTTCACAGTCACTTTTAAGGAGAGCAATTTAAAAAGTCACACTGAAAATGCTTAACATTAAAGAACTTTAAAAAAAAAAACCATCAGTATTAAGACAAAATCAAAGTAAGAACTGAGTTTCTTTGGAATAAAAGTTGTGACCCAAACAAGATAAACTTATTTAATACAAGTTGGGTAACATTAAGGCTACAAAACATAAAATAATTACACATACGTTTCTGCATTATAGTGTTTTAAAATAAATTATTTTAATCAGAAAAAATGTATCTTGACATGCATGGATTCTGATAGAATCTTAAGGAACCCTATACACAAAGACAAAATTCTCACCTTTATTCAAATGATACCCCGATCTCTAGTCTCAGTGCCAGCTTCTCTCCTAAGAATCACAGGAAAAATGTCCAGTCTCCTATAGGCTTCACCACCTGGATATTCTTCACTACCTCAATTTCGGCTCATGCAAAACCAAACTCCATATATTCTTTCCAAAGCCCTTTTTCTCCCAATGGAGACCACAGACTGACTTTGGACTCTGCCCAATTTCACTTGACTTTCTTGTCTCTGAAAACTATTTAAATCCAGTTCTATCCTCCTGTTTGTACCTCCTCAATACTACTTGCAGGAAGAATTTACGCTATTCTGAGCTGCTCTTCTCCTCCAGACTCCATGCAGGCAACCTACCTTCCATGCTGCTTGTTTCTAGTATAAACTTGTCATTTCTCTGCTCAAAATCCTTCAAGGGATCTGTACGGCTTGCCAAGGGAGCACGTCATTAATGTGGAGCTGAGGAGTCTCCGCCATCTGGCCCCAGCTTTCCAGCCACGTCTCCTGTCATTCCCTGCAGCCGCTATGCCCCAGGAGAGGGAACAATTCCTCTCTCTGGAAAATCCAGGAAGCATGTTCATGCCATGGTGTCTCTGGTCTTGCTGCTCCCTCTGTCCCGATGGCCATTCTTTCTGTCCCCTTGCTTGGATACCCATTGGTCTGTATCACATGCAAATTCTCTACTCCTCTACTACAGTATTTGACATAACATGTATATTATCTATGACTTCTTAAGTGCCTTGAACATCACAGCGCTCCAAAAATGTACATAAAACTGCACATTATGTGTGATTAGTTTACCTTCCAACCTTAGTTTCATCCTGTTTGAGCCTCTGCTAGTTGTATACAATACTATACTCTACATTTACTAAAAGGTATGTCACACTTAAAAACTCCTGTAAAATTCAGATACTCATCACACTGCCCAAAACTCTGAAGAGCATCTAAACTGCTGTAGACAGATTGGCCTCAGTTATAACATGTGTCCCTGGTCAATGTGAAGTTTTAACCTTCCTTTGATGACTTGTCATAACCTCTCAAACAAGGTTAATATTGCCACAATATTCCTCCCATTAACAAACGAATTATAACTTTGGCCAGGTGCGATGTCCTTAACACTGCTTCTGTTTATAATATATCTGTGTCTGACATTTCAGGCAGAGGAACATGAACGAGTAAGAATCAGCTAAGAGGAGACAGTGAGGCTACAAATCTAAGGAAGTGCTACACTGAGAGTCTAAAATGTCTGGCTGACAAGAGCCATTAATCTTATTTTCACTAAGCAGTATTTAAATTCAATGTTTTGTGCATTCTGTAATGATAAAGAAATATTTAAAATGATGAAACTCTGCCAAATACTACAGTTTTTTTTTCTTTTTTCAAAGTCCCTGTAAAGAAATCATAGTAAGAATGTGTAATAGCCTGAAAGAAGATAAACATGCTTTTTATTAACCCAAACATCTGCTAATCTTTAAAGTATTTCTGACATACTGCTAAACTGAGAAGGGATTCCCCACTGGGGCAAAGGAATTGCCACAAAAATAACTTGCTGTAAAATAGCTCTCTGAGGACTGAGATCTAACATTCTCAGCAAGCCATGGTTTACCACACTGTTGCAGGCCTCAAAAGGCTTCTCAGATGACCATTTGATAAACATCATCTTGGTGAGCGTACCCATCTCTGTATTCAACTGGGGTGGAGGCGTGCTGTTAGGAAACTGAAATCTGCATCTACGCTTATGTTAAAGAAGAAATTACGCTCTGAAAGACTTGAAGAATATTGCCACAAACTAAGTCTTCTTAGTTTAATTACTGCTTATGTAAAAGTGGCGTCTTTTTTTTTTTTTTTTTTTTGAGATGGTGTCTTGCTCTGTCACCCAGGCTGGAGTGCAGTGGCACGATCTCGGCTCACTGCAACCTCCGCCTCCCAGGTTCAAGCGATTCTCCTGCCTCAGCCTCCCGAGTAGCTGGGACTACAGGTACCCACCACCATGCCCGTCTAATTTTTGTATTTTTAGTAGAGACAGGGTTTCACCGTGTTAGCCAGGATGGTTTCAATCTCCTGACCTCGTGATCTTCCTGCCTCGGCCTCCCAAAGTGCTGGGATTACAGGCAAAAGTGGCTTTTAACTTATTTTTCAAGTCTAAAGTTAGAGACTAGCTCCTGCTTTACTAAATAGTAAGAAGAGTTTTGAATCAATTCCATGTCTTTTTGCAACCTATCCATGCCTACACTTCTGGAGAGACAGTGGCCAAAATCAAAGGCAAAGAAGCAGTAACAGAATGTAAACAGGTGGCAGGCAGCCTGAGAGCACCACTGATCCTTCTCAGCATATAGGCCAGAATTTAAGAAAAGGTGTAGCAAGGGGGATGATTGACCTTTTGGACATACTCCACATTCTAGCCTGGACTGCAGAAGATGCCTGGTAAGCATGAAAAATCCTTCTCCTTACTGTCAATGTCAGCTTTCTAATAGGCCCTTCCTGCATTTTGCAGTTTCATGGCTATAAAGTAACCTTTTCATTTCCAGTCAATAAATATTTGTCTTGCATTGCCTCTGTGCCCAGCCCTAAGTTATAGGGTAAACATGTCTGAGAGCTCCTTTTTAGATGGACTTCCAGCCTTTTAGAATGAAGAGACATATCCCATCAAAATAACTCCAGCCACAATCTAGCTTTTGGGTGACAAGTTTATGCTCTCCAGGAGAACAGTACAACGGAGTACTAGTAGCAAAGGTCAGCACTCTAATAGGCTCTTTCCAAGACAGAGGATAGCAGAGCTCAGAGATACGTTTCTAACAAGAACTTCAATGATGGCTCAATATTTATGGGTGGTTTTGATTTAAGTATTTTCTCTTAGTATTTTCCTCTCAAACCATCTGGATTGTAACTATCTGGGCTCCTGGGTTTTGCCCCCCCTTTTTTTTTGTAAAGTAGGCGAAAGGTTACCAATAATATCAAAACAAGCAGAAGTGGTCAAAGAAGTTGTGCCTGCAGTGAATGCTCTTGCACTAAAGATCAAAAGTAGATGACACATTCAATTCAATATAGGCTACATCCTAGAATCACAAACAGAAAGAAAGCCTTTGGAAAAAAACTGTTTTCTTTGTCTTAAGCAAATGTCCATGAATATGTCCTATGAACACAAATTAAGCTCGAACTGCACCTTTTAAACATTCTTCGGGTTATACCTTCTAATTCATGACTCTTCTGTAAGTTTTACCCAGTTACTGAGAAAACTGACATTTTTAATACATGGATCACATTTTGGGGCCCCAGGCATAAGATTCTGGTTAACTCATGTCCTGGCATCATGGGCACAAATGAATTAACATTTACTGAGCATTATGGATGACTTTTTTTAAATGGAGTGAATGTAAGGATATGCCAAATTTTAATTTTTAAAATGAATCACATATTCTTACTGTATTTTTCTTTCAAAGTACTTCAAATTTTCTCTCTTTTAAAAATTAATTCCTTCTTACAGTGCTAAGGAATGAAGTTAGATCATTTATCTTTTAAGAGTTGTAATCAGAGAACTTTCCCCTAAACACTGGCTTGTCTCATAAAGCAATTATCGAGGAATCAAAGCAGAACTCCCTGCAAACCAATCGGAAGCTACTGATCTGCGCATCATAGAGGGTTCCTCTCAGTTACTGCCCTCCAGTTACCTCACCAATTACACCATTTTGAAGAACTTTTAATGACAAATGTAAAATAACTATATCCAGATTCATTATTAAACTCAAAATTTAAGAACTAACCCACATCTTTTAAACAGCTAAGTAGCTATTTTTTTTTAAACTCTCAATTACCAATAATTGGACTGTATTTCTCCTGGAAAGCCATGGCTGACTCTAGCCATAGGGAGTAATGGCTGGTTCTGCTCTCCCCTTGTCAGAAGCCACTGTGATCATCAGTCAGCCCGCCTCGGTCCAGTGAGTCACCTAACCACAGTTTATTTTAAACCAAACTTTGACTGCCAAGTTATATTTAAAAAGTATCAAATCACAACAGAATTGCTTTGAGAGTTTTCTGTTTTGTATCTTTAATTTCAGTAAAACACAAGTCAGTTCAAGATGGATCATGGGCCTAAATGTAAAAGCTAAAATCGTAACGCTTTAAAAACTAGACATGAGAGTATCTTCATGGCTTCCAGGTAGCAAAGGTTTCTCAGGACACAGCAAAAATCACAAAAGAAGAAAGTGGATAAATTAGGCTTCACCAGAATTAAAACCTTCTACTCATAAAAGGCATCAGAAAAACAGGTAAGCCACAGGAGGAAATACATTTACAAAACATATATCTGACAAAGGACTGGTATCTAGGGTACATGAAGAATTTGTACAACTCAAAAAAAAAAGGCAAACAGCAAAAATGAGTAAATGACTTGGATACTTTGAAAAAGATACATGAAAGGCCAATAAAAACATGAACAAGTGTTTAATATTAATTGTCAGAGAAATGCAAATTAAAACCACAACACTCTACCACTACACACCCACCAGAAAGCTGGCACGTATGTGGAGGAATTAGACTCTTACATTCTTGCTGGGAGTACAGAATAGCACAATTGCCAAATAGCTTTGGGAAAAGGTCTGGCAGTTATAAAATGAAATGATTACTTACTCCATGACCCAGCTATTCTACTCTTAGGTATTTATTTATTCAAGAGAAATGAAAATATGTGTCTACCAAAAAGAAAAGGTACACACTAGAATGTTTATGGCAGCTTTATTCATAATAGCTGGAAAACAGGTGTTCATTATTAGGAGTATGGATAAACAAACACTAGAGTCATTCAATGGAATACTATCCAGCAATATAAAAGAACCAACCACTGATACATGCGACAATGTGGATGGATCTCAAAAAATCTGTGATGAACGAAAGAAGCCAGACATCAAAGAGTGCATACCACAAGATTCCATATAGAGAAAGCTGCACAGGCATAGCTCATCTCTGGTAGAAGAACACATGACAGAGGTGTGGCAAGTGGCAGTTGGGGGTGGGGAAGAAGGGGAGGGGTTGACTGCAGAAGGGCTTGAGGGAACTTTCTAGAGTGAGGATAATGTTCTAAATTTTGATAGCAGTTTTATTTAAACAAGCACAGCCATTTGTCAAAAATCATTAAATGGTGCAATTAGGATTTACATAAATTTTACATCAAAAGAAAAAACTGCAAACATTGAGTTCTAGTTAATGTTATGCATGCTGAAGTATTTACGGGGAAACATACTTATATACAACTTATTTTGAAATGCATCTAAAAAGTAAGACAGATTGATGGGTGGGTAGAGGACTGATAAATGGATGAATATGTAATACATACTAAAGTAGATATATAGTATATATACACTATATAGAATATATAGTGTACATATAGTGTACATATATATAGTGTGTGTGTGTATATATAGGTGTTCCCTGTAAAAAATCTCCAATTTTCCTGTATGTTTGAAAATTTTCATAAGAACTTAAGAAAGTAATACTAGTAAAAATCCCTTAGGGTCAAGGATTCAAATAACTAGCCATATCTAACATGAACCACCACATCTATCTACTTCCTGGAGGGCTTGCCACTGAGAAACTTGTCACAGTCAAATAATTACCAAGTTAGGCCTCTATGTAGGCTTCAGGAGATCCTTTTCAAAGCCCAAAGTACAAAACGAGAATCACTGATGAAAGTGTTCCTGCTCTAAAGCAGTTAAAAGATGTGGAGGGCAGCAGCTGGGAAAATTTCCAACTTCAAAAGTGATCACAACCCACACCAGAAGAACACTTCTAATTGAAAGCAGAAAATCTGCACTTTTAAAAAATGTGCTTATTCACTCACAGTAGATACCCATCCTAGGCAACACCAATCTAGGCAGTCCTGAAATCTAAAAGTGTTAACTACAATCTCTTTCTCAACAATCTAGATTAGCCAGGAATGCTTTTTGGTACATTTATTCCATGAGGCCGGGAAGGTTCAGGAATTTTCAGACCTCATCATCTTTTTAACTGCCTTCACATCCTGAGTTACTTGCTAGGTCCTGCTGCTGGTACAGAAGAGGGCTGGGAACAGGCCTCAGTGGGACACCATTCAGAGGAAACACACCCAGTGTCCCTACAGCTGCTCAACACTGGTCACCCTGAGTCTGACCCTAGGTGCCTTCTAAATGCTCAGATTTAATTTTAAATGACATTTTAAAAACCTTCTTTGAATATTTCATACAAGTATATAAGTACCAGAAAGTCAAGAAGGGCCTAAAGGTACCCAGACAGGTGTTCCTTGGCTGAAATAAACACATATAATAACACAAACATCCTATAGCCTTAACAAAAGAAAAAATTAAATCAGAAAATCAAAATTCGATTAAATACTTTCTTTGGAAATAACCACATGCCTGCTTTTACTGTTTTCACTTTCCAGGGCCTATTTTGTGTTTGGGCATGCAATCTTTCCTAGATTTCCACATCTAAAAGTGATTTTTGTTGGAAGACGGAAATACCTAGTTAATATGTACTTAGGACTATAAATGGGTTGCAGTTAAAGTGATGCTATAACTTGAAAACTATCTGACCTTCATAGACGGCCCAGATAAGTGGTAGTTTCTTTTAGGAAAGAACTAATAGCCACAATAAACACATGGTCTAGGATGGGGTAGAGGGGGTGAAAGAAAGGAAGCAAAAGAATGTGAGGAAGCTCTAAGTTAAGTTCAAGTAGAAAATAATCACTATAAAACATTTTTTAAATGGTGAGATTTCTTTGAGATACGCTCAACTTTTCAGTTTATAGAAGCAAAGTGAAAAACATCTCAACATCTACTAGGAAAACTTATATCAGTTAACTCCATTTTCGTTTACTTCCAAGTTCTTAATTCGATGATTCAACAAATATGCAACAGGCACTTATTATTAGATTCTGGGAATACAACGTTGATCAGCTTTCTGTTTAATGGAGTTTAGGTTATTAGAGTGACTGATAATAAACAAATTGCCACATAAGTATATGTAGTATTATAAGCTCATTAAATGCCATAAAGGAAAGATACATGATGTCTTGGGGGAGTTTAGTCTTCCAAGCAAGGCTAGAGAAGGCTTTCCCAAGGGCTGAGGATGGAGCTGAGGTCAGAATAGGACAGATTTAACACGGGACGAGTCAGAGTCAAACTCATCACTGCTGGCATCATTGAAATCTGGATGAAATATAACATCCAGGATTATAGCATTTCTGTGAACATTTAGTTTGGGACTCACAGAGCTCTTGGACTGGGGTTGTTTTCTGGAAAAGAGAATCCATGTGTTGGTGAGCCTTACCTAAGCAAAATGTCTCCTAGCAAAGACTTCAGAGCTCTGCTAAAACATGGCTAAGTCAGGAAAAAAATACAGATTTTTATTGGCAGTGGATGGTACAATTACCATTGTGAAGATGAAGCATATACTTCTCTAATCTCTGGTTTTGGAAATGTTGACAAAATCCAGTCAGAATTGCAGTAAACTCAAAGCCTTTGAAAGGCAAGAATTTCCAAGATGATTATTATTTCAGATCTACTTCCAGAATACATTAATTTGTTTCACTATTCATTTTATTCCATGGCATCACAAATATCTGCTGAAAATACCTGCTGTCTCCATTGCTGAAACATGCCAGCTGAAAAGTAAGACTCTCCTTTTACATTTGAGGCTTATATTCAAGAGCAAAGCATAATCTAGATAGAAGAATCAAATCTAAAATTAGGCCAAATCAGAACTCTACCTACCAATCTAAGCAAACAAACACTTGATGTGCTTTTTCTGTTTTCAGAGACACATATTTAGGAAAACATTAAGGAAAATAATATAAAGAACACGAAAGCAATGAAAAAAGTTATTGCTAAGAGAAATTTAGAAAGCATCTCTTCAAGGGCTTTCAAGTAGGATGTAGAGCTGGGCCCATGGCAGTCTGGATGGCTGGTAGTTGGTGGCAGAGCTGAAACTACAATACAGGGCTTCTGCCTGGTTCCCTGGTGCTGTCCTATGACAAACAGGCCTTCCTGCCCATCATTCTCACAAGAGCCTCCCTAATCTGATATGAACTAATATGTTAACTAGGACAACTCTGCCAGGATATTTCAGCACCATTTAATAAACTGTCTAGACACTTTCAGTGTACTATACTGCATGCACTCTCATGATTTAGAAAAGAGTAAAAAAATCACCTCTCATAACTGGATTGTCATAGCTAAATTTACTCACTACATAAACAGACCTATTGTATATTCATGGCATTTTATGTAAGTATTTTACAACAAATAATTAAACATCAAAGAAGTTTATGAACCAGCTTCATTTGCTAGCATTTGTAAATATAAGTGTTTTTGTTCTATAGTTTCATGCATGCAAAAACAATGCTAATTGTAAACTGGATCCAGTACAGCTTTTGATGTCCTAATTAAGAGGTATAAATGCTAATTACAAGTCACTTTATCTAGTTACTAAAACTTAAGTGTCAGTTATGTATTTCAGCCAACCTCACAAAACCAAGTAAAATTCACCAATATATTAAAAGCAAGTTAAAAGTTAAGGCCACACTAACTTTTCAATACCATTTCAAAAAGGAATTACAATCAATTAAAATTACCTAGTTGAACTAGGTATGTACATTCTTTGAGTACTATCATGAATCTCAAGAGTCCAAGTCAATTGAATCAGTAAAGGAGAAACCAAGACAGGAAATTTGATTTGAGTTCTAATTCATAAAATGTCCCTATTTCTTACATGAATAAAATTGATTTGATAATAGTTACTAATCCAATTACAGGAAAGCACAGGTAGAGACCATCTACTAGTCAATTATAAAGTCTGAATACATTCATAAAACAAATGTATTATGCTATTATCACTGCAGCCATTGTTTAAATGCAGTTATTTGGTACTCCAAGCTTCTGAAGATTTAAAAAATAAATTTGTGCCATCAAAACTGGGTTGCATCTAGAGATCTTGAAATAATTACAAAATCATAATAGGACTACACAATGAAAATTCCAATATGTTGTGTTATATCTTGTATTCGACCGCAAGTTATGACAGTGAAGCACAAAGCTTTCACAAATCAGCTTTAAATAATAATTTTTAAAAGCTTATTCTGATTAATACAGACAGCTAAAACATCCTGAAGCATGCAGTCACTTGAATATTTTGCAAGATATTTTCAGGAATACCAAGAATTCAATATACCATCTTCATTCAGAAACAAAATTAAACATCTGCCTCAACCTTTAAAGCTCGATTACAAGACAAAGTGGAGATTTCAAATTCAAATGAATAGTTTTTCAAAATGAGTTTTTATCAGTCCTTGGGTAAAACAAACAAGCAAATGTCACGTAAAAAACTGTTAAAGGATAACGCTCCTTCATCATTACTTAAAATTTTTAGAATCACATTTTTCACATGCATGGCATATTTCTCAGCCAAAGAATTATGAAAAACATTAGAACTTAGATCCAAAGTTTGCTATGTCTTTAAAGTAGCTGTTTTCCTTTTTTTATATGCCACTGTCAGATTGAAGTCTCCTGCCTTTCAATAAATATTAAATATCAATTTCCTAGTTTGGCTCGTTCTTGAGAAAAGTATTAGAGTGAGTCCAGGGGAGAACATACTTTGTTTGAAAAATGAGACCACATGCTTCAGCTGTCTACCACTGCTGGTGGTGTTTTACAACGTAGAGAGATAAATTCAATCTAAACTCACCGATCCTGTGTAATATATCTGTGGGTTGGAATTCAGTTACAGCAGCCTCAGAAGAGTTCATGAAATTACATTTTCAAGAAACTTAAAAACTTTAAAAATTCTGCATGAAGTCAAACAGAACTCTTGGCTGCACACTGTAATCTGACACTAGGCTGAAGAAACTGACCAAGTTTAAGTAACCCAAGAGGAACTGTGTTTCCTGCTTTCTGTTAGAACAGTCTGCAATGACCTATAGTAACACTGCTGAGGCAGAGGTTACTATCGGGCATTAGATGCTGCTATCAGGAAGTCAGTCAGTCGGGTCAGGTGGTTTTTCTTTCTTTTTTTATTTTTTTTCTGGGGTAGCACTTATCTGAAGTGTTTGTAAGAATTCAACTCTGCTCACCCATCAAGTTTGTAAAGACAAGAAAAACCAAAAAATGAATTGGACAATGCACTCGGACCAAGTAGGTAGCCCCTCTTCACCTCAACAAAAGGACTGGCATGGAACATAAGTTAAGCTGGAACTCCGCATCAAAACAAACTTGCCTGTGAGTATCTCTGGGAAGGTGCAGTGGCCCTTCTAAAGGGAACCAAAGGTCTATTTGACAGTGGTTTATTTTAGCTCACTTTACCTAGTCTGCTCCTGTAAGATGAGATGAGGCTCCACGAAGAACTTGACTCTCAGTTTAAGCCTGTAAGGGGCTAGCCCATCCATCTGCTGGGAGATCCGGTTCCTCAGGTTTAGCCATAAACTTTCACCTTTGCTACCCGTAAATTGCAGTCCAAAATAATCAACTTCTATGATTCCCAGTCGCCTGCACACCTAAAACAAAAAGGAATGCAGCCTGGATGAGCAAACGGTACATGTCAAAGCAAACCCAACGACTCCCTGAGGCCGACTGCTGGTACTTTTTACCAAGTTCAGTGGTGTTACAATTCCTGATCTAAACTGGAAAAACAAAGTTCTACGGCTCCAATGACACCAAACCACGACCTATGATATGGAGACTCATAATTCCTTTTTCACATCTAGGGCATGACCAATTGCAATAGAGAAAAAAGGAGTCCTCAAAAGTAGCCTTCCAAAAGATGAAGAGGGGAAACTACAGGGTATTTTCCTTCTCATTCCAATGACCGGAATTCCCTCCACCAGCATACTCTGCACAGCTGATTTTTGGCGACTTATTATCTGGGCAATTTTAACCATCTGGACTCCAAAAATCAAACACATTGAGGGAACACGCCACAAGTGTCAGCTAAGCTTCACAAGCGGTTTCCCAAACATCTCAGAGCTAGAGGGGTTGAAGGTATAGCGTTTTCCTGGGATCACATCTGCTGTCTGCCATACCACCTATGCGCTATTTGGCACCGATCTCCCTCACTCTTAAGGAACCACATGCTTAAAAACAACCGAGCAGTAGATGACCCAAACCTATTCCTCCCGTTCCCCCGCAAACCCGGAGATGCAGGTGAAGGGTGCATTTGAGAGCAGCAGCCTGAGAAGCAGCGTGAGACAAGGGCCCGGCTTATCTGCCAAGAAGCCCTGGGGCCCGAGACTGCTTCGAGTCACTCCATTCCATCCTGGCACGCGGGTGGCACTGCCAGGCGCCGCGGGGACCCGACAGGCGGTATCACGCACATACCTGCCGCAGGTGTGCGGAGCTGCCCTCTTCCGGGAAAGTGCTGGATTGGGGGGATGATGGGGGGCTGAGGGGTGGATCCTAGCTGCGGGCTGCGCCAGGCCCTCAGCGCTGGGGACCCCCGCTGCGCGCTTTCTCCGCGCACCCCACGCACGCCAGGAGGAGACCGCGCGCCCCACGCCCGAGGAGATGAGGGGACGCGCTCCTCCCTGGCTGCAGCCGCAGTGCCTCCCGGCCCCTAGTAGGCGGCGCGCCAGGGTGCCAGGCTTCGCTGCGAGGCCCCTCGGTCTCGCGGGACCTTCCGGGGCCCCCTCTTGCCCCTCGCTCTCACCTGGTTGAGGCAGTCCTCGCCGTTGGCTTTCGCCTCCACCTCCACCTCCATCAGCACCGCGTCCGGCCTCGTCACATAACACAGCATGGCTGGGGCTGCCGCTGCCGCCACAGCCACCTTCTCTTTGGTGTGCGCGGGGCTGCCGCCTTGTCACGGCTGGGACCCAGTCCCGGACTCGGAGAGGGCTGGCCCTCGAAGGCTGCAGCTCTGCGGACCCTTGTCCTGCGCCC
>NW_012119598.1:17057163-17075436 GCF_000951035.1 Colobus angolensis palliatus | reverse complement strand
CCCCCGCCTCCCAGCGCCGGCTGAGTTCCCCCGGCCGCCCCGGGAGGTGGCAGCTTGCGCGCGCCAAGTGCTGCGGGAAGGAAAGGAGTCACCGAAGCACACCCGCCGCCTCTGCCCGCTGGGCGACGCTGCTCGGAGTGAGCGATCGCCCGGGGCTCCAGGCGGGGACGCCTTTCTGCCATCTCGAATTTACGGTGATTAAACACCTGCAAGCTGCCACTGTTCTTCAGATATCTTGGATCACTCCGAGCACGCATTTCGGTTGTGAAAGCAAAAAGGAAAAGGAGCAACCCAAAGCCTAAAGGAAACTGTTTTCGGCCGGGCGTGGTGGCTCATCCCAGCACTTTGGGAGTTCGAGGTAGGCGGATCACCTGAGTTCAGGAGTTCGAGACCAGTCTGGCCAACATGGTGAAACCCTGTCTCTACTAAAAATACAAAAAAAAAAAAAAAAAAAAAAAAGGAAAGGAAAAAGACTGTTTTCCACCAGGCTTAGCCACAGTGGGTTGCTGGGAGAGGTAATCGTTGTTCCTTAATAAGACCTCATCATTGAGAAAAACAGTGTGAATATGAAAGTTTTTGCAGTTGACCAGTGAGCCAGGTGTCTTGGTCTAGTGCTGGTGTGTTACCCTCCAGAAGGGCTTCTCCTTACTGGTTCTGCTGAATCAAAACGCCTTACAGGGCACCAGGCCTTCTCTCAAGTTGCTCATTCTATCTCCTGCCTTATCTCACTCATTCATTAAACATTCATTCAGCATCTGATACCCTGCCTGTCCCTTCTCCCAGGCAACCAGATGTTGTCCTTGTCTTAAGGTAAGATACCCATCTCCTGACCTAACAGGTGGCGTTACTGCAATAGTAGCTATTAAAGGTCTACAACTATTCACTCATTTACCGCTTGTTCCTCTTTGCCAATTCATTACATAGGCTACCTTTTTTATTTCGTTATAGAAGCCAGATGATGTGGGTTTCAGCCATGGAAACTTAGAAAACTTACTTCAGGCCAGCTCGATGACTCACACCTGTAATCCCAGCACTTTGGAAGGCCGAGGCAGGAGGATCACCTGAGCCCAGCAGTTTGAGACCAGACTGGGCAACATAGTGAAACCCCATCTCTACACAAAATACAAAAAATTTAGCCGGGTGTGGTGGCTCCTGCCTGTAGTCTCAGCTACACGGGAGGCTGAGGTGGGAGGATCACTTGAGCCTGGGAGTTCGAGGCTGCCGTGTGCTGTGATCCCGCTAGTGCACTCCAGGCTAGGTGACAAAGCAAAAGGCCCTGTCTCTAAACAACAACAACAAAAAGAAAACAACGAAAGAAAAAAAAAAAAAAAAGAGAAAACTTACTTCATCTGTCTGAAGCTTGGTGTTTTCAACAGTAAAATGGAGGCAGCAATATCTGCTCTGTCTCCACCCAGCATTGTTGGGAAGCAAAGCAAAGACAATCACATTCACAAAAGCATTTGAATGTCCCTGTGCACGTAAGGGAGGCTATAAGGTCAGCTCTGTCACTGCTTAATGATGACTTTTCCTGTCCCTACCCTGCTTCACAAGTCCCAAGGATCTGTTAGTGGCCTTTATTTCTGATCAAGCAGGTATGATATCAGAGCCTAAGGCTAAAAAAAAAAAAAGAGGGATCCTCCCACACACAGTTCTTTGCTAAAGCTGACTGAGTAAAACTGTAAACTGTCCAAGTCCTAACCCCCACTGTTGCAGAGGGACAGGTGCATTCTTACATCTTTCTGTCTTATAAATACACCTCATGCTATTGTCGGCTGAAATAGTCCCTTCTTAACTGTGGTGCCTATTCCCTGAATTCCAGTTTACTAATAATCTGGGGAATTTATCTGGGAGATAGCATTTGGTTCATTCCTTGTCTAATTTATGCTTAATTGCTGCAAGTTTCAGAACAGGAAGAAGAGGCAAAGGGCAAGAGGGAGACCAGTGGTATTGGTTAGTATTTTTGTTTATGAACAACAGAAACTAAAGCTGGCTGACTGGAAACTCATAGAAATCAGTGGGACCAGGTGTGGAAATGAGTAGAATGGGGAAATATTGGTTGGTCAAGAAAAAAAAAAAAAAAATAAAACAAGCAAAAACCCAAACCAAATACCCCTTTGTGGACTACTTTAAAAATAACTTAGACTTTTTGGTTTTAGCAGGGATTTTTCTTTTGCAAGTATGATTTCATTGTTTTAAAA
This sequence comes from Colobus angolensis palliatus, assembly GCF_000951035.1. NCBI lineage: Eukaryota > Metazoa > Chordata > Mammalia > Primates > Cercopithecidae > Colobus > Colobus angolensis. The sequence continues at coordinate 17,073,238 of NW_012119598.1, read as the reverse complement.
AAATCTAAGCTTGTAAAATAGTTTGTAGAAGCATAGGTAAAATCTGACATGCTTTAATTTATTTAAAACTTTTTGGCCGGGCATGGTGGCTCATGCCTGTAATCCCAGCGCTTTGGGAGGCCAAGGCAGGCAGATCCCTTGAGCCCAGGAGTTTGAGATCAGCCTGGGCAAAATGGCAAAACCCTGTCTCTACTGAAAATACAAAAAGTTAGCCAGGCATGATGGCATGTGTCTGTAGTCCCAGTTACTCAGGGTGCTGAGGTGGGAGGAGAGATTGAGCCCAGAAAGTCCAGGCTTCAGTCAGTCGTGATCTCACCACTGCACTCCAGCCTGGCCAAAGGGAATGAGGCCCTGTCCCAAACAAAACAAAAATCAGAAAAAACCCCACATTTTTAATACTGTTGTTGTTGTTGTTTTTAGACAGAGTTTTGTTCTTGTTGCCCAGGCTGGAGTGCAATGGCATGATTTTGGCTCATGTAGCTTTCTACTCCCTGGTTCAAGCAATTCTCCTACCTTAGCCTCCCGAGTAGCTGGGATTACAGGCCCATGCCCCCACACCCGGCTAATTTTTTGTATTTTTAGTAGAGACGGGGTTTTGCCATGTTGGTCAGGCTGGTCTCGAACTCCTGACCTCAAGTGATCTGCCCACCTTGGCCTCCCAAAGAGCTGGGATAACAGGTGTGAGCCACCGCCCCAAACTATTTTTAAAAATTGTCATTTGCAAAATTGTTTGGAAGTATAAGATTTACAAGAATTTTTAAAAAAATTTTTTTTCGGAGATAGAGTATAGCTCTGTTGCCAGGCTGGAGGGCAGGCAGTGTTATGAACATAGCTCACTGCAGTCTCAAACTGCTGGGCTCAAGCAGTCTTCCCGCATCAGCCTCCAGAGTAGCTGGGACCACAAGCAGGTGCCACGACACCCGGCTAATTTTTGTATTTTTTTGTAGAGATGGGGTTCTCGCTATGTTGCTCAGGTTGGTCTCGAACTCCTGGGCTCAAGCGACCCTCCTGCCTCTGCCTCCCAAAGAGTTGGGATTACAGGCGTGAGCCACTGCACTCATGACAGGTATATTTCTAATCCAAACCCAGATAGTGCTTCTGCTGTAGGATGGTTGGTGAAGAGTCATTGGTTTTGAAATTAAGAATCACCAGATAAGACTGAAGAGAAGGATTTCTTAAAACAAAAAACAAAGCTAAAAATAGGAAAATGGCACTTGGGGGTAGGAGGGGAGGGCAGTAAGGAATCCTAATGACTGGGAAGCGAAAAAAAAAAAAAATACTGGCTTCCCACTAGCATGTATGGAGTATATTGGACCATGACCCCTCTCTCTCCTTGCTGTCTCTCGCTGTCTTTTCTCTCATCTCTGTTTTGTAATTTCTTCCTTGAGTAGAGCTAGGGAGAGACTGGTTAGTTACAGAATGAGGAGGCTGAGTGAGCTGGTGAGAAAGCACATTATGCTCAAAAGACCTGGTTAGGGAATAGAAAACCCACAGTAGAATTACTTCCTCGAGGATTCCACCATCTGCTAATGCTACTGAACGTCTGGAGCCAGTTTCAAGCCCCAGCTGGGTCTAACTCCAAAATAAGAGACTCTGAACACCCGGGGTGGGAACTGTATTGGATTGAGCCGTGATTGAAGCCAGAGAGATGCCCAAGTTATCTGTGTCTGCTCTCTTTTTCTCTCAATTAGCTCTCATCTTTTAAAGATAGCATTAAAATTAACCAGCATAAAAAAAAAAAAAAAAAAAAAAAGGGTCAGCTGTATGAATACAGAATTTAAAAATAGAAACCATAACTAGGCGGTAAAGTTGGCTAACCCAGTGGAGTCCTAGCTGTTCAGACACACCCGAGCACCACGGATTTTCTCTGTCTCACATACTAAGACTCAAGACTGAGCACTAGATCGTATTTGTGGGATGTGATGATCATTTGGCTGCAAAATCTTCCTTCTGATTGAGCACTGGGTCTGATCCGGATGGCTAGGTACCTATCTGCGCACTGCATTCTCAACACTGCGTGTACCGCTGCAGAAACGCTGTGCTGGGTCTCCAGAGAAGGACAGCCTTCATCACCTGCCACACCCTTCTTTTTGCCTCTCAAGGTTCATTTGTAGAAGCACCGAGGGAAGAACAATTAGTGACTGCCTAAAAAAACCATCGTTTTGCTTTCACACATTATTCAAGCTAATGATTCACATAAGTAATGCTTCATCAAACACAAGCATGTTAGAATGTGTCAAATGAGCTGAAATCTCTCATTTGAAATATTAGACTTGTGAAACTCAGGAGCAGTTTAATTTGATCCTGGCCTACCATCAAACCAGAACATCTTATTTCTGAAACTGGCTGTTTGAAGAGAAAAAGAAGGAATGAAGCAGGAATAGGCATCACTCATGTTAAAAACTCTGGGAGATCTGAAATGGCATTGTTTTAATTAGCAGGCAGTTAAAACCATTTCTAATTAGGAGAATTACTGTTCATTGCAGAATACTTGGAAAAGACAGAAAAGTATAAGGCAAAAAATGAAGTACCTATAATTTTATCAGACATTTCTATTTAGTATTGATGTTTCCCTCTTGTATTTTGCATATGATGGTCTCTAAATATTTATCATGTTATAATCAAATACTGCTTGTTAATTTCCAGAAATATATTAAGAGAGCAAGAGAGACTTGGATGCAGAGTTCCAAATCTAAACCTGGTATTATGACTATTAGGAAAGTTATAACCAGAAAGAACAACCACCACACAAAAATAATTACAACCATTACTGTTTCTCAGCTCTCTCCTTTTCTTCTCTGGACTACTAACCTTTCTTGTGTTTGTCTTTCTCACTACTAAAATGCCCTGAAAGATCACATTTTGTGATATGCTTACTTGTTTAGCGTGTGTCATTTCGTTGAGAGATGCTTAGAGCTGGGAGAAAATTTCCAACTTGGTACATTTTGTTTAACAACAGTGTTTTTGATGCCTACCTTTTACTTACGGAAATGATCAATAGGCACGTGTTTTTGAGTTACTTATCAAGGGTGATACCTAGGTGCTGAGCCTCCCACAGCAGAGTTCACCATCATTCTAGTTTTGAATGAGGCTGGGGACTCACTGATGCTAGGGATGCAGTTGGAAGCCACAGAATAGAGAACAGACAACCAATCTGCCTGAGGCTCCAACTCAAACCCGAATCTCAGTTGATGAACTAACAGTTCTTTTCCAAGGTTAACATTAATAGATATGCATTTGAACTTGGCCATGATATAGAAAATGCATTGAGATGTGAAACGTGTGTGAGAGTACACAAACATTTCTGTCTTCCTGAATGAAATTAAAAACCAGATCTTCCAAGGTGGGAGATAAGAGGTGAACATTCCATGTAGTTTGAGCAGCTGGACATTCCACCTTTCTCTAGAATTATTCTCTTGGAATTACTGTTTAATACTATTGCCTCTGCACTGGCCTTGTGGGGTGGGTGGGGAGAGTAGTTTCTACTTGCTTTAAAACTCAGACCCAAGGGAGGGCCTGAGGCCATTCCCACCTTACTCTGTCCAGAGATAAGACTAAGGAATTACCAAGGGCAACTACACAAAAACCAGGTAGGTCAATGCGAGATTTGGTTTGCTCTCCGGGCTTCAAGGTACCTATCTGGCCCAACTCTTAGTGGGCACTGGCTTTATACCAACCACTGAGGAGCACATGCTTGGACTCCTGTTCTCCAGCAAATCTGGACCCAAGGAAGAGCAGAATCTCTTGCTTTTGGCAACCTGAGAAATGTCCACAGTCTGTACCTAATCTTTGCTGTGTTCCTAAGCTCTGAGAACAGAAATGTCTATTTTAGAGGGACAGTGTAGGTAGGGAGGAACCAGCCTGCTTCTCCTTACCCTGGAATGCCCATGGCTTCCCATGCAATCTTGTCCATGAATTCTGAACCGGGTGAGAGAAGAGGGGAGAAGTGGAGAAACAGAGGAAAACAGTTGACAGAGGATGCTAGATGTGAATAGCCACTGAGAGATTTGCAAGGGAGATAGGAGACCTTCATTTTCAAATCATTTTCAAATAATCACAGTTTCAGAGAACACAGAAGGACACAACACCGAATAACTGAAGGAGGGTAAGGTTTGCATACCAAGTGTTATAAACTATGCAAATATCAATAGCAGTAAAGAAGCTGGGTAGAGATGGTGTAACTGAACTTTAATGAGAAGGTGCCTCATCCTAAAACGCTCACAGTTTTTATCTTGTTTTCTACCTTGATCAAAAGCTTGTCACTTTCACAACATACGTCGCTGGTTGATTTAGCATACCCTTCATATATCTATAACATTTCTAACAGTTGTTGCTTTTTCTCTGGAAAGTTGGGGCTCCCTAATGTGCCATTAATACTGGGAACAGCCATCCCACTAAACTCACACAATGAATCTTGTTGGCCCCTCTGTCCTTTGCAGAAGGGCATGCTTAGGCCTGAGGGAGAGGTGTCATTACAGATCAGCTAGTTAGAACACCTACCAGCTGAACAGAAAAACAAAGCCAGGAAGGGGCATAGGGCACATGGGGAGGTGGGCAAGGCCTGATTTGGATACACTGGCCGTGGAATACTCATGAAGAAAGTTACAGAAGCAAGACTGTAAGCAGGTGATGGAGGGATGGACAAGTGCTATGGATGGGTAACTGTGCGAAAAGCCTTCCAAACAGAGGAACTGTCCATGCAGGAAGCTTTCAAGGGTTCTGAGGTCAGTGTGTCTGGGGCAGGGAGAAATGATCTGGGAGGTAAGAGGGAGTGATAGGCAGAATAGCAATGTCATCTGAATTATATCCATTGTCAAAAATTACTGAGCTTACTGTCTTCTTGTTTTGAAGACTGAATAGAATTAAATAGGCAAATAATTGAGGAATTGTCTGTGTGAGAAACCCTTACATTTGAATCCACCTCCTTTTCAAAATAATGAAAGTTAAAATTCATGGTTATTTTTCTCTTTTCTGTCATCTTTTAAAATCTTTGTTCTTCTCAGAACCTGGCCACCAATGACAGATGTAAGGAAGACAAACACCAAATCTCTTGATCTTGGGGTCTAGTTTAGATGGAAAGACTTTTAATACAAAATTTTTATTCACTTTTCTGTAACAAATTATGTCAAATACATACTCATGAAATCAAGATTCTACCTCGGTGTATATCACTGTTCTTGTTATGACAAAGATATTTTGATTTATCATAGATTGTCCGAGGAAGGTCTTAGATACAGGATTGCGATAGATTAAAAATAAGCATCGCTTACATGTCTAGGCACTTGGAGACAAACCAAATCCTCCTCTCCCTTTTCAAGCTCCACTTTAGTCAATAAGAGGTCTTTCTCAGATTGTAGTTGTTTTTAACCAGCTTCAAACATATATTTTAAAAATCTCATCTAGCTGTGAAAATGTTTACTTGAAAAATGGCAAGCCAAAAATGGTGTATATATGCAAAGTATAAAAACAGATAACGAGGCAAAAATACTTAGAAAAGTGATTTTCAAATGTGCAGTGCAAAAATGATATTATTCCTTTAAATTGCTTGCCTTTGTTACCTGCCTTTGTCATCCATTTGATGTCCTGCTGTGTAAATCCGTTTTCTTAGGAGACAATTCTTGCTAGCAGATGACTGATGGGATGTGCTGCTCCAGGTGATACTCATATTGTAAGGCCAGTCAGATTGTTCCTTATTGTAACTGAAAAATTATATTTTGCCAGTAGAATGTTGGTGAATGTCATGAAAAGGAAAACGCATGTTAGCAATAATTGAAACTATCCTAGGTATTTACAGTGGTGCCTTGTAATATTTGTGTGAGTTCTTTTTTTTTTTTTTTTCTTTTTGAGCCAGGGTCTCCGTCTGTTTTGGACTTCAGAAAATAATAGTACAAACACTTTTCATATAGTTTCATGCGAGTCCTTATATGTTAACATTTTATCCTTACTGTACTATTATCTAATATCTGGACCTTATTCATATTATACCAATTGTTCCATTAATGTCTTTTATAGCAAAAGAAAACCTCCTGGATTATGTGTTGCGTTCAGGTTGTCAGTCTCTTTATCTTCCCTTAATCTGGAACAAGTCATCAGTCTTTTCTTTGTCTTTTATGACACTGGCATTTTGAAGAGTACAGATCTTGCACGATATCCCTCAATTTGTGAATAATCATTTTTAAGGTAAAAGCAAAGATAGCAGAATGTAACATGCATTGAGAAGCTGAACAAAAGATTTATTAAAAGCCAGACCTCTTTAATGTCCCTCACACACTCTTGCTGTTTTCTAGGCAAGATCTAAATTCATGGTCATATAAGAGGCTTTTAGATCTGGAATCTTATTTGAAGATCATAAGGACAACAGGTTAGAGACTTACTTGTGCCTTGACTTGTCGTGCCACGCTTTTCCCCCCATCAAATTCCAGTTAGATGGGTTGCAAGTCAACTTTGTTAAGGGTTGGCCATTTTGCCTTGGCCTAACCTTCACATTGCAGGTTTCTCAGAGCTATGCAAACCTTCAGTGGATGCTGTCCCCAAAAGAAGTAAACTACAAAAGGAGCTCACTAGTCACTCTTTCATCTCTCATCCACTGGGACTATTCGATTCCTCCGACTTGAATAACCTTTCTACCTTCTCTAATAATGAGACTGTGGTCAGTTGAGGACATTGCCCGGCTGCTTCTCAGCTCTCCTGCTTGTGTTCCTGTTTGCAGCTTTCCTGCCCGACTATTGTGGCAATGGAAAATGAAGTGTCACATTGACTCAATGGCAGGAAAAATATGCAAGCAGCACATAAGTGAGTCCTGTGTAGATGTTTTCAAACACTCCAGCCCTAAGGGAGTAGGTACATACTTCAAAGCACTATCAGCCTTTGTCCCCATATTTTACCCAAGAGCAAGCAGACCTCTGAGGGAAAGCAGCTGGGGGCTCAACAACCCCCTCACTCATCAAAAATCATCTAAGAAAAGAACAGATTGCAGACAGAACCTGCCCGAGCTGCTGATGGAGCTGGCAGAGACTTTAGGGTGATGTCTTATCTCCTCCTCTCCCTCATTGCTTCACCGCTGAATAAAGTTTTAACAACCAGCAGAATATTATTACAAGAATATTAAATGCACAACAAATCTATACAGAAAAATAACCCTGGCCGGGCGCGGTGGCTCACGCCTGTAATCCCAGCACTTTGGGAGGCCAAGGCGGGCGGATCACAAGGTCAGGAGATTGAGACCATGGTGAAACCCCTCTCTGCTAAAAATACAAAAAATTAGCTGGGCGCGGTTGCGGGCCCCTGTAGTCCCAGCTACTCGGGAGGCTGAGGCAGGAGAATGGCGGGAACCCGGGAGGTGGAGCTTGTAGTGAGCCGAGATCGCGCCACTGCACTCCAGCCTGGGCGACAGAGCGAGACTCCGTCTCAAAAAAAAAAAAAAAGAAAAAGAACCCTGAAGGAAATACACTCATGTTGGCCGTGATTATTTTGGCTGGTAGCTATTTACAAAAAGAAATTTTAAAGAAAAGAACTATCTGGGCCAGGCACAATGGCTCATGTCTGTAATCCCAGCACTTTGGAAGGCCAAAGTAGGCGGATCACGAGGTCAGGAGTTCGAGACCAGCCTGACCAACATGGTGAAACCCTGTCTTTACTAAAAATACAAAAAATTAGCCAGGCTTGGTGGCACACGCCTGTAGTCCCAGCTACTCAGGAGGCTGAGGCAGTAGAATCTCCTGAATCCAGGAGGTGGAGGTTGCAGTGGGTCAAGATCACACCACTGCACACTCCAGCCTGGGCAACAGAGCAAGACCCTGTCTCAAAAAAAAAAAAAAACCTATCTGACTTTACTGAATTTTAAACTTTATTTTAATGAGTGTCCATGGCTTTTGTTATCTAAAAATAATACCTAAAAATATCCAAGTGTGGCAGTTTTTTAGAATTAGTTAAAATATTAATGAGATATTTTAAACTAACCAAGAACATTAAACTTTGATATAAACCTCCAGTATGAATAGACCGAGACTCCATTAGTTGCACTTCAAAGGATAAATATTAATATTATTCTGCCCACTTTGTCAATTCAAGATACTAATTAACTATTCAGGTTATTTTCCCAAATGATGTTTAGCAGGTATTTTTATTTGGACAAGTAGGTTACTGGAAAGATATTAGGAAGTTCTGCCTCTCTTTAAATTCTACTAAATCCATGCTTCTCATTTTTTAACACACTATACGCTCTAATTACATGAAATCCTTTGAATCTTGCTAATTATAATACTACCATCTCAATGTCCCAGGACAAATATTAAGGCAGAATCCTCCTCAAGGTTTCCTAATCTTGGAGGAATTTGCTTGTTTGTTTGATTTTGGTGAGGATTAAATGAAATTATGCAGAGTCCTTGGCACCCAGAAAGCCTACAATAAATACTGGCTTTATTACAACTGTACTCTCAGCTACTCGGGAGCTGAGGCAGGAGAATCGCTTGAACCTGGGAGGCGGAGGTTGCGGTGAGCAGAGATTGTGCTACTGCACTCTAGCCCGGGTGACAGAGCCCAGCCGGGAGGCTGTTAGATTAGGTTATATACAAAATCATTTTCACAATTTCTTACTGCTACCTAAGAAAGAATTTGTCTCTAGATATTCATCTTTAGTGAAGCATACTTGATGAATAATCAAAATCATTTTTGGCTAGTGTATGTATTCTGAAACTTCATTATCAAAACTAGAATTATTCTATTTCATTTGGAATTCAATTCTATTCGTTTCAAATTCATGTTTTTTCCCTTTATTTTTTGTTGAATATGTGAGAAAATATTTAACCTGGGCCACATTTTTGTCATTGCTGTTGGACCTGGTTTATTTTTGTAGTGAACTGGGCACAACTGTCCTAAATAACCCTCTATCTTGAGCTCCCACAAGGTAAGCCTGTTGTGGTAGCCAGATATTTAGCAGAGACCTGGCTACTAATATAATCCAAGTAGGTAATATAGTAGCTGAACAGCAGAAGAAAACTTGTAGATTATGAATGGGACATGTAACTCAATGTAGATAGCTGTAGATGATCAACTATGGACTACATGTCTAAATAGGAGGTTATTTCTACATGACATTTCATTTTACTGTCTAACTACTAAAAAGTCACTAAACGCACTTTGGCAATTTCATTATTGGTGGGCTTAGTTAGACTTTTACCTTAAAAACAACAGCAAAAATATTAGCAAAATAGGCTTATTTCTTTGAGTTACAATATTCACTTTTTTCTTTCCTTCTTTCTTTTTGTGACAGAATCTCACTCTGTCATTCAGGTTGGAATACAGTGGTATGATCTTGGCTCACTGTGACCTCTGCCTCCTGGATTCAAGCAATCCTCCTGCCTCAACCTCCCAAGTAGCTGGGATTACAGGCGCCTGCCACCATGCCTGGCTGATTTTTGTATTTTTAGTAGAGATGGGGTTTCACCATACTGGTCAGGCTGGTCTCAAACTCCTGACCTCAGGTGATCTACCTGCCTTGACCTCCCAAAGTGCTGGGATTACAGGTGTGAGCCACCACAGTTAGCCCCCAAAAATACTGATTTTAAGATTAAGTGCAGAGTTTTAAAATTATAGACTTCTAATTATGCCAGTCCTGGGATTTTCTTCTCCTATTTTATCACTTTGTTTCAGTAAAATAATGTCTTTCCTTTTTTAGTCTCCACTTTCCTGATTGTGACTTAAATTGTACATTATATAGCTTTTCTAAATACAATCTAAAGTTATACAGATGAGAGGAAGTAAAGGATTTTATCTTTGTGACTGTTATATGTGTATATATACTAAATATATACTGTTACATATGTATACTAAATAGTGTAGCCTTTTTTCGTCAATCAGAGGTTATTTTCCAGGTCATCAGTCCAACTTCTTAATAGTTAATATTCTTCAAAACTCCATGTTTGAATGGAATCATCACTGATTCTTATTTTATGTCTGTAGTTTCATTATCTGGTTTCCTCTGCTTCCAATAAAAGCTTTCAAAAATTTTCTCCCCTCTGGTCTTGAAAGTAGAAAATGGGATGTCATGTGGGCTAATAATAATCTGAGTGCTTCTGTTTAATAATGTATTCAGTGGGCTAACTTAGTCCTTTCTGAACTGACACGTAGCAGAGAGGCACTTTAAATACTTTTTGAGGGAATAAGTGTTCAACTTTCAAAGCAAGTTAGATTTTAGCAATCTTATGAATAAATTTATATTAATAGAATCTGTTGAACTTTTTAGTTTAGAATAATTTGTAAATTTAGTATAGTACAGAGTTTTCGTATACCCTTCGCCCAGTTTCCTCTAATTTTAACATCTTATAACTACCATACATTTGTCAAAACTAGGAAACTGACATTATATATTACTATTAAGGAAGCTACAGATATCTTTTGGATTTCACTAGTTTCCATACTAATGTTCTTTTTCTCTTCCAGGATTCCCTCCAAGATATTACGTTAATTGTCAGTTATCCTTAGTCGCTCCAGATCTGTGATGGTTTCTCAGACTTTCCCCCTTTTCCACGTCCTTGACAGTTTTGAAGAGTTCTGGCCGGGTATTTTTGTAGACTCTCCCTCAGTTTGAATTTGTCTGATGTTTTCTCATGAAACATTCAACAATAAGTATAAGTTTTGGGTAAGATTTCCACAGAGCCGAAGTGACATTCTCATTGTGTCTTATGAAAGGATGCAGGATGGACACATGACGTTGACAACCTTGATTGCTTGGTTAAGGTAGTTTCTCTCAAGTTAATGTAATGATTTCTAAAAATAAAACTATCAATGCAGCTTCCAGATGCAGTAAAGTTACATATTTACAAACATGAAATAGACACATAGAAAGTATTAAATTTCAATGACAACTGCACAAAACTTATTCAAATAATGACTCTAGTGATACTTCCCTCTTTTAAATGAATTGTTAAATGTATTGTCTTAAAATATCTATGCAGTGACTGCATGGAAATGTATATTAAAATCATTTCTGCATTTCCTTTGCCATGTTAAAGTAAAAAATATTCTAAAAATCTACATAAAATACTAAATCATCTTTACAATAATTTTGAAGAAACATATCAACATTTCTAAACTATGGCAAGTCACCTTCAGTTGTAATCATTTGATAGGTATAACTATCTTCTACTTTTCCAATTACAATATTTTAAAATATTTTTGATATTGCACCAGAGCCTATATAGCATATACTCTGAAATGGCATCTACGTATAGCAGTAGAATACTGAAAATTTGATCTAGCATACTTATTTAGTTTTCTGATTCAGCTTGTTTAAGTTTTTCATCTTAGTGAATATACATCCCCAAACTCTTCAACAGTTTTTTCTCTAGCAGTTTATTTTTTCCCTAGTAGTGAATATCTTCGATTTTGCAGACAATCAAGCAAGATATTCAAAAGTTGCAGCCGGTGGATGCAACCCAGATGCCTATCTACAGATGAATGGGTAAAGAAAGTGCAGTCTACAATGGAATATTATTCAGCCTTAAAAATGAAGGAAATCTCGTCACATGCTACAACACGGATGAATCCTGAGGACTTTTGTTAAATGAGATAAGCTAGTCACAAAAAGAAAGACACTGTACAATTCCACTTACATGATGTATCCAGAGTACTCAAATGTGCAGAAACGAAAAGTAGAATGGTTGTTGCCAGGGGCTGGGGGAGCAGAACAGGGAGTTGTTGTTTAATGGATACAGAGTTTTAGTTTCGCAAGATGAAAAAGTTCTGGAGCTTTGTTTCACAACAGTGTGAAATATTCTTAACCTTACTGAGCTGTACAACAAGAAATGGTTAAGATGGTAACGTTTGTTTCTACCAGAATAAAAAATAATTGCCTCTATACGTTTTAAACATTTATTTATTTTGAAATAATTCAGGCATGCAGAAAGTTGCAAGAACAGTACAAAGAGTTCTTTGTACAGAGGTTGTTTTCTATTCCCTTCATCCAGATTCCCCAGTGGTTAACATTTTACCACATTTGCTTTGTTATTCTGTGTGTGTGTGATACTTTTATGTAATATTTGAGAGTAGATTGAAGACATGATTCCCTCTTATTCCTGAATACTTCAGTGTGTATTTCCTAAGAACAAGGACATTCTCTTAAAATAACCACAGTATAATTTAATAAAACAGGAAATGAACACTAATAAAATAGTATTTTCTGATCTACAGACTTTATTCAGATTTTGTTAATTGTCCCAATAATGTCACGTATAGTGAAAATAAGATAAAATAGAGGAAGAAAAGAATCTAGTCCAGAGTTCACTCCAGGATCACACATTGCCAAATCTCTTTAATTGCCTTTAATCTGGAATAGCTCCTCAGTCTGTCCTTGATAATCTTGATATTTTTGACAAATACAGGCCAGTTATTTTGTATAATGTCTCTTAATTGGGTGTTCTTAATGTTTTCTCAGATTAGATTGAGGTTATACAGTTTTGGCGGGAGTACCACACAAGTGATGTTGTATTCTCCGTGCATGATATCAGGAGGCAGGATGTAAATTTATTCCATTATGGGTGATGTTAACTTTAATCATTAAGTTAAGAGGCTATCTACCCAGTTTCCCTGGAGTAAGGGTATTATTCCCATCTGCCTTTCCCCTTACCCCTTGCAACTAGTAAGTACTTTGTGGAAAGATACTTTGAGATTACGTAGTATAGATTATATTCTATTCCTCACCAAAACTCTTACCCAATAGTTTTTAACATCCATTGGTAATTCCTGCCCAAGTCAAGCATAACAATGAGGTTTGTCAAGTGGTGACTATCATTTCATTTCTTCTAGATTTTTTGCTGGTGTTCTACTACAGTAAAGAGCTTTTCCTTCTCATTGATTTATTCATTTATTTATTCATTTATTTACTTATCACAGTATAGACTGATGGATTCTTATTTTATTCAGTGAGCTATACTTTGTTATTGTCATTATTTTGATGCTCAAATTGTACAAGATTTAGCTAGTGGGAACCCTTCAAGCTATTTCCCATGTTCTTTTGACACGGCCCCATCCTTCTTTGAACACTTCTTTACTTTCTGGTTCAAGATGTTTCAGGATCATTTTTTATTTTCTCTTTTCCAACCCTGGAATCAGCCCTTTCTCCAAGGACCCCTTGTTCCTTTTAGTGGAGAATAATTGTTGTTTTGTTTTGTTTTTGAGACAGAGTCTTCGAGCATTTTTGGTAATAAATCCTCAGTCATGAAAAGACTGGGCAGCAGGGATTACTGATGACACATCTACACACATGCTTATCTCTATCAATGTCTGCCATCCATTCATCCATCCATGCATCCATCCATCCATCCATCCATCCGTGAACCTATCTATCTGTCTTAAAAACCAGGAGTTTGGCTGGGTGCGGTGGCTTACACCTGTAATCCCAGCACTTTGGGAGGCTGAGGCGGGTGGGTTGTCTGAGGTCAGGAATTCAAGACCAGTCTGGCCAACATGGTGAAACCCCATCTCTACTAAAAATACAAAAAAATTAGCTGGATGTGGTGGCATGTGCTCATACTGGACTGCAGCCATGTGATCTCGGCCCACTGCAGTCTCAACCTCCCAGGCTCCAGTGGTTCTACCATCTCAGCCCTCCGAGTGGCCGTGACCACAGGTGTGTACCACCACACCCTGCTAATTGGAAATAATGTTTAGATATTAATATTTGAGCACTAGGAGTGCTCATTGCTACAGGAGTGTCATTGCTTCTAGGCCCTTTCAGAAGAAAGAGCTAGGATGTGAGAGTGTGTGTGTGTGTGTGTGTGTGCGCACTCACACATGCGGTTTACAGGAAGGGTTCCCTGAGAACTGAATGCAGACAGAAATTAGTGAGCAGAACGTTTGTTAGGGAGTGCTCTAGGGATGAACTACTATGGAATGCAAGGGAAGGAAGCAGGATTGGGCACAGGGAGAAGATAGGCTGTGATGCAGTCTCCACACAGACCTCAGTTGATCCCATGGGAGCTCTGATGCTGGATGTTCCTTTAGAGTTGTTCTGAGTTGGGATGAGGGATTCAGGCCTTCACACCCCTGAGTCAATCAGTCATTGAATATGAGCCTCCCCAGGAAGGGTTCATGAAGTCAGGCAAGGTGGCTGTCTAGGCAAGAGAGCTAAGGCAATAGCTAAGGCAATAGGTAAGGCAATTCCAAAAAGGGCTGGCAGCTGAGACCTGTTAGCCAACAATGTTTCCAGCATTTTTGGTAATAAATCCTTCAGTCATGAAAAGACTGGGCAGCAGGGATTACTGATGACACATCTACACACATGCTTATCTCTATCAATGTCTGCCATCCACCATCCATCCATCCATCCATCCATCCATCCATCCATCCATCCATCCATCCATCCACGAACCTATCTATCTGTCTTAAAAACCAGGAGTTTGGCTGGGCGCAGTGGCTCACACCTGTAATCCCAGCACTTTGGGAGGCTGAGGCAGGTGGGTTGCCTGAGGTCAGGATTTCAAGACCAGACTGGCCAACATGGTGAAACCCCGTCTCTACTAAAAATACAAAAAAATTAGCTGGATGCGGCGGCATGTGCCTGTAATCCCAGCTACTCGGGAGGCTGAGGCAGGGGAATTGCTTGAACCAGAGAGGTGGAGGTTGCAGTGAGCCAAGATTGTGCCACTGCACTCCAGCCTGGGAGACAGAGCAAGACATGGTCAAAAAAAACAAAACAAAAAAACCCAGAAGTTTATAGTAATATTTCCAACTCCAATTCAACACCACAAGTTTTGTTCTATAATTTTACTTTTCCATATTTACAGGTATTCTTTCTTTCTTTCTTTTTGTCTTTTTTTTTTTTTGACAGAGTCTCACTCCGTCACCCAGGCTGGAGTTCAGTGGCACTCCGGTGGTATTTTTAATAGAGACAGGGTATCACCATGTTGGCCAGGCTGGTTTCAAACTTCTGGTCTCAAGTGATCTGCCTGCCTTGGCCTCCCAAAGTGCTGGGATTACAAGCATGAGCCACCGTGCCCGGCCTGTAGCTCCCATTTCTGATAGTGAGACCTGGCACCCATTGTTATCTAGGTTAAATCCTAAAACTCACTGAAACCAGTTTTAGAATTGCTCAGTCATTCCACTGCAAAAGACCTATTAACTAGAGTTCAATATTTGTTTAGAGTTCTTTTTGTGTTTAGTCTGAGAGTATATAATTGAAACACTGTGTTCAAAGTTCCCTTGGGTTGAATCCTTCTTTCCTCTTCTCCCCCAGTGTGGTTTGTTATTCATTTGAAATGCACTAGGTTTGTTTCTGGGTACTTTCCATTTTAGGGCTTTCCCCCTGTTTATTTTATTGTTATTATTGTTTTGAAAGTATGTAAAACATTTACATGGATCAAAATTATATAAAAACATACACTCAGAAAAGTGATGGTGCCCCCTCTCGTTTCTTTCCTTCTTTCTTTCTTTCTTTTGTTTGTTTTTTTTTTTTGGAGACAGAGTCTCACTCTGTCTCCCAGGCTGGAGTGCAGTGGCACAATCTCCGCTCACCACAAGCTCCACCTCCCGAGTTCGCACCATTCCCCTGCCTCCTCCCAAGTAGCTGGGACTACAGGCGCCCGCCACCTCGCCCGGCTAGTTTTTGTATTTTTAGTAGAGACGGGGTTTCACCATGTTAGCCAGGATGGTCTCCATCTCCTGACCTCATGATCTGCCCACCTCGGCCTCCCAAAGTGCTGGGATTACAGGCGTGAGCCACCGTGCCCGGCCTCCTCTCGTTTCTTTCATACTGTTCTAGTGGGTGAACAATATCTTTCATGCTTGGTATACCTTTTTGAAAAAGTAAGTATATTCACATATATATAAATTCCTTTCTTTCCTACCTGAAAAGTAGTCTACTATCGGTCATTGTTTTGGACTTTGCTTTTTTAGAAAAACTAAACAATATATTGTTAAAATCACTATCAGTTCATACGGGTCACTTCATTCTTTTTTACAGTTGCATTATTCTCCATTGTGTGGACATACTGTAGTTTGACCACTTTTCTGTTCAGGCATTTAGGGCATTTCCCATACTTTGCAATTACAGATAAGACTGCAAAGACTAAGCTTGTGC
>NW_012119598.1:17022376-17056912 GCF_000951035.1 Colobus angolensis palliatus | reverse complement strand
CAGGATGGTCTCGATCTCCTGACCTCGTGATCCGCCCGTCTTGGCCTCCCAAAGTGCTGGGATTACAGGCTTGAGCCACCGCGCCCGGCCGCATATGTATTCTTATAGTGTGGGTGTCTTCCTAGGGTTTTAAGCAATATTTTTTCCCTTTTTTCTTTCCTCTGTTCTCTTTATTGTATTATTAGGTTATTGTTCATTAATTATAGGCAGAACAACAATATCAAATGGCAATGCACGGTCTTGAAACTTCTGTTCCCAATAGACAGCTTCCTGGGGGAAAACTGGATTTTATCGACTACTTAGTAGCCATCCGTATGCTAACAAACTGCAAATAAATAATATTTACAGGCTGGGCATGGTGGCTCACACCCGTAATCCCAGCACTTTGGGAAGCCAAGGCAGGCAGATCACCTGAGGTCGGGAGTTTGAGACCAGCCTGACCAACATGGAGAAACCCCATCTCTACTAAAAATACAAATATTAGCTGGGCGTGGTGGCGCATGCCTGTAATCCCAGCTACGTGGCAGGCTGAGGCAGGAGAATCACCTCAACCCGGGAGGCGGAGGTTGCCGTGAGCCGAGATCGTGCCGTTGCACTCCAGCCTGGGCAACAAGGAGTGAAACTCTGTCTCAAAATAATAATAATAATAATATTTACAAATAAATATTTGTTATGTATTATATTGTATTAATCTTATTTGAATAATATTTATGTATTTGTTATTAATGTTTATCTATTATTGCATCATGGGAAGTCATTTTAGCTTAGAAGATTGCAAGTCCAGTATAGGGGAGGGGTTGAGAGAATACATGCTGGAACCGGACTGAGGATATGAAACCTTCTCAGATGTGTGGCCCTGAGCAAATCATTTAACCTCTCTGTGCCTCAGTTTCCTCATCTACAAAATAGAAATATCAACTGTATGGTTTTACTAGACTGTTAAGCATCTCAAATTTAACACATCTAAAATCCAAATTTCCATGCTGGGAGCAGTAGCTCACACCTATAATCCCAGCACTTTGGAAGGCCGAAGCGGGTATATTGCTTGAGTCCAGTAGTTCGAGACCAGCCTGGGCAACATAAGGAGATCTCATCTCTACAAAAAAATACAAAAATTAGCCAGGTGTGGTGGTGCATGCCTGTAGTCCCAGACACTTGGGAGGCTCAAGTGGGAGGATTGCTTGAGTCCAAGAGTTCGAGGCTGCAACAAACCAAGATTGTGCCACAACACTTCAGCAGGGTGACAGCATGAGACTCCATCTCTTAAAAAAAAAATCCAATTTCTATCTTCTTCTTCCCCTTCAAAACTGCTGCTTCCTCAGTGTCCCCAAAGTAAACGGCAACTTCATCAAGTTCTCAGGGTCAAAGCCCTGGAATCATTATTGAGGCCCCTCTTTTTCCCCCATCACATCTAATTCACCCATGAATCCCAGGTTATTACAATAATCTCCCGACTGTCCTTCCTACTTCTGCTTTTGCCACCCTATAATGTATTCTCCATCAATAGCCACAGTGATACTTTTAAAAACAAATCTTTTAGTGTCGCTTCTCTGCTCACAGCCCTCTGATGACTTCCTGCCTCACTCAGAATAAAAGCCAGAAAGCTGGCAATGGCCCACCTGATCCAGCCCTCTGCACTCTTGGGTCTCATATTCTACCCCACTGGCCTGTGGCTCCCTGCCCTGCAGCCACACTGGCCTCCTTGCTGTCCCCGAACTGAACATGCTTGCAGCTCAGGGCCTGTAGCACCAGCTGTTCCCTTTGCTTAGAAAGCCTTCTCCCCAGATATTCCTACCCCTTCTCCTACTGATCTTAACACAAAGCCTTCTATGACTCCCCTATTTAAAGTGACAGGCCGCAAATCCAACACTGCCTACCTCCTTTCTGGCTTTATTTTCCTCCATATCACTTCTCATCGTCAGGCACATTACACAATTTACTTGTCTATTTTGTATAGACAAGTCTCCTTCCTCTCCTCCACCCTCTCACCCCCAAGGCATGTAAAATCCATGGGGCAGGGACTTTTGTTTTGCTCACTGCTATATCCTCAGCTCCCAGAAAAGTGCTTGGCACATAGGACACCTCAATAATTAATATGTGTCCAGGGGTCCCAAGTCCACCTCCAGGTTCAGGGATTTACTAGGGGGACTCGCAGGACTCAACATAGAGTCATACCCATGGCATGCAACATAGAGTCATACCCATAGAGTCATACCCATAGAGTCATACCCATGGCAATGCCAGGCACAAGCAGCAAAGGGAAAAGACACATGGGGCAAAGTCCAGGAAAGTCAGACACAAGCTTCCAAGGATCCTTTCCCACCAGAATCACACAGGACATACTTAATTCCTCCAGCAATAAGTTGTGGTCTCAGGTCCGAAGTGTTGTTTACCGGGGAAGCTCATTAGAGGCTTAGGATCTATGGTTTGTACTGGGGGCGGGTCACTAGGCACTGCTGCCTGGCACATACCCAAATTCCAGACCCCCAGAAGGAAAGAGGTTGTTTGGCAGAAACCATATTGTTTGTACAGTTTAGGCACAGTGAGTCCTTCTTATCCATTCTGGGAATGGTGGGAACCCTCCCCAAATCCAAATTCCTTCACACCAGCCAAGGGCCAATCTTGCAAGCAGGGCTTTCTAAAGATAGCAATCTCACGCCTGCCATGTTAACTCTGCACAGTGCATTAAAAGAATTTGTTACTTTTCAGTTGACAAAAATAAAGCGTTTTAGAGAACAAGACCAAGATAAGGTCAATTAAAGAAAATCTCTCATTTTTTTGCACATTGGAATCATGGTGATAAATTTTGAGCTTACTTATGCACACACAAACACTGTTTGCATATTTTTAAAGTAGCTTGGCCTGGTAAGAAGATGTGGATAGAACCTCACACATTGCTTGGACTCTGTACATTTTAGGATCTATTTATGAAGGAAATGAGAAGAAGCAAAATCTAGATGGAATGAGTGTCTATCAGAGAGGGTGGAACCTGTGACTGCCTTTATTATTTTTTATTTGAACATATATTTTTATTTAGAATGCAGGATTAATGGGCATGATAATAAACTGTCACTCACAGGTCTGTCCTGAGAAACACATAATCTTTAAAACATGTTATTTTTCACGAGTAATTTACACACAGCGGTATTATTATTTAATACAAGTGTCAAAGACGACATTTAGATTCTCCTGCTTGGGGCATTTAGTAACATCAAAATGATTTATAGTCAGACAGAAGAAAGCAATTCTAAAGCAGTTTCTTTTTCTTCCCTGCCAGTCCCTTTGCAGTAAGATCCATCTTCTTACATGAGGAATCATTAATAGAGAGAGCTTCAACAAATGTCCAGGTCTTATTCTTGAATACAACAGAGAATGAGTAGAACGATGACTGGGAATACCACAGGAGTCACTATCAGAGATAACCCCAGTGGACACAGACCCTCCCTATGGGGTTCCAAGCCAGATGTCTCTGAGGTGGTTGGAGATGGCTCTTGCAGTGGACATTGCCCTGGATGGTTTTCAAGCCTTGATGACAGCAGCACCATGTCGCTGCACAGTCGTGAATTCTCCCTGGGGCCAGCTGTCATGTTTCAGAGCTCCATAAACAACTTCCTTTCCTTGCAACTTCACCTTGGCTTGGTTGACATCCGGATACTGAGTCAAGGAATGGTTTCCCCAGATGTGTAACATTCTTTACACTGTAGGCAGTCACACCAGGTTTAAGAGTAATTTGAGCTTGAGTTTGGTTGTGATCCAAACAAGTCAAGCAACTGAAGCTCTCCTTGAAGCTGGATGGCGCCAATTTGGAGGCAGTCAGGCAGTTGATACTGGCTGGGTTTCCCATAGCAATAACTTTAATGAACTTCTTGTCATATTTCTCCAAGGCTGCACCCTGCCATTTGAAGATTTTTACATTTTCAGTAAATCTTTCCTCTCTACACCTTTCCTTCTTGGCACAGAGTCCAAGAGAATGGCCACATCCAGGTCTTTGAAGGCAACTTCTTTATTTGTTCGAATGACATCTTTCAGGAGGAGAAGTGTACAGTCTTGCTGTTCTATTAGGACACTGTTCAGGACAACAAGCACAGTGGTGATATCCGATGGCACAAGAATGATAAGCTAATCTTTACCCAAGACGGATGCGTTTATAATACTGTTTAGCAGTGACTATGTGATTTGACCAGCTGCTCTAGTCACAAGGACTGGGATTGGTTCAGACAACAGGGAACTGTGCGACAATTTTAGCACTTGCAAAGTGAGCCTCAGGGAGTCGGGTTACCTCTACTGCACAACTGACTTGTGACCGCCTTTAGCACCATATATTTATATTTCGTTTCGGTTTGGCTTTTTGAATACCCAGTGCTCAGAAAAGTAGCTGGTACATACAAAAAGCTGCAAAAATATCTGTACAGCAGGTAAATGATACACTATAAATACTATAAATGATTCCATTTCATAGGCACATGAGTAAATTCAACTTATATCAAAAACAAATGTGACTTGTGGCAGATGCTGAACATAACTTGAAGATTGGTATTAGAGCTACTGTGATACAACAGGTTAGAATATTTTTATCGTACCATACTTAGGTATGTTGGAATGGTAAGTAAATAGTTGGCATTGCTGCTTTTGTTTGGTTAAGCTAAAACAAGAGAGGGAAAACATGCACACAAACACACACACACACACACACACACACACACACACCCCTGAAAAACATCTGGTGTTGTGTGGAATTGGGGAAGGAGAATTCCTAGTTCTCTGAATCTAGACTTGCTTAGAGCAGTCTTCTTCAATATGAGACTGTCATCATAATATTGAGACTGTAGGGAAACTTCTCAGGACAGAAGTTCCCAGAAAACTTAAGTAAAAATCATTTTTCAAGTTTAGGACCAGTAAAAGATAATCTGGCTTATGGCTGGGCATGGTGGCTCACGACTGTAATCCTAACACTTTGGGAGGCCAAGGCAGGTGGATCACCTGAGATCGGGAGTTCGAGACTAACCTGGCCAACATGGAGAAACCCTGTGTCTACTAAAAAGAATGCAGAATTATCCGGGCTTGGTGGCGCTTGCCTCTCCAACTGCTCAGGAGTCTGAGGCAGGAGAATTGCCTGAACCCGGGAGGCGGAGGTTGCGGTGAGCCGAGATCTTGCCATTGCACTCCAGACTGGGCAACAAGAGTGAAATTCTGTCTCAAAAAAAAAAAAAGCTGATTTACTGAAGTCTGAAATGAGACAGGTAGGAAAGACTCAAGAAAAGTATTTTAAGTCTTGATTGGAATATATCTTGTGGTTTTAGAACTTTTTCCCTTTAAAACTTTTTAAATAAATATTATATATTTTGCCTTATATTTTTAAAGCATTATTGAGGTGGAATGTGGTACTTTAACTTGTGATGATAATTAGCATGGCCTTTATATATACACAAATATATTTGCATGTGTGCATAAACATACATGCGCATACTTTCATCTCCCATTACTGGTTAAAAATGGTTACTTTCTACTAGCTTAGGTAAAATACAAAATTTATTTGTAAATTGTGGAGAGACTAAAACAACCCGCTTTAGAGGGGTGACGTTAACCCATTCTCATGCAGGCAAACTCAACTCTGCTTCACACTTGTGGCCTCGTGGCTGACACAATCTTTAACAACATTTTAATGTTCAAGAATAAAAGGAAGAAGAAGAAACAGTCTTGTGAAAGACACCAGTAATGTGATGAAACACTTAAGAGTTCTGCATTTCTGCATAAGTCACTATCCCTCTAAAATATTCCTGTGGAACTTCTCCTAGGCAAATATTGACTCAACACATAAAGGGACCTCAAGCATGTTTCTAGATATAGGATTTGAAAATGAATGCTAAACAATTTTTCTGGCCTATAGTATGATGAGATATTCCTAGAGTTCTAGAGATGAGTCAGTTCTTAAGAGACCTAGATGTAATTTTTGACTGTGCAGACTGGGAAAGTAGGCTCAGAGATTTTAAGGCATTTGCCTAAGATCACATAACAAGTTCTGGGCCAGTGGAAGAACCCATATCTGCTACTCCTAGAATTCTCTCCAGGTTATCCTACTGCTTCCTTCAATCTCCAGAGAAGGGATTCAGGCATTAAGCACCCACTATATATATATAATACATATATAATATATTATGTATATATAATTTATATATAGATAGATAGATATTAATACAGCAGGCGTGTCCAGGCTTTTTGCTTCCCCGGTCCACACTGGACAACGAATTGTCTTGGGCCACACATAAAATACAGCAACACTAACGATAGCTGATGAGCTAAAAAAAAAAAAAAAATGCAAAAAGCATATCATAATGTTTTAAGAAAGTTTACAAATTTGTATTTGGCCACATTCAAAACCATCCTTAGCAGCATGTGGCCTGTGGGCTGTGAGTTGGACAAGCTTGATATTCAATAATCTAGAAGCTTCTAAATTAATACAGGTTTGATCAGGAAGTGATTTTATGCCTCTTAGGCTGAAGTGGGTAAGTCGTGGCTGTATGATGCCACTTTTAGGTTGTACTCAAGAATGAAAAGCTGGGGAAAGTATACCCTCATTTGGTTTTGCCATGAAACCCAGTAATCTTGGAATGTCTGTTGAAACTCTGGAAACTTTGGATATTAACTCTGTGAAAATCCTAGCACTTTTGGGGTATTTTTTCTCAAATAACGCTGCTTTGTAACAAGCCTGCCTTCCTTTGGTCTGCAGACTACCCTGAGCCAGCTGGTGAGCCTAAAATATCACGCTGGCCCATCCAACTCAAATTTAGGGCAGCACTTTGAATTTAGTTGCAAGTAATACATTAAAACCTGAAGAATGTTTTTGGTGTATAGCTATATATTTTGAAAAAAACTGGAGGATTGCTTGTGCTTGGGGATTCTCAATGACACGTGACTCCAAAAATAGAACATGGTGGCCGTCCCTCCAGGGCTGACTGAGGTGACAACCCATTTGGAGTTGCTGCTGAGAGGTACCCGCCCAGATTTGTGGTAGTGCAGCTTGTCCCCTAGATCTGCCTGCAGGTTTTGTGGATATGCCCCCAACCTCTCGCATCCTCAGCACTCCTCCAGGAGCAGTGAAACACAGAATCTCTAGTCATTTTTTGCTAGCAATCTAATGGAAGGTGGCATTTAAGTTTACTGTGTTTCACTCGTACCTCATGAGTACCAGCCCACTCTGAGCATAACCTTAGCAGCATAGCAGAAGGTATACCTACTCCTGGCTCTACCCCCAAAATGAGAAAATCCGTCTTTAATTAAACAGGTACAGTCTAAGTGGTTCATAAATAAACCTCTGGCATCATGTTGGGATCAACGCCCTGTTCCTGCCCTCACTCCTCCTACCTCCACCAAATCAGGCTGGTACTTTCCCAACAAATGATTGCCGTAATACAATACTTCATTAATCCGGTGTTCTTAACCAGAGGAAGCAGTAAGACAGAAATTAGAATGAAGGGTCTTGTTTCTTTAGGGAACATGATAACTAACCAGTTTTCAGGACACAATAAGAGTATGTTCTTACTGAGTTTTCTTACCAGGACTCAAAGAAGTCTACAAAATTCTATCATTGTTGCTGCCCTCCACCACACCATCCCCCTTGCTGCCTTGCATTACCAAATATTCTAATTAATTTAAGGAAATTAATGTCTACAGATGCTAGAATTAACAGTGGCCAGAATGAAGGGAAAAATCTCTTGTTAGCTCCTATTGTGTCAATCACTGTTATTAATTTAGCAGTAATAAAACTCAGCCCCAGTTGGAGAACCGTGACCCTCACCATCTGGTATGGTAATTCACAAAACCTCTAGCTGGGACGCTCCCAGCATCCAGGGGTTGAAAGAGGATCATGCTGGGATCAGATCCCTTGGCCCACGCTCCAGAGACCCAGGGCCAAAAGCGAAGGAAAACACCGAACATCAGAATGATGCCATCCCCTGGGTAGCACGTAGTTTATCATGTGCTTTCCCAGACATCTGGCAGAGCATCTGTGGGGTGGAGGTCAGTAGAACCATGGACCATCAAGTCTGTTATTTTCCATTTACAAAACGGAAAAGAAAAACGGAAATGACCATGCGGTATGCTTCTGTGATCTGGGTACTTGTACCACAAGTACTATTTGGCATTTTATGGCTGCCAAAGAAAGATAATCTGCCACTCATTCAGTCCCACAGTAGAAAGCATTCTCTTGGTGAATAAAATAAATGGAAAGAATTCATCCTTATATATCACACGTTAGGTTGAAGTCAATGATGAATTAACATAGCTAAAACTCACCTTGGAAGGCTTCCCCCTCATTAGCTACCACTTAACTATCTATCTATATTTATTTGTCACAACAAGTATATATGTTCTGGTAAACTTCTCAGTGCCTAGGTTTTATTTATTTATTTATTTATTTATTTATTTATTTATTATTTGAGACAGAGTCTTGCTCTGTCACCCAGGCTGGAGTGCAGTGGTGCCATCTTGGCTCACTGCAACCTCTGCCTCCCGGATTCAAGTGATTCTCCTGCCTCAGCCTCCTGTGTAGCTGGGATTACAGGCACGCACCACCATGCCCTGTTAATGTTTGTATTTTTAGTAGAGGCGGGGTTTCACCATGTTGGCCAGGCTGGTCTCGACCTCCTGACCTCAAGAGATCCACCTGCCTCAGTCTCCCAAAGTGCTGAGATTATAGGCGTGAGCCACCGCACCTGGTCGTACCTAAGTTCTAAATGTTTATTTAAAGATCTTTATATTCTCTACATGCTAAATTTTAGTCAATTCCACCTTAGGATAAAACCGTAAATTTCAGTAATATATCAGACTAAACAAGGAAACAACTCAGTTTAAAGACAACAGTTCCAGTCTTTTACTTTGAAATAATATTTTTTAAAGGGGAAATATTTTGTGCTTCTAGATGTTTTACTATTTGTTCTTATAAAAATCATAGTTTCATTTTCTTTTAAGTTTTATCATACAAAAACAATAACAGCAAGAATAGACTAGCTTCCTGTATAACTAAAATAATGTGGATTTCATATTCTTCCTTTGGGCATTTCATTTTGGCGTAAAAATAGAATATATCTAACAATCTAAAGTAAGTTAAAATTGCTACATTTTCCATTGATATAATTTCTTTGTGCTTGGAATCCATGTTGGTACTTGCCTTTTAAGATAATAGCCTTATTACTATTATCTTAAAGATCTCTGAGTGGTAGAGAAAACTAAATAAGATAATCCTTTGAATAAGCTAAGTATAGCAACATCCAAACTCAACTTTTAACTCTCATAGTTGTAGTTAACAAGTCTCAACAAAACCTTTGGCTCTCTTGTTCCCCCATGCTATATCTACGGCAAGTAAGGCCTTTAACCTACCAGACTTTACACACCTGTTGGTCTTTTGTTGGTCTTTGAGTCTGACCTTAGAAGCGAGCTTGACCTGCAGCTGTGCTGCCTGGCAGATTTAATCCTCTGCAGGCTGACTTCATTCTTGTGCTTTATATCAGATGTTATCTGACTGGGTTCAACGATTAGAGAAAGTGCATTGTTTATGTCTTCATTTGGTCCGAATGTTTTGGTGTGAATGTGACCCCTCTTGAGGGCTCTGAACAATTTAAAAGAGCCCAGCAAGATACGAATGGGAAATGTAAGTGCATTGCTGTTTCCAGAAAACCTGTGCTTTATCACCTTTTATTCTCACCTCATAATTACAAAGAAAGGCTGAGTAAAGCAGTAATAGTTCAACAAGTCAGTAACACAGACACCATGGCCTACTTCCCTTTGATTATCTGTAAAAAAGCATCATGTTAACAACAATGAAAATGGGTATCTAAGATGAATTTGGGAAGGTGAGCCCCCTTATTTTCATATCTTTTAAGACAACTTGTCAGTGAGGGTAATTGCCACAGGCTTTGGGGTCATTGCTGATCCTGACAAAATTTAAACAGCTGCTGCAAGCACCTGTTCTTTATCCCAGGCCCTCACAATTGCTCGCAATGTGCTCACAATTCAGAATAAAAAAACTTTATTAAAGCAATTTGATTACTTTTAAATGATGTTTTATTCATGCATGCAAATAATTTTTTAAGTTTCATGTCATGTATGTCTTTCTTTCCACATAGGCGAGCCTAACGACCAAAGAGAAAATATAGGAATTGAAGTGTGGCAATGTATACTAACCTTGCAGTGCTGATGAACACCACCAACTCTTACCCATTCTGACCTCAAGCTGATTATTAATGCAGATAGTTAAGCAGGTTTCGAGAAAGATCCCATATGATTGAGTCCTAGAACTTCTTGCTAGCTGCATGGGGCAGTGTTGGAAGTAGACAGTATATTTCTTGGAGAAAAATTTCTATGTCCCTGCCACTATCCCTCAGTGCAGGAGGTGAGACAGAGCACAAAGGGAAGAAGATATGGAGACAGCTGTGGACAACACTAGGTTCCTCTCTGAAACTTGTCAAGGAAAAAAGAGGGAAGTGAACTTCATCCAAGATGCTTCCAGGCGCTGCTCTAGTTTCAACGGGTAAGTGGCCCAAGTGATGCTTAGTGCAGGTTAACTGACCTTAGATTCTCTCTGGGAAATGCTTTCTTGTCCCTGCTACACCTTTGCCAAGGCAATGGGTGAAAGGGATTCCAGGGCACCGTGGAAATCAAACACCACAAAGAGAAAGAATGGCTGCTTCTTTGCTGTCCTTTGTGTTATGGTTTGAGTGATGGTCCCCAAAGATATGTTGAAGTCCTAACTCCCAGACCCATGAGTGTGACCTTATTTGGAAAGTCTTTGCAGATGTACTCAGGTTAAGATGAGTTCATGTATTAGTCCATTCTCATGCTGCTAACAAAGGCATACCCCAGAATGGGTAATTTATCAAGGAAAGAGGTTTAATTGACTCACAGTTCTGCATGGCTGGGGAAGCCTCAGAAAACTTACAATCACAGCAGAAGGGGAAGCAAACGTGTCCCTCTTCACATGACAGCAGCAAGGAGAAGTGCAGAGCGAAGCTGGGGAAAGCTCCAAATAAAACCATTAGATCTCATGAGAACTCACTCACTATCACGAGAACAGCATGGAGGTAGCTGCCCCCATGATTCAATCACCTCCCACTGGGCCCTTCCTGCAACACGTGGGGATTATGAGAACTACAGTTCAACACAAGATTTGGGTGGGGACACAGCCAAATCATATCTGTTCACGACAGATTAGAATGTGAGATTGAATTCAATGACAGATGTTCTTAAAAGAGAGAAAGCAGACACAGTCATGCACAAGGAAGAAGACCATGTGAAGACAGATGCAGAGACTGGAGTGACGCAGCTACATACCTACCAAGGAATGCCATGGACTGCCAACAGCCCCCAGAAGGTGGGTGAGAAGGAAGCAGATTCTCCCTCAGAATCTCTAGTAGGAACCAACCCTGCCAACAGCTTCATTTCAGACTTCTTGCCCCCAGGACTGTGAGAGACTGTTTCTGTTGTTTTAAGCCATGCAGTTTGTGGTGCTTTGCTATTGCATCCCCAGCAAATGGATACACCCTGCCATGCAGCAAGACAGTAACCATGCTCTGCTTCCTCCCTGTCCTTCCCAGAATAGAGACTGGGAGACAGTGGACAGCGGTAGATCCCTATGATGCTTACTGATTGAAGAGTGGAGTTTGGCCTCTAAAGTCTCTCTCTGATGGACACAAACCACTGCCACAATAGTAGACCCACCATTCCTTGAGTGTGTGCTACATGCCAGGCTTTGGTGTCACATGTGACTGAAGACAACAACCCTGTGGGGTTGCCCAAATCTCACAGAAGAGGAAGCCCAGGCTCAGATTCGGTCACTTGCCCAGGTCACAGAGCTAGAAGATGGAGAAGCTCAGATAGGGATTCCAACTCCACACCTCCACAAAAGACTACTATCTTCTTCTTCTTCCTCCTTTTTTTTTTTTTTTTTGAGACAAGGTCTGGCTCTCTCACCCAGGCTGGAGTGCAATGACACAAACTTGGTTCACTGCAACCTCTGCCTCCCGGGCTTAAGCCATCCTCCCACATCAGCCTCCTGAGTTGCTGGGATTTCAGGCGTGCATGACCATGCCTGGCTAATTGTTTTGTATTTTTTTTTAGAGACGGGGTTTCACTTTTCTGCTCAGGCTGGTCTCGAACTCCTGAGCTCAAGTGATGCACCCACCTCAGCCTCCCAAAATGCTGGGATTACAGGCATGAGCCACTGTGCTAGGTCCAAAACTACTGTCTTCTTAGCAATAGTATTAAAATATTTGATGCCTTGTCACATAGTGGCACAAGGAGTTGTTTTCTGAAGAGGGTGGCAGCCTTTTCCTTAAGTGTCTGGAATTTAACCCAATGATCCATAAAAATGTTTGCCTCAATTCCATTTTTAGGGTATTGCAGAGAAAACGGAAAGGCAGTAAAGGAAACTAGTTGTTGAATTGGGAAAAGCAATAAAGAGGACTCAGAGAGTGGTGGTGACATTTTTACATTTCTTTATTTGGGTGACATTTTAAATTGCATTCATTACATTTTCTGTGAAATGTGAATGATTTAGCTGTAGCACTTAAAACTAATGAACCAAGAGGCTATTTAGTCAGTGAATAAGTGGGGAACAAATAAGTCTAAATCCACATTGAACATTTTAGAGGCTCAACCTTTGCTGTAAATGATCTTGTTTTTCTCTCCAAGCCCCTAGTCTGTCTTGTAAGAACAATCAACTTGACCCACCTCAAAAGGTATGCTTTTGACTCGCAAGACTGCCAAATAAAGTCAAGATAAAAGCCGTATGTAGAGATACGAAGATTGTAAATCTTTGGGCTTAAAGGGGCATCTATTCCTGCACAGTGTGAACCAGTCCATTCACAATATGCCAGCCTCAAACATATATTTTGAAATCAAAAGTAATAAACAACCTCTGAGTGTCCATGCATATGCATGTGGCACTCCTTGCATATTTAATTAACCATGCACGTATGCCTTGCGCAGAAGCTATAGATGTGCCTTTGCTTGTATCTGAACTGTCCCTAATCCAAACAAAGCTGTGAGATAGGTTGAAGCTCAGGACTGTGGGGAAGCCTTGAGCTCCTCTGAGGAGTCTGTCTTTGACTTCACCACACCTCAGGCTGAACATATTTTCTGGAAGGAATTGTGTGGTTTGTTAGCAGCGTCATTCTGAGTACCATCTAGAATACTCACGTGTCAGAGTCCATGGACTGTCTCCCAACCCCCCAGTTCACTTCCTCTTCGTCCTGGGTATAATACTGGACTACCTTTCCCAGTCTCCTTTGCAATTAGGTGTGGCCATGCAACTGAGTTCTAACCCACAGAATGTGAGTGGAAGTGATATGAGCCATTCTGGGCCACAGTTTTTAAGAAGTGGATGTTTCTCCTCCATGTTGTTTTATTTTTTGGCAGATGAATCTAGTTCGAGAGAAGGCCCTAGAGGATGGTGCATCAGAATGTGCAAGGAGCCTGGGTCTCTGAGTCACCAAGTGGAGGAGAACCACTTATCAACCAGGTGCAGACAGTTAAGTGAACAGTGAGCAAGGAACAGACTTCCCTTGTGTTAAGCCATTGAGATATGGGGACGATTTTAAATGTACTTTTTAATCATAATCTAGTTATTCAAAGTGTAGTTCATGAATTGGTGCTGATTTGTGAACAATTTATTACTAGTCCACAATAAGAGAAGCATAGTCGTGAACAATTTATTACTAGTCCACAATAAGAGAAGCATAGTTTCGAGAGTAAAGCATTGAGAAGCTTTTATAATAATTTGATACTACCATTATACCTAAGTGTCATGAGTGGATTCATCTCGTTGAGCAGGGTATAACCGGGTTGACTACTGATGAACTCCTGTAGTGAGTTGCATATGGCACGAGTGACATACTACTTATGGACAGTGAGTGCGATCACAAATTGAAAGTAAAAGTTCCCTATAACTGTGTGAGAAGCACTAGTCTGGCCTACTATAATGAATACAAGCCAGCAACTGAGACTGCTGCAGGTATCTCAACTTTCTGCCTTTTACCTATGGTACCATCCATCTACGGCTAGAAACCTGCTGATGCTACCCCCAAATATTTACTGAATACACGTTCTCCCCATTCCACTGCCTCAGCCTTTGCTTGGGCTCCACCCTCTGTCACAAGGATTATTGCCAATTAACTCTCTGCTGCTTCTCCTTCTCATCCAACCCCAAGACTGTCACCAGACTGATCCCTCTAAATGAAAATCTGACCGGAGCAAATCCTACAAGCAACCCTTCCACAGCTTCCATTGCTTCAAAAATAACTTTGACTTCCAATTGGATATTATCTGAAATTTTAGCGTCATCTATTGCTGCTTTCTCCCTTGCAAATTGTGCTCCAGTGACAGTTGAAATTTCCTGAGTGTGCCATGCTGAATCACGTCTCTGTGCACTTGGGCTTGCTCTTGTCTCTGCCTAGAGTCTTCCTTCCTTCCCTCTAAAACCCAATGAAAGACATCTTCATTCTTTAATGCCAGCTGAAGTCCCCAGAGATCTCCTTTGAGTAATTTCTCCCAAGTAGAATTAAGCCATCTTTTCTCTGTACTTCTCTTACATCTCCTTCCATTATTTTGCTTATCATATAGTACTTACTTTAATTTTTCCTTATCTCACCCCACAAAGCCTTATTTATATGGTGCTGGGCATGGGGTCTGGCCCAACAAAAGGCAGTCTTTCAGTGTTGAATAAAGGAATGAATGAATGAGTAAATGCAGGCAATAATAAACAACTTAACTCATCAACTGGCTTTGCCCTTGCCCTCACTCTTGCCATTTAAGCAAGCAAGGGTCTGTCTCATATTAACTTTCTTCTAGTTTGTAATGTATATGGAAAAACACAGGTAGGTGTTGTTACAGTAAGAGACTTGAAAAAAGAATGGTAACTGGACTCAGCAGCTCTTCATAACACTTTTGTTCATACTTCCATGCTTTGGATTTATGAAGGCGTTAAGTAAGCTTTTTAAATCTTCTGAAGATCTGTGTTAGCACATACTCCTGCTACCAGTGAATTTCTTTTTAATATGGCTTTTGCCATTCCCTTAAAAAAAAAACTACATTCAGGAAGAAATGAGTTGGACATCCACCAGCCTAGTGACAGCTCCCTCTGAATTCATAACATATAATTTTTCCAAGTGTTCTATTTTGAGTACAACCTAAGCCTTCCTCCTCACCACCTTTCTGGAAATTGTTTTGCAGTCTACAAAGAAAATAATCCTTGGACTCAAAAGTTAATAAGCATACAATACAAACTCTAGTACATATTTTGAGACCAGATTCAAACATACTTTTTTTTTTTTTTTTGAGATGGAGTCTCACTCTATCACCCAGGCTGGAGTGCTGTTGTGTCATCTTGGCTCACTGTAACCTACGCTTCCTGAGTTCAAGCTATTGTTGTGCCTCAGCCTCCTGAGTAGCTGGGACCACATGTGAGCACCCCCATGCCTGTCTAATTTTTATATTTTTAGTAGAGATGGAGTTTTACCATGTTGGCCAGGCTGGTCTCGAACTCCTGACCTCAAGTGATCCACCCGCCTCAGCTCCAAAAAGTGCTGGGATTACAGGCATGAGCCACTGCACCGGCCTCAAACATACATTTTGAAATCAAAGGTAATAAACAAAGTGAGGCTCGTGTCTGAAAAGAGATTCAGATATACATTTTAGAAGAAAGGGAGTCATGGTATTTGTTGAACAAAGGGCCTATGCCCTTGAGGGAGTAAAATATCAGAAATATTTTTGTTAACTGTGTTTTAAATATTTATAATATATGATATGTGTTATCAAGTTGTTTTGATTACAGAGGGACTGGTTTCCCTCTTCATCGCCCTGACCCTCAGATGTACAAATGCACATACTTAGTATGGTCATCAGGCTATGATTATACCTTGCCAAGGATTTTCATTATTTACCATCAATGAAAGAGACACCTAAGCGGGGTGGACAAGGAGAGAAGAGGGAAAGGAGGGCCTTCCTCACAGGGAGCAGCAAACTATAACTGTAAGCAAAGGAAAGACTATTTATTGCACACTGCGAAGGGGACCAGTCTGGTGGTTTTCAAGTTCCTGCCAATACTCCTGATGCTGTCCGCCCAGTTCTTCCATACTTTGTCGTGGTCTTGATTCAGTCACTTGTGCATGCCACTTGCTCTCTTAGGCTGACGCTGCCAGCAGGCTTTGGAAACTGTGGTTCCCTCCAGACTTTCTGAGGTCTTAAATGGTATTCAAAATTTGCAGAATAGTCAGCCCCTTTTTTGTTTTTGTTTTTAAGAGTACAATAAAAAAACATTTTAATAAAGTTATTTTTCACTCATCCCAATGTCAATATCTGAAGTGTGGAATATTATAAATTCAGTTGATACTGACCTCACAGATGAAAGCAAACATTCTAAGTACATATGCTATATTTTTAGTAGTTTGTCAACCTTTTAATGGAAGCATATGTATCAGTTTATCTTCCTGACTTGAGAATAAAAGCCTGTTTATACCAAGGGCTGGATTCCTCGGGTTTCTTTTTTTGAACATTTTAGAATACCAGCCTCATTAATGTTTTGGTGGCAGCTTTGATGTGCTGTGGCTTGGTAACTGAAGGTCTTTGGAAGTAGTACAGGGCCAAATTACACTGAGATGCATCTTTCTCTGAGGATGGTCAAGACAATTTCACAGGGCACAGCCCACTGGGACCGAGGTGGCTTTTTTCTGGAGAATCCATGCAGCCGCTCACTTGCCTGGTATAGATATGTTTATGACAGTCCAGTTTTGGTTTGGCAGCCCACACTTTTGCTAAGAAGGGACTTGGAATAGAAGTGATTGTTGATGACAGCAATCTCTGTGCTAGGGGATGGAAGAAGATAGCTGGAAGGAGTTGAAATCTCCTTGAATTTTCTTCAAATTTTGGAATATTTGTATTATACATAATGAGATATCTTGGGGTTAGGACCCAAATCTAAACACAGAATTTATTTATGTTTCATACACACCTCATACACATAGCCTGAAGGTAGTTTTATATAACATCATTTATGATTTTGCATATGAAAGAAGTTTATGTTTTGACTGCAACCTGTCCCAGGAGGTCAGGTGTGGAATTTCCCACTTGTGTGTGGTGTCATGTTAGTGCTCACAAAGTTTCAGATTTTGGAGCTTTTTGGATTAGGGATGTTCAGCCTATAATGGCCTGTTTTGTTACAATCGACTAATAGAGATTTAGGTGGGGCGATACCTGGAGTCTCTTCTGTGACTCCAAGGTGGGTGTTTAACATATTAACAGTTGTTTTATCAATGGCTCCTTAAATTCAAGAGAGGAATGGTCACCTGCCCCATCACCAAGATTCAAGTTGAACACACGACCTGGTCTTCTGTCTACCACCAGGAGCCTGCAGCTCCTGCTCCAGTTGGTAAGTCCCTGAGACATATACCTGTCATTTTCTAACTCTACACCTTTGAACTTGATGGGATTCTAAGAAATGCCATTTTTAAAGATCTTCTGGGGCCAGGCGTGGTGACTCACACCTGTAATCCCAGCACTTTGGGAGGCCAAGACAGATGGATCGCCTGAGGTCAGGAGTTCGAGACCAGCCTGGCCAACATGGTGAAACTGTCTCTACTAAAAATACAAAAAAAAAAAAAAAAATTAGCTGGGCATGGTGATGGGCACCTGTAATCCCAGCTACTCAGGAAGCTAAGGTAGAAGAATTGCTTGAACCTGGGAAGTGGAGGTTGCAGGGAGCCGAGATCACGCCACTGCACGCCAGCCTGGGCAACGAAAGCAAAACTTCATCTCAAAGAAAAGAAGAAAGATCTTTTGGTGGGGAATTCAAGAATTTTTCTTAAAGTAAACCATACTCTCTGTCTTTTAATTCTCTCTCTCTTCTTCTTCTTCTTTTTTTTATTTTTATTTTTGATACAGAGTCTTGCTCTGTTGCCCAGGCTGGAGTGCAATGGCGTGGTCTCAGCTCACTGCAACCTCTGCCTCCTGGGTTCAAGCAATTCTCCTGCCTCGGTCTCCTGAGTAGCTGAGATTACAGGCATGCACCACCTCGCCTGGCTAATTTTTGTTTTTGTTTTGGTAGAGATGGGGTTTCGAGATGTTGGTCAGGCTTGTCTCAAACTTCTGACCTCAGGTGATCCACCTGCCTTGGCCTCCCAAAGTGTTGGGATTACAGGTGTGAGCCACAGTGCCTGGCCCTTAACTCTCTATCTTTTTATATTCAGAGCTCCACATCTTTCAGTAATATAAATACTGCTCATTCCGCATCAGGGCTCACTTTCCTTCCTTCTCTTTCGAGGTTTTAGGGTTACCTTTGAGTTACCTGTGGTCAGCCGAGAAGAAATGAACAATTTATTCTATTCTGAAAGAGCAACATGCATTGAAATTCTGGACCCCGCAACTGATATTTTGCAGCTTGTTCTCCCAATCCCAAGCTCAGAAACAGCTTTCCATTGAGCTCATACAGACCTCTTCTCCTACTGTAAGAGGGTGGGAGTAGGGCTGGGGGTGTTGGTGAATAGTGACTCTTTTCACCAAGGGGCCAGGCACTGTTGTTTATTAATAGCTATGTGGTGAAAAAGCATGACTTAAAAGCTAGGAGAACAAGAACAAAAATTTCTCTGCTCAATCAAAGAGTGTGTTACTGTACAACCAGGGTAGCTGCAGATGGCCCCTAATTCATAAAATGATTGTGTTTTAGCAAACTCAACATATACACATGTGTCAGTAAATTTGGTTTGTCTGGGGCTCCCAGTGGCTTTCTCTCACGAAAAAGGATGAAAGGGAACCTATGGAAGCTTACCGAATCCATAATAATATTAGCTAGCAATAGTTAACACTTAATCTCTTACTCCCTGCAAGGTACAACAACTATTATTATTAGCTATTATTATCACCTCTATATTGCAGAGATAAGACCAGCGTTCCAGGGGTTAGGCAACTGAAGGTCACAGAGCCAGTAAGTGGTAGAGACTTAAATCTGGTAGGCTCTTTGCCATTCTTGTCTACTTACTGCTGGCATAACAGGGTGAAAAGGACAAGGAACACTGGCCTGAAACTGGCCTCAAACATTGGTTTCCTGCAGGAGGGAGACTGACCACTTTGGAAAAACAAAGCAAGAGAGGAAGTGATTTTTATTTCCTGCCCTTATGTGTACAGTAGGCCTTCAGCGAATATCTGAAGAAGTCACCTCCAGTTTTGTGCCTTTTCCTCTCTCCCAGGCAACCTCTAGCGTCAGCAAACCTAGATGACTTCTGGTCCCTGCCGCAAGCAGCTCAACCACCCCAATCACCAGGCTGCCTGTCTTACCATCAAGTCCCACTCCTAATCCTATGGAAACAGCCAGGCCATTCATTCAGTCAGTTCGTATTTATTATACTACATGTCTACTGTGTGCTTTGTTAATGCCTGGGAATGCAGCAATGAACAAGAGACCTTGTTTCTACCCTCACTAAGCAAGAAAACAAAGATATACATAGGAATTACCATCTGTGTTTTGTTCAAGAAGAGAAAGCAAACCTGGATGTTCAATAAAAAGATTAAAATTAAGATCAGCTAAATGATGAGGGATTCATATTATAGAATATAATGCACCCATTGAAATGATTATATGGGTTATACAGAAAAACTTACTGCCGTGGAAATACATCTATGTTCTATGAATTGAAAATAGTTAATACAAATAGTGTATTTGGGGTAAAAATATAACAAGACATAGATAAGCACTAACAACAACAACAACAAAAAATAAACTAAAAGGGGTCTCACTATGCTGCCCAGGCTGGTCTTGAACTCCTGGCTCAAGCAATCCACTTGCTTTGGTCTCCCAAAATGCTGGGATTACAGGCATGAACCACCATGCCCAGGTGAATTTTTTCCTTATATGGCTTTGCCTTACTTGAGGTGAAAACTTTATGGTGTCATTCTACTGATAAGTCTCTTGAGTCAGAAGCACCATTTCACTGATAGGTTTACACTTACCAGTTTTTCCTTCTTTCATTAGTATAATAAGCAAGTCAATCATTTGAATGTAATTAAATATCAATATTCAACAGGAATATTAGTTTGAATGACATGTAATAACAACATTCAACAGGAATATTAGTTTGAATGACGTGTAACGTTTTAGGTCACCAACAGTTATTAATGACAATTTCTTTTTCTTCTTTTTCTTTTAGCCTTTAGGATTCAAATAAGAAAGTCTGCCTTTGCCAGAAAGCAGGGACGATGCAACCTTCTTCAAGGCCAGCCCCGGGCAGATTCTTTAGACCTGAGGTCAAACTGTAAAATGAACAATTATCTTTCCTGCTGGCCAGGCACCCCCTGAAGTCCTGCCCTACCCTGATCTCTGAGCATGTCACCTGCCCTGGACACACTGCTTTGGTAAAAGAAGCACCTCATTGTTATCAACACCCACCAGACAGCACTGCAAGCTAGTTTTCCATTCATTTCAGACTACTCTCCGTATCTGTCCCGTTGAGGTAGACTTATTTCTGTTCTAATGAAATTGAGTCAGAAATGAATTTTTAAAATTCTGGGGGGATTAATAACTTATTTCTCTTGAACAAAGTTTTGATCCCAGTTTTTATTTATCTGTGTAAAGTAAATAATTGCAGTACAGATCTGTAGAACTGCTTCTGTTTGCTCCAAATATCTGGCCAGAGTTTGTCTAGTGCCTGTTAAGTAGCCAAGGAGGGAAATCTTCCCAAGCAGGTAGGCATAAAAGCCAGCTGAAATGGCTGAGGAATGCTCTGCTAAATCCATGCAGGGCCCTTTGTGCCAGGCCCTTGGTCACTCATCAGGTGCCCATCTCAGCCTCACACCTGGCCTATGGCATCTCCAAAGCCTCTGCTGGGGCTTTGGGTGCCTCATTGCCGGGTCAGTCAGAGCGATCATGTTGCCTGCTCATGACATTGCCTCCAGGTTCTCAAACAACCTAGGATCCCAGTTAGTGAGCGAGCACATCCAGGACTGGCCTCTGCCAGTTCCCAGCATGCCAGGATCCAGTATAGTTAGATAGCTATTACACATTTATGATGTTATTTTCACTCGAGTTACCTTGAACATTGGCTTGTTCATGAGTTATTTTGCAAATGCAGAATGAACCTCAGTGTACATATCAATGTGCATGATAGGAAAGCAATGCAGTATAGTTCAGAAGCAACCACCATACAAAGATACTAGCATCAAGACATTTTCTTCCCTGACTATATAGTGATTGATAGCTCCTGAGATCAACAGACCCAATTTGTAATTCTCATAAAAATTACACATACACACACACACACACACCCTATCTGGTTTTACTTGTTTGTCTAGTTTTGGAAAGAATTTTAGATAAAGGAAAACTTTATTCTAACAGTCCACATTTGCCCATATAAGTTTCTATTTCTTATTTGGGAAAAATTGCCATTTCCAAAAATAAGTACAAGGGAGACTGACATAAATTTCCAAATACCTCCATGAATATCTTATATTCCATGTAAGGTAATTTTGAGCTCTTCCCCAGCAACAAGTTATTATGTACAAGAAGAAGACACACTGTTTATAATGTATTTTCCACCAAAGAGCTGAAAGCAGTTTACAGGCATGACCTCATTTGGTTTTATAACAGTCTGTAAGACTGAAACAGACTGTATTTTTTTATATGTTTAGGTAACAGATATTGAAGTCATCAAATTGACACCCCCACACCAAGTCACTATATTACATACTATATTGGAAACAAGAATCTCTGTATGACTCCAAACGTCTGAGTTTATGTTAGCTAGCCAAGATTGCAAGTGGCTGAACATCAAACTACAGCAACAGCCAACTTAAATTACAACACACCAGTGTAAATAAGGAGGCCATGAGTAATATGCTTTGTACAGCAAACCCTTACACTCAGTTTGAGAGGATCACTACATTCTGCTGCATTCAAGGATACTGATGTCGTTTGACTATCCCCCCAGCATCTCATGTTGAATTGTAATCCCCAGTGTTGGAGGTGGGGCCTGGTGGGAGGTGTTTGGGTCATCAGGGCAGATCCTTCATGGCTTGGTGCTGTCCTCTTGTTAGTGAGTGAATCCTTGCGAGATCTGGTTGTTGTAAACTGTGGCACCTCCTCCTACCACTGGCTCTCTTCTCCTTGCTCTTGCTTTCGCCATATGAAGTCCCCATTCCCCTTTATCTTCCACCATGATTTTTAAGCTTCCTGAGGCTTCCCTAGAAGCAGATGCTGGTGCCGTGCTTCCTGTACACCCTGCAGACTCGTCATCAGTCCAACCTCTTTTTTTTTTTTTTCTTTTGAAATAGAGTTTCGTTCCTGTTGCCCAGACTGGAGTGCAATGACGTATCCCAGCTCACCACAACCTCCACCTCTCGAGTTCAAATGATTCTCTTGCTTCAGCCTCCCAAGTAGCTGGGATTATAGGCATGTGCCATCATGGCCAGCTAATTTAGCATTTTAAGTAGAGACAGGGTTTCTCCATTTTGGTCAGGCTGGTCTTGAACTCCCGACCTCAGGTGATCCACCCGTCTCAGCGTCCCAAAGCGCTGGGATTATAGGTGTGAGCCACCGCGCCTGGCCTAAACCTCTTTTCTTATAAATTACCCAGCTCAGGTATTTCTTTATAGCAATACAAGAATGGCCCAACATAGATTTATAGGAAAACACTGACATTATGAAGTAATTCCTTATCTCATGAAAGGGAGGCCTACTGATTACAACCACAGAGGTGAAGGTATTAATATCTGCTTTTCCTGTTTAGTGATCATTCATATTTTGTAAGTACTTATTGAGTATCCACAACTATATCTCCTCCTGTGCCTGAATACAGAGCTGACATTGCGCCGGATGGCAGTACAGAAAAATGTGAACTCTCTCTGGGTGTTACAGATTGACTAGATGATAGAGTCCTGGTAGTATTCAAAACGTTTTCCCACTAGCATATGCAAACCCCATCTGCATGTGGATTACATTCAAATGTGTCCAATGCACCATCTTCATTGTACCCTGTGGCTGTGGAGCATGGTGGTCGTGGGTACTGATTCTAATGACAGACTGCCTGGGTTCAAATTCCAGCTCCACGGCTTACCAAATGTGGGGCTTTCAGCAAGTTACTTAAAGTCAATTTTTTCATCTGCAAAGTGGGGCTTTGCAGATGCAAAAACTATCTACCTACCTTTTTTTTTCTTAACCTACCTCAGAAGGTAAATATGAGTTATTAAGTGTAAAGTGCTTACAATATAATACCTCACACACAATAAGTGCTACGTGAGTGTTGGCCATATTGTTCTACTCCCCCAGAGGACCCAATGCAAAAACACGGTGGAGTCAAGAGGCTGTTGAGAGATGCATAGTGAGACTGCAGAGAAGACAATAAATACATGAGACAAAAATGTGATAAAAATAACGAAGAAGTTTTTATCATTTTTTAAGGCAATGAAAATTAGGAATGAGTTCTTCAAAGCAATGAAAATCTCAACTGAAGCTGATGAGCTTTTTCCCATAACCTAAGTAGAAAAGAGAGTCTGAACCTGATATGAAAAGGTACATATGCATAGATAGATAATAGTGTTTTGCACTGAAAAAGCATTTTAATAACTTAATTACCTTAGACGGGTCATTTAAAAAAATTTATGTTTCTTTTTCCTCATCAGCTCAACAGAAGGTTTCTACATATTTGAAGCTGAGGAGAGAGCTTGGAGATCTTTCACACAAGAAGTAATCAATATAAATTTGATGCACACATGAATGCATACATTCATCTATACTCGTATTTAAAAGAAACAACCTTCTGGCAAGTACTACATTCATTTTATTTCATTTCAACATACACTTATGAAACAGCTGTACTTCTCCAGGTGTTGGGTAAGATGGCGGGAAGACAAAGATGAGTGTGCCAAACTCTGTGGCCTTACAGAATTCACAGTCCAAAGGAAAAGGTAAAACCTGAAGTACACTAATCCTTGTGCACTAACCAGAGACAAAGTACAGGATTGCGAGAGATAGGGCTTCTGTTAAAGACACGGCCCAAACTGAATCAAAATTCAGTTTGATTTTCCTCATGGTAGAGTGCAGAGGACGGGGACAAGGGCCAGAGGAATAGGATGCAGAGAAGCCCCACTCGGTGGGCATTCCCTGAGCCTGAAGAAGGTTAAATGAATTCTCTCAGCAGGTCTGCTACACGCACTCAGTGACCACTGTACATACCACTGTGTGCAGTTCACAGTGGAGAAATTGGCAACTCAGAAAGGGAAAAATCTCTTGGCCCTGGTCAAGTAGCTAGTGACAGGCAGATCCAGTTTCCACTTGTTTCTGTCCCACCCCAGAGCCCTTGACACCATCCTACAGTGTCACATCCATGCAGCGCAAAATCCTTTCTAGCCACACCAGGTCATCTGGACAGCCAGGCTCCAACGGGTTTGAGCTAAGTCTTAAAGCTGTCACCTGACCAATCATTCAGGAAGAAATATTCAGGGGGAGGAATGGAAGATGATCAAAGGCTAGAAACTGATAACTGTTTCCCAATAAATGCTTATTTGTACTCAACCCTTTTCTTTATTTTTACTTTTAGAGGCAGGGTTTCTCTCTGTTGCCCAAGATGGAGGGCAGTGGCACAAGAGTAGCTCACTGTAGCCTCAAACTCCTGGGCTCAAGCAATCCTCCTATGTCAGACTCCCAGATAGCTAAGACTATAGGTATGCCCCAACATGCCTGGCTAATTTTTTAAGAAAGATTTTTTCAGAGATGGGGTGTTCCTTTCTCGCCCAGGCTGGTCTCAAACTCCTGGGCTTAAGTAATCCTCCTGTCTCAGCCTCCCAATGTGCTGGGTTCATATGTGTGAACCACCATGCCTGCCCTCAATGGTTTTCATAAACACATCTGAGCAAAGAGGTAAAACCCAGCCACCCAATTGCAATAATACACCATCCTTGGTTAAAAAGTAGATAGGATGTTTGAGTTCTGCAAATGTCAACTCGAAAAAATACTAAGACGATGTCATAGTATTTTTGTCTTGATACTTACAAGTTAGGCTTAAGTGAAATATTCACTATTTTTTTAAACAGGAAGAGAAGAAATCAATAAATTAGTGGCAGTTTTGCCTGCCAAAACATAGTCATTCTGAAAAGAAGAGAATTCCTGTTTTCTGGGTTGAACACACGCTCAGTGCCAAGATGGTGAAATCTAATCTTCCTTTCAATCTCTTGCCCTACTGTTTTTTCTAAGTTATATTTATTTACTTCTTGTTTTCAGTGCATATCAAAATAATTCAGAAAGCCAACCATCTTAATAAAGAGATTAAATACAACCTAATACAACCATCCTAAATAAAGAGTTTTAATAAAGAAATAAGTTTATTGTCCTAGTAATAACTTATTTATAATGATAAAAATCATAAGCATACACAGTGGAGTTATGATGGAGGTACAGAGAATAATGAAAATACCTAGGCAAAATTGAAGTGTGTGTATTTATAACACTGAATCACATAGGCATTTATACTGCTAATGTGATAATAATCACTATTCATTTGATTCATCTATTAGAACGTGAAGGTGGTAAAAAATTTCTTTCCAAAGTTAGAATAACTTTGGTTGGCTATCTTCCTCAATTCAATCACCTGGTTAATTGATCAGATCTTCATTTTACGTTGGGTTGTTGAAACATAAGTTTAAACCCTCCGAAGGGGGCCTTCCAGTCACTATCCTAACTTTAGAGCTTGTATTAGTCCATCTTCATACTGCTGTGAAGCAATACCCGAGATTGAGTAACTTATGAAGAAACAGAGGTTTAATAGACTCAGTTCCACATGACTGAGGAGGCCTCACAATCATGGTGGAAGGTGAAGGAAGAGCAAAGGCATGTCTTACATGGCAGCAGGCAAGAGAGCTTGTGCAGGGGAACTGCCCTTTATAAAACCATCAGATCTCGTGAGACTTATTCACTATCATGAGAACAGCACAGGCAAGACCGGCCTCTGTGATTCAATTATGTCCCATGGGGTCCCTCCCATGGCACATGGAGATTATGGGAGCTACAATTCAATATGAGATTTGGGCGGGGAAATAGCCAAACCATATCAGAGCTTTCTATCCAATGCAGTCAGGCTAGTGGGAGTTGGAAAGAGGCGCTTGTATCCACAACACAGCATTGCTAGAGCTGCCCGATACCTGAAGGAGTGAGTCAAGGCCAGTGTTGACTTAGATTTCTTTAACATCCTTCTTCCTAGGATCTTAGGAGTGCAAACCAACTCACATAAATTA
This sequence comes from Colobus angolensis palliatus, assembly GCF_000951035.1. Classification (NCBI taxonomy): domain Eukaryota; kingdom Metazoa; phylum Chordata; class Mammalia; order Primates; family Cercopithecidae; genus Colobus; species Colobus angolensis. The sequence goes on along the minus strand of NW_012119598.1, from coordinate 17,030,653 downwards.
GATTCTCCCAGTATTTAAGCGTTGCTTTAAGAGTACTACAAGGCACATTCAGACTTTTAAGGTACCCCAGTGACCAGAACAGTGGCAAACACACAGTTGGCATTGATTAAATAGTGGCCGAATAAACAGATGAATGAATGAATGAATTTATAAATATTTAAACCCACATCATTAAATATTTATTAGAAATACAAAAGCACTTTCTGAAGTTTTTGTTAAACAAAGAAACTGGATTCATTAAATCCATTATGTTTAAAGAATCCTAGTGTAATATAAAGAAATAAATAGATTCATTCTTATCATTTTTCAAATTTCTCACAGTGACTAGCCAGAGTAATTCCAGAGTAAACAGAAACAGAACTGAGACTCCTGCCTGTGAGGACAGATTTCACAGGCTACTTCTGCATGGTTCATTAAGTTATAATTTGTGAAACTAGCAAGAGAAGAGCCTAAAGAAAACACAAAAAGAAAACGAATGATTTATTTGATCTACCTTTTGGGTTCCCAGCTCTCTATTATTGATTCTTGATTATCTGAGTTAAATTGAGCAAGGAATAAACAAATCCCAGGCAATATTATATTCATTTTAGCCAACTAATTAAACTACTCATCAACCATTTGTCAGAGCTGCAATGCAAGGAAAAGCTACTCATCAACCTTTCATTAATTTAATTGTTAAATTGACTCTTTGAGTTTCATCTCTCTACTCTTAGAACAATGTGGCCCAGAAAGGCCAGAGAATAACAAAATAGAAAAGCAAGATGTCCAAGTAGTCTACACACTGGATAATTGTCCTGTTAATAATTACAGTTTAGGGGAGCTCTAGAGTTGGTATAAGAACACCTCTGTGGTAGGATGAAAAGTGGCCTCCCAAAAATATCTACATCCTAATCCTTGGAACCTGTGAATGTTACCTGAATTGGTAAGAAAAAGGGGGCTTTGCAGATGTGATTAAGGATCTTGAGGTCATGAGATGGTCCTGGGCTATGCAGGTGGCTCTAAGTGCAATGACCTGTATCCTCATAAAAAGGAAGCAGAAAGAGATCTGACATAAGAAAAGAAGGAAATGTGAAGATGGAGCAAAGAGAGACTCAATAATGTTGACCTGGATGATGGGAGTGATGTGGCCACAAGCCAAGGAATACTAAAGCCACCAAAAGCTGAAAGAGGCCAGGAATGGATCCTGCCTTAGAGCCTCAGGATGGAGTGTAGCCCAGCAAACACCCTGATTTTGGCCCAGTGATACTGATTTTGGACTTCTGGAGTCCAAAATTGTGAGAGAATAAATTTCTGTTGTTTAAGGCACTAAGTTTGCAGTAACGTTACAACAAATGTATTTCTATCCATAGGAAACCAATACAACATCTATTTAGAATTCTAGTTGATGTGTATGTGTGTGGGTATGTGCGCACGTGTGTGTATTCTAGCTGGCATGTGCTTTTGTAGAGAAGAAGGGGATCTTATAGACTGGGTTTAAATTATAATGATAATGAAGACTTATCCAACTTACTGTTCCTCCTGACTCTCAACTACAGCAACCTTTGGAAATGTGGTTTCAAGGAGGCATAGTCTTTCTTCTATATCTGATACCTTTTCTATTGGGTAAATTACCCGTATGAAGGTCACACAGCAAATTAGAACATTTTGCAGTGATAATAAATGCCACTTTCTCCATCACCTAAAGCTAAAAGGGAAATAACATCCAAAATGAGAAACTCTTCTGTGACTTTGAGATTCTTATTTTTTGATTGATGTGTGCTCTAAGGAGTGTGTGTGCGTACATCTGTGCGTGTGTTGGGACATGGTTGGAAATACCATATTCATGAGAAGCCGTAGACTGCTTTCCACATAGAGCCAGCTCTGGGTAGTATGCTTGGGAGGCTTGGAGAACATTCATTTCTTGTCACTCAACAAAAATTCATCAGCATTTTCTCTAATCATACAACTTGCCTGAGTGCCACAGGGGATGAAAAGATGTAAAGCATATTTATTGGCCTCAAGGTATATATGACACAGTTGGGTTGAAAATTCATCCAAATAAAAAGGGAAGTAACAGCAAAATACAGCCATATGAGAAAAGCTATAAGCCACGTGGCTGATTTCTTTCCTGAGATACTGTTACTTTGAGCTTTGTTTTCTGTATTTCCACTCTTCCACCCGTTTCAAACAAAGAGCGGGACTGTTTCTATTCCTTGCATTGCAGAGCTGACAGCATTCCCGCAGTTTGCAAAAACCTAAGCTCATTGCACACATTATTGTTATGGACTGAGTGTTTGTGTCTCCCTGAAATTCATGTGTTGAATCTGTAACCCCTTATGATGATATTTAGAAGTGGAGCTTTTGGGAGATAAGCAGGTTTAGATGTGGTCATGGGAATGGGATCCTTATGATGGTATTAGTGCCCTGAGAAGAAGAGGAAGAGAGCTCTCTTTGCCACCCAGGTCAGGCCAGATGAGCACAGAGCGAGAAGGTGGTTGTCTCCAAGCCAGGATGAAGGCCCTTGCAAAGAACTGAATAAGCCAGCACCTTGATCTTGGACTTCCTAGCTTCCAAAACTGTGAGAAAGAGATGTTTTTTCTTGAAGCCACCCAGGCTATGGGACTCTGTTATAGCAGCCTAGATGGACTCATACAACTATAGCGATCCCTGAGGTGGGAAGATTAAAGCATTATCTTAGAAATTAGAAGAGGAGAGAGTCGGTGATTTTTCCCAAGTAGAGAGGAGATAGACGTCCTGGGAGTGGCTACCTCTTGGGTAAAGTCCCAGGAAGGTGAAAGGCCTAAGAGGGAAATGGCTGAATTTTGGGTCTAGAGAGGCTGAACTGTAGCCCTGGGATGTCAGCCAAGGCAAAGATGCCTTCTCCTCACTCTCCGTCTGAAAGAAGCAAGAGTTCATGTGATTTCCCAGGCTTTGACTCTGAAGACCTCAGTGCTGACTGTGATGGACTGGAGCATAGAGGCTTCTGCTCCTTTTTTCTGTGGTCCCTAAAAGCATTGTATACTCCCAGGGACAGAGGGAGAAACCTGTCATGGCTGAGATGGGACTTCCACCTACTCGGTGACATAGAAGCTCAGAGTCTAGGTTAAGTTGATTCAAGCAGAGTAAAGAATGGATTCAAGCAGAGTAAAGAATGGTGATACTTGGCACACTTTGGTTTAGGGACACAAGTGTCTACCTGCGTCAATAGTCCATCCCACTAGACGCCCCATGATCCAGCTTCCTTCCTTTCCCCAGTGTTCTGCAATCCTACCCCAGATCCAGCAGCTTGGGTCTAACTGCAGATCTAACTTCTTCCCCAGATTGAACACACCTTTCAAGACTTTGCTAGAATCCCCTCTCCTTAAGAAGGCTTCCTAGACACTCTCAGTCAGAATGAATCTCTTCTTTCTGCACACTCAACATTTTCTGTTTCTATTTTTCATTTACCACTACTTGCCTCATACGGTGTAAATGTCCGACGTGTGCCCTTCAGTAGATTATGAATTCTGGGGCCTGGAGAGCTTCTCTGTTGGATTTGTCCTTTGGCCCTCTCTTCACGTTGGAGCCCGTGACCTTCTCACTCCTCACTGCCTACCCCAGCATCCAGGACGGTGTCTTAACCTTAGAGCATTTTCAGTACAGATGTTCCTCGACTTAACCATGTCCTAATAAACCCATCTGAAGTTGAAATCATTGTAGGTCGAAAACGCATTTAATACACCTAACCAACTGAGCATCATAGCTTAGCCCAGCCTCCCTGATATGTGCTCAGGACACTTACATTAGCCTAAAGCTGGGCAAAATCATGGGCAGCACAGCCTGCTGTAGAATATCAGGTGTTTACCTTCGTGACTGAGTGACTGATTGGGAGCTGCCACTGCCTAGCTACATGAGACAATGTTGTACCACATATTGCTAGCCTGGAAAAAGATCAAAATTCAAAATTCAAAGTATGGCTTCTACTGAATGCATATTGTTTTTGCACCATCATAAAGTTGAAAAGTCTTTGAGTCAAGACTGTCTGTGTTTGTTAAATTTCATCCAATTGCAGGGTGTAGTCAATCAGAGGAGGCAGAGACATAGCTGAAATGAAGTAATCACAGCACACTTCTTGGAGAAGGCAGACCTTAATTTGAATCTCCAAAAAGAGGTTTGTTTTTCTAAACCATGGGTAATACTTTGCAAACAGGGTAGCGCTCTAGAGGCCCGAAAAAGATAGGGGAATTACCAATAACCTTCCTTACCGAAAAGGAGTGATTCATCATAGAAAAATATCTGACTGAACAAGTTCTTTTCGTACATAAAAGAAAAAGTCATTAACTTGGGCTTCATTAATCCAGAGTTTAAAGTATTATTAATAATAATATCCAACATTTGAATAGTGTCTCTCTGTCAACAGAACAGTAAGCAAAATACTAATGTATATTAATCCTATTTCATCCTAACACAATCTTTTGAGGTATCTTGCAATCCCAATCTGAGGAAGAAATAAGATCAGGGAGGGTAAATAATTTGATTTCTACTCAGGTCTTGTTTTCATTTTTTTCCCTCACTAAACCACATTGATAGAAAAAAAATCATCAAATTAGAGTTAAAAATCATTTAGTTGGCCGGGTGCGGTGGCTCAAGCCTGTAATCCCAGCACTTTGGGAGGCCGAGACGGGCAGGTCACGAGGTCAGGAGATCGAGACCATTCTGGCTAACATGGTGAAACCCCGTCTCTACTAAAAAATACAAAAAACTAGCCGGGCGATGTGGCGGGCGCCTGTAGTCCCAGCTGCTTGGGAGGCTGAGGCAGGAGAATGGCGTAAACCCAGGAGGCGGAGCTTGCAGTGAGCTGAGATCCGGTCACTGCACTCCAGCCTGGGCGGCAGAGCGAGACTCCATCTCAAAAAAAAAAAAAAAAAAAAATCATTTAGTTACAGACCCATTGTCTCCCTTTAAATCTTGACTATAAAGTGGTAAAGTTGAAATCAACCTTTGTTGAGCAAATTAAAAGTGTAAAAAAGATTAAACGGAAAATTTTACAATCACTTAAATGAACAAACTGGGGAGTTTTGCTATAGAAGCAGGATTGTTAAGGAATAAAAATAAATCAGGAGTATTGGTGAGCTGATAATAAACCAGTGGCATTAGTGTAATAATAACAAACCCGTGTAATGGAGAATATTAATTAGTCAGTGAACTGTGATCATTACACTTCTTCCTTGTTTATTTGCTAAAGAAAATCCTCAAAGGACCTTTATCTGACACTGCTTGATTGGCCTAATTTGAGTTTTCTATATACTTGAAAGCAATAAAATTGTATTTCTTTAAAGTGGAGTCCATAGCTCAAACTTTTTATTGCTTTACTCTGGTCTCACACCCAGTTAGTTAAACAAAATAGTGACACTTGATTATATTCCTTTGTTTGACTTTGCTCTGAGACAGCAATGTACAGGCACCTGACTTTATCAGGAAAAGTCTAAATCCTTGACTTTCATGGAAAAATAAAGACTCTCTGCCCCATGCAACAGAACTGAACTATGTAATCACTTTTTTTTCTAAAGAAATTTCAAGGGCCAAGAACATCACATGCCATGAATTATAAAAGAGCCAAATCTTGGTTTTATAAGATTTCAGGACAAAGCACAGAAGGGCAAAGAGTATTGTGAAAGCTGAAATAAAAGCCTTGATTATGTGAAAGGGCTTTTTATGGAGGGGGATATTTTGGCTTTTAGAATCTGTCTTTTCTGAAGGTTTTTGTGAAGCATAAAAATGAAACACAATTCCTTGTGTGAACTTACAGAAGGTAATTGAGCAGAAATGATGACTCTCTTTAGCATTTGGTCCTCTGGTATATGCTGGGCCCCTCCCTTACCTCAGATGGCTATGCCAGCCTTACAGAGCAGTTATTAAAATCCAATTTTCTTGGAAGACTTGATTTTTATGATTATTATCATCATCCCTTTGCATGCTTTGCACACTGGACTTCTTGGGATAACTTTTCTTGAAAAGAGACTTAAGTGTACTCATCTTGCCTCGGGAAATGGTGAAGCTAGGTCATAACTGTTACCACTTCTGTAGGAGGGAATATTCTTTTTTTAAAAAAAATTTAGATTCAAGGGGTGCATGGGCAGGTTTGTTACATGAGCTTATTGTGTAATGCTGAAGTTTGGGGTGTGACTGATCTTGTCACTCAAGTAAGGAGCATAGTACCTGTTAGGTAGGTTTGCAACCCCTGCTCCTGTCCCCACCTCCCCTCTTTTGGAGTCCCCAGTGTCTGCTGTTTCCATCTTTATGTCCATGCGTACCCAATGTCTAGCTCCCCTATAAGTGAGAGCATGTGGTATTTGGTTTTCTGTTTCTGTGTTTAATTCACTTAGGATAATGACCTCCAGCTGCATCCACATTGCTGCAAAGGACATGATTTCATTCTTTGTATGGCTGCGTAGTAGTCCATGCTGTATATGTACTGCATTTTCTTTATCCAGTCCACTGTTGATAGGCACCTAGGTTGATCTCATGACTTTGCCACTGTGAATAGTGCTGTGAGGAACATACATATGCATGTGTATTTTGGTAGAATGATTTATTTTCCTTTGGGTGTATATCCATTAATGAGATTGATTGCTGGGTCGAATGGTAATTCTATTTTTAGTTCTTTGAGAAATCTGCAAACTTCTTTCCATAGGGCCTGAACTAATTTACAATCTGCAGGAAGAAATACTCTTGCCTCTCCTTTTATATAAGAGAGAAAAGAGAAAATATAAAAATCTCCTTACCTGTTGCCTGGAGAGTTTGACCTGCAGTTTGCAAAGATTTTTGCAATCGTGGTAACAGACTTTGCATGAGCAAAGGTGAAGACCAAGATGTAGCTGAATAATTGCCTTGCCAACCTTGCACCAACAAAAATATGTCCAGAGCACTCCCATGGAGTGCTTTATCAGTCTGGGCAGCATAGAAATTCCCTGAACACAGAGGCAGAAGCTAATAGAGGAGACCTTAGTCTGTGCTATATGACTGTCTAATGCCCATCATTGACTCCCTAGAAAGCATCTTGTCACCTCTGAATCCTCAAGTCCATCCATACAGTGTACTTGCAGCGTACCCTCTTCCTTCGGTCCCCATTTGCTGATCTCCAATAGAAGATAAAATGCCCCAGACAGTGTACCATCTCTTCTAGACCCTTCTAGATACATACTTCCCATATTTTAATGTACTTTTGGATCCTCTAGGTAACTTACTGCAATTCAGATGGACCAGGTCTGGGCTGGGGCCTAAAATTCTGCATTTCTAACAAGGTCTCACGGGTGATGCTGGTGCTGTTGGTCCCTGGAGCTCACTTTGAGGAACAAGCTTCTAGACAAGCTGACCCTTATTGTTCACTTCCTCCCTTTGCAATTATTAAACAATTTATTCTAAATTTAGATAGTTTGGTTTCCTTTTTCAGAGCCTAGTGTCCCATGAGCACATGCTGTGGAATTGATAAAATCTGGTTAGTCTTGAATCTCAGTCTCTTTATCTGTAAAATGGGCAGTGGTTGTCACTGTGCATAGAATAAGGGTGAAGAAAAGCTCAGAGAGTGCTTATGAATATAAACTGTCAAGTGCTTTGTAGATATCAGTTAATCTGTAATATCTCCTAACTGTATGAGAGGGGAGCATCTAATACCAGAACTTCGTCTGTGTCCCCCACAAGGGAGGATAAGTTGATAATATTGTTGGGTGTATTTGGGCTTCCTTGGGCAGTATTTTACTAATGGGTGGGGTTAGTGTGAGTCAAAGACAAATGCACACGTTCTATCTTCTTACTCTGTGTTTCTTGTCTTAGACCTAGGCAAGAACTGACTCCTGGGGGACAGCCCAGCCCTGACCATTCCTTCCATTTATGTTCTCTGTCCTCTTGCAAGTAGCGGTGAGTAATTTTCTCTGCAGAACTGGCTTGCTCTGTTGAGCTTTCTCCCTGTACTTCTCATCTAAGTATGCTTTGCACAAGATTTAAAATCTAGAGGGACTTAGAGGAGCTGGTGAAGCAGATATCCATTTCCTCGGAGCCTTGTCTTAGGTTCAAGCTCTTCTGAATCGATTAATAAAGGAACACTTAGTTTCTGGGTCCCCAGCCGTAATAACAATAGTAACAAAACAATAGCCATAATTTAAACTCCAGATTTGCTCATCTGTTGTGTGGCATTGAAGAGCACTCTAGGTATCCATAGCATAGACCTTTGATGGAGAGTTTTTTTTCTTTTCTTTTTTTTTTTTTTTTTTTGGAGATGGAGTCTCACTCTTGTTGCCCAGCCCAGAGTGCAATGGCGCA
>NW_012119598.1:17016116-17022326 GCF_000951035.1 Colobus angolensis palliatus | reverse complement strand
TTTTTTTGGAGATGGAGTCTCACTCTTGTTGCCCAGCCCAGGCTGGAGTACAGCAGCACGATCTTGGCTCACTGCAACCTCTTCCTCCTGGGTTCAAGTGATTCTCCTGCCTCAGCCTCCTGAGTAGCTGGGATTACAGGTACCTGCCTTCATGCCTGGCTAATTTTTGTATTTTTAGTAGAGACGGGGTTTCACCATGTTGACCAGTCTGGTCTTGAACCCCTGATCTCAGGTGATCTGCCCACCTTGGCCTCCCAAAGCCCTGAGATTACAGACGTAAGCCACCACGCCTGGCTGGAGATACTTTTCATATTTGTAAAGAGACACTACTGATTCCAGCACTGATTGGAAAAATGTGACAACCATCACTTTATTTGGATGTGAACGATGTATCTAAATCTCTAGTTGCACCTCTTCCTCTAGGTGGACATTGCAGTTGATTCCCCAACTGCATCCCCTTTCTCATCCATTGCAGAAGAGCAATAGGGTATGCAGAAGAGATCTGTTTCAGAGTAGACGCTGATTAGGTTAAATCAATCATGTTAATCCTATACCCCCCATGTGTGGCTGCATCAGGGACCCAGACCTGAGTGGTCATATAGTGATTAAGAAACAGGCAGGTGGCCTGATTCAGCTCAATTTGGCTGAAAGGAAGAACTCTTGGCAGCTTCTCTCTCTCCAAACAGAAACAGGGAATCCCGCAGCTGCATTTCCTCAAGGAAGTCACACTGAAATCTAGAAGATAATCACGATGAAGCCAACATTCTGGAGGGCAGAGTGAGAAATGAAGAAACCCCAGGCCTTGATGGTATCACGGAATTTCTCCGTTGACCAGCTCTGAAGTTACTTTGAGTTTTCTGTTACCTGCAGCTGAAAACAACCTAAGGGACAGATTTCCTGGATCCACAGATTTCCAGTCTTTCGATTCTATGAAAATCTATTTATTCTTTTATTTAACAAAGACTTTTAGATTATCTGTTGTGTACATGGTTCTATATTAAGTATTAAGGATACAACAAAGTAGACACAATTCCTGAGCTCATACTCTATAATAGGCAGAAACATGTTGGCTATGATTGAATTATTGTGATTAAGCAGATAGGCCTTAAATTGAGGGATACTGGGTGTACAGCTGACCCTTGAACAACATGGGGGTTAGGGGTGCCCCCAGATGGAATTTCACACACAGTTGAAATCCATGTATAACTTTTATTACCCCAAAACTGAACTACTAATAACCTACTATTGACCAGAAGCCTTACCGATTATATATGTGTCAATTAAAATATATTTTGTATGTTATATGTATTATATACTTTATTTTTACAATAAAGTAAGCTGGAAAAAAGAATGTTATTAGCACAGCAGTGTTATGTTATGTAGCAGAGGCGGAAGGGGTGGAGGAGGTAGAAGGGGAAGCAGGAGGGACAGGTACATGGCGTGACTTTAATTGAAAAAGTTTCACATATAAGTGGGCCCCTGCAATTCAAGCCTATGTTACTCAATGGTCAACTGTGTTTGGCTCTAGAAATATAAGATTGAGAGTAATTTATTTTCCTCCCAGTGGTGGCTAGGAAAGTTTTACCCACCATAGCATCAGTCAATTCCCATTTCTTTCCAGCTTCTCCCTGCAGTAGAGGGAAAAGGCAGAGGCTGATGGAAAACCCACCGAAATTCCAGCCTATATAGGCAGTCCCCCAACCCCTGTTGTCCCATCATCCTGTGTCCCCTGAGTCACGTTTTGATCCTAAATTCAGCAATCGAATTTAAATAGAATTAATCAATGCCCATTAGGCCATTATCACATGAACACATTGATTTTCATTTCACATGGAAACTCTTTAATTCCTAACAAGAAAACGTCGTAAGCAGGGAATATATAGTTTTAAGGGGTCGTGTGAAGTAGAAGAGACATGCTTTGAACGTCTAACAAGCTTCATAAACATAAAGGATGTTTCTTTTCACTAGCACTTGTTAATAGTTCTTTATCATGCCATATATGGGAGACATTTGAAATCATAACCACTGAAAAGACAGATTCAGGCACACAGTTACATATACTGTAATTACAATGTGAATATTAAATACTAAATATTCACATTAAACACTTAAAAATACTTTATGCAGTGTAGTAAGGAGAGGCTTATGACTAATTTATTTTTCTGATGTCATGAAACATAGAAAATAATCTCTCTCTAGTAACAATGAGGTGAGCCCTTCCTGAACCCAGAGGGCTACACTGACTTTGTTAACTGTCAGGATGTGAGTCCCTGAGCCAACAAGAGCTTTATTACTAGGCTACTTCTCACTCCACTTTCCTTAACTTTCCACAGCTTTTGGGCAAGAAATGAGGCCAAGAAAGCATCCTGCAACAAACATCTTCAGTTCTGAAAAGACTTATTCTAGAATTACTGTTTTTAGTGACTTAAATTTTTGCTTCTAAGAGATTTCATACAGAGATGAATTTTACCTGTTTCAAAATATTTTCATATTGTATCTTTCCTTATAATTGGGATCTGTGGAATATGAAAATCACACATACACATACACACACACACACTCACACACACACACACACTCTTTTGTCAGCCATATGGTATCATTCAGCCTAAGATATTTGCCTTGTGCAGTCACAGCTGGAATTACCCAACATCATTCCTTGCCACAAGTAAACAAAAAAAATATAAGATTATGAATTGTAAAAATATCTTTGACTCAAAGCTGAATTCACATCACTGTTGACTAGAGCCTGGCAATCCTATGTGACTGTAAAAGAAATAAGACTCTGTAACGACAAGTAGTTATTCTTAATGTGAGCACAGGCCTTCCTCTCTCCTCTAATCTTGAATTAATACACCTACATTTCTATGTCCCAGTTTTTTACATATAATATAGCATCAGGAATATTTACCACCAGAATGAAGGTTTTGACAGAGATTTTGATTTTCAGCATCAAGATTTTGGTTTTCAGGCCATGATGAACTCATTAATCTTTTAAAAATACACCCATCTTTTTTTTAAGTTCACTTGCTTATATGGCTAGAAGATTCTGGGGAGAATGCCCTTTGTTCTCATACATGCATGAATAGTGTGAGGCAAAAAGAATGAGAATGAATGACAAGAAAGGAACAGAGAATATGTTCTCTTCTGTGACCGGTGAACTCAGTTTCTTCTCTGTCCTCAGCCTTCTGAAGCACCCTAAGCTACATGTGGAGGGTTGATGTATAGTTTAAAGGTACCAGATGTTAGCTCAGAAAGTAGGGCATGGTGACAAGGAAGGTGATGAGGAGGCTGCTGTGACACCCCTGGGGGTGGCGGTGACAAGAGTGAGCTCCCGGCTCCTGGCTCTTCACTTACTGACCAAGTATCCTTGGCTAAGTCACACACATTCTGTGTCTCCATACCAGTTGCTTTGCTTTTAAATTTAAAAGCAACTTGATGCTGTAAGACAACACCTATAAAAGGGGGTTGAACAGGGAGAAAAGAGTTTCCATGCTTTCCATCCCCAGTGAGACAGAGAGCCCTGTCCCTGATCCAGGGAGGAAGATGAGAGTTGGAAGCATCAAGAAAACTTAGATATGGGTCGTCCTGTCCTGCCAAGGCAAATCTGAGAGGGCAGGAAAAGGTCCTAGCAGCCTCTTCAGTGTGAAGTTTGGTGAATGTGAGCGAAGTCTCCTCTCTCACAGGCCCATTGAGACATCCTAGAATCGCTTGTCCTAAGGATGGTGAAGAGCAGGGTGAGTGATCATTGGCTGCCCTAGGACTCCTGCATCTCCCAAATGAGAGGGTGGTGGCTGCTGCACGTCTCAGAGTTCCCAAGGACCCCAGTGGGAGGAAGAAGTCAGCAGAATGTGAGAGAGAGACACAGTAGTGAGGGGCCTGTGGGCCTGCAGGGGTCTTAGAGTGGCAGCTGTCATCTGAGCAGATCCCCAGAACCAGGGAGCCCGGGGAAGCAGTGTCAGCATCGGTAGATTTCCTATGCCATCTTCCACAACAGATGTTCTCCATCATGGGAGCTTCGGCAATTCTCAGTGCTGAGCCACACTCTGGTCTCATCATTCAGAATCTCTGACCCTGCTCTGCAGGCATTACAGTTGACCCATGAACAACCTAAATTTGAACTGCATGGTTCCACTTATACATGGATTTTTTTCAACCAAGTAGATGGAAAATACGGTATTCCTGGGATGCAAAACTGGAGAATAGGGAGTTTTCATATATACGGGTTCCTCAGGGCTGACTATGGAACCTGAGCATGCGTGGATTTTGGTTATGTGGTGATGGAGGGGCGTTCTGGAGCTGATCCCCCACATATACCAAGGCATGACTGTACTATATTTTAAAGCTCCTTACCATGGACTCCCCACATTTATATGTTGAAACCCTAATCCTGATGTGATGGTGTTTAGCCTTTGGGAGGTGATTAGACCATGAGAGTGAAGCCATTAAGATGGGACTGGTGCCCTAATAAGAAAAGACCAGAGAAGCCGGGCATGGTGGTTCATACCTGTAATCCCAGCACTTTGGGAGGCCAAGCCGGGCAGATCACCTGAGGTCAGGAGTTTAAGACCAGCCTGGCCAACATAGTGAAACCCTGTCTCTACTAAAAACACAGAAAGCTAGCTGGGTGTGATGGTGCACACCTGTAACCCTAGCTACTCAGGCAGCTGATGCAGGAGAATCACTTGAACCCAGGAAGCGAGGCTGCTGTGAGCCAGTATCGCACCACTGCACTCCAGCCTGGGCGACAGAGTGAGACCCTAGAGACCCTGTCTCAAAAAAAAAAAAAAAAAAAGGAAGGAAAGAAAGACCAAGAGCTAGCCTGCTCTCTTTCTGCCATGTGAGGATACAAGTAGAAGTCGGCCATCTACAATGGAAGAGGGCCCTCACCAGAACCCCACCATGATGGTGCCCAATGTCCGACTTCCAGCCTCCAAAACTGTGGGAAATACATTTTTGTTGTTTATAAACCACTCAGTCTACAGTACTTTGTTATGGCAGCCCGAGGGGAGATACCCCTATGTGATTTCAATGTGGAGTCAAGGTTGGGAACCACAGATCCGGTTTGTTCTGTCCTCCCTTGCTACTTACCTAAAGTGTGGTGCTCAAAGACTAGCAGCATCAGCATCACCTACGCATGTGTTAGAAATGCAGAATTGCAGGCCCTACCCCAGAGCTTCTGTCTCAGAATCTACAGTTTAAAGAGATTGGAGGGAGCTCATGTGTGTGTTAAAGTTGAGAAGGCTGCTGCTCACCTGCTGGGCAAGAACCAGACGAGGCCAGGTGGACCTGCGGTAGTGAGCCCATCTCATGCTTCGATCAGGGATTTTCAGCCTTGCAGAATGTTCCACCCCAGACCTTTGAGATCAAAATATCTACATGGGGAGACTGGTCTTTTGTAGTTTTCAAAAGCATCTCGGCTGATTTTAATTGGCAGCCAGGGTTGAAAACTACTGACTTAAGAACAAAAGCCAACAACTCCACACCTTGTGGGGACAAAGGCTGGGGAACAAGCAAGAGGGAAATTTCAACCTGAAAGTGACTGAGTTGCAAGTCTGAATTGACCGAGAATTCACTCACTCAAATGGCCTGAGTTTCTGTGAAAGCAACTGAATTAAATATCTCCAGCAGACAGAATACAGCTTGGAGACAAAACATCGCACTGAGTTGTTCAAAGATAAAGACACATTTTTGCGTGCCTGAGTCTGTGACTATGAAGTCACTCCATATTATAAAATACTGTGATAATGCCTGGCACATAGTACTCTATCAATAAATGGTTATTATTTTTAAGCAGAGAATGACATGACTCTAATAAATATGTCCACTATATTTTGTTTGGATTTTAAAATCTGAAGATTGATACCTTGCTACAATTTTGGAACCTCTATCTCTTTAAACATCTCCTCTCTCTCTCATTCTCTCTATTCTATTAATAAATTGCAACTGGGTGTATATGAGCTCTGTTCTACCTAGTCTCTGAGACCCTTATTAATTGTTTACATTTTTCATTTCTTTGTTGCTCCATGTTGCATTTTGAGTAATTTCTTCAAATCAGTTTTACAGTTCACTAATTTCTTGTCTTTCTTCTTCTTCTTTTTTTTTTTTTTGTGGCGGGGAGAGGGGATGGAGTCTTGCTCTGTTGCCCAGGCTGGAGTGCAGTGGCACGATATTGGCTCACTGCAACCTCCACCACCCAGGTTCAAGAGA
>NW_012119598.1:17010835-17015844 GCF_000951035.1 Colobus angolensis palliatus | reverse complement strand
AAATATATAGCTATATTTTATAAATAGCATAAATATTTCTTTCCTTTCCCTAGCTCTATTTTACTGTCTCTTATTCATGCTTTGATCGCTTTTATATTTTCAAATAGTTAAATCATGCTTAATTTTTAGTCTATGCCCATATCTAAATCTAAAATTATCTAAAATCTAAAATTATCATGAGTTTGATTTTGCTATGTGTTGTTTCTGCTGGCTTTTGCATGTGGTGGCTTCTTTGTTGTGTGTGTGTGTGTGTGTGTGTGTGTTTGTGTGTGTGTGACTATAAGTTCATGTTTTATTAGTAATTTTTTTTTCAGAATTGATAGATAATTCCTTCTGGTTCATTCAGCAAGTATCTGTGTTGGCTTCTTCTAGGCTCCTGGGGGTATTACCAACCCATGATGCTTTAAAATAAATTATTAGCTTGAAGTTTGTAGGACAACACATGTAGGGAGAATTTGGGCAGCAAATCTGCAAGAGTTAGCTTTTGACTTCAATTGGAGTAGAATTTTCCTCCCTTCCACCCAAACCCATGCTGGAAGTGGCATTTTTCCTTGTGGTTTCCATCTGTAAAGCAGGTTTATTTCTGATAGGCCCTTACAATGAGAATAGTCCTGTGGCATCTCAGCTTTATTGGAGTCTGTTATCAGGATGCCACCTTGGGTGGGCAGGTGTCTTTGCTTTTCTGTCCCTGTATCCCCACGCATCGGTCAAAGCCGAAGCCTCAGGTTGCTGGGGCTTGGCCTTGCTGCCAGGGTGAGAGCCAGCTTGGCTGCTTGCTGACATCTCTGCATGTTTGGCCTCTCTGGATTTCTTACTTTATTGCCAGCTCAGTGATGCACTTTCAGTGATTTTTATAAAGCTTCTCCAGCATTTCAAGTTATTTCAGAAGGCAGGTTGTCCAGAGTAGCTTATCCACAATATTTCCAGAAATGGAAGACCTCAGTAGTTTCTATCCTAGCAAATTCTTTGTGGGCTTTCAAGGCTCAGGAAGGGAAGTTACACAATGAAGATAACTTTAAGAACAGTGAAACTTACTCAAAGAACCAATATTTAAACGTATACCCTGTCACCATTATTCGAAGTGTTGTTTTAAAGAAAAGACATAGACAAAACAAAATTTGTGAAGTTCTTTGCTTTCTAGGGAATGTTGGTCATTCAAATCTCTGCAAAAACAGCAGAAATCTCCCTGAGCTAGAGGACCAAGTGAAAGCAGAAGCAATAATCCTATCTTCATGTTGATTTAGATGTTGACAGAAAGCTGAGTGTGAAATTCTGCTGCGCATCACAAAGATGAAAAATCATTTAAGTTTGCTGAGCCCTAATAATGAAAACTTGAAAAACCACCCAACAGAGGACAGTGATACTACTCACCAAAAATAATTGCTCCAATTTTATCAAGCTGCTGTCATGCCAATATATATATTTTTAATTCCCTTAGTTTCTTAGGCCCAAACATGACAATTTAAAGACTTTCTATCTCAAATACACAGACAGCCATAGAGAGGTCTGTGATTGTATGTGAAATGGTTCGTGTTTTTACATCATGAGATTAGAACTATATGTTCTTTGAACAAGATAAAACGTGCTCTAGACCTATTATGTAACATGCTACAGTTATATGCATAAAAGAAATGAATCATCCTACTTCAAAGCTTTCTCTTTCTGAGTAATGTTACTATGGAGGTTTTTCAACGACAGAGGTTTTTGACAAGAGTTGTTACTGCAGGTTTAATTTTCTTTCATAGTTTTAAAAATCATTAATTATTTATAGAAAATAAAGAGATAAATTTACCTTATTTAACCTGATTTGACAAACACTTACTGGACTGGCCTTTGTAAAATGGACAATAGGGCCAGATGTAGTGGCTGACACCTGTAATCCCAGCAATTTGGGAGGCCGCGGTGCGAGAATCGCTTAAGCTCAGGAGTTTGAGACCAGCCTGGGCAACATGGTGAAACCTCATCTCCACAAAAAATGCAAAAAATTAGCCAGACATAGTGGTGCATGCCTGCAGTCCCAGCCTCTCGGAAGGCTGAGGCAGGAGGATGACTTGAGCTCAGGAGGCAGAGATGGCAGTAAGCCAAGATGACACCACTGCACTCCAGCCTGGGTGACACAGTGAGACTCTGTCCCAAAAAATAAAATAAAATATAAAAATAAAATGGACAAGAGGTAGCCACAAAGAAGGCAGGGCACAACTAGTTAAAAACAACAAGCCCAGCCCCAAGGTGCTCACCTACCAAGTCTGAACTTAGCCCAGGTATACCTTGACCCTGGCATGGCCCTGTTCTGCTTCTCTTGGCATCAGTGGTGGCATGTTCTGTGTTGGGTCATCCTCCTGCTTGGTGCCTCTGGCAATGACTCCCCCGCCCCTGCCAATGTAGCCTTGACACATGAGATGGCACCCAAGGTGTTCCTTCCATGCACCCACCTTCCTCAGGGAAACAGTTGATATGGACTATGAGAACAGAAGGAAAACATTTTATCTAGCTGACCTAGGAAATTGTATAATTTCCTTTAATGGGCTGGATTTCTAAACATTCTTATCTGATTTTATGATAAGATTCAATTCCCCAAATACTCTGTGAAAGATTTTTCAACCAGTAAGAATGAAGGGCAAGTTCCATTTTGACTTTGTAAGGAATAGGCAAAAGCAATTTTTTGTGTAAGTTCCCCTTTTGCGAAAGAAATGAGTCTTACTGAAGCCTTCTGCCCCGTTGCTCACATTTCTTCTTCATGGGTTTGTGTGTGTGTGTGTGTGTGTGTGTGTGGTAAAACATACATATCGTAAAGTGTGCCATTTTAACCACTTTAAAGTGTACAGTTCACTGGCATTAGGTATATCAAAATTGTTCTGCAAGGCCGGGCATGATGACTCACACCTGTAATCCCAGCACTTTGGGAGACTAAGGCAGGAGAATCGCTTGCACCTGGGAGGCGGCGGTTGCAGTGAGCTGAGATTGCACCACTGCACTCCAGCCTGGGTGACAGAGCGAGACTCAAAAGAAAAAAAAATTGTTCTGAAAGCATCACCACGATCCACCTCTAAATTACTCTTCATTATCTCAAACCGAAACTCTGTACCCTTTAAACAAAGACTCCCACATCCCCCCACCAACACCTCCTGGCAACCACCACTACTTTATGTCCCTATGAATTTGACTATTCTAGGTATCTCATATGAGCAGAATCATACAGTACAATCATACAGCAGAATCATACAGTATTTGCCCTTTCGTGACTGGCTTATTTCACAGAGCATAATGTCCTTAACATGTATGTACAACATGTATGTACAACATACATGTTGTAACACACATCACACTTCCATTCCATTATGTGGCTGAATATCATTCCACTGTGTGGATGTACCATGTTTTTGTCTTATCTAGTCATCAGCTGAACACAGCTGGTTGTTTCTATCGTTTGGCTATTGTGTGTAATGGTGCTATGGTCATGAGGATGCAACTATCTATTGGGATGCTGCCTTCAATGTTTTTGAGTTTATATCTAGAAGTGGAATTTAATTTTTGAGGAACTGCCATCCTCTTTTCCACAGTGGCTGCTCCATTTTTCATTCCTACCAGCAATGCAAAAGGGCTCCAATTTATCTACATCCTCACCAATTATTATCGTCGGTTTTTTTTTTTTGATAGTCGTCATCCCAAGGGTATGAAATGGTATCTCACTGTGGTTTGCATTCGCAGTTCTCTGATGGTTAGTGATATTGTCGCTCTCTATGTTTTTGCACTTGATGTGTTCTTATGTGTGTGTTTGTTTTGGGAAGAGACTATCTTGCTAGGGATGCCTTTGACTCGGGGAACAGGTAAAATTCAGCACTCTCCCATTTCTTTTCAGAAAGATTTAATGCATCTCAATTATCCTTGAACAGATTCGAGAAAGTGACTAAGCCTGTGGCTACATCATCCATTTCCCTTCATTCCCAAAGAAAATGAAGTGCTAGCCATTTCCTTCCCTTTGTTCTTTCCCTTTGAGCACTGCCCTTAGGGTAGTCGTCCCCTAAGTTCAGCCAGCATGAAAGACTTCTGAGAAGGGCTGACCAGTCTCTGAGGACAGGTGGGCAATTAACCCCAGTGCTCAGCTCAAACAAACCCTGTGGCTGAGCATGGTGAATGAGGGTATTACTGCAGAGGGAAGGCACCTAATGTGTCACAGACAGTATCACACAGGAGACCAAACGGCACAGCGGATTTATGACAAGAACCACTGCCTGCATGTGGACTGTGCTTAGGAAAGCAGATGAGTCGCGGCACAATGCTGGAGCTGGAGAAATCATTTGTTAGTGAAAAATGTGCAAAGCTGGTTAAAAATAGTTTCCATGTCCAGGGAACTAGAATTCAGGTGGGAGCTTGACAGTTGCCACATGTCAGCCTTTTAGAGGCTGTTTTCAAAGATGTGTTGGAAAACAGAGACTCCATTCTCACGGCAAGTTAGCTTGAGAAGAAATTACTAGACAGAATCATCGTTTGTATTAACTTCAGGACTAAGCAATCGATGCTCTTTCCTACGGGCCGTAGCCAGACCTAGAATCTGCCTAAAAGGATATAAAGTTCACTAATTTAAAATAAAAAAGTGTGATCTACATTACTCAATACTGTATTTAAAATAAGTGAAGTTTTAGCCAGTAATATACACTGACACAATTTTCCAATTTTTACCTTAATTAATACATTAAATGTGAGTGGTGCTGCTAAGGAGTGTTTTGCTTTCTTGGTAAGTTAAATAACCCATCTAAATCCTTATTCATATTTAATTTGCTAAGCAATCTGTTTCCTCATAGATGGTACAAAGGTAAAGTTTAGCTCAGTTCTTATGTGCATTAGTGGGATTTAAATTATTAAGATTTTACTGCAGAGACCGAACCACTATGCCAGGTTGAAATTTCTGTTGTGAACATCTAATTATCCCATACACCAGTTGCAGGAATATTGTCTTTGGAATGTCAAATTATACTCACTTCATGGTTTCTTTTACTTTTGTTCAGTGA
>NW_012119598.1:16977561-17009849 GCF_000951035.1 Colobus angolensis palliatus | reverse complement strand
CTTCCTTCCTTCCTTCCTTCTCCTCCTCCTAGCCCTCCTTGCCTTCTTCCTCCGCCTCTTCTGGTTGACTTGGTAATTTGGCACTCTCACATAACAGCAGATCTTGTTTAGGATCTATTCTATAAAAGAGGTTGCTTTGTTGTTCTTTTCAGCCTAGATACCAGGATTATGGTGGTAATTGCCAATTGGTCATCTACTTAATTATACCTTAAGCAGAACAGATCCCATAGTCTGGAATGACATATAATAGAATATTCTAAACTGTTTGCTATGCAAAACCTACCACCGATAGCCCACAGGATGGATACAGAGTGGCTCTGGTGCTTTCTAACAATTCCTCCCCGTGACAAAGCTTCGCCAGGTGTGGCTGAGAGGAGCACCATGGTCCTGGCTTGGCCTTGGTCTTCTCTCTTCATTAATGCCTACTGGGCCTTCAATCTTTCCTCATCCATGCTGGCCCAGTTGTTCGCATCCTGGACTTGTCAGTTCAGAAGAAACTCTTCTCTTGGTTATTTTAAATACTTATATGAATGGTGGCTCATGCCTGTAATCCCAGAACTTTGGGAGGCTAAGGTGGGCGGATCAGGAGTTCAAGACTAGCCTGGCCAACGTGATGAAACTCCGTCTCTACTAAAAGTACAGAAATTAGCTGGGTGTGATGGTGGGTGCCTGTAATCCCAGCTACTCGGGAGGCTGAGGCAAGAGAATCACTTAAAACCGGAAGGCGAGCGTTTCATTGAGCCGAGATCGCCCCACTGTACTCCGTCCTGGGTAAAAGAGTGAAACTCTATCTCAAAAGTTTCACTCAAAAGAGTGAAACTATATCTTAAAAATAACAAATGTTCTGTCTCTGTTTTTATTCCTCAAAACTACACTTTAATAAAATGAACTGTTTCCCTAATTGGGTGTTATAAATGTATGCAGATGCTTGAGTTGCAACCTCCAACTCTATAAAATGTTTTAACAATGACTAATTACAAAGTATTTCCTCTGTGCTGTGGAGAGGGATTGCTGGTGGATGGACTTACCTGGCCTTTACTGGGAAGAATATAACTTTTAGTGGAGGCTCTGTTAAGCATTGCCCTCCATTACTGAGGAAACCTCTTCTCGAATACTTTTCTCCCAGATGAGTTCTCTGACCTCTTTAAGTCTTTTCATTGAAGCTCCTCATTTGATGCTGCGAACTGTCCTCCCCATCTCCCTTACCCTGTTTATCCTGCCTTGTTTTCTCTTTACCCATTTACCTCTTACCTCCAATTACATTCACCCAGGCCTAGGGTGGAAATCTTGGTCTATTTTATTCACAGACTTATCCCAAGTGTCTAGGACAGTGCCTGGCACATAGTAGGTGCTCAATAAATATTTTGCTGAATAAATTTAATATATGAAATGTAGCAAATGATAATTGCTGTTTTTTATTGTGTACCTGATATGTTTCAGGTGCTGTACTCAGTATTTTTTTGTTTGTTTTTGTTTTTGTTTTTTTTTTAGATGGAGTGTTGCTGTCATCCACGCGGGAGAGCAGTGGTGCGATCTTGGCTCACTGCAAGCTCCACCTCCTGGGTTCACGTCATTCTCCTACCTCAGCCTCCCGAGTAGCTGGGACTACAGGAGCCCACCACCATGCCCAGCTAATTTTTTTGTATTTTTAGTAGACATGGGGTTTCACCGTGTTAGCCAAGATGGTCTCAATCTCCTGACCTTGTGATCCACTGGCTTCGGCCTCCCAAAGTGCTGGGATTACAGGCATGAGTCACCGCACCCGGCCAGTACTCAGTATTTTTTAAAACACATTGTCATGTTTGATTCCTCCAACAACTTTGTGATGTTGGTGCAATTATCATCATCATTACTTTACATGTGGTAAAGCTGAGGTTTAGAGAGGTGAAATCATTTGTGAAAATTGCTCAGTTAATAGAAATTAGACCAGAGATTTAGGCTAGACATGCCTACCCCATGCCTGACTTCTTAGTCACTCTCCTATAATGGCCTATAACAGTAGCTACATAATGTATGGGCCCAATGACAAAGGAAAACACAGAGTTCCTTGTCAAAAAAACTCCTCAAGTTTCAACATGGTGGCAACAGAGCTTTAAACAAAGTACAGGGCCCAGTGTAACTGCACAGGATGTGTTCATGAAGCCAGTCTGAAGCTAGTCAATGTACATCCCCTGCTATAGCATTTGAGGGGAAGACACTGCAATTTCTTTCATTCTCATTTCAGGATGGCTGACATCCACTCTAGTGTTGAGTTAGAAAGTAAAGCAGAGATTAGTTCATTGGACTCATTTGACAGAGAAACAAGTCTCAGTGAGGTGCTACTTCTAAAGGGAAACATTTTCTTTATGCTACCATAAAGCTTAAGCATCTCCAAGAGGCAGTTCCCTTCGTATTGAAAGGGACCATAACAACTAGAAGTAGACATTTTTTGCTACAATCAACAGAACGAGAGTCACTGGTAGTACTTAAAATACAGATACTTCACTTTGGGAGGCCAAGGTGGGCAGATCAAGAGGTCAAGAGATCGAGACCATCCTGGCTAACATGGTGAAACCCTGTCTCTACTAAAAATACAAAAATTAGCTGGGCGTGGTGGTACGCACCTGTAGTCCCAGCTACCTGGGAGGCTGAGGCAGGAAAATTGCTTGAACCTGGGAAGTGGAGGTTGCAGTGAGCCAAGATTGTGCCACTGCACTCCAGCCTGGGTGACAGAGCGAGACTCGGTCTTAAAGACTAAAAAAAATTAAAAAATAAAAATAAATACAGATACTTGTCAGGGTCTTAAAGAAAGCAAAGAGAATTCCAGGGTTTCCTTGTGATGTTACCTTCATTTGCCTTCATATGCACTTTCTTAAAAATGTATCACACTTAAATATATCATTGGTCTAGTGTGTTTGGTAGAAAAAAACTTGAGCCCACAGCTTCAGATGATTGTCTCAGGTTGAAATATCCTTCCATACATTCACTTAGATTTCAGGGTCTGATTGAAATTATGGCTCCTCCATCTGACCTATTTGAATTTAACCTAAATCAACACACATTTGTTAAGTAACACTTTGTTCATTGCATAATAGAAAGGTGTAAGACACATCTTCTCATACAGATGACACCCTGCACTACCCCTCGCATTTGATAACTGCTCAGGAAACAGTCTCGATTAATTCATTGCTTACCCAGTGTCGACTCCTTGTTTACAAAGAGAAGGTAAATTCATTCAGGATGATGATGGGCTCAGTTAAAAACGCTTACTCCCTTGGGCCCTCTTATGGGTAGGAGTAGCCATGTGACCCGGATTGGTGACAAAATTGAAGTCTATAGGGAGGGGCTTCTGGGAATCTATTGCTTATCTCATGAAAAGGGACAGGCTCAGCTAGCATACTCCCTTTCCTTCTTCTGTTCCCACTTCTTCCTACACCATTTCTGTACCTGTGTTGCAGGACTTTTCCTTAGCCCAGCTAAAGACAGGATCCTTGTCTGTCCCACGGTCATGAAAATTTAGGTTCACAGACAGTTTGAAGGGTGAGTAAAGCAGGGTTTTATTGGGTGAAAAGGAAGAAAAGGGGGAAACAGGGACTCTCCACAGGCCAGAGTCTCCTGCTAGATGTCGTTTGAATCCCAGGTTCCATACAGGAAGAGGAGGGGCCAGGCTCCTACCTGCTGCAAACGTTGTGAACCTCCTGTGGCTCCACCCCAGTGGGCAGGCTGATTGGAATTTCTCCAAGGACCCTCTCCCACCTGGTTGTCTCACCTGCAGTACCCAGCCTGCAACCACAAAGACAAAAACCACAGTCAGGACAGCAGAGCAAGAAACTAGAAAGACCCTGGTTGAAGGACCCTCCATGGCTTCCTCCAGTCTCTGCCCTGCTCTGCCAACATGTGGACTTTTTATTCAGCTAGAAAAACTAAAGGTCCCTTTGGTGAGGCCTCTGCAGTTGGCTTTTTGTTAGATGTAGCCCAAAGTGATCCTAACTGACACATTGTGGACACCATAAAAAGCCCTGTCAGAGGGGATTCTAGAGCCAACTGAACCTAAGGAGAGAAAAGGAGGTGGAGAAGACAAGATATTGGCTGTGTCACAGAGGCAACTGCACAGCAAAACATCTCTGTACATAAAATGCTGGGCAGAGCTGTCTCTCCTGTCCCTTCTCATTTTTGTTTACTCATGAGCAGCTGAGCAGCCCAAGCTCTCCACTATACCTACAGGCCCGTCCAAGCCTCTTTCCCCTTCCCTTGGGGGCTTGGAGAACCTACTTGAATAGTCAGGCTTCCTTTGAGAATTGTTTAACATATGAATTTGAAGCTAGTTGACAAGAAACTCAATCCCTGAATCATTAGCTTGAGTATCTGGCATTACAGAATGGGTCTGTTCTAGCAGTGAGAAGTGACCTTGACTGTCCTTGGATGGTAAGGGCAGAAAATTGAGAATAAAACTTTTTTGATTTTTAAAAATATAACAAAGGTCTCAAAATAGCTAGATCCTTGCTCTTGATTTATCAAATAATAAAATAAATAGGAAGTACCGGGACTTTATGTGCATAAAAAATCTATTCTTCTAAGTACGTAGACCCATATAGCAAACTGGAGCTTGCTTTACTCATTAATTCTATGGTGTGTATGAGTATTTCCAGCTATTTGCTTTCTTCTCATGTCATTTAAGATTATTGATTCCTCCTTCTCTAGTGTAGAGCTCAATTCTCCAAAGACTGGTTAGCAAAACATTTTCCAGCTCACATTGCCATTTAAAAATGATTATGCTCAGTGTCTTCAGCATGAAGTTTCCCTTCTTGGCTTCCATATGCTAGCAGTTTGTACACTTCTCTTTTCTGCTTTCTTTTTTAGGGCGGATTCCACAGTCTTCAGCCCTTTTGCTAACATTCCCTGACTGCTTTCTCCTGGTGGCTGAAACAACAACAGAGACAATGGCTAAAGCAGATAAGCTGCAGAGATTTGTTTTTTCATAACCAAAAGTTTCTGGGGGACATAAAATCATTGTAGGTAGTCACGTGTAGTCTTTTGGCTCAAAAGTAAAATGCTAAGTTACGCATTAGTTGTTGCATAAATTTGCATATTGATATATACAATCCCAACGACTTTAATAGCGTCACAGATTAGCAGAGACAGATGCACACAGACACACACAGCCTGACATTCAGAGACTCCCAGGCAGAGACAAACAGCCCAAGGAAAAAGTGGGGATGGCTCAACAGGAGCAAGGAGGATTGGAAGGAATACAGGTTTTTAAGGGAAAGATGGAGGGCCTGGGTGGGCAGAGGGTTCTCCCCAGCTCTTGCTTTATGTAACCTTCTGGTCCTACGCCCCCAATCCCATAGCCTGTCCTTGAAACTTTCCTTTCGGTCCTGAGCAGAGGGGAGGAGAGATGATTTACGTCGGATTGGCATGAATCAGAAGATCCTGAAGTGCTAGAGCCCCAAAGGAGCATTTAGCCTTGTTTTAAGAAAAGGAGAGGAAGATTATTAAAGGATGATATTTCCGCTTGTTCGGTTTTTGTCTTGGTCTTTCACTCTTCTATGGCATCTAAGTATAGAACTAAGGTCTTGGCTGGCTGCACACCTAGAAGACTTTGGCACTCTGCCAGCAAGGATCAGGCCCTGAAAGAAGATTCCACACTGGTCTGATTTGCAAACCAAAGCCCCGGTTGATTAATTTACTGAGGAAAATAAGCACCTCAGGGTGCCACTACCAGGGCGTCTACTCCCTTCTAGGAACACAGGTGCCTGGGAAAAGTCATTCATAATCAGGACAAACAGCAAGGGATTCTTTTAAGGCATATCTTCTCTCTGCCCTGAGAGGCTGCATGACACTACCTCCACAATAATTATATATTATACTTGCCAGGTAGGCGCAGCTCAGTGCTGGAAACATATTCTTGAATTCTTAGTCTTGGCCTCTCACGTCTTGAGACTTTATTCCAACCATCTTTTGTTTCTGTGTTTACATTGGATATTGAAACATCAACATTTTTAATATCAATGAACATCCTTCACTCAATAAACATGTATTGAGCTCTCAATCTAGGCTAAATTCTACAGCAGCACTTAGGGACTGCAGTGGAGACAACGATGGGTAAGACACAGGGCCAGGACCCCGAAAACTCACAGCGGTGAGGGGAAGATTACACAAATACACGTGGCTGTACCACAGAGGGAAAATTACTTTATATAAATATCCAGAATGTGCTATAGGGATTCAAAGGATGAGAACTAGAATCTGTTTGATGAGATGGAAGCAGGCTGATTCATAGAGACGGCATTTAAGCTCAGACATAAAGAATACCTATAATTGTAGCAAGCAGAAGTGTTCAGGTGAGTCCATAGTAAGGAAGTGAAGGAGAGGGAAGAGGAGGAGGGAAACGGAGGTATCCCGTGTGGAAGAAGGGGATGGTGTGGAGGCACCCACGATGTTCTGTTCAAATGCATGCCTCATGCTTGGGCTGGAGGTACAGAGGACGTTCAGGAGAATCGTGGGAGTCAGAGTCTGTTGGGCCTATGCCGGACAGCTTTGATGCCAGGAGCTTCATTCTACAGACACTGGGCACTCACAGGGTTTTGCCCAAGAGAGGGCTGTGATGTGAACTGCAGTTCTAGAAGATTAATTTAGTCTCAGTATACAGAATGGACTGGAGAGAGAGAAAATAAAGGGTGAAGAGGCCAATGTGGAAGGTGCTATAGGAATTCAGATCAGAAATAATGAGGATCTGCCTGAACCGGGAGAGCACAGTTGGAATTGGAAAAAAAAAAAAAAAAAAAGGGCTGGGCACAGTGACTCACGCCTGTAATCCCAGCACTTTGGGAGGCTGAGGCGGGCAGATCACCTGAGGTCGGGAGTTCGAGACCAGCCTGACCAACATGGAGAAACCCTGCTTCTACTAAAATTACAAAATTAGCTGGGCGTGGCTCACTGCTGTAATCCCAGCTACTCGGAAGGCTGAGGCAGGAGAATCATTTGAACCTTGGAGGTGGAGGTTGCAGTGAGCTGAGATTGTGCCATTGCACTCCAGCCTGGGCAACAAGAGCAAAACTCCATGTCAAAGAAACAAAAACAAAAAAACAAAAGTGGAGGTGATATAAGAGATAGAGATAGAATCAGTAAGTCTTGGCAATGAGCTGGATGCAGGAGGTACAAGAATGAGTCAAAGACGACTAATAGAAGCTAAGACTTACTGAGGGCTGTGCTAAGCGCTCTTGAATTAATGCATGTAATGCTCTTGAATTAAGTGCTTACAAGAATTAATGCATAAAATGCATTAATTCATTTGATTCTTCTAATGACTCCATGAAGTAGACAGTATTTGTGTTGCCATTTTATAGATGACCAAGCCGAGGCACAGAGATTACATAACATTTTCAGGTTAGCATAGCTAACGGGAGTCAGAATTTCAACCCAGGTCTTTCTTGAGTCATCTGTCATACTGATTTCCCCACGACTGTTCATTCCTACTCCAAGCCTTGCATCATGAAGTTCCCTGGCTGGAACGGACCTTGTCTCTGAATTTATGCTTTCCAGTCTTGACTCACAGAAGCAAAGCAAAAGTAAACGTGGTCCTGAAGACAAATATAAGCACTCAGTCGATGTGAGTAGTGCTTTGAAAAAATTGCAGAAAACTCTACCATTGTATTCATAAGGGCAATTTAAAAAAAATTCTGTAACAGCAATTGGTATCATTATTAAGGTTTTCATTTTATTTGTTACTTTGTTATGGTAAAATAAAACAAAACAAATCCTGCCTGAATCATCTTCCATGTGTCAGTAGAAAGACTTTTTTCATATCAGTACACTTCATGCTTTGTAGATCTTTCATAATCAACCTTGTCTTAACTCAATGGCATTGTTCCCTTGGACTCTGGACTGGCTCTGAGCTGATCTAGGATGATCCAGGATGTTTAGAGACCATCTTCATTCCTCCAGCGCTGGCCCACAGACTCTCACCAGCTCTAGCCAGTTCTCAGTTAGACTCTTGATTTGCCTTTTGTCTTTCTGCTTTCTTTTTCATATGGAAACTACAGCACTAAACATTCTTGATTAGAATTCAGGTGTTACGAGGAAAATCATAGTGTTGCTTTCTTAAACACCTGGTATGCCAGCAGCTTTCAGAGTGACAAAATGCAGCTTTATTGAGTAATTACAGTCTGTCCTCTGCAAGTAAGGAACTAATCTCACCAAAAAACAAAATGCTGGCATTTTTTTAAACTAATGAGCTTTCTATGGCTTGCTGGCAACCTATTTTTCATTGCCCTAATAATTGGAATAGTCACTGCAGTAACAGTCAACTGCTCCCATGTTATGAACAAGAGCAGAACACACAGGATCAGCTGAAAGAAATCATATGAGTGAATGTCTGTGCGTGCATGTGTGTATGCCTGTGAATATGTCCCAGAAACTGTGTGTGCATATGCGTGCGCGCGCGCGTGCGTGTGTGCGTGTGCATGTGTGTGCATGCGTGCGTGTGCGTGCGTGCATGTGCGTGTGCATGTGCGTGTGTGTGCGCGCGCACGTGTGTGTGTATGCTTGTATATAAATTTAAGCCCCAAATACTTCAGTAGTAAAAAATACCCCACACTGACTGGGCACGGTGGCTCACGACTGTAATCCCGGCACTTTGGGAGGCCGAGGCAGGCAGATCATCTGAAGTCAGGAGTTCGAGACCAGCCTGGCCAACATGGTGAAACCCTGCCTGTACTAAAAATACAAAAATTAGCTGGACGTGTTGGCATGCACCTGTAATCCGAGCTACTGGGGAGGCTGAGACAGGAGAAACTCTTGAACCCAGGAGGTGGTGGTTGCAGTGAGCTGCGATCATGCCGCTGCACTCCAGCCTGGGTGACAGAGCAAGGCTCTGTCTCAGAAAAAAAAAAAAGAGAGAAAAGAAAAATGGCCCACACTACAAAGTAGTAAATTATGAGGAATTGTGAGGTGGTTTTCTTGCTGTGGAATAATAGGCCTCATGATTTTACACCAGACCGATTTTTAAATTATTTTTGGCAAAAGGAAGTGATTGTTTAATAAATAACTGTGTGTAGGGGGTGCCGCCATCCAGAACACCCTGAAAGGCCACCAGCTTGCCTGCACAGAACGTTTCAGAACAGGAAAGGATTGGGGACATCTTGGCCACCTACCACCTCTGACAGGACACCACTGTCCCATCCCATTCTACTTGGCCCCTCGTGTCCCTGCTGGTCCCTGAAAATGGATCAGGCTGTGTATCTTTCTTTCTCTTCGAAGCTGAATGAAACCAGATTAATATTGAAAAGACCTCTGTTCTTCTGAGATGGTTTTCTTTTCCTTTTCCCTCATACGACTTAACATTAGAGTTTCTATGAGTTACCACTTCAGATTGCTGTAATAAGAAAGCAGTCTGAAAGCACGAATTCTTAAAGCACAGTAAGAGTTGCATTGGAAGTTTGCTTTCATCCTAATCATATCGTTTCTTTTTTGTCTAGAGGGTAGGATCAACCTTGGATAGCTCTTACCATCGTTTTCATTCATTTAGCATAGAAATAAAATGCTGATAAGTACCTTTTGAGAGGGAGACATCTTGGAATTAGTTACTTAGTGCCATTAAGAAGCAGTCTATATGGCTTCTTAATGGATTCGTCTTGTCTTTTAGGACCTGGCATATTTCTCTTCTAGAGCCAGCAGATTTTAAACTTCATCTTGCATCAGAATCACCTGGGAAACTTTACAAAAATTTGTAATGTCCAGTGATTCAGATTAAATGGGGTAAGGTGGAGCCAGTACATCTGTACTGTTTAAAAGTTCCTAGGATGATTCCGATGAATCAGAGGAAGACTACAAATCACCATTCCAGACCCTAAACCGTTGGTTTGAAGATCACTTTAGATCACCTGCAGCACTTTTTCAAAGTACTATACTGAGACCCCACTTAAGACCAAATATATCAGAATATCCGGTAACAGAGTCAAACATTGACTGTTTACTGGAAGTTCTTCAGGTGATTATAACAGACAGTCAAAGCTGAACATCAGTGGTCAGTCTAGATTTATGAGTTTATGCCAAACTGCACAATATGGATTTTACTGACACATCAGTGGCACGAAAGGGGTATTAAAGATTCCATTGCACACCACACAGCAAAGCTTCTTAAATATTCCTTTTTTAACATCTGTGCTTTCTCCAAAGTTCCCTTGACTGAAGATTTATATCTATCCTGTCTCTTTCCCAGAAACTCCTTTTTGTTTCAGTGTCATCTCCAGCCACGTTTCCCCACAGTGGGGCCCTTTTTCCCCACACTCCTTCTCAAACCAAACTCAGCAAAACATCGTTCATTCCTCACTCATACATCAAGAGCCTCAAGGTCTCCTTTCAAAATCAGGGATAAATTATTGATGCATTAAGTTTTGGAAATATAGAAGACTAGAAGGAAGATGGAATCCCTAGACCAAAACACAGATAACTTTCAGACAGAGCTAAGAATACCTTGTGATGGAAGAGAATCTCTCATCTGTGAGAACAGACAGATTACACAAGGGCGGATTGGCTGTCTAAAAGATGTTCCTTGCATCTGCTTTGTCCTTTCTATTTCCACTGTAATCCCCACATCAGGCCCTCTCAATCCTTCCATGGCCAGCTCTGAACAACTTTCTAGCTAGATTCCCATGACCACACATCTTGGAGTCCTGCTCCTATCATTGTGTGAGGCGAGTACAAATCCAAGGGGTTTTCCAGGTTTCATTACACTTTAATAGATATTCCTAAACTTTTTGTGGTCATAGGTCCCTTTGAGGGCTTGATAAGAAGTACAGATCCTGTTTTTTTGTTTTTTTGTTTTTTTGTTTTTTTTTTAGACAGCATCTCACTCCCATCACCCAGGCTAGAATGCAGAGGCACGATTAGGGCTTACTGCAGCCTCAACTTTCCTGGCTTAGGTGATCCTCCTGTTTCATCCTCCCATCTCAGCCTCCTGAGTAGCTAGGACTACAGGTGTGTGCCACCACACGCAGCTAATTTTTTTTTTTTTGAGATGGAGTCTTGCTCTGTTGCCCAGCCTGGAGTGCAGTGGTGCAATCTCGGCTCCCTGCAAACTCCACTTCCTGGGTTCACGACATTCTCCTGCCTCAGCCTCTCCAGTAGCTGGGACTACCGGTTCCCCCCACCACACACGGCTATTTTTTTGTGTTTTTAGTAGAGACAGGGTTTCACCGTGTTAGCCAGGATGGTCTGATCTCCTGACCTTGTGATCCGCCCACCTCGGCCTCCCAAAGTCCTGGGATTACAGGTGTGAGCCACTGCACCCAGCCCACACCCAGCTAATTTTTTTACTGTTTGTAGAGGCAAGGTCTTGCTGTGTTTCCCAGGCTGGTCTCAAACTTCTGGACTCAAGTTGTCTGCCCACCTTGGCCTCCCAAAGTCCTGGGATTACAGTTGTGAGCAACTGCACCCAGCCTCAGATCCTTTTTTTGAACACAGATTCATAAAATTTTGCATAAAATTGCAGAGGTTTCTTGGAACCTACTAAAGTACATTGACAACCCTGTGATCCATGGACTCCGCACTGAGAACCCCTGCAATAAAGCTTGCTTAGAGCAATTACTGTGTAATAAATTTTGACTGTGTTTAAATACTTGGATTAAAAAAAAAATCACAGAAAGTGAAGGTTGGGCAGTATCATCACATTGAGAAACACCAGTTGCCTGTACTTTTGATTTAATTTGTAAATGTCTACAAAGCTTGAATAAAATCAAGGTAGTTGAAACAGTTGAGTTACTTGGGTTACCTTTATTTGGATTGTACAATTTTCCACTTCTTGACAATCATGTGATGAATGATGATAATGAAATAAAATGATGATAGTGATATGAAATTTGATGTCAGTTAGTTTACAAAGCATGTTCACACACACATACATATATATTTTATATTTCATTTAATTTATACAAGAAAAGTGAGCATTAAAGAAATTAAATGACTTACTCAAGGTGACACACTAAAGAAATGTTTGAGAGGGGGCTAGAACCCTGGAATTCTGGCTCCTAGGCCAGTGCTAATTGTTCCCATTCAGTTGTTTACTCTCTTCTCACTTCCCAGTGTCTCAAGTTTGTAAACTTCTGACCCAGTCAGACTTTCATTATTATAATTCAGGTATTCATTCATTCATTTATTCATTCAATAACCATTACCATTCATTCATTTGATCATTCAGTAGCCTTTAATGTGTCACTTGGGCAAGGCAGGCCGTGTGAATCAATTTAAGGAACTAGGTGATATGTAATAACAAATTGCCACAGGGTTTTAAGGCAGGCCTTTCTACACTCAGCAAAAAAGCTCAGGGAAATCTTTTGGAGGAGGTGACATTCTATCTTACATGCAAATAAGTGCAAAGATGTTAACAGATAAACCTAGGAAAGAAGGTAGCAGTGCAGGCAATGAGGAAAATGTGAGAAAAGGCACACGGGTGAGTATCACAGGGGAATGGGTCATGTCTGTTTTGACAGGCGTGGTCTTTAGGGAGTCCTGGGCAACAGGCCGGAGTGGATGTGAGACTGGCAGGCCACGTGGGGGCCTGTGCTCTCACTTCGAGGGGTAATGGGGTCACAGAGGGCTAGAAACAGGGAGAAATGCCCCTGTGCTAAGCTTTGAGATATTTTGATGGTAGTGTAAAATATGAGTTAGGTAGGGAAGATTATTTTTTGCAGTCTTAACCTTGTTTTATATTCATTCAACATCTTGTCTGAGTTTAGTTCTTAAGGCTAGACACTAAAAGTAAATGCTTATCCAGAGTTTTAAAAACTGGGATCTATGGTTCTTTGCAAAGTCCATTTACAGGGTTGAAGAGGTCAATAGCTCTCCTAAAATTATAATACTATATTGTGTATGGATTTCTCTCTTTTTCTCAAATTGAGAAGGGCCATAGTTTCCATCAGCTTCTCTAAAGGGTCCGTGAGCCACAAAAGAATTGCTGCTTAAAGCTTAATGGAAGTAGGAGAACAATTTTGAAATTGCCCTATGTAAGGCTGGCACTGTGGGTTAAGATGTGTGTAATAGTCATTGGAATAGGCTGTATTGCTAATCCTACTAAATGTTTTTCTTTCTTTCTTTCTTTCTTTCTTTTTGTCAGAGATCATAGAGTATTAAGATGAATGGATCTAGAAATATTACTTCTCTTATTTAACAGAAGTTGAAACCAGGGATTCTATTACATAGTGTGCTGTTCAAGATCACCTGGATGGTTCTGGAACTAAGGAAAATCTTTACTGAAATACACAGACCATATCTCGTCTTGTATTGCCATCATAAAAAACCCACAAAATTTACAATTAAAAATTACTGATAGAGAACAGTAATAGTTTGTAATTAGTGCTACTGAGTTACTATTAGTTATATTGTTGGATGCTTTTTTAAGGCATCAAGTTATTAGTTTCTACATCTGATTATAAAAATATAAATTTCCGGGCTGGGTGCAGTGGCTCACGCCTGTAATCCCAGCACTTTGGGAGGCCGAGACGGGCGGATCACGAGGTCAGGAGATAAAGATCATCCTGGCTAACATGGTGAAACCCCGTTTCTACTAAAAATACAAAAAAAATTCGGGCAAGGTGGCATGCACCTGTAGTCCCAGCTACTTCAGAGGCTGAGGCAGGGAATGGCGTGAACCCGGGAGGCGGAGCTTGCAGTGAGCCGAGATCGCGCCACTGCACTCCAGCCTCGGTGACCGAGCAAGACCCCGTCTCAAACAAAACAAAACATAAATTTCTGAAGTTTTTAAATCTCTTTAAAATTCTTTCTATAAGTCACACCAATAAATTTTTTTTCTGTAATTAGTTCACTGTTAAAGTAACCATTGGGTCATCAGCCTTTTCCATCTGTATTCATAACTACACTATTGTTGAATGACATTTAAAACTTTTTTTTCTTTAAAAATAAACATATAATGGCTGGGCACAGTGGCTCATGCCTGTAATCCCAGCACTTTGGGAGGCCGAGGCAGGAGAATCACTTGAGCTCAGAAGTCGAGACCAGCCTTGGAAATATAATGAGACCTTGTCTCTATTAAAAAAAAATTAGCTAGTCATGTGCACCCGTAGCCCCAGCTACTCAATGGGCTGAGGCCAGAGGATCTCTTGAATCCAGTAGCTTAAGGTTATAGTGAGCTATAATTGCACCACTGCACTCCAGCCTGGGCAACAGAGTGAGACCCTGACTCAAAAATAAATAAATAAGTGAAAAATAAACATGTCCATCGAATGTTGTTCCATCTGAAGCAAGGGCTGGGTTCTGCCATTGACCCACTCACTTAGGATGCACGTAAAGTTTCAGATTCTGAAGTTAAAAATTGAAAACTTCAAAGCTACCATCAATAGAAATTGGAAGATGCTAACTATGGCCAAGGATAAAATCAGAGTCTGTTTTCTTGTTTAAGAAGAGATTTCACAAGGAAGCAACCTAATCTTACCAAGGAGCTCCTGGGGAAATGGGCAGGGCTGGTGAATATTGTCATATAATCCATTAACTCAAACACAGTGAAAGATCGATTCTGGTTCCAAGTTTCTGGATATTTTGAGGTTAATAAGAAAAAGTGCTATGGCCTGGCCAACATGGTGAAACTCCATCTCTACCAAAAAATACAAAAAAATTAGCTGGGTATGGTGGCGTGTGCCTGTAATCCCAGCTACTTAAGAGGTTGAGGCATGAGAATCATCTGAACCCAGGAGGCAGGGGTTGCAGTGAGCCAAGATCGCGCCATTGCACTCCAGCCTGGATGTCAGAGTGAGACCTTGTCTCAAAAAAAAAAAAAAAAAAGAAAAAAGAAAAAAGAAAAAGTGCTCTCTTCCCCCACACCCTTTTCCTTTCTTTCTCCAAACTGCCACCCTCAAACTGGCCTTTCTAGTAATAAACCTGCCCTGGCAAGACCCCTAGCTGGAGGGAGGAGGAGTGCTGTGATCTGGCAACAGCACAAAGCTAACTAACCCTCAGGAGTACTGAGCCAGAGACACTGGCCTCACTAGCAATTTACTGTAATGACTCTGCTCAACTGTTCTCACAAGAGGAAGAGATAAAAAAAAAATCATGGTGGTCAGACTGTGACTAATATCAAAGCACTTTCAAAAGATCCTACTTATGCCATAGGGAAAAAGAAATGTGAAAGGGATGGTAACGGCATTTTTTTTCTTGAAGGAGAAACATCTCTATATTTAAAAACCCATTGGTGGTTCATTCTAGTTGGTGAGGTTGATCTCTAGACATAGTTGGAATGGGCTTAGAGTGACATACAGGAAGAGTTCAACTGCTCTGCAGAAGCAATGCCCAGAAAGTTGGGGATTCTCAGTGAGTGAGTGTGGAGGAGAGGAAGAAAGCTAAGTAGAGGAGCCAAGGTCAGATGAAGGGAGGGTGGGCTTGAATAGATGGGGAGGTGAGGAGGGGATCATGATTAGAGGACTTCTGAGAATAAGTCTGCTTAACGTTCAGCTTTAAGCCATCAGTTCCATAGCAACCCGGCAAACTGCTCTTACTTCCTGTCCCCTAACTAGTATTGAAGCTTCCATCAACGTTGACGACTAGATATCCTTTTTATGAATAATGTTTTGGAAAAATTGTATGGGCATGGAAATATTAGTATGTTTATTCCTATATTTTCTCCTTTTTTTCATGGAAACTGGTAGCAGTGATTGTAATGACTGAACTCGGAGATTTGGGAAGTACTGAATGTTGTGTAGTCAGTGGCTCTTCCTATCTTTGGGTGAGATTCAGCCATTAGAAATAAGTAAGGGAGGGAAAGAGAAAGCAGAGGCCAGCAAAGGGGGAAAATAGGTGGGAGCTCGCCATTATTGAGGACCTGGATACAGCCTTGTGGCAGAGTCTGAAGAGATGGCAGGACCACAGTGGACATGTAGGAAAAGACACAGTGGATTTGAGGGTGGGTGGATAAGAGCATGATGAATTTAAAGTGACAGAATTTCTCCAAATGTATCGAGCAGTTGAAATTTTAGGCCTTGAGCCCAGGAGAAAGATCTGGACTGGAGACTCACTTTGAGAATCATTACCATATTGTTCAGTGTTTCTCGAAGACCATCTGTGTACATTGCACCCACCCCCAAAATCCTGGCAGCCAACTTCTCTGGGAATGGGCCCTAGATCGTCATTTTAATCCTACTTTTCAGATGACTCTTAAGCATACTGGAGTCTGATCACTAAAACTAGATGCCAATTGATGCAATGGGAGAGGGTGATAGAGTTCTGAGAAAATATATAGTGAGAAGATGGCCAGAGAAAAGGACAAAGGAGAGATTACATAGGAAAATGAATGAAATTATTCATTGGATTGGAATTGAGGTTGATCGTTGAGGATCTCAAGAAGGACATTTTCAATAAGGTGAACACTGGAATATGAAGTTTATGTGGTTTACATAGGTTTACGCGCGCGCGTGTGTGTGTGTGTGTGAATTAGCCAGGCTATCTTACTGAGTTGAAACACCTGGCTTTCAGTCCTAGAGTTTCACTAGTTGGCCATGTGACCCTCATCAGCAAGACATTCAATATCTGCCCCATCCTGACTCCCTACACTAACCTGGAGTAGTTGTGCAAGCCATCACTGGAGTGTCAGAAAAGCAGGCACTGGCTCTTAGATTTAGTCTCTGCCTTCTGGCCCTTCAAGGACAACATGGTTTGTACCTTTGGCTTTTCCCTTTCACAGTCCTGTGGGACATGATTTTCTTCTCTACCTTTGACTTGCAATGATGATAAGAGTCACCTGGCCCTGGACTGCTGAGAGGTAGCATGGGGACTCCTCTTATCTGACCCTGGATTAAAGGAGAGGAAGATCAACTCCTTCCATCTGGGGATCTGTTCATCTGGAAAGTCGTGGGTTGGACTAGGTCAGTGGATTCCAAACAGGTTACTATAGAGTTCAAGCATACTGCTGGAGGGTTTGGTTTCAAATGAAGCAGTTTAATTTTTATTGTTTGAGTTCATCTACATTTTCTTGTAAAAGCAACAGGGATTTCTGTTAGGAAAATCAAGTATGAAAAGTCAGTGAACTTGTTGATGTGTAGAGCTTGGTTTTACTTCCAGAATTTTTTATCAAACCCACACTGAGGATTTTGGGAACACAAGTTTTTTCTTCTAACCCTGAGTCTAGTTCTTACGATGTTTCCTTCTGCATACTGTATTAGATACAAATTTTAGAGATTTTGAATAATGATAACACTAGTCTTTTTTAGACCTTAATTAGAACACATTTGATACAGCTTGGCTCTGTGTCCTTACCCAAATCTCATCTCAGATTGTAATTCCCTTGTGCCTAGGGAGGGACCTTGTGGGAGGTGATTGGATTATGGGGTGGTTTTCCCTGTAATGTTCTTGTCATAGTGAGGGAGTGTTCATGGGATCTGATGGTCTAAAAGTGGCAATTTCCCTTGTGCTTTCTCTCTCAGTTGCTGCCATGGAAGACGTGCGTTGCTTCCACTTCATCTTTCACCATGATTGTAAGTTTTCTGAGGCCTCCCCAGCTATGTGGAACTGTGAGTCAATTGAATCTTCTTTCTTTATAAATTACCCAGTCTCTGGTAGTATCTTTATAGCAGCATGAGAATGGACTAATACAACATTCATTAACTATTATATTTTCTTTTGTATAATGCTTTATTAAAATAATGCTAACTTTTAGCATACAAGTAATTGCAAAAATTTTGAAAAATGAGAGATCAGAACTTACGTTGTTTATAGTCCTACAGCTTTTAACAGTTTGAAATGCTTCCTTCCATTATATGTATGTGTACACATGCACACAAGTTGAACATGATGTATGTACATTAGTTCATTTTCATGCTGCTGATAAAGACATACCTGAGACTTGGTAATTTATAAAGGAAAAGAGATTTAGTGGACTCACAGTTCCATGTGGCTGTGGAGTCATCATAATCATGGCTGAAGGCAAAAGGCACATCATACATGGTGGCAGGCAAAGCGAGAATAAGAATCAAGTGAAAGGGGTTTCCTCTTATAAAATCATCAGATTTCGTGAGACTTATTCACTACCACAAGGACAGTATGGGGGAAACTACCCCCATGATTCAATTATCTCCCACCAGGTCCCTCCCACAACATGTGGCAATTGTGGGAGCTATAATTCAAGATGATATTTGGGTGGGGACACAACCAAACCATATCATTCTGTCTCTGACCCCTCCTAAATGTTATGTTCTCACATTTCAAAACCAGTCATGCCTTCCCAACAGTCCCGCAAAGTCTTAACTCATTTCAGCATTAACTCAAAAGTCCATAGTCCAAAGTCTCATCTGAGACAAGGCAAGTCCTTCCACCTATGAGTCTGTAAAATCAAAAGCAAGTTAGTTACTTCCTAGATACAATGGAGGTACAGGTACTGAGTAAATACAGTTATTCCAAATTGGAGAAAGTGGCCAAAACAAAGGGGCTCCAGGTTACATGCAAGTCCGAAATCCAGTGGGGCAGTCAAATCTTAAAGCTCCAAAATGATCTCCTTCAACTCCATGTCTCACATCCAGGTCATGCTGATGCAAGAGATGGGTTACCATGGTCTTGGGCAGCTCCATCCCTGTGGCTTTACAGGGCACAGCCACCCTCCAGGCTGCTTTCATGGGCTGGCATTGAGTGTCTGTAACTTTTCCAAGTGCATGGTGTGAACTGCCAGTGCAAGTTGACTGTTCTGGGATCTGGAGGAAGGTGGCCCTTTTCTCTCAGTTCCTCTTCTCACAGCTCCACATTTCCCTTCCATGCTGCCCTAGCAGAGGTTCTCCATGAGAGCCCCACCCCTGTGGCAAACTCCTGCCTGGACATCCAGGCATTTCCACACGTTCTCTGAAATCTAAGCAGAGGTTCCCAAACCTCAGTTCTTAACTTCTGTGCACCCACAGGCTCACCACACGGAAGCTGTGAAAGCTTTGGGCTTGCACCCTCTGAAGCCACAGCTCAAGCTGCACCTCCGCCCCTTTTAGCCATGGCTAGAGCAGCTGGGATGCAGAGCAGCAAGTACCTAAGCTGCATACTTCAGGGAGGCCCATGAAACCATTTTTCTTCCAGCCCCATGGGCTTGTGATGGGAAGGTCTGCTGTAAAGGTCTCTGACATGCCCTGGAGACATTTTCCCCGTTGTCTTGATGATTAACATTTGGCTTCTGCTTACTCATGCAAATTTCTGCAGCCAACTTGAATTTCTCCTTAAAAAATGAGTTTTTCTTTTCTATTGTGTTGTCAGATTGCACATTTTCTGAACTTCTATGCTCTCTTTCCCTTTTGAAACTGAATGCTTTTAACAGCACCCAAGTCACCTCTTGAATGCTTTGCTGCTTAGAAACTTCTGCCAGATATCGTAAATCATCTCCCTCAAGTTCAAAGTTCCACAAGTCTCTAAGGCAGAGGCAAAATGCCACCAGTCTCTTTGCTAAAACATAGCAAGAGTCACCTTTACTCCAGTTTCAACAAGTTTCTCATCTCCATCTGCAACCACCTCAGCCTGGATTTCATTGTCCATATCGTATCAGCATTTTGGCCAAAG
This sequence comes from Colobus angolensis palliatus, assembly GCF_000951035.1. NCBI lineage: Eukaryota > Metazoa > Chordata > Mammalia > Primates > Cercopithecidae > Colobus > Colobus angolensis. The sequence goes on along the minus strand of NW_012119598.1, from coordinate 16,990,343 downwards.
CCATTCAACAAGTCTCTACGAAGTTACAAACTTTCCCACATTTTCCTGTTTTCTTCTGAGTCCTCCAAACTGTTCCAACCTCTGCCTGTTATCCAGTTTCAAAGTTGCTTCCATATTTTTGGGTATTTTTAACACAGCACCCTACTTCCTGTACCAACTTACTGTATTAGTTTGTTTACTAATTTACTAATTAGTTCATTTACTAATTACTGCTGCTGATAAAGCTGAAGGTCGGTAACTTATAAAGGAAAAGAAATTTAATGGACTCAGTCCCATGTGGTTGAGGACACCTCACAATCATGATGGAAAGCAAAAGGTACATCTTACATGGCAGCAGGCAAAGAGAGAATAAGAATCAAGTGAAAGGGGTTTCCTCTCAAAACCATCAGGTCTCATGAGACTTAATCACTACTACAAGAACTGTATGGGGAAAGTCAGGAAACAATAGGTGCTGGAGAGGATGTGGAGAAATAGGAACACTTTTACACTTCTGTTTACAGTTCTGTAAACTAGTTCACTGTTGTGGAAGACAATGTGATGATTCCTCAAGGATCTAGAACTAGAAATACCATTTGAGCCAGCCATCCCATTACTGGGTATATACCCAAAGGATTATAAATCATGCTGCTACAAAGACAGATGCACACGTATGTTTATTGCTACACTATTCACAAGGGCAAAGACTTGGAACCAACCCAAATGTCCAACAAGGATAGACAGGATTAAGAAAATGTGGCACATATACACCATGGAATACTATGCAGCCATAAAAAGGATGAGTTCATGTCCTTTGTAGGGACATGGAGCTGGAAACCATCATTCTGAGCAAACTATCGCAAGGACAGAAAACCAAACACCACATGTTCTCACTCATAGGTGGGAACTGAACAATGAGAACACTTGGACACAGGAAGGGGAACATCACACATGGGGGCCTATTGTGGGGTGGGGGTTGGGGGAGGGATAGCATTAGGAGATATATCTAATGTAAATGATGAGTTAATGGGTGCAGCACACCAACATGGCACATGTATACATATGTAACAAACTTGCACATTGTGCACATGTACCCTAGAACATAAAGTATAATAATAATAGTAAAAAAAAGAACTGTAAGGGGAAAACCACCCCCATGATTCCCAATTATCTCCCACTGAGTCCTTCCCACAATGTGGAAATTGTAGGAGTTACAATTCAAGATAAGATTTGGGTGAGGTCACAGTCAAACCATATTAGTGTGGTGTCATACATTTCTTTTTTCACTCAATGGGATATAATCACCATTTCCTCACAGCATAATTGTTCTTTGCAAACATCATTTTTTATTAATTGCAAACATTCATATTTGCTAGCTCTCTGCTTTTTGGGGTCATGTGTTTCCTCTTATGCCTATTTTTGGAGCAATCAAAGGGCTATGTTTACAAAAGGACATGTTTCATCCTCCTTCAAATTCAATAAGCTTCTTTGTATACCCCACAGGCATTCCTAATCCATTTATCTACCCTGTTCATTAGCATCAGGTCAGTCTTTTTTCCTAATTCATAGAAAATGTTCTTTCTCTCATTGTGAGGGTCTTTTCTATTGACACTCATCAACCATTTTCAGCCTTTTCATGTATCTCAGGAGCTTGAAGGCTAACAATTACATTTTCCAGACTGTTTTGCAGCTAGCATTCTGGATACAAACATGACCCTGGCAATGAGGCTGAGGATGAATCAGGGAGATGCTGCCATTGGAGTAGGATTCCTGATTTCATTGGGATTGGTGAGATATCAGAGTGACAGAAGCCAAGTTAACCATTAGAAACAAGGTGGGTGTGGTTATTGTAGCAGGCCACAGGGCTGGAGCCATGACCAGAATGGTTTTTCCTTTGGGGATGTTTTTTTCCAGCAGATTATTGATCATATATCTCTAGCACTGAAATGGATAGGTTACTACTAAGGTTGGTTTATATAACCGATGAAACTTTAAGTCCGGTGACTGCTCAAGAGAAGATGCTCAGAGTTCCCTACATGTACATACTATAAATCATCTTAGTCTTCCCTACAGAGTTCTGTAGCCATTTACAGGGTACCTGTGCACTGGGGAAAGAGACCAGATTTTGGGGGCAGTTCTGGATACTGTCTTCATTGAACCCCATGCATGTAGGCTCATTACTTCTCTTCTAGAAGTAAAATGAGTTCCTTGGACAGAAACAATGGTCAGTTGGGGGTTTCAAGCATTTTTTGTATCCAGAGTTCCTGGAACCTTGGGGACAGGTATTCCATTCAGACTGGGGCTCTGGGGTTCTAGTGATAAAGACAGTTTTGACCAGAGTTTGTCTCACAGAGAGTTCAGTGGATTCTATGTATATACGCTGTATTTATTTATCCAGTTCCTGAATGCATAATTTAGCAACTGAAGGAATCCCTCATTTTTTCTCTGACTCATGGAGTCAGGGCTACTATGGGAAGAAAGGCAATATGAAATCTCCTCCCCTCCAAATTGTGAGCCAAAACAATGTCACACTCCAGGAGGAAATGCAGAATTCATGTCAACATCAGGGACCTGGAGAGTATGTGGGAATTGATTCCAATCGTATCTCTCTTAAACCTGATGTCTTTGACCTGTGCAGAAATGGGCAGAATAGCTGGACTTTAGGGAACTTAACTGGGTAGTGACTCCAATTGCAGATGCTGTACAGATGTGGTCTTTTTTTGTGGAGCAAGTCAACACAATGCCTGGTGTTTGATATGCAGACAGTAATATTGCAAACTTTTTTTTTCCTATACCAATTAGTAGATACAACACAATGCAGTTGACTTTCATTCTCCAGCAATACATCTTTACCAACATCCAGCTAACTGCTTTAATCTAGTCTGTAGAAATTTGGTCACTTCACCATCCTATAGGGCTCTATTCTGTTCCACCCTATTGATTAGATCTTGTTGATTGAGCAAGAGTAGCAAGTACCCTGGATGTCTTGGTAAAATATGTATGTGTCCAAGGGTGAGTAATAAATCCCATGAAAGTTTAGAGACCTCAGTGAATCTCAGTGAAGATTCTGGGGGCTTAGTAAACTGAGACTTTCAAGATATGCCTTCCAAGTGAAAGACAATTTGCATCACATTGCATTATCTGCTATTAAGAAAGAGGCACAGTATTCCAACCTATTGCCAAGTAACTCTCAAAGCTTCTGGTCATGACTGTAGCCCAAAGCTGGAGAAGGTTCTTCAGCTGGGTCAAATTGACATTCAAGCAGCTTTTCTACTTGGGGCTTATGGCCTGAGAGATCCAAAAGTGGTTGGGTGTCCCACAGAGTATTGCTTCCAAACAAGAAATTAATTTTACTGCAGAAGAAGAGAGGCAATTAGCTCATACATGTGGAATTCACTAGTCTTACCCTGAATCCCACCACCTAGGAAAAGCTGACCTTAAAAATGGTAGAATGGCCTGCAGAAGAATCAATTATGGTGGAATCCGAGAGACTGTAGCTTTCACAATTTGGAGGTCTGTCTTACAAGATGTTCCACATGCTTTTGAACAAGTGACAAATATACAATGTTATTTCTCCCAAAACCATATTCATGAATACAGAACCAAGGCAAAAAGTGGAAGAGTCACCCCTCACTATTTCACCTAATGACACACACACGATTTTTGCTTCTTATACTATCAGATGCCACTGGTGCCCTCTCACATCCCATTGGCCTACTGGTAAAGATCGTCTGCAACAGCCAGAAGTTCTGAGAGCTAATGCCCCAACAGTATCCTCAACCAACAGGAGTTCTGGATAAATAACTTGGTCTCTTCACCCATCAGAGGGAAAATTCTGAGGAGTGTCCCACAGTCTCCCAGCTAGTTCTCAGTGGGATCTAAGTTTGTGTTAAACCCAAAAAGTCTTCCTCCATTTTGAAATTATATTTTTAAAATATTATCATTTTTTTCTCATGGTTTTTTGTTTCATTCACTTTTACATATTTGACAGATCTAAGATTTTTATTGTACGTTATGGTAGAAATACAATAAACCTTTCAGATGACTATCCAGTTATCTCAGCATCATTTATTAAATAATCTGTCATTTTTAAATTATTTGGATTGCACCTTTATCATATTCTAAATTCCTACATGAATCTGCCCTATTTCTCTACTTTCTAGTCTGTCTGTTGATCCGCCTACTCATGTGGCAGTACTGCTTTAATTATTGTAGTTTTATAATGTATGGTAATATATGGAAAGGCAAGTAACTTTCCAATGCTCTAATTTTTTCAGAATATTCTTGGCTATTATTCATTTTCTCATATGTTTTCTTTAATTAAAAAAATTTTTTTTAAGATAAAGTCTTGCTATGTTGCCCAGGGTGGTCTCAAACTCCTGGCCTCAGGTGATTCTCCCACTTCAGACTCCCAAATAGTTGGGATTACAGGTTCAAGACACTGCGCTTGGCTCCATACGTTTTTTACCATCATCTTGACTAGTTTCTCCCTCTTTCCCCAATTCCATCTGGTATTCTTTTTGTGTATAGATTAACTCAGTAAGATTCATTTTCTTTTCTTTTTAAATTTAGATATAATTTACATACAATAGATTCATTCCTTTTGGAAAGGAAATATGATCCGAGTTAAGTGGAATATATAGACTAGGTTCTTTGGCTCCTAACTTTGCCATTCTCTGCCAAACACCATTCTATTTGAAAGCTATCTCTCTCACTCTCTCTGCCATAATTTTCCAATCTTTTCTGTAAATAATCAAGATTTGAGAAATTCTAAAATATATGCAGACAGAAGACCCTATAAAAGAGGGGAAGAGGTAGTGACTCTATTCATCACCAGCTGGTTGGTCTTTCTCTTATCCTTATTATTTATATCTATTGAACGGAAGTAAGAGTAAAAATGTCTTTAGAGTTATTGTGAAGTTAAATGAGGTGGCATCAATTAAGGGAGCACAGCGTCTGTGGGGAGATGGTATTCGGGGCCCTAATTCTTTATTTCTTCAAGTGTTCATATTCTTTATTTTGTAACTGTGTGATGCCCTCCCTCTCTGCCTCTGGGCTTAGCCATGCAACTTACTTTGCCCAACGGGCTGTTAGCAAACATGATGCAAATAGAGGCTTGTAAAGGACCTGCATATTGAGACTTGTTCTTGCTCTTGCCTTCTGACACTGTCATGACGCCTGCCTGGGCTAGCCTGCTGGAAGATGAGAATCATGTGACCCAGCTAACAGCTGACAACTAACTCATCTCCAGAAGCGTGAGTGGGCCAAGCCCAGATGAGAAAAATCATGCAACTGAACCCAATCTAAATCACTAATCTACAGAGTGTTGAGCTAAATACATGAAAATTGTTTTAAGCCACTGAGTTTTGGGATGGTTGGATTCTCAGCATTATTGTGTCAGTAAATAACTTACACAAAATGACATGTAAGAGGTGCTTAAAAATTGTTTATATGGCAGCCCTTTGGTGATTCAACTTTTTTTAAATTTAAATAACAGAGACAGCTTCCTATTTATCCACTCTTCCCTTCCTTTGTAGCTTACTCTTTAAAGTGTCCAGGCCAGGCACACTGTTACATTTAATATGCTTATCTGTCAGTGTAACATATCTCATATTGCTTCTCTCCTGTTTCTTGTCTCTTTAATGGCAAAAAAACAAATTAGTCACATTTAGTCTTCTGGCTGTTAGCATTTTATTTAGACCTCAGAGGGAATATAAGAGAAATAGGAGACAGAACCTTCCTTTAATAACACAAATTCAAAGTATAAGAATTAATTTCAGTGATATGTGGTATATATAGAAGTGTTAAGAGGCAACTAGGGAATTCAATGAGTTAAAGTCAAGTAGGTTCAGTTGGTGATATTTTAAACACAGTATTAAGACTTTCCTATGGAAAAAATAGAATGATAGAATAAATGACCAATCTATGTCATTATGTCTGGTCTGTGAAATGAGAATGTGACACATGAATGCTCTATCTTGATACTGTTTTTTACTTCCTACTTTGGCAAATAGTTCCGTGGCCACTGGATGCCACTCATGATGCAGACAGTGTTCACTATGACATATTTAGTGTCTTGAAAGGATGCCATGGAGGCCAAAGCAACTCCATCTTAGATTGCTAATCTGCCATGTTGGCTTCTTATTAACCCCAGTTCTGGGAAGGCCTCTAAAATTTCCAGTTTATCTACTGTTCCTCATGAGAGCAGGTACTTACCACAAATCTTGTCCTTGGGTCCAACAATGTTGACGTTATCATACTTCAATTGTCCTACATATTCCTTCTGAATCATTCCTCCTCTATGGTACATAAGCCCCTGGTCTGGGGGATAATGGCACAGGGCCTACCATCTTGTCTTCCCACCACCCGAGACACAGACATGGCTTCTATTCCTAAGTCCCTACTAAAAGTTTCTTGCTGAGAAACTGGATATGTCTGCCTCTTTCTTTGGCCTGTCGGCTTCCTGGGAGGCCAAATTATTAAATTGTACACAATTTACTGGGCTGAATGGTGCTGCCCCTGAACCCAGGCACTGAATTTCAATGGCTCTGGAAGTGAAGATAAGGCCCTGGCCCTCCCCCATTCAGCTGTTGATTAAGAGCTGGTGCTAGTTTCCAGTATGACCTTTAACAGTAAGGCATGAATTACAATTCCCTAGTGAATGTATTCTCAAGGCATTCTGCCAACTATTATTTCTGAATAGAGCATGTTCATAGACAACAAGCAAAATCATTACGCCAAGACTAATGCCAACTGGCTCAGCGGTCATTTGAAGAAAGGGGAGATCAAGAATTTCTTGTTTCCCCAGCAGCCCTCTTTGCCTCTTGTGTTGTGACACACACACTTTGTTTCTTCTCATTCATCTCCATTGCAGCCTCGACAGCCCAACTTTATGTTCTGGAAAAAATAAAGAAGGTCTATGCTTCTGGCCTGATGTATGAGGAAGACAGGCAGCTTCCTAGCTGGGGTAAACTTAAGGGTTGACTTCCTCCCCTAATCAGCACCTGGGTTTCAGAGATGCAAGAAGTATTGGTTCTAGAAGGAGCTTTACAATAATCTCTGCTGAATATTTTCAAATGACTGTTGCTCAGAATCAGACAAAATCATAGGTGGATATGAAAATGAATAAAACAGAGAGAACCAGAGCAGCTCTGGCTGAAAAGCAGGGTGGTGGGTGGTAGGTGGTTGTGGAGAAGAGTTCGTTGTGTCTGCAGGGAGCAGACTTAGAAAATCATTCATCTTACTAATGTCCATTTTTAGAGATTCAGAGAAGTGAAAGTACTGACCTGCAAACAGACAGCTAGGTCAACAGGAACTCGAACTCACACATCCTGACTTTCAGGGTAGTGCTCTTTCCAGACTTTCAAATAACTGGTGGGAAATACAGGTAAATGTGCATTATCAATGGAGGCATTTGAAGAGACAGAAGAATTCTGCTAGAATGCAGTAGCACTATAATGGAATCTGGGTAATTTGGCACACTATTTTACAAGAAAATGTTAAAACTCTTCTTCTCTTCTTTTTTTTAGTATGTTAATAATGAAAGTTGTTTTTTAATGCAAGTTAGAAATTAAAATAAAAATTTTAAATATTCCCTTGTTCCAATCCCAAGCTCCTCCCCAGAGGTCACTGCCAGCAGTTTGAGTCACCCAGTTTTCTACGAACACATACCCACACTTACATCTAGATGTATGATTACGGTGTTTGTTGCTAATTACAAAAGTGTATATAGTGTATACATTGTCCTGGAACTGTAAAAAATAAAGAAAGTGACATCCTTGCATAGGAGTACACTCTTACTCATTTTTTAGCTGCTTTGCATGTGTGGTGTGAATGTATTTTATTTCATTTATTATTATTTTTTGAGATGGAATCTTGCTCTGTCACCCAGGCTGGAGTGCAGTGGTACGATCTCAGCTCACTGCAACCTCTGCCTCCCAGGTTCACTCAATCCTCCCACCTCAGCCTCCCAAGTAGCTGGGATTACAGGTGTGTGCTACCACATCCAGCTAATTTTTGTATTTTTAGTAGAGATGGAGGTCTCACCATGTAGGCCAGGCCTGTCTCAAACTCCCGACCTTGAGTGATCTACCCGCATCGGCCTCCCAAAATGCTGACATTACAGGTGTGAGCCACTGCACCTGGCCTGTGAATGTATTTTAAAGTGTGTATCCATTCCTCTGTTGGCCAGCATTGAAATGGTTATCACGACTTCGCATATTCATCCACTTTTGCAAATATTTATACCATAAAGATCCTTGGAAGATTTGCTGAGTAAAACAAACATTTATTTATATTTTTGATAAATGTTTCTGTGTTGCTATACAGAGAAGTGAGGCCAGTTAACGCTCTCACTCAGCACTGTTTGCCAACATTAACACTAAATATTAATCTTTTCCAGCCTCGTCAGTTTGATAAGCAGAGAGCTCGCACATCTTTAATTCATCAGGTTAAGCTTCTTCTCAAGCACTTTTTTTTTTGTATCTATGTAAATACTTTCTTCTATTTCCAAATAGGATATTAAAATTTATATGTTATTTTAAAGACAACTAATATACAGCTAAACTAACTGAAACAATATATACAAGAAGTTTATGGGATCTAAGCTACAGATGGGAAAATCTTAAATCAGTTTTTAACTTCCTTTACCCTATTAGGAACATCAGGACTTCTAGAATTGATACTGGCTCTGTGTATCAGTACATTTTCCCCCTCATAAAACTTGTTTACTTTTCCAGAGAGCGTATCATGCTATTGTGTCTAAGAAATCAGTGAATAAGTAGGTTGTCCATCTTACCATTACTTCAAAACATTACTTCAAAATGCTGGATGCAGATGGTAATTAGATGGTTGAGAACAAAGAAGATTTTTAAGCTTAAGTGAGAAAGCCGGGGGATTCCAGAGGATTGAAGTTGCTGCTGGGTAGCTGAGGTTTCACTGCGCTGCTGAGAGAAGAGCTGTGGAAGATTAGGAGTAAACAAGATGACTTGAAGACAGTGAAGACCAATGAAGTAGAACGTCAGAAACCTACTGTGAAGGAAACTGAAATTAACACAGCCCTTCCCAAACAATTCTTTGGGAAAAGAAAAGAAAAACTTCCTTACAAAGCGTTTTGAGGATTTATGAAAAATTGACAAACAGAGGTTCAAGAAATGGAATTCCTTCAGTTTTCTAAAGGTTTGAATCTCATGCGCTTTTTAATCATTTGTGGTTTTCTCTGAGTAGTCTTTATTTTTTTTCTTCGTATAAATTAGGTTGCCTGCCTTTTGCTTATTGAGTGCCAGGAACTTCTCACAGAGTCTTAATGTTAAATAACCCTTTGATTATGTATGTTGCAAGTATTTTCTCCAGGTCTGTTGTTTGTCATGTAATTTTGTTTATGGAATCTTTTCTCGTACAGAGGTTTTATTATGAAGACAAATGTGCCAATCTTTTCCTTCATAGAGATGCTCATATTTCTAATATTCTTTCAATGTCAATCTTTAATCCCTATCACAGCTAGACTAACTGCAGCAGCGACGCTTTTCATTAAAAATAAATCATTCTAAATTTAAAATGCAAATTTACACTCACTGCTGATGCCTTTGACTTGAACATCAATCATTATGGAGGAAAATAAAATTCTTCTCTTAAACTTTCCAAAGGAAAGACTTTAGAAGGCCCAGATAAATAATGGGTATTTCTATGGTGGCATGATGGAAACCTCATGTTAAAAAGCCCAAGCAGAAACAATTTTACAAATTTTAGCTTCTTAACAATATGTTTATGTCTATTAATATGTCTTGTCTTTTCAGCTCTTGCTCAGTGTCTTACCCCTAGGGGTCAAGGTATTACAGGCTATTGTTAACATATAAATGACTGTCAAATCTTTATTAGTAATTGACATCTTTGGGTGAGTCTATTCGTTGTTTTGAGGAAGTAGAACACAGTAAAATTAAGTTTTGATGTGTGAGATAAGGCTGACATAGGTCAGAAACTTTACTGCTAGGGAAAAATTTAGGTCTTCATAAGAAGTCACAGTGGGTGGCCCAGAAAAGCCAGCAGAGAGGGGCATAATATGGTGTGGGAGGGTAGGTGGTAAGGGGAAAGGGAAGAAAAAAGGAAATGAAATATTGAGAAAAAGTTTTTGAGAACTTCTTTTGCACTTATCTTTATATATAACTTATATAGTTATTGTCTCATTTCTCTGTTATGTTGTGAAGGTCAATATCCCATCCATCTCTACATCTCTATTGAGTGACACACAGTAGGCATTTTGAGACCACTTGCTGTGTACTTTCATATGACTTTTGTTTACGTCCACTCTGCATTACCCAGTCTGCATTACCCTGTGCAGACTGAAATAATGAGATCTACTGAGTATTACTGAGAGTATTATTAAGGATAAATTTCAGGTTTGCGTATTACTATGCTACAATTATTTGATCTAAAAACAGATTAGAAGGAAGATTTGTTGTTTGTGCTTGGAATCCTGTGCTCTTTTTAAAGCCTAATTCAGAGGTTTGAGAAACCAGCAAGGGCTTTCTGTCCCAGTGGAGCTTAACAGTTATGACAGGGATCGGCGGGGAGTCTCTTTCTACATCTTGTTGCTTCAGACGGACAGAAATGAAGACTGTATCAGTACTAAAAATGGTGCCCCAAACCAGGGGTCACAAATAGGCAAACAAATGAGCAGCACCCATTACCATTCCTTTGCAATGCACTCTAGAAGGATGCAAGGAGATAGATACACACATACACACACACACACACACACACACACACACACTTGCAGATATATATACAGAAAATCAGCAAGCCTAGGGTCCTTATGTAAAAAGGACCCAGAAAGCTGAAAAGGGATTCAATAGGAAATAACAGCTCCATGCTAAGCTGAAATGGAGGTGGCAGCTCTTCACTGGATATGGCCAGTAAAGTTACAACATTTTAGGGCATTGACTCTGGAACCTGACCTCCTAGGTTAAAATTCGAATGTTGCCACTTGCTAGCTATGACTGTGCAAGTAGTTTAATCTCCGAGACTCCCAGCTTCCTTGTTTGTAATAAGTAGATATAAATAACACCTGCCCACAGTGATATTCCGTGGGCTAATGGAGGTAATCCAGATTACACAGCACAGTCTCAGACTTGCAGGCCCTCCATAATTACTTACTCACTCTGAAAAGCTCAAGCTGTGCAGGGTTTGGGTTTGCACTTGGGTGCCCTGTTCCTGAATTTCTGAAAAGAGTTGATCTCATTGTAAGACGTGTGCTTTAGAACCCAAGGTGTCTTGGCTGTCAAAAAATCCGCACTCTCCAGTAGGGTTCCCAGGGAAGAAACATTCCTGGGCTCCTTAACCTGAAGCTCTGAAATAAACACAACTTCATTTATACGTTGAAAGACGTAGGAAGAAGAGAGGAGTCAATGATTCATGTCTGTCTGGCAGGGGCATCTGACTGCCTTCCACATCTCACAGCTCTGGACGTGAATGCTCAGGTGGCCTTCTATCTGTGCCTCTCCTGCAGAGGGAAGTGGTGGAATGTAATGGAGTCTCATGTGGTTATAGCTAAATATAAAAAAAAAAAAAATTCCTTGATTTGCAGTCATGCCGCTCTGTCATCATGGCTAAATAAGCTCGGGGACAATGGACAAAGAAGCAGCAACCACAACCAAAAATACAGTATCTTTTATCTTACTCAGTGGACACAACTTTCAGAATAATCCAGATCATAAAACAGTTTAAAATGCAGAGAAACATATGGGATGTTTTTTCATACTGCAAAAATGTCCATTGTAGAATTCCTTTAAATACCAAGTGATTCTAGCATATCAAAATATGATTGACTTACTCAAATTTATTATTTATAGCTTGCCTTAGCATTTCTGGATTTATGTGAACATTTTCTTTTTTTTAAATTACTGTCAAATAACTCAAATTTCAGATCTTTTAACCTACAATAAAATATGGCAAGATTCATCTATATTATGTATCTACAAAGTTTTATACCCTCCTTTTTAAGCCTGTGGACTTATTTCCAGACAAACGATGTGACATCAAGGTGCGGTTTCTGGCTACCTCTTTGACCCAGCCCATTTGTGCTCTCTGCTTGACTGATGGATTCGCTGCCAAGGCTCTTCAGCCCCTTGTGGATATGTCAAGAGAGTTGGCTGTGATCATCTAATTAGAGTAGAACCAAAGAGACAAAGCCCATACCGGTCATCCAGGATTCCTGCGATCATCTATTACCAAAGTCCCCAGGCTTTCTCTATGGATGAAAATGTCAACGTCAGGAAACACGTCTGCCACAGCTTATTGAAACACAGGGGACAAAGGAAGTCGAAGGAAGATTTTTTAAAAATCAAAATTATTTTTAGATAATTGATTATGAGCATTAGTAAGGAACTTGCAAAGGTCTGGGGACTGTTGTAACACTTGTTCACTCACCTTTCTTGCCCTTCACTCTCAGAGGTCTTACCAATCAAGTTATCACCAGCTTCTTTTCTGTTCCTGCCATGTTCTCTCTATCAAAAGCGTGCATAATGTGAACAGAATTCAGATTCCAAACTATGGCTGTCTTGCTTTTTCCCACCACTGGTGTCATTAGCCTTCCTTAGCAGACACTGTCAAACTGAATTCTTTCTTTCTTTCTTTCTTTCTTTCTTTCTTTCTTTCTTTCTTTCTTTCTTTCTTTCTTTCTTTCTTTCTTTCTTTCTTCTTTCTTTCTTTCTTTCTTCTTTCTTTCTTTCTTTCTTTCTTTCTTTCTTTCTCTTTCTTTCTTTCTTTCTTTCTTTCTTTCTTTCTTTCTTTCTTTCTTTCTTTCTTTCTTT
>NW_012119598.1:16966382-16977083 GCF_000951035.1 Colobus angolensis palliatus | reverse complement strand
TTCCTTCCTTCTCTCTCTCTCTCTTTCTGTTCTTTCTTTCTTTTCTTCTTTCTCTCTTTCTTTTTCTTTCTTCTCTCTCTCTCCTTCCTTCCTTCCTTCGTTACTTTTTCTTTCAGACAGGGTCTTGTTCTGTCACCCAGACTGGAGTGCAGTGGCATTATCTAGGCTCACTGCAACCTTGACCTCCTGGGTTCAAGTGATCCTCCCACCTTAGCCTTCTGAGTAGCTGGGACTATAGGCAGGTACTACCATGCTCAGTTAATTTTTTTATTTTTTGTAGAGATGGGGTCTCACCGTGTTGCCCAGGCTGGTCTTGCAGTCCTGGGCTCAAACGGTCCACCTGCCTCTGCCTGCCAAAGTGCTGGGATTACAGGCATAAGCCACCACTCCTGCCTGCTCTTTTCTTTCTTATTTGAGCCATTCTCTACTACCTGTGTGTGCAGACAGGTGACCCACATGCTGGCATATGTTCAACTTGCCTTTAGGGGAGATGCTGAATGAAACTGCAGCATTCTTTTTGCCTGGGTAGGAAAGTGTTCTGAACATACTATACCAGGTAAGTATGACAGGCAACAGGGGGGTAGGCTTGCTTGGCAAACAATTTGGTGAGAAGAATTTGTGTCCAAGAAGTGTCTCTGGTACTAAGTGAGCGAAGAGGTATCCAAGCATTAAAACACTCAGGCACTCATTAAATTCTATTTTAATCATATATGTTAAATATTTTTCCAAGCAAAGCCCATCTTTGCCAGAGTGGGTTTTACAGTTGAAGGTAAATGCATCTCAATACAGATTCACTCATTCTGCACTGGAAAATAGGAAACACATGATCCTCTGGCCATTTCATTTCACTTATTCCATTCATTCATTTTTTAAAAATATCTGATACTCACAGGTCTGGTTTATTACAGCAAATGACACAGAAGAAAAGCAACAAGAAAAAGATATGCACTAGTACAGTCCAGAAAGCCCAGACACAGACTTTCATGTCATTTCCCTTCTGAGACTACATTGAAATGTTCTCTTTAGCAATGAAATACAGGGACACATATGGTGTATCTCCACCCAGGGAAGGCTCTGTGAGTCTGGGTGGGGATGTGGTGGGTGGGGGACTGGTTACATAGGCATCTCCTAGAATGTATGCAGCCATGGCAACAGAAAACTCAAGACTCCAACAGTAAAAGCAGCTACACATTATTAATCTTGATGTTTGTGCAAAGCAAGCTGACAAGCTGGTGTGGCATGGTTCATTGATCCAGGTATTTCTAACAAAATAATCTGTCACTAGCATAAAGAATACTTTGAGGGCCACATTCCCAGAGGATGGTAAATCATGGCTCCAGGTACCTTTGGAGATGGCAAAACTAAGCAATCAGACCTGCTGTGTTAACTCTTTCCTCACACTCTCCCTACCCCCAATTGATTTGACAGACTTTTAAAAAGTTGCTGTTACTGTGTTCATTCATTCTTTTATTCTATACATTTTCACCAACCACCTACTGTATGCAAGATCTTGCACCCTGAGGGAATGTTCAAGAATTGTGCTGGGGAGAAGAGACACACATGCAAGCAAAAATAAATAAGAATACAAAAGATCAATCATAGTACAAGTCACCGTTATGACTTACCATAAAGTTGTATTTTTGGAAAATGAAGCGTTAGAAAGTCAGAAAGGAAGGTCATGATAGGCTGGAGGATCTGAGAGGAGTTGAGCCTTGGTGAAGGACTTGGAGAGCAGGCAGATTTGGACAAACAGACACAGCAGACCAGAGTGAGGGGCATTCTGGGTGGGATTCTGTTATGACCCATAGCTCAGAAGTAGGAGGGCCTCTTGAGGTACATGCAAGGTCACCGAGATAGGTTATGAGATCTGTGTCACGACCAGATTCTGGAGGATTCTGAATACCAAACTAAGAAGTTCGGATTCTATTGTTTGGTAGGTTAATAATTCTCAACTCTGCTACACGTTAAAATAACTTGAGGAGATATAAAAAATATACAGAGATGCTGACTCAAGTGGTCTGTGTGGCAGGTAGTGAATATCTGGAGCTGGTGGCGCAGGCGGTTAAGGAATTTACCAAGACAGTCATAGGTAAAGAAAGGCAGAATTATTAGAAAAGGAATGATAATACGTTGCAAGTTTGCAACCGGCAGGACGGCAGAGAAGGGGCTGTCTGCAAAGAGGCAGAAGCTGGAGGGAAGTTTTATAGGGTCATGCTGGAGGGGGCTGTGTGTGGAACAAGGTCATTGTGTCCACAGAAATCTTTGTGCCTGCAAGTTGTTTGTGATTAGCTGTCTCTCAGAACAATTATTCATTGTTCTTCCCCACCTGGGGCCCTTCCCCCACCTAGGGCCTCTTCCTTATTGTTGCTTACTTGTCATGTCAGAACTCCACAGTCTGGGCACAAAGAATTTTTTTTTTAATTTTTATTTTAGATTCAGGGGCTATGTGAATGTTTGTTACAAGGGTATGTTTTGTGATGCTGAGTTTGGGCTTCTATCAATCTCATCTCCCATATAGTGAACATGGGTCACTGATATTTTTAAATCTCCCCAGGTGACTCTAACATGCAGGTGGAGCTGAGACCTACTATTCCCAATGCTGAGGAACCACTCAATACTTTTTAAAGTAGAATAGAACTGATGTTCTAGGGAGCTGACCCCTCAAAGTTGGGGTGGTCTTGAGGCAGGACACTAGTTAGGACTGTCCCTCAACTGTAGAGTAATGACAGTGTGATGAGGGTCTGCACTGGAGTTTGTGCTCAATTGAAGCCTAGAAATTTGGTGAAGAACAAAATATTCTGTGATTGTGCTCACTGCATACCCTAGAGGTCCTGCACCCCTGCATCCTGAACAGAGACCTGCCTCCCAAAACTTCAGGGCACAGAAAACCAGGAGGCTGGAAAACAACAAGCCTCACAAACAATCCTTTCTCTAGTCAGTAATGTGATATTTTCAGCAGCTACTAGTGATGCTTCAGAAAGAACAACTTGTCCAATGTACTGAACATTTCCAGCACAGACACAGCCTAATCACTAGTTTCTGTCCTCCAAATTCACTGTAAACATGAGTGCCCAAAAGGAAAATGCCCAGCTGAGTGAAACAGCGATAATCCCAAAGCTCAGCCTCCACCCAGCTCATACTTTGTGCCAGTCATCAGCTCAGAAGGTGCCACAGGATCTTCTAGCAACTAAAATTCATCAAGCACCTTTCTAATGACAGCCCCAGAGGACTCCAGTGAGATTGACATGGAATCATCACCAATTGAGAGACCCGTCGGTTGAGATTCTGTTCCTCTGAAACCACTTCCAGTACCAGATGTAGCTCGGGTTCACATGCTGAAAACACTCCCATGGCTTCCTATCACAAGGAGAATCAATCCCAAAGATTTCAACTCAGCTTACAAAATCCTACATATTCTGTCTTTCAAAATCTGGCCCTTGGTGCTGCTCTTATACCATGTCTCCCCTTATAGACACATTCCTGTTGAAGTAGCTAATATTCTCTTTTTGGTTCTAGGCCTTTGAACAGATGGATCCCTTTGGTCACCTTGTTTTGCCTTCTTAATTAATTTATTTTTTTGAGACAGGGTCTCATTCTGTCACCCAGACTGGAGTGCAGTGGTCCAATCTTGGCTCACTGCAGCCTCCACCTCCTGGACTTAAGCCATCTTCCCATCTCAGCCACCCAAGTAGCTGGGACTATAGGCGATGCCACCATGCCTGATTAATTTTTGTACTTTTTGTAGAGATGGGGTGAAGTAGTCTAGGGTCACTGAAGCGGTTTTGTTGTCTGAGGTGTTACCTGGAGTTCTTTGTCTCACAACCAAGAAAATTAAGGAGTGTGGTCACCAAGGGTGAGGTCAGAGTGAAAGTTTAATAAGTGAAAGAGGAAAGCTCTCTGCAGCAGAGAGGCGGCCTGAGAGGGTTGCTGTTTCACAGTTGAATGCAAAGGATTTTAAAAACAAGCTAATGGAGCAGGCTGTTTCATTTGCATAAGACACGAAAAAAATGGTGCAAATTCTTATCAGCTCCACCCCATCCCTCTAGTGTTCATGCAGGTCCTTAGCCTGAATTACTCCATGTTGTTTTATTTTCCTTACTGTGCATGTGTCAGGAGATGGAATTTTCCACTGCAGACGTGTCTGGTTCTGTGGAACTTTCCTTATCTATACACCTGCAGGTCTGTCTTAGGCAAGCCCCCGTGCAAGTTCCCTTATCTGAGTATGCCTGAAAAGGAAAGGAATGTGCTCACTGAAGCCCACCGTGTTTAGGCAGAGCACACTGGTTGCATAAGAGACAAAGGTGTTGGACCTTGCTTCCTTATCTGCACTTGCAGCTTGATTTCTTCCAGGTTGCTCTTTTGTTGGAAGGACTGCTACCAAGAACCTTGTCCTAACTATCTGCCTAACCGGTTCCTTCCTCTCATCTCCCTCAGGGATTTTATCATGTTGCCCAGGCTGGTCTAAAACTCCTTGACTCAAGCAATGTGCCCTCCTTGGCTTCCCAAAGTGTTGGGATTACAAACGTGAGCCATCGTGCCTGGCCATTGCCTACTTAATTTCTACTCATGTTTACATCTTTATTTAGCTATTATTTCTTTCAGGAAGCCTTCTTAGATTCCCTAACGCTGGATCCAGTAACCCTCCTGGTGCTCCAATAATATCCTGTACTTCCACATTTATCATGCTTGAGATGTTGTATGAACTTTTCTGGGTCTGAAACAAGCTGGTTTTCCTTTGAGGGCAGGGACCATGTTTGTCTTTTCCACAGTGCCTGCGAAATGGTAGGCAACAATAAATAGTTGAGGAATCAATGAATAAATCAATAAAATATACCCTTGCTAGTTACGTTACAGCATCCCTAAGCACTCTGCTAGCATCACTGACTGAGTTTGGAAGGAAGGTAATTAAGTAATTCAGTTCACAACTTTAGTCTTCATTCCAATGGAAATGGATTATAGGAATGGAGAAATGGACACTCATTGATGAAATCAGCAATGTTCAAGATAAGTAGGTTGACCAAAGTACAGAGGAGACCCTCCTTTCAGGCATAAAAAAACAAGGCCCAAGGTAGTTGACGTGAGAGACATGGGCAGTGCTATGTAGTTCCCCACTTGAAATTCAGGAGCAAAAGGACATTAGGCTAAATTTCATCATTAGTTTTGCTATACCAACAGCCCAGAAATCTTGAGAAAAAAAGGGCACACCTAATAATATGAAAAGGCAATGGGCTGGATTCTTTAAAGAAATGACAAGAAAACAATAGAGATGAAAAATGACCCCTCTACACCAAATCCTTGGAGAACGGCCTTTATCATTTCTTACAACTGCTGTGGGGCTCACACACATACTTTTTAAACCTGACTAAAATATTTAGCTTTCCAGAGAGAAAGATTCTTTCATTTTTTGCCTTATAGAGAGCTTATGTCAACCGAAAACTGGATGAAAACAAAACATCAAACAATGAGTTATACGTGCCTAAAACACTGTGGTCATTTGTCATTTACAAAAACATAAACATTGACAATTTCAGGATTTTAAAGTACTTGCTTTGGAATCAGTCATTCTATCCATACTGAGGAAGTGATTTTGAGGTGGAAATAAAACGCGAAGGCTACTTTATTTTTAATTTATAGGGAAAAGCAAAGATTTCCAATAAAATAAACTAAAAACTGATGTGGAGTATTTAAGATGTTTTGTATAGGCTTTTATTGAAGCATGCACATTTTTAGAAGGAGATATTGCTTCCACTACCTCTTCTTGAGCATAAATAATAGCAGTAGATCATATACTTAATGAATACTAAATGAAACCTGTTTATACACTCAACTGCTGGAAATAAAAGTTAATCTCCAAAATGCTTTAGCAATGGGATTTGACTACTTTTAAATAAAATATTTGCTTTGTTTAAATTTGTGAGCTAATAGGTTTAAAGAACACATAGTCAAGACCAGAATCTCCATTAGACTAGAATACTTCCATCTTGGGCATAATTCATATACAATGTTAGACCTATATATCTAAAACATCTGTGCTGTTGCAAGGTTTCAATCCCATTGAGCACAATTTCCACACTTCTCTTTGGTGGGTAGTATAAACACTTCCACCTAAGATGGAGAGCACTGGGAGGGTTCACAAGCAGAACTGTCATATGAAAGAGGACGCAGAGCCAAAGAGTAGATAGACAGCTCAAAACCTGGCTTGTCTAAAGGTCTGGGTGGAAAATAACCAATGTATAAGTCCAACATGGGCAGAGAAACCAAGAGAGATGGAGAATGAGGAGCAGAGAGAGAACAAGCCTGGCCTGGAAGAATTCTGGGGAGGATATGGTGGTGGTGAGTGGTGTTTGAAGGATTGTTACATGATAGATAATTTACCTGAAAACACATCATCAGAGGAGCGGTAATATTTTTCACTATCATACTATTGATGTCTACCAAAAAGAACCACACATGACTAAACCGGCCTACAACAGGGCATTGGCATAAATTTCCGTGGAGTGGTTGATTCATTCAGGGGGCTATGGCAGACTCTTTAGCCAAGTTTCTTGAAAGGGAAGTCTGGATAGACTCGCTTTCACCCCTTTATTATCTTCCATTAATGCAAAGAAAAAGGTTATGACTGTGAACAAAGAACCAGAGGAGTGTATACATATGTGCAGTTCAATAAATGATCACAAAGCACACACCAGTACAACCACCACGGAGGTCGGGAATGGACCGTTGCCAGCTCCCAGAAGCCCAGCCTGTGCGCTAACAAAGACGTGGGCTCTCTGACTCCTAGAGTAACTGCTTCTTTCCTTTTCTTTATGGTTTTACCACTTAAGAAGGCATCCCTAAAAAACTAGAGTTTACATTTGCTTCTATTTTTATACTTCATATAAATGGAATCATGCAGTATGCATTATTTTGTGTCTAGCTTTTTGGATTATTTTATTCAACATTTTGTTTCTTGATTTATTATATTCTGGTTATGAGTTAGTTGTCAATTATACATATTTCAAATACTTGTCTAATTCTATGGCTGATGTTTTAAATTTCTTAATAGTGAATTTTGGTAAACATGTATTCTTAATTTTAAAGTATTGAAATGTATTTATATTCTTTTATGTTTCATTAAAGAGAGGTTTTTTTGACCTTACAAACTGACTTGGGGAGAATTAATATCTTTATAATAATTGCCTTTCACTTCTTTAACTTCCACTTGTCTAGGTCTTGAATATCTCAATAACATTTTATAATTTTTTTAGTAGAAGTCTTTTGATACCAAAGCAATAGAATACCTAGAATATCTGACACTTAGAGAGGATCATATGACACTTTATGTGACAAAATGAGTTTCTGAAGTAATTGCATAATTATCAATAATTTTCTTGATTTGTCCTTCAGTTTTCAAATAAACTAACAATTAAAATAGCATTAAAATTCAGTAAAAATCATTCGTGCAGAGGTAAAATTTACACTTACCAAGCAAAATTACACCCTGTAGTTTGCACTCTCTTTCATTGTTTTACATTTTAAGCACAAAGAATAACTCTAATAGAGTTATTCTATTAGATAATAGGGATAATAGAACAAAAGTGACCTGAGCTTCTGTTTCTTTGTCTTTACTATCACTGTGCTATCAAATTCTGTATTTCAAAGCTACTGGGAGAATTCAGGAGTAGGGAATATCCTCTAGGTAAGAAACACAAACTGTGACCGGGAAGCTCAAATGATTCTGAGCAGGTGTGGATTTATTCTCAAAATGAAACGCAGATAGCTGAATATGTATGCACAATTGTTTCTTTCTTCCTTATTGAGTTGTAGAAATTCTGTGTCTATTCTAAATGAAGCACCTATTTCCTTTCACTTTGTCACATGCCTTGCCACTCTCAGTTGTATCATTTGATGCACATAAGTTCCTCTTTGTGATGTAGTCCAGTTTGTCCAGCTTTTTGTTTACAGTTATGCTATTTGCATTCTGTTTAAGAAACCTCTCCAGACAGCACTTCATTTTCTAAAAGCCTTATTAGATTAGTTTTGCTTCTATCAAAAGACAAAATTATAACAAATTTAGCTAAGCAATCTAATTAGTAAATTTCAAAACATACAAATGTGGACAGCATAATGTAATGAGTACCATATAGTCATCATCTAATTTTAACAGTTATCAACTCAAAACTAGTGCAGGTTCTTATTTTACAAACGGGGACCATGAACTAGGCAGAATTCCTCAATGGGGAGTTTGACAGGAATCTGCATGTAGGTCCTCCTCGAAGTTTCTGCAATCTTGGCAGCGTCTGTTTTGTTTTTGTTTTTAAATAATAAAGATAGAATGAATATCTTTGTTCTTTCTTCCAGTTTTCCAGTTGCCTTCAGACAGACTTGCTTTCAGAGAGCCCCATTCTTGAAAGAAATGGGTGACTGGGAGACAGAGTCATACAATTTGAGAGGTGGGAGGCAAATGGCAGATCATTCAGTCTGCCCTTTCCTGTAGGTCATTGCAGCCTGTGGTCCACGGAGGGTGTTTACCTAAGGTTAGTAGGTGGGTAGTGGTGGAACTAGGAACAAAACTGAGCTCTCCAGACTTGAGGGTCCTGTCCCTCGTCTGCAAGGAACCTCCATTTCCTGTCTCTGCAGCCCCTGACCCTACTTCCTCTAAAGGGCATCAGGCTGTGGCTCCTCAGGTTAGTGCCAGCCAGGCTCCATGTTCAGCCCTTCTGTTCCCTCCCCTCACCCCAGGGATATCATCCTCTATTTGTCCTTCAGTAAATTGTCTCTCATAGGAGAGGGGAAATGGGGGGATTGATCAAAACTTTTAAAGGACCTTATAACTTTCATAAAAACTGCAAGTGAAATTTTATCTCCAGATTTTGGGAGAAAGATCTATTTTCCTTTTCCGGAGTCCTGAGAACCATACTGCAGTGATAAGTGGAAATCCAGCAATCTCTTATTTTAAATATTTATTATTCAACAAACTATTTACATCAATGATATCTCAGTTCTGAAAAGGTTTCTAGTGAGCTCAATAATTTTTTTCTTAAAAAAATCAGATGCTTTATTATTCTAAGCAGTGGTACATTTCCTATTGCTTTGAACCTGGGGAGAAAACCAGCAACTCAGGACCCATTCAGTCAAGTCTGATTTCTGGGTGGAGGAAAGACATTTTGTGTAACAATACATTTTTCAGTTTTTATCCTTTTCGAAAGTGTATAAGGCAAACCATATCATCAAATAAGTACTATTTATAGTAAATTTGTTTATATTTATTAAATAATGTTTACATGAGCAATTACTATATTATATAATTATGGCACATGAAATTATTAAATTGTCAGAAGAATTCGAGACAAGGAAGTACTTCTGGCACCTCATGAACAGTTTCCTGGACCCAGTTTCTTACTTGTAAAGTGAGAGGGTTGAGATGATCTCTGAAGTCCAGAGCCAACATCCTATACTACAATATATTTCCCTTCATAGTGCAAAAAATGGCAACACTATATTGTGCCATGGGTATTTTTAACATTCAACTTCTAACTTTTTATTATTTCAAGAAAATTTCAATGTTTTTTATATTAAAAATCTGCAAGGGATCATCAAAAAGAGCTTTTACCAACATGGAAAAATCCACGTACCATAAATAATGGAGAATGTATCATAATGTTGATGCTGAATAGATTTTTTTTTTTTTTTGAGATGGAGTCTTGCTGTGTTGCCCAGGCTGGAGTGTAGCGGTGTGATCTCAGCTCACTGAAACCTCTGCCCCCCAGATTCAACAGATTCTTGTGCCTCAGCCTCCCAAGTTGCTGGAATTACAGACATGCGCCACCACGCCCGGCTAATTTTTGTACTTTTAGTAGATGAGGTTTCACCATCATGTTGGCCAGGCTGGTCTCGAACTCCTGACCTCAAGTGATCTGCCCACCTTGGCCTCCCAAAGTGCTGAGATTACAGGCATGAGCCACCATGCCTGGCCAGAGAGATGGCTTTTATACAATGGGATGTGTAGTCTCGAGGATCACTGGGATAGAAAGAAAGACTGGTGAAGACAGGAGACATCCATGCTCAGTGAAACCTAAGCACGCTGGTCAGCGAGAATGAAGGACCGCCGAAGCCTTGCCCTCCAACTCCCCTTCCAACTGAGAACCATCAGATATATTTCATAAGACCCAGCCCATTCCCCCAAGTTATCTTTAATTCTAGCCTTCTCTAGGTACCTGAACATGAATTCTACATGCCTTCGGCTTTTAATGTTTTTCCCCTAAGACTGCTGATAGCTTAGTCACGACTATGGCAAAAATCTATACCTCCCAGCTAAATTAACCCCTCATTATACAGGTCTCTGAGTACAAGGTCAAAAACAGGATCACTAATTCAATTGAAATTAAAATGCTAATCGAGTTACAGTTCTGTACTTAGCATAGAAAGATGGTAGAAAGCCCAACAATCCTCCTTAGGCTGTGAGACAACCAAAGAACTCTATGACGTGGATTTCCACTCATGTAAATGCCAGCTTGCTGCGTAAAAGACCCATCCTTTTGGCCTTCCAGATGCACAGTCTTAGAAAAAGGTCATGGGGGCCGGGTGTGGTGGCTCTCGCCTGTAATCCCAGCACTTTGGGAGGCTGAGGCAGGTGGATCACCTGAGGTCAGGAGTTTGAGAGGAGCCTGGCCAACATGGAGAAACCTCGTCTCTAATAAAAATACAACAAATTAGCTAGGC
>NW_012119598.1:16964426-16966017 GCF_000951035.1 Colobus angolensis palliatus | reverse complement strand
AGAAAGAAAGAAAGAAAGAAAGAAAGAAAGAAAGAAAGAAAGAAAGAAAGAAAGAAAGAAAGAAAGAAAGAAAGAAAGAGGGAAAGAAAGAAAGAAAAAGGTCATGGGAGGATGCTCCAGTGTGAACTGGCCAGGGACCTAGGGGTATTTTGCTCCTAGGAAGCCAAAGAGATCTCAGCAGGGGAGAGGGTAGGGTCCACCTGTATGGAGCCGCTGAGGGTGTTTTCTCCTTCCACCTAATTTTATGGCCAAATCACCAATTCTGAGTTGAGACGCTTTCTCTGAAAACTCTAATCAAATATGTAGAATTAACTCTCGGATCTTGGGGTTTAATATTTTTAAAACTGAGAGAAGAAATGTATGACTTGTCTATCAGACTATAAGACTAGAGGTAGCAGAAAGGGTGAACTTTATATCAAATTGATTTTACTTCCATAAGATATTCAAGAGAAAAAACCAAAACAAAAGAAAATAGATGTTTATGCTCACTCTTGAAGTGTGAGAAAAAAAAAATTACTTGTGAATGAAGTTCAATTTATAATGTGATTACCAAAAAATAAACCAAAATGTGTGTTGATCTTTTTACAATTTTAAATTTTAATTTGTTTGAATGAAATCTACTTTAATAGTAGTTCATTGACCTGATTGGAAGAAATTCAGGGGCAGGAATCACTTCTAGTTGCCGAATTTTTCTAGTTGCATTAGTTTTAAACGATTTTTAAAGGGTTTTATTATATGTAAGAATTGAGGCTGGGCACGGTGGCTCACGCCTGTAATCCCAGCACTTTGGGAGACCGTGGCAGGCAGATCACGAGGTCAAGAAATCGAGACCATCTTGGCCAACATGGTGAAGCCCTGTCTCTACTAAAAATACAAAAAAAATTAGCTGGGCGTGGTGGCATGTGCCTGTAGTCCCAGCTACTTGGAAGGCTGAGGCAGGAGAATCTCTTGAACCCGGGAGGCAGAGGTTGTAGTGAGCCGAGGTCAAGCCACTGCACTCCAGCCTGGCGACAGACCAAGACTCTGTCTCGGAAAAAAAAAAAGGTTTGAATAGTCCTAGCAGCATATTCCTAATTTCTCATTTCAGGGCTATTTAGCTTCCAGTTATAAAAAGGACAATTTTTGTTAAAATAAATACTATTATTTATTTTGCAAACTTACAAAGTACAAACAATTATTAGACTGCGGACTTAAACCCTTAGAGATGTGTGTGTAAGAAATGGGTAGTGTGTGTATATATAGACACATACACACACACTACTCTTATAGATTATATATTATAATAGTAAAATATAGTAAATAGCAAAAATATGTTATGGTAAAATGCTATATACTATACAGTATATATTTTATTATAATTTATATATTTATATAAATTATATATTTATATATTTTTATACTTCAAATATGTAGTATACTGTATATTATATATGTGTGTGTGTATGTATACATGTTGGCTTAAAGATGACAAAGAACTTTCACAAATAATACATCACCTGTGCCAGGGAATAGTCAAGTAGACATAGTATCTCATGGCTGGACACAATGGCTCACACCTATAATCCCAACACTTTGGGAGGCCAAGGTGGGT
>NW_012119598.1:16869281-16963641 GCF_000951035.1 Colobus angolensis palliatus | reverse complement strand
GAACTTGAGACAAATGACCCGTAGACAAATAGTAGTGTTGTTTCTGCCCAATGGATGATGGAACAGAACAGAAGCCAGAGAGAGAAGGGGTCGGGAGGAGCCCTGGAAATGTGGAAGGGAAAATACTCTGTGATGGAACATTGTTCTCAATATCATGGGGTCCGGGAGCTAGCCTTTTAAGGGAAACACATTTGTCTTATATTTGATCACGAGATTGATTCTTTTTCTTTTAAGTTATGATGTGACGTTTGAAAATTGGGATTTGAAACCAGTAAAAAAAAAATCTACATTACTGTTATTTACGAGCTTTCTGAAGCATTATGTTCAAATTTCCATGGTTGACTGGTAATAATAAAAAGGGAGGTCAACTGTGTCAATGAAAGGCAATTCGTGTATGTATGGGAGTGTGTGTGTTTGCACTGTGGTGTATGTGTGTGTGTCTGTGTTTGAGTGTGTGCGTAAGTGCATGTGTGTGTGTCCACGTGTGAAGGCGGTATGTGTATGCCCATGATGTGGTATGTGTGTGTCTTGTGAACCCAAAAGTATCTGAGACAGATCTCAAACAATTTAGAAAGCTTATTTTGCCAAGGTTAAGAACACACTGGTGACACAGCCTCAGGAGGAGGTCCTGATGACATGTGCACAAGGTGGTCAGGGCACACCTTGGTTTTATACATTTTAGAGAGACATGAGGCATCAATGAATATATGTAAGATGTACATTGGTTTGGTTGGGAAAGGCAGGACAACTCAAGGCAGAAGAGGGAGCTTCTGGGTCATAGGTAGGTAAGAGACAAAGGGTTGCATTCTTTTGAGTCTCTGATTAGCCTTTCACTGGATACACAAAATACAGGAATAGTCACTTATGCCTTAATCTGGCTTGGTGAAACGGTAGGGCAGAGGAAGCCACTGGGTATGCATTTGTCCCAGGTGAGCAGAGGGGTGACTTTGAGTTCTGTCTGTCCTTGGTCCACAAGGAATTTTCTTGTGGGGAAATTGTGAAGGAGGTATGTGACTTTTTACCTTTGTAGATGTTTTATTTAGGAAAAAAATGAGAGTCAGGTTTGCCTGACATAGTTTTCAGCTTGACTTTTCCCTTTGGCTTAGTGATTTGGGGGTCCTGAGATTTATTCTCCTTTTACAGCTTGGGCATGAGTGCATGCGTGTATCTGTGGATCTGTGGGTGAGGGTGGTGTAAGTATACTGTGTGTGTGCCTGTGTATGAAGGTGGTGTGTGTGTGGTAGTGTGTGTCTATGTATGAGGTTGGTGTACTGGGAACACTTGGGCCAGAAGGGAGGGGGTGGTCGGATGATGCCTGTAGGATGTGAACAGTGGCAGCTCCAGTTTTCAAAGGCAGGCAATTGAATCAGGGAGGACAGTAATGCAGGGGGAGGGCACGGCAAGATCAGGAGGGGATCGCCTGGGCAAGGTCCCCCATTTCCTTCGTTGCCTTCTTTTCTCAGGTAGGAATGGTCTCATGGGGGGCATGAGATGGAAGCCAGTCAGATCAACCCCATTCATGCTGGTGATCAGTGGGGTTACTAGAAGTCACTCTCAGATTGTCTTCACAGCCTACATCCTGCAGCCTGTAGAAATCCACATGCTCTTGATAGTAATAAAGGGCCCTGGAATAGCTTCCTAGAGCCTAGTCAAATGAAGTCCATTGCAAATGTATTCAAGGTAAAAAGCATGACCACAGCAGTAAGCTAACGTGCCCACTGTGAGCCAGGTCCTCTGCTTATCTATATACCCATGCCGCAAGGTGGAAGTTCTGTTCTTTACTATAAATGGGAAAACAAGTCTCAAAGCAGTGAGTGACTTGGCCATAGCCAAGCTTTGGTAGCTCTCTGACAGAGTGTATGCCCTCTCTGCCTGGCTCTGGCCCCCTAGGGGCTCTGGCATTGGTGGTGGAGAGTCTGGTCAGCAGGGGCTACAGGGCCTTCGGGCACAGTGGAATCCAAAAAAAGTGACAGCCATGCCCAACATGGGCAACTCTCCCTAGAAACTATGGATCTACCCAGAAGAGCCCATGATGTTGTCCGGACACCACAAGGTAATTGTTTGGGAGCACATGTATAAGTCGCTTGCAGAACTCCCCCAAATAGTCTTGGGGGAGCCATTGCAGGGGGCTTGGGTCTTGTCCCTACAGGCCACAGTGAGAGTCTGCAAAATATGGGCACTTAGTGCCAAACTACCATTTTTAAACAAAGCTAAGTTATTCTCCGAAAACTCGAAAGAGAAGTCATTGTGCTTCCTAACAACAAAAAATAGCACATGGCAAGTCAACGCACTTTTAGAGAAGTCCAGAGAATAGTGCAATGTGTTATTTATCTCATGGGTCACCAATCAGTGCATTCAGAGCCAGCCTCAGTGTGCACCTGAGAGGCCCATCTACATTTGTCTCCCTCCGTTTCTCTTTCCTCCCTGCTTCTCTCATCCCAGTGTCCTAGCTCCAACCAGCAGGTGCCTCATGTCGTGAAGGTTGTGAAGACTTCACTCCTGGCTCCATCCTAGAGGAGATGGTGGCTTCTGAGAGCCTCAAAAGGTGCTTTTTTTTTTTTTTTTTAAGACAGTTTCTCGCTCTATCACCTGGGCTGGAGTACAGTGGCACGATCTCAGCTCACTGCAACCTCTATCTCCTGGGTTCAAGTGATTGCCCTGCCTCAGCCTCCTGAGTAGCTGGGATTACAGGCACGCACCACCATACCTGGCTAATTTTTCGTAACTTTTTTAGTAGAGATGGAGTTTCACCATGCTGGCCAGGCTTGTCTCGAACTCCTGACCTCATGATCCGCCTCAGTCCCCACAAGTGCTGGGATTACAGGCATGAGCCACCGTGTCTGGCCCATATTCTTTAGAGTGGCTTATCCACAGCATAGGAATCATTTGGGATCTTATTAAGATACAGACTTTGATTCAGTAGGTTTGGGGTAGGGCCCAAGGGCCTACATTTCTATCAAGCAGCCATGTGATGCCAATGTTGCTGGTCTGTTGTCCACACTTCGAGCAAAAGTCATCAAAAAGAAGGAAAATTGTCTCTTGCTGATACTGACTGCCACTTATTGCATAACTTTAGATCACCACGCTATGGAAAGAAACAAAAGGAAGGAAGAAGAAAGAGAATACCATCCTGCCACACACAGGGAGACATATGGCACACTTGAAATATGTTCAAGTACAATGATTGTGTTGTTCTACCATAATTCATGCACCTCTGTCCCTTCCCAACCAGTAGGATGATGGTGGGTGAAAGTTCATTCTGGCTTTGGTGTGGGCCCTGGGCTTCTGCATTCCCTCCAGTGCGTGTCTCATGGTGGCTCCTGTTGGCCTAATCAAGCTTGTGTGGCTCGATATACAAGTCACAAAGATTTTTCTTTTCATGCTTGCAATCAGTGAGATTGCATTCTCTGAAATAAAGGTTTCACCAACTTTATTTATGTTGACTTACTATTTCTGTTCATAATTGTTCATGGCACAATTTATTCCATTGCGAAAGGTACACCTCTCCTTTAGTATAAAAATACTCACAAAAAGAAAGGAATACGCCTGATAGAAAATGACTGCAACAAAAAGTCTATTACTCACCATGTAAGCCCTCCTGTTTTTATGCAATTAGGATAGTGTCTGCACTTTTCTTAGAAGCCTTTATTTGGTGATTGTTTCTTACGCCTCACCACAAAAACACTCCTCTCCCAAAGCAATTACAGTTTCAGAATCTATCTGCTTGCCACCTTATTAGGCTATTACTGTTTGAGCACACAGTACTTCGCTTGTTTAATTCATTCACATGTAGGTTATTTCAACATGGAGTGTGTGGAGTGATGGGAGGTGCCCCATGTCCCAGGAAATACAATTGTGGATTTTTGCCTTTTAATTTGCATTTAATCACTTGAGCATGAGGTGAAGAACAGTCGATGATATTTCAATGATAATACACATTTAGAGGCTAACAGAGTGAGAAGAGAAAAGAAAATTGGCTTAACTCTGTAACAGTACTATTGATTATGGTTATTGAAGCTCAATTACCATGCAACTCAATAGTAAATAGGCTTATGCTTATATACATGTGCATGTATTGTTAAATATTAGATGCCAGTGTACATTTTATTTGCTTCTCTTAGTGAACTATGTCCAAGTGCAAATTATGAGCCTCAAGTAGTGAGATTAATGCCCCAAAGCACATGAGATGCATTTTGTATGCTCAATGTCTTCCTTCTTTTGGCAGATTTTCAATTATTTACACCACTTAGAATAATGGTTATTGTCCTATTGCCCTTAGGAACATGGTCTGAATGCCCAGAGCAACATCCCAATTCCCAGCGTGACTCCACCATTGTTTTCATTCCTTCCTGGCTACGGCCCTGAACTTGGGGCCTTGCACAATGGTTCCTTCTCTCTCTCTGAAACTTTTCTGCCCCAATCTTTGCTTTCTGCTGCTCTTCCAGGTCTTTGCTTTAGATGGCCCTCTTCTTCTCCTTTTCTCCCTAAAACTGGACTAGATGCTCCTTTAATATGCTTCTTATACTTGATACTTTCCCTATCTTAAAGTGTTCATATTCTATTGACATTGACATTACATTGTTCCCTTCCAGACAATGACCTTCTTGGGCATAGGGAGTTCATTTTATTCATTGTCGTATCCTCCATGTTTAGCACAGTGCACGGCACTTAATAAGACCCAATAAATATTTGTTGAAGGAATACATGAAAGAGCAAGTCCTGCTCTGCTGTTAGGCCCACAGCACATTGCTTCTTCCTGCCACAGAAGAGAAGGACAGTCTGGTTGGAATAAGTCATTTTCAAGAATATTGTGATGAGGCCGGACACAGTTACTCACACCTGTAATCCCAGCACTTTGGGAGACCAAGGTGGATCACTTGAGGTTGGGAGTTTGAGACCAACATGGAGAAACTCTGTCTCTACTAAAAATACAAAATTAGCTGGGTGTGGTGGTGCATGCCTGTAATCCTAGCTACTTGGGAGGCAGAGGCAGGAGAATCACTTGAACCCAGGAGGCTGAGGTTGCAGTGAGCTGAGATCACACCATTGCACTCCAGCCTGGGCAACAAGAGTGAAACTCTGCCTCAAAAAAAAAAAAAAATTTTGATTAATGTTCACAACTGTACTAAACTTTGGCCAATTTTTTTTTCTTTATAAATCAACATTAATTCTGGTTGTATCCACAGTCTTCTTTCTTTTTGGCATAATGAAATCCTTTATTATTGTTTCATTGTCAGTTTTTGAGTATAAAAGCAAATTAAAATGACTTTGCTTTATTTTAAAATGCCAGAGTAGACTGAATACTATGAAGACATATTATAGATTAATTTCATAATTACATAGCAGAGTTAGTTTAAAGCTCCTGAGTCCAGAGTTTCCTTTTATTCATCATGATAGTATTTGGTCTATAGTAAGTTCCTAGTAAATTCAAGTTATTAGCTTTATAACCTCATCCTTGATCTTTTTCCCCAATCCACTCCTTCCTCTTCAAACACTGACCTTAGGAAAATTGACTTCAAACTCAAAAGGGGGTAGAAGACAGAGGACTGAGATTTCATTCATTTCTGAGAATGAGTTAGGTGCTCCTCCCCTCCCACATGCACAGGCTTCAGCCTTTCTTCTTAAGCTTCAAACCAGCTCAACAAGTGGTTGTTGCACACCCTCTGTGTACTTGGCACTGAATTAGGCTAATCTGCAGCTTCTCAGGTGATTACAAAAATCTGTGATGCTGCCAGTTATTAAGCAGCTTCAAAGTCTATCTGTAATTACTCCCTTAGGGGCTGGTATGCAGTGATTCCATAAACTCATGTTGTTACCACTGGTTTCTAGGCCCTTACATATGCATTACCACCACATCTCTGATCAACTTGTTCTCTCTTTGGTTGCCGAATAGAGAGCATGTACCACTGGGAATACACATTGACAGCCTATACAGTCACCTCCACAATGGAGTAAAGAAGAAGCTGCAACATATACACCATACACATATACACTCATTAAAGAAAATTTGCAAAATATAATCCAACCTCATGAATCAACAGAAACAGCAGCAGATTCAAAGGAGCCTGAGACAGTCTTTCACATTACAGGGAAGCAGTTATATTAAGGTTGTTCTTCTGCAGCCTATTCTGAAAATCAAATATATATCAAAAGTTAAGGCTTTAGCTTAAAACTCACACAGCAAATAAATCATAAAGCACACCTGGAATTCATTTCTTTAACTTCTCCTGTTGTGGTTAGTGATTGTGGAGGTGGTCAGATGGGGATTAACTTCACCAAATATTTTGCAATATTTTTGCACAGTGAGGTGAACTAAGGATACAACTTTAATTTGGGTGTCAGAGTCCTTTGTGGACTTTATAAGCCCTTTAAAGTTGTCTAAATATCAGCATCATTTGCATGGGTACAAACTAGGATCAACTGTAGAAGGGAAAGAACATTAGATTTCTTCCTGGTAGGCTTTTGAAAGCACTTATTGAATTTATGCATGTTGCAGCCTCCTAGTTTATATGCACTGAAAAGGGTGATGGGATGGGTGCAGGGGGATCATGTACAACTGCCCATTTGTATGAGGCATTTGGAAATCCAGGACTGCCTCTTTTGTGTTTGTTCCCCTTTTTGGGGACACGCAATTCATCTTTTGCAATGTTGATGGAAATCAGAGTTTGGTGGCTGCTCCTGTATAATAGATAAGATGGTGATTGGCAGAAATAGAACAGTGGGGACTATAGGTCTCAGGAGAGGAGAAGATTGATGGGGAAAATAGGAAACCATGAACCTAAGAAAAAAGGTATCAGAGGAAATGACAAATGCAGCCAAGACAAAAACCACAGTGGTATTACAGTAGTTAATAGATGTTTAAATAACCGATAGACTCGTATTTAGTTAAAGATAAAGCAGAGGAGTGTCTTCTGGAGCTTGAAGCCGGCTGGGGACCTAAAAGGGAGAAGAATTGAGAAGCAATAACTAAAAACGCAGGAGAGAAGCAGTAACTCAAAATGTAAGGGGCAGGAATATGTGTGGGGAGAGGGTAATTAGATTTGCACAAATTCTTTCAAGAAAATGTCATCAGGAACTGGGAGCAAGAAAAGGTACTTAGTCAGCTGGAACCATCTGACCAGCATCAGCCAGACTTTATAATGTATGTCTGGGTTACATGACGGAGCTGAGTGTGTCTCATCACAGTTTCTACCAAGGTGAGCATGAGTGAAGCTTGGCACTACAGGAAATATGTGCTGGCCTGCACTGGTTTCTGGGATGTGATGAAGAATAGTGGAGTCCCCTGCCCATCAAGGACTCACAGAGTGGTAGGGCTGACATATATAAGTAAATAACCACATTAGATGGTAAATACTACAATAAATTTGTATACAAAGGGTTATGCCAACCTTTTGAGGTACCAAGTACCTTTCTGATTTCTAGTACTCTTCCTCTTTCCAAAGAAGAAAAGACTGCATGTTAGACTTTTCCAATTAAAGGGAAACTCATCCAACTCACACTCTTCCTAGTCACATTCATACTTTAGTGCTTTTCATTTGAAATTGTAGAATCAAAGAGCTCTTATTTTTTCAAAGGAGTTTTAGCCATTTGCTAATAAGCAGGAAAAGATGGAAAAAAGAAACAGTATCAGTGGAGCTCCAGGACATCTTCATAACCCTACTGTTGGTAGTCAACATTCAATCCACCCCCTTCTTTGTTGGCAGAGTTCCAAAGTTGCTTTGGAATCTGTTTCTCCTTGATGTGACTCAAAGGAGTCACCAACTCCAGCCTAGCTCCAGCAATCAATTCTTACCCATCTGAGCCAGCCATGATGGTCCTGGTCTTGCCCATAGCTTGTTTAGGACTGACCTTGCAGTCTATTGTGACCAAACAGTTCTGGCAGAAAGTCGGCTGGGTGACTTTTGGGAAAGGTTTCCTCACTCCTAAAAGAGGCACACATAAAGACAGTTTCTTTTTCCTCTGGATGTGGTTGTGTTTGTTGTGATACACAGAGAGGCAGTAGCCACCTTCAACCACAGGGAGAGCCAGCAGGAGAACAAGGATGATACATGAAGGTTGGCAGAATAGAGCCTGGATCCTGGATTACATTTTTTGAACCAATGAATTTAGCAATCTTGGACATTTTCTTTTGTGTAATACTAAATTTCCTTATACTTTAAGCCACTTTCAGTCGGTTTTGTTTCTTGCAGCCAAAAGCATTTGCCTGCGACACATGCTGGAAGAGTCTCTGAAGATTATTCTATTTCAGTAACGTCAAGAGCCTGGCGAGGCTGGATAGAGAGGCATGGCTGTTTCCTTCTCTTCCCACTCAAGATTATTCCCCTGGTTCTTGAAAGTTCTTGAAAGTGGTTTTAGGTTTATTCTTTTTTTTTTTTTTTTTTTTTTGAGACGGAGTCTTGCTCTGTCGCCCAGGCTGGAGTGCAGTGGCGCGATCTCGGCTCACTGCAAGCTCCGCCTCCCGGGTTTACGCCATTCTCCTGCCTCAGCCTCCCGAGTAGCTGGGACT
Source organism: Colobus angolensis palliatus (assembly GCF_000951035.1). Taxonomy (NCBI): domain Eukaryota; kingdom Metazoa; phylum Chordata; class Mammalia; order Primates; family Cercopithecidae; genus Colobus; species Colobus angolensis. The sequence continues at coordinate 16,955,135 of NW_012119598.1, read as the reverse complement.
ACAGGCACCCGCCATCTCGCCCGGCTAGTTTTTTGTATTTTTTTTTTTTAGTAGAGACGGGGTTTCACCGTGTAGACCACGATGGTCTCGATCTCCTGACCTCGTGATCCACCCGTCTCGGCCTCCCAAAGTGCTCGGATTACAGGCTTGAGCCACTGCGCCCGGCCTAGGTTTATTCTTATAGCTACTGACCCATGCCAAAGATTGTTGTCTATGCTTTTGTAGTAAAATTCTGGAAACAAGAACCAACTCTTTTGCACACTTTCTTCTCAGAGCCTTATTTCTCATTAAGTCCAACTCTTCACTTTCCATCTACCTGGAACTGCTAAACACAAAAGAGCCAGGGCTCCTATCTACTGTGCTCCTCCTATTGCCCACTGGGGTCAAGGATGTCTCCCTCACATCTCTCCCACAATATAGTACTAAGATAATGTGTCCAGAATCGGTGGGTTCTTGGTCTCACTGACTTCAAGAATGAAGCCCTGGACCCTCACAGTATGTGTTACAGTTCTTAAACATGGTGTATCCAGAGTTTGTTCCTTCTGGTGGGTTCGTGGTCGCACTGACTTCAGGAGTGAAACTGCAGATCTTCGTGGTTTTACAGCTCTTAAAAGCAGCGCGTCTGGAGATGTTTTTTCCTTCTGGTGGGTTCGTGGTCTCACTGACTTCAGGAGTGAAGCTGCAGACCTTCATGGTTTTACAGCTCTTAAAAGCAGCGCTTCTGGAGCTGTTTGTTTCTTCTGGTGGGTTCGTGGTCTCACTGCCCTCTGGACTGAAACCGTACACCTTCAAGGTAAGTGTTACAGTTCATAAGAGTAGCACATGCACAGTTGTCTCCCGTCTGGAGTTGTTCTTCCCTCCCGGTGGGTTCCTGGTCTCGCTGACTTCAGAAGTGAAGGTGCAGACCCTTGTGGTGAGTGTTACAGCTCTTAAAGGTGGCCCCGGGCCCAAAGAATAAGCAACAGCAAGATTTATTGCAAAGGGCTAAAGAACAAAGCTTCCACACTGTGAAAAGAAACCAGACCGCGTTGCCGCTGCTTGCTTGGGCAGCCTGCCTTTATTCCTTTGTCTGACCCCCCACTTCCCCCACCACACACACACATCCTGATGATTGGTTCATTTTACAGTACTGATTGGTCCATTTTACAGAGTGCTGACTGGTGCGTTTACAAACCTTGAGCTAGACACAGAGTGCTGATTGGTGCATTTACAATCCTTTAGCTAGACACAAAAGTTCTCCAAGTCCCCACTAGAATAGGTAGACACAGAGCACTGATCAGTGCCTTTACAAACCTTGAGCTAGACACAGGGTGCTGATTGGTGCATATACAATCCTCCAGGTAGACATAAAAGTACTTCAAGTCCTCACCTGACTCAGGAACCCAGCTGGCTTCACCCAGTGGATGTAGCACCAGGGACCACAGAGGGAGCTGCCTGCCAGTCCCACTGGGTGCCCACACTCCTCAGCCCTTTGGTAGTTGATGGGACCGGGTGCCGTGGAGCATGGAGTGGCGCCAGTCAGGGAGGCCCCTGCCGCGCGGGAGCGTGGGCGGGGGGCTGGGGCATGGCCCCCAGCCCTGCCCCTCAGGGAAGGCTGCAGCAGGGCAAGAATTTGAGTGCCACGCTGGAGGACTGTCAGTGATAGGGCAACCGGCTCATCCTCCACAGCTGCTAGCTCAGGTACTAAGCCGCTCACTGCCCAGGGCAGCCACGTGGGCCGGCACCTCCGAGTGCGGGGCCTGCCTAGACCGCGCCCACCGGGAACTCGCACTGGCCCACGAGCACCACGCGCAGCCCCGGTTACCAACCGTGCCTCCTCCTCCACACCTCCCCTCAAGCAGAGGGAGCCAGCTCCAGCCTCGGTCAGCCCAGAGAGGGGCTCCCACAGTGCAGCGGCGGGCTGAAGGGCTCCTCTAGCACCACCCGCAGGAGTGGATGCCGAGGCTGAGGAGGCGCCGAGAGCGAGCGAGGGCTGCTAGCAACTTGTCACCTCTCAATAAGAGCACCCTTCCCCAGAGTCTACCAGCAGGCAGACCTCTCAGGGGAAGTATGTGCATATGCCTTAAAATCACATGAAAAACAGGGGACGGATGGGGGTATGTGGGAGAGACCCGACAGGATGAGAATGAATGGAATGGAGAGTCAGGAAGGTTGTAAACAAAAGGCCAGAGTATGTGGGTTACGTTTCTACACTTTAATTCATATACATAGGTGGTTGAAATGATTAAACTGTATTAGGAAAAATGGACAATCTTTTCCTAATTTTAGATACTGAAGGACTAACCAAATAAGAGAAAAACTTTTCATGGGGCCATGTGTGGTGGCTCATTCCTGTATTTTCAGTACTTTGGGAGACTGCGGTGGGTGGATCACCTGAGGTCAGCAGTTCGAGACCAGCCTGGCCAAGATGGCGAAGCCCCATCTCTACTAAAAATACAAAAGTAAGCCAGGCGTGGTGGCACATGTCTATAATCCCAGCTATTTGGGAGGCTGAGGCAGAAGAACTGCTTGAACCCGGGAGGCAGAGGTTGCAGTGAGTCGAGATCCTGCAACTGCACACCAGCCTGGGCAATTGAGCGAGACTCCGTCTCCAAAAAAAAAAAAAAACTTTTATAAGATTGCATAAAAGTAATTCAAATTATAATAATTCAAGTGAAGAATATGTCATTTGTGCCTAATTACAGTGCCAAATTATAACAACTAGGCATGGATTAAACATAGCATACATTTTATTTGCTTTCCTGTGTCCCCGCCTTCCTAGGGTCACTCCAGATCACTGTCATCAGCTAATATAGTACATGATATTGACTCACAACTTGACAGAGTTGAAGAGGCCACTGCCTATAATCTACCTACATGTTTCCTGGCATTTCTAGTGTTCCTTCATAATCTACTGTGGAACTTGTTTCAGTGTTCAATCCATATTACCATTACAGATATGAAATTTCAACAATTTAATTTTTGTTATGCCTAATATTCTTTCCTACTGCTTCAAAGGATGCCCACTCTTTATTTGGCAGTCACTTAAATGGCATTTCCTGAAGACCAGGCATTTTTTCCCCATGTGCCTTAAAAATACAAATTCATGTCATCTTTATAACAGCCCTGTGAAATCGTGTGACAGACACTATTGCCCATCCATGTGCCCTCAGTCCACTTCCCAATTACACCTGCAGTCACAGTGGACACTTTGACATGAAATGACATTGAGGAACATGTGTGCATAGGTAAACATCCCAGTTCCTTTCCTCTGCAGTACTGTGAAGGTCCTCACATGATGGTGCCCCCATTGCCCTCAAGAATGACTGCTCCTTTACAGCCCCTTCAAGAGCTTCTCTCCCTGTGCTTTCACCCACCCTTACTCCTTCACTTATACTTCCTGGAATCACCTCTCAAAAAACCACTTATATCTAAGTCCTTTCATCTGGGTCCACTTTGGGAGGAACCCAAATTACAACACTAAGTTCTATTATAATTCTCGTTTTATAGATGAATAAAACCTCATCATATAGATCAAAGTATGTGCCTCATATAGATGAGGAACAGAGTGGTATAATAATTTGCTCAAGGTTATCCAGCTTATGGAGTAAGGATCTGAATTCAGGCTTCAGAGTCCATGTTCTTTGGTACCCCTATACTGGCCTCTAAAAATCATACTCCATAATTTGGTGAACACGTCCGTCTTCCACCTACACAGATCATTCTCAATAATATAAATAGGGAGAGGAATTTGGCAAACTACAGCCCTCAGCCAAATCTGGCACATGGCCTGTCTTTGTAAATAAAGTTTTATTAGACTACAGCCACATCCATTTGTTTCCACATAGTCTGTGGCTGCTTTTGCACTGCAATAGTAGAATTGAGTAGTTGTGATAGAGATCATGTGGCCTGCAAAACCTAAAATGTTTACTATCAACCGGGCGCAGTGGCTCACGCCTGTAATCCCAGCACTTTGGGAGGCTGAGGTGGGCGGATCATGAGGTCAGGAGATCGAGACCATCCTGGCTAACACGGTGAAACCCCTTCTTTACTAAAAATACAAAAAAATTAGCTGAGCATGATGGTGGGCGCCTGCAGTCCCAGCTCTTCAGGAGGCTGAGGCAGGAGAATCCCTTGAACTCAGGAGGCAGAGGTTGCAGTGAGCTGAGATCGCGCCTTCCATGCTCTGCCACAATATGGTACTAAGATATGGTACTAAGATCGTGCCACTGCATAGAGTGAGACACCATCTCAAAAAAAGAAAAAAGTTTACTATCTGGCCCTTATTCACAAAACGTTTGCCAACTCATACTATTTTTCGATAGCGCGTGATCTTTCCCAGCTGGAATCTATTTAAAAGATATCAGTGAGACTCCCAGAACATGACTTGACTTTGGGTTGGGTAGCTTTGGGGATTCTGAATATCTGGTCAACAAGCATGTTTCTCTCTGTGCTACTCTAGCTGAGCCCAGGGATTGGTCAAACACCCAAATGCTGAGCCTATGGCTCATTCTTCTCCTGGCCACCAGTCAAATGGTCTGTGACTATTTCTCCTTTTCCCAACCTGATTATATTTCTAAGAGATAAGAGGTGTTCCTTTCCCACTAACAAATGTACAATACCAGTCATGCTTTAAAAAGTGGGTTAGGCCTGAAGGAAGCTTTTGCCAGAGATATAATCACATGGGAGAGGAACTTGACTAATTCTGTGAAGGCGAGAGAGATCTCATCTTATTTTAGATGATTCAGTGGCAACATTTTGATTAGTTTGATGGAGTTGTTAGGTTACATGTTTGTTTGGGAGTTTCTGCATCTACAGCCACTTCTGCTGGGCCTATACCATGTGGTGTGAAAGCTTTGGGTTTCCACCTTTACACACAGGTATCAAAAGCACCTTTGCAGCCATTCACATTAAAGGCATCCATTGGCTGTCCCAGGTCATCAAAAAAATTATTATTATGCACCATTTATACCAGTTTGCCAACTTGGATTTTTTTTTCTTTCTTACAAGAAACCATAGTGACACTGTAAATCATTGAGGGTGTTGATATCTTTTAAGATACACTTTGATAACATTCTGGAATATGCCATTTTATAAAGCAGGGAAAGGTGCCACTTGGAGTGTATCCAGGAGGCAGGAATGCCCTGCAAGGTCAACTTTTCCTTTTCAGCTATGTTCATAGTAACTGTTTACGTATTCTAGACTTACAGACAAGGTCTTCAGATAATGTAATGAGTACTTGTTAATCAAAACTCCCATACCTCAAGAAGGTTTTTGCAGGTCAAATAGGTTGGGGTAAAAATATACATATATGTAACTCTTTGCAATACCTGAGAACAAAATTCATCGAAATATGCTCCTGTCTTGCCCCAGTTCAACTACAATTTCATAGAGGTCATTTAGGAAACTCAGTGCCTTCCAGTTGTCCCCCAAATATCTGGCAATTGTATGTGCCTTCTCAACTTTCAATCATAATAAACTGATGACAAAGAATCACCAGTTCAAACAAACAAATCGTTCATGGTGAGGTCTGTATTTAGTGGACTGTGTCTAAGAAAGAATGTGTTAATCTGAAGACCCAAAACTTGGTTACCATTTGATAAAATATTTGGGTTTATAACATTTTGTCATCTATTGCTTGAACTTGCTGGGAACTGGTTGGAAGCAAATCTGCCTGGAGAACATACTATTGGTCAATCAAAGGACCCGGATGTCCCTCCTTTGGGGAAGTTTTGGTGGTAACCATGACTAAGACTAATGTCAATCATTGAGTGACAGGTTCTGGGAATCATTACCCATCACCCTTCCCAGTGGGAGTGTGTTCCTTCAGGAGCTGCCTGTAAGGTGCAAATGATATGCTAGTCACAAAGTTTTGGATTGTTTTGGACCTGCGGGAGAGCTGGTCACATGAGTGAGTCCTTGTGGGGACAGTAATTCTCCGTGTAGGGGTGGAGGAGAAAAGGGAAGGGAGAGGGAAGGAGTGTAACCAAATCACTGGGGCTTTTTCAAACAGAACAAGGCCCCTTCCTCCTCCTCATCCCTCCTGGATTCCAATTCAAAGGTCTGGGGCTCATGTGATCATGTGACTGCAATTATTTATTTATTTATTTATTTTTGACACCTGTGTGGGTGTGTGGTCTTTTTTTTTTCTTTTGAGACAGAGTCTCACTCCGTTGCCCAGGCTGGAGTGCAGTGGTGCGATCTCGGCTTACCACAACTCCTGCCTCCCACATTCAAGCAATTCTCCTGCCCCAGCCTCCTGAGTAGCTGGGACTGCAGGCACGTGCCACCATGCCCAGCTAATTTTTGTATTTTTAGTAGAGACGGGGTTTCACTATGTTGGCCAGTCTGGTCTCAAACTCCTGACCTCATGATCTGCCCACCTCGGCCTCCCAAAGTGCTGGGATTACAGGCGTGAGCCACTATGCATGGCCATGTGACTTCAGTTCTACTGCTCTTCACCATGTCCTGCTCAGTCTAGAACACGCTCTACAGACCTGGGCGTGGCTGCTCTTTCTGGGGAATGCTGGCAGCCCGTGGCTGGAGCTTGTCAATCATCTGTAAGGAACTGAAATCCCTCAGGTATCCAAGGTACTTACTGGGCCCAGGTATCAAAAAGACAGGATTTACACACCAGCTTTCCTTCCTCCATTTGTACTCCGACCCCACAGAGGCTTCCCCAGTGACCCTCTTCTTCTTATATTTTCTCAGCTTTGCTTTCTGCCCTAGTTCTTCCAGCTCTTCCCCTTGTTACATTATTCATGGCTTTTATTTCTCACTTAGTAATTTATTTTAATTTTTATTCGTGTTTTTATGCCCACTTAACCCAGGTCCTTATCTTGAAAAATGACTACGCTGGAGTGACCAGAGAAGGAAGAAGTAGCAAGCTATTAGTCCTTTTTAAAACAAGAGAATTCCAAGATTATTGCATTAAGAAATTTTTTCAACAGCTGCAACATAATTCGCCCTTAAACAGTGGTTCTTAACCTGGGCTACACATTGGAACTATTTGGGCAGTTTTAGAAAAAAAAATCCCAATGCCTGGGTCTCCCCTCCAGAGATTCTCTTTTAATTGGCCCGAGGTAAGACTTGGGCCCCAGGAGTTTTAAAAGCTGCCCAGGGGATTCTAATGTGCAGCCACGTTGCTGTGTCCTTCCCACAGACAACGCTGCAGAAGCGAGGCTGCCTCAGAAGTTCAGACCCCCTCCCCCTCCTCTTTCAGCACAATGATCGTCTTTGCAGATTTCCTCGTAAGTGAGAGAAGCTGGGCTCATGTCCTTGCCCCACCACTGTGTTACCCTGGGTCAGGGCCTTTATCCTTCTGAGTCTCAGTTTCTTCATCAGTAAGAGTAACAAACTCAACCCTGATGAGGCTGCAAGCTGGACCCACCCACGATGCTGCAGGTTAGAACGCCTGGTCAGCAGTGCACAGGGTCAGGATGAGCTCAGGAGAAATGCAAGAAAACTGAACCAATTAATGGTGCCTGTGGCCACATGGAGACCCTGTTTCTACCACCAATATGCCCCTGATGTTGGCACTGAAGAGAAGACACCTTTTAGGACCCCAGACTGACTCTTTCCAGCTTCCAGCTCTCAGAACCTCTGTGGGCACCAGGTTAAGTGTTCAGAAGGCCTTCCTTGACCACCAGCATGTACATCAGCAAAGTTTTCGACTCCGTCACACAGGCCTTGAGGTGGTCCAGCTGAATTCTTTCCTCCCCCGGTCATGACATGCACTACAGAATTGGAGGGAAACCAGCATGTGCCAGGGAAGCCAGCTAGGGAGGGGACAGAAACTCCTCTTCCTTCCCTGCTTAGGGGCCTTCAAGTAAGTGCCCTTCTGCCATGAAGCAGAGGGTCAATGAACACGGACAAGGCACTAGTGCAGGTTTCCTATAAAGACCTTCATTAGAGAGAACAGAGCCGGATCTTCTAACCAGACCCCAGCGATGTCTCCCCTTGCAGTAAGATGATGCCTTGCTTTACACAGATCCTTTGCCGAGAAGCAGATGTGTTTAATATAAAAGAAAGACGAGAAGAGGAGAGAGAAGACATTGTCATGCATGAATTTACCGTTCCATGACACTCAAAGCTCAGTTCTCTCAGGGCATTTGTCCTTGCTTTTCTTCTCCTGGGATACTCGTAGTTCACTCCTTCTGTGCTCAAGTATCATCTCCTTACTACCCCCCTGTCCCTTCTTATCCCCTTGCTCTGCTATTTTTCTTTGTCACAATGACCACTACCACTACTTACCATGATATTATTTATTTATCTGTTACTTGCTTACGAGACCCTGAGCTCCATAAGGATTTTACTTATCTCGTTTATAGCTCTGCTCCGGTGCCTGGCAAAAATTATAAGCAAAGAGCACGAATGAATGAACGAGCATGTGCATGAAACCTTGGGAGGCAGAGCGTCTGCTTTCGCGGGTCCCACACAACACGGCTCCTGCGCCACTGACAGTGCCCTTGCTCCCTGGCTGGGCTGTGTTCTTCTCCATAGGATTTACCACCTTCTGACTGACTTTGTTATTTGTTTACTTCCTATCTGCCCCTCTGGAATGTAAACTCCACAAAGGAAGGGACTTTTGTTTTCATTTTTACTAGCCTTTGCTTTATTCCCAAAGTCAGGATGGCACCTGGCAATGTAGTGGGAATTTAATAAATATCTATTGTCAAAGAAACGATTACCTCATTCAGGAGAAGGTGACACCAATCAATCTCTGGCAAAAGTGGTGTTTTCCAAGTGCCTCCTTTGTCATTAGCCTCTGTTTTTTTTTTTTTTTTAACCTCTTTATTCTTCTTGAGAACACTGCCTCCATCCATAGTTCCCAGTGGCTGTTAACCCCTCCCTCTCTTCCCAACCACATGCAGCAGGTCTCCACGTCAGTCTTTGACAACACCTCTGCATTCCCTCTGTACTTTGCTCTTGCTGTTTCATCTTTGAATTCTTTTCTTTCCTCATCCACTAAAAGTCTCCTTATCCCTCTGAGCCAGCTTTTTCCTGGAGCCTTTTCCTGACCCCCAGCCAGAAGTACACCTTTCCTTCTCTGAATCTCTACAGGACTTGGTACCTCTCAAGTGGTACTTAGGACACATTAGAAGACATGATCAGATCTTTGGAGATTATGTCAGTTACACTGTAACCCAAAACTGTAACCCTAAGACAAGAAAGGGCAGGCTCAGTGGCAGGGAGTTAGCTGCCAGCTTACTCTCATGCTCACACAAGAACCTTTAGGCATCACCAACATCTTTCCACCTACAGAGCTGAGGCCATTTCAGACTGGGCCGCACTGTCTCATCTATCCTGAAGCTTTGGAAAATCCCAATGGCTTGCTATGTGCAGGGATAGAAGCAGAAGATCCCAGAACTGCCCCAAACTGCAGCTCCTACTTCTCTCCCTCCAGCCCCTAACCTCTACCCCAGCCTCTCAATCCCTGGAGGAAGGTCTCAGGACCAGAGGACTTTGTTTTTCTCTTTCAGACTCCTCCAGCCTTCTTTCCCTCCTCCAGAAGCCCAGATTCTGGCACTCTCTCACAACCTGCAGACAACTCTATGAGCAAACATCCTCCCTCCCCTACTCATCAGATTAGTATTTCATCACTTCATTTTCTGGTAGCCAACAGCTTACATTGTGAGCTGTAGATTTCTACAGATTCAAAAGCCTAAGCCTTCTGAAGACAGAGTTGCCCACTTAAAACTGACTGTGGAATTAGGGGTTTCTAATATGAGTTATTTCAACACCTCCCTGATGCTTTTTCTCCCCTGCCTCTCCATCTGCAATTTTTGCAGGAAGCGTAATGCAGTCAAGAATGTGGGTGGTGAACCTGGGAGGTAGAGCTTGCAGTGAGCCGAGATCGCGCCACTGCACTCCAGCCTGGGCAACAGAGTGAGACTCCATCTCAAAAAAAAAAAAAAAAAAGAATGTGAGTGGACATTTCTATCTTTTCAAGAAAACTGTTATTGGGAGTGGGAACTAGTGATGAGTGACAAGATTTTGGATTTTGATAGATGAAATATTTTCAGACTTAAAGATTATTCAGGTCAAGCAGACTTCCTTTATGCCTCTTCAGAGGCAAATTTAATGTCTCTATATTGTTATTTCTACTTTTTATGCCCTAGCCCGTTTTTACCCTTATATGTAGTCTCTCACCCACTTACAAGTTGCATTCTCAGGGGGCATATTTTTCAGAGAAACAATAGTAATAAGGTTTGTGTGCTATCCTGTAATATCCCATTTTGCTAATATAGCTAAATTCAATATTATTCATGTGTTCACGAATTCACTTATTCATTCATTCACTTAATAAATATGCATTGAGCCAATGCAATGGCTCATGTCTATAATCCCAGTACTTTAGGAGGCTGAGGTGGGAGGTTCCCTTGAGGCCTGAAGTTCAAGACTAGCCTGGGCAGCATAGCAAGACCCTGTCTTTACAGAATAATAATAATAAGAAGCCAGGTGTGGCAGTACACATCTGTAGTCTCAGCTACTCGAGAGGCTGAGGCAAGAGGATTTCTCAAGCCCAGGAGGTCAAGGCTGCAGTGAGCTATGATTGTGCCACTTCACTCCAGCCAGGGCAACAGAGTGAGACACTGTCTCTAAATATATATATGTATATACACATACACACATACATACATACACACATACATACACACACGTGTGCATTGAGCAACAAATATATGTCAAGCAACCATGCTGGACAGTGGGGTCCAGTGGTGAGCAAGAGGGACACAGGTCCTGCTGTCATGGATCTTACATGGAGGTGAAGGGAGCCAGATAATAATGACCTGCAATAAACATACAATTATAGACTAGAATAGATGCCCTAACTTGAGGGAGTCTACTTCAGACAAGACAGTCAGGGGAAAAAAATCTTGATTTTTTAGCTAAGGAAAAAAAAAGAGCAGAGTTCAAGGAGCCTTCCAGGCAGAAGGTACAGCAGATACAAAAGCCCCAATGCAAAAGATGACTCATGTGTTGGATAAACAGAAAGAGGCCAGTGTGACAGAAGCTTGGTGAGCTGGCTGCCCTGGGAAGAGGGATCTGCAATTGCCTTCTGGTTTCCAGGCCCATGAGAAGCCTTCCCGTTTTCAATACAACTCCCTAACTTGCTTGAATGGGTGGTATATTCATTAATTCCAGAATGCCTGTACTTCAGATATTCCAAGCATTGATATGAACCTCTCCTGGGAAAACACACACACACACACACACACACACAATTTTGCTCAGGGAGGCTAAAAATCTTTACCTCATGAAACCTTCTTACAGCCAAAGTCACATTTTTCTCAACATAGGAAACTCGAATTTCTTGCTGGTACATTATTGGGGTCCGCAAAATACAAAGTAGAATCTGAATTGATAACAAACACAGCTGCTGTCCTTGGATCGTACAGACTCTAAATGTGGTCTTGGAGGAGTAATGAGCGTGTTTTCAAAAGTGGTCTTGCCCTTCACATAATCACCAGTACAACAGCGATGCCACATGCTGTATTCAGAGATAACCGTATTTTTCTGTCTTAAAAATCTCTTGAATCTTTTATCATGCAACAAAAGCAACAGAAAATTTGGCTCACCACTGCTGTCCTGTATTTCAGGTTAGTAAGAGATAATTCATTGGCATAGTCCCTGGCAAATGCTCAGTTGACATTAGTTGTAGTCATTATCAGACAAAAAGGACAAATCACAACTTAACTCTGAAGATTTTAGGTGCTCAAAGGACAAAGCCCTCTTAAATTTTACCCAAGTGAAATCTTCAATCATTTTTCTTTGAGAAGGAAACTGCAACCTTCAAATTGTGCATAAGCACATTTCCTTTTGAAGCTCAAAATAATCCTGTATTTTCAAAACAAAGCAATTAGGCCTCCATCATTAAATGTGGCTTTGTTTACTTGTGTGGTTTCCTTTCATTCTTGTAGGTCAAATGTTATTATCATCATAGTTGACTCAATTTTTTTTAAAGCTTAATTCGGTTTTAAAAACCTAATCTGTTCCATTCCAGATCTTTCTCAACAAAAGTCTCAACTTCATTCACAGAGGAAAGTTTGTAGGCTTAACAAACCTTTTGTTTGATGGAAGGAAAAACAAAAATACCACGCCCACCTCTGAGGTCTGGCTCAGAGGAAAACTGCTCTGCCGTGCTTCCTCTCTGACTGCTTGTGTGTAACAGGGATGTGGCATGAGTCGACATTAGCGTGCTCTGCGCTAAGATGCATCAGATGTCGTGGGGCCCTTGGGAGTCTTGGACTAGAGGCTGCAGATAGGATGTGGGGATAAGCAATGTAATGAACCCACGAATCTTCAATCATGCAATAAGCTGTTATACCACAAAGAACTGTGACCTAGGAGGTGAAACATACCATGAGGTGTTTAGCGAGATTGAGAATCTTGTTGTCATGTTATATTCATGTCGTGTTTGAAACAGGAGAGAAAGGGCCGGGTAAGTGTCCCCTTACGAAGGCCAGAATTGTGCGGGGCTTTCATCATATCAGATGGTGATTATTTGTGTACCCAGCCATCTCCCTCCAGAGCCCACTGGAGGAAGAGTCTTATGTTATTCATCCTGTGTCTCCAGAGTTTATTACAGTGTCTGTGCTCAAGAAATACATGTCCAGTGAATGAATTTTATTATTATTATTATCATTATTATTATTATTATTTGAGACAGAGTCTCGTTGTCACCCAGGCTGGAGTTCAGTGGAGCGATCTTGGCTCACCGCAGCCTCCGCCTTCTGGGCTCAAGCCCAGCCTCCTGCCTCAGCCTGCCTCCTGCCTCAGCCTCCCAAGTAGCTGGGATTACAGGCATGCGCCACCATGCCTGGCTAATTTTTGTATTTTTAGTAAAGACAGGGTTTCACCATGCTGGCCAGGCTAGTCTTGAACTCCTGAGCTCAGGTGATTTCCCTACCTCCACCTCCCAGAGTGCTGGAATTACAGGCATGAGCCACTAAGCCCGGCCCGAATGAATTTAACTTTTAAAACACTTTCATACATTAGGACCAGCCTGGTTGTCTTTCACGGAACTGAATCAGTAGCTTGGTGAGAGTGAACTCTCAAATATAGATGTCTCTGTTTACTGTGACAAGGACAAAAAATGCATTCGCAGCAAAGCCTGCCAAGCAGGGTAGAGGACACAGCATCCATACTCTTAAATGCAACCACTTGCAATTCAGTATAACCACCTAACATCCGGCCTTCTCAGCATTTTTCCCACCATGACATACACAGCAAATGAAATCTGTACAGCAAACTGGGATAAACCACTAAGGCTGCTCTCGGCAGGAGGAGACTGCCCTGAGGGTTCCGGGTGCCCCAAGCCCCACCAGCCTCTAGGGAAATTATACTGGGGTGGACACCCACTCCAATGCTTCCAGCAAGCCTGTGGCCTGGAATAGCACAGTGGCCAGGATGCTCAGTTGAATTTGTAAAAATGAGCCAGCTGTGACTCCTGAACATAAAATCCAAGATCCTGGTACAATCTATTTCTACACTACTGGCACCATCTCTTGCCCAGTCACTTAATAAAGATAACCAGTAGATGGACAAGTGCCTTCGGTTCAGGGCCTAGAAGGGCTGGGCATGGCTGGCTAGCTGGGAAATGTAGGTTGCACAAAAAATCCCTAAAGATACTCACACTACTTTATAGTTGTATTAGTGCTTTATGGTTTATAAAAAGCTTTTGTTGTATTATACATCAATTGATAATAAAACATAATCTGGAACAGGCAGAGCGAAAAACAAAAAATAAAAAGACTCATATCCATTCCTCTTAAAGTGTCAGATGTTCACCAGAAGGAAGATATTTTTAGTTTACAAATAAAAAATTTTCACAAACTTGGACCCAACTTTCCAATCACTAACAGAGATAAGGGGTATGAGAAATGGACATATGGCTGCACTAAGAAGTCACAGCCAGGCAGAGAAGATGCAGACAAACACGTAGAAATCTGGGAGGCAAGCACCTATGGTCCCCGTCACTTGAGAGGCTGAGGCAGGAGAATCGCTTGAGCCCAGGAGCTGGAGGCTGTAGTGAGCTATGATCGCACTGTTGCACTCCAGACTGGACAACAGAGTGAGACCCTGTCTCCAAAAAAAGAGAAAAGAAAAAATAGAAACAGCTCCAGGTACTTAAGCTGATATTGAGAACATTGTTGTATTAACACGGGACTCTAGAATAATAGATATTAATATGAATGAATTGAGACCCTGTAGTAATCTGTTTTGCATTGCTTTAAAGGAATACCAGAGACTGGGTAATTTATAAAGGAAAGAGGTTTATTTGGCCCACAGTTCTGCAGGCTCTACAAGCGTGGCACCAGTATCTTGCTGCGCTTCCGGTGAAGGCCTCGGGAAGGTTGTCCTGCTGGAAGGTGAAGGGGAGCCAGCACGTCACATGGCGAGAGAGGGAGCAAGAGATAGGGGAGGAGTTCCCAGGCTCTTTTAAACAGCCGGATCTGGCGTGAATTACTAGCATGAGAGCTCACTCATTATTGCAAGGACAGCACCAAGCTATATCATGAGGGATCTGCCCCTGTCACTGAGACACCTCCCACTAAGCCCATCTCTCACATTGGAAGTCACATTTCAACATGAAATTTGGAGGAGCACACATGCAAACCATATGAGGACAAGGTTAGATTGTATTCTTCATACTACGTTTAAGAATGCTTGGAAGCACGGGGTGCATGTTAGAGAGCTTTCCATTTGAAGTCTTTTAAAAAATCATGTCTTGAAGATAGAAACCCTGAGCCACATAGAGAAGTCAGCAATCAGCTCCTTTCTAAAGAGCTCCAGATAATCAAAATTTTGTAGTATATGGTTTTATTTTTCACTGTATTTGTTTAGTAGAGTTTTATGTTCTGTTTATCTTAATAGCCAATATAGAACATGATTTCTATTTTTCCTCTATTTTTGTATAAATGCTCTACATTTAATTGCTATTTATTTAAATAAACCTTGATTGACTATGAATGGCCCTTAACTAGATATTTTTAAAGTCTCCTCACCCCTGTTCCAGATAATGAAACCACAGTATCCTACCTATTTTTAGCATCCATTGGGAACTTAGCAACAGTTCTCAGGTCTTTGTCTAACATAATTCAATACTTACCATAGAAAGAGTGGGCTCTTGTATGTCAGTTAGATTTCCTATTGCTTGGATACACTTATCCAACTGACAAAATAACTTTTCCCTTTGAGAAAATCAAGTTTTCCCAGTATTCCTACTAAACAGATGTGAAATATTCAGCTCTGTTAAAAATAAAGAGCAACGTATGAGTACACAGTTTTGTAGATGGCTTCAAAATGCGGCACTGGTTATGGAAGACGTTCAGCAAATTCTATTCAAACATTCCAATACAAGCTGGATGTGAAGAAATGCTCAGACATTCTTCACTCCAGAAAAGGTATCAAGAAAGGGAAGAACCGGGAGGCAGTGGCTCACTCCTGTAATCCCAGCACTTTGGGAGGCCGAGGAGGGAGGATCGCTTGAGTCTAGGAGTTCAAGACCAGCCTGGGCATCATAATAAGATGCTGTCTCTACAAAAAATAAAGAAGAAGATGCAGGCAAACACACAGAAATCTGGGACTCATAAGGAGGTGACTACCTGTCATTCTAGCTACTCAGGAGGCTGAGGCAGGAGGATCACTTGAGACCAAGAGTTCAAGGCTACAGTGAGCTACAATCATGCCACTGCACTCCAGCCTAGATGACAGAGTGAGACCCTGTTTCAAAAAAAAAAGAAAGGGAAGAAACACTAATGAGCATCCACGGGGTGCCAGGCACAGAGATTGATATTGATTCCTAAACATTTGTGTGTGGAAAGTGAATATCCAAGTTATATGCGTGAGAAAGTCAAAATTAAGAGAGGTGATATAATGAGCCAAAACTTGACAACCAGAAGATGGACAGAATCATTCCCAATGAAGTGACCAGAGACAGGAACCCAACAAACCCAGGGGAGACCATCTGGTCACCTCCACTGAAGGCATTCACAAGATAGCTTCTTTTTCATGGCTAAAGAATGAAATTCAATGAAGGGAGGAGGTGATAAAACACACATGTAAGGGCACCACTGCAAGACTCTCCATCCAGTACTTTGCCCGTAATTATCCTAGAACAATGGCACCCAGCTTCCCCAGAGAATGTCATGAAGTGGGAGGCAGAATAAAATTGTGAGAACCTCTGGGAGCTGCTGAGCAGAGAAGAAACTTGAAGAACAACCAGTGAGATTTTAGGATTTGCTGGAAGATAGTGAAGGTCTAGCAGTGAGGGACCTCTTCTCTTGGGCAGTCCTTGATAAGTCAACTATTTCCTCCTTAAAGGATCCTTGTTTCATGAGGTTTTTATGCAATTGTTTATCTGTAAATATGAATAATACCTGATTGAATAGTGTTTGACCCTGTCAGAAATAATAGCATCTTCCTTTTACTATTTCATTCACATAGATGTAAAGCCCAGTGTTTTTTAATAAGCTGGATGATATACAATTTGGTAGCAAATTCAAATTTCTCGTGCTCTTAACTCAGGACTGCCAAATATGGGGCATTCTTCGTTTTGTCCTGAATTTAGTGTTTGTCTTGAGCCTATATGTTTTCTGATGGCAGAAATGACTCGATCTGATTCATTCGGTATTCTTAGCCCTTTTAGCTTTAAACTCTGCCCATTCAGAACTTGTTCCTCCCACTCTTCGGGGTGCCATCTAAATTCTGAGAAGTTGATGAAAAATCAAGGCAGTGTGGGCTTGTGTAAATGCCATCATGTGCTAGTCCACCCACATTTGCTGACTGTGATGTGTCCCTTTGCCACGCTGCACTGTGCTTAAACACTCTGTCACCCAACCTCTTGCCTTTACCAATCTCTAGGACCCTTGAGAAAACACTGCCGCTCTTGTTCCTATAGGGGAGGGGAAACCTATTTCCTTTATCCTCTTATGTTCAGTGACTTGGGCCCTGCAAATTAAACTGACAAAAGATAGATTAACAGAAAAAAAGCATACATATTTGGTTTGAGGTTAGTATTTTAATTTTTGTTATATGTGCATGGCAGTCTCACAGAAAACACAGTGAAAACCCAGAGAAGCTGTGAGGCCTCAGAGCTTATAGACCATTTTAACAAAGAGCGATACATTTGTAGAGAAGTGACAAGACAAAGGGAGATGTTTTGGGCTTCTAGGGGCGACAAATTGTGGGAAGGCAAACATATGAGAGGAAACAAATGGAAGATCTGTTCTGTTCAGTAAGGTTTGTTTATGCAGATCTGAGCTGGCACCATCCCCCATGATAAGGGTTCTTTTTCTTCATGGGAGAGGAGAGTGGCAACACCTTGATAGAGGGAAATTTATACTCTGCTTTTAGGCAGAAAGGGGAAGGGTAGGGAGCTTTTCCTGCATCTGCCGTTTTTTGTTTGCCTTCAACTCAAAATAATCCTTATGCCAATGTGGCATATTTTCGGGTGGCTTATTCTGATCTCCATCAGCACAATTGGTGGTTTGCATAGGGTTCATGTAATACCACCTCGAACCTGTCTCCCATGCTGTCATCTCTTCTTTTGTTGCCTATATCACAGTGGAGCAGGAGACATTAGGCGTTCTTAGTTCCACTCAGAGCCCCAAGGGAAATTCAGAGCACAAAATCCCCAAACCAGTCTGGGTCTTCCCTGACACCCTTCCTTCCAGACTGAGCCTGAGGCAGCAGGATACAGAGCCCCATCACTGCCCTTCTCTCTTATTCTCTTCCCTGACTCCTCTTCCTGTCCCCAGATAGACTCAAAACTTATGGGCTGAGAAAATTGGCTCTTATATCCTTATGATCAAGCATTTTCCCCAAATCTGTCACTTATGGCAGAAATATTTGCTTTTGATACCCAAGAGCCAGGCCTTGAGACACAAAATCCCTTTCTGACAACTCATTATATCTTCTGGGAGTTTGAAAGTTTCTATTGAACCTCAAAAGTGAAAAAGTGATATTCTGAATCTAAGTTGTTCTGTTATGGCCTTCCTTCATTGAAACAATAAGTCCAGGCTCCCTGAAAATATGACCCTTGCTAATCCTGGAAAGAGACAAGTGAGGTTTTCCCATAAATAACTCAGCACAAAATGCTATGCCTGAATCCAACCTCTCATGCATCTGAGCCTCTGGGGCTGCTGAGGCCTCCAGGTGCTGGCTCCAGCTTTCTCAGTCTCCTCCCACCCCAAAGCTGACACCCAAGCTTGGACTTTTAGCAGTCATTGTGTCACAAGGGTGGAGAAGACATCTCTCTGCTTCATATTATGTCCAGTTATTACCCAGCCTGACCATGCTTCTCCTCAAAATGCTGAGATCAGGAGCTGACATCCTCCAGGGGACATGTCCCACCACAAGGTCCAGCCAGCACCACGCCAGGCCATAGAGGCCTCCATATCCCTCTGCCTGATAACTTCATTATACAACTTCTTCTACACCAACAGGTAACACCTCCACAAATATTGCAACCTTAGGATCATTGACCCATAATTATAACAAGACCATTTCAACCAATGGGCTTGTGGACTAAAGCTGGGAGCAAAAATTGAGCTATAATTTGAATCAAGAGGCATCAAGGGGTTAGTTCAGCTCTTCAAGGTCACTAGGACTGTGGGCTACCTAAGTATCTAGATATCTGTACTCTCTTCCATCCTTCCAGCCTTACAACAGAACCCCTGCTTTTTAAAGAACCATAAGACTATCAGAAATAAAAACTGTATTTCCCT
Source organism: Colobus angolensis palliatus (assembly GCF_000951035.1). Lineage (NCBI taxonomy): Eukaryota > Metazoa > Chordata > Mammalia > Primates > Cercopithecidae > Colobus > Colobus angolensis. The sequence goes on along the minus strand of NW_012119598.1, from coordinate 16,936,422 downwards.
ACCTCTTCTGAAACCAGGTATAGCCAAGTAATTAAGTACTCGTCAATGAGCTGTATGGCAACTTCAGTAAAACCTCTTCAGAAGAGATCATACACACATTGCTCCTTCTTCATCATCCCTCCCTTCTCTGCTACCTAAAATGAGGCTGTGATGGCTTTGGGACCATGAGGAAGAGAGTGGAGTAGTTTCCTGTAAGGAATCTAGTTTTTATAAAGGCTTTGTTGAAAGCCATAGGTGCACTGGGCCGCCTTCCTCTCGACTTCCTGTGTAAAGGAATACAACCTTGTGAGTTTCAGCCACTGTTCATTTGGCTCATCTGTCTTATGCAGCCAAATCAATTTCTCATGTATGTAAATTATAACTAGGTCCAACTCTGCATGGATTTTGGGCCAGGGTAGTTGAGGAGACTATCAGAGAGCAAGTTGAAGTTGTCACTTGTTAAGTAGCAATATTCATGAGTGACTCTTGAACTCAGCAACAGCTTAAAGAATCAGGCTGGGTGCAGAAAGGTTTTGATTCTGCAGCTCTGGAATGCACGTTTGATGGTGTCTTCTCCCTTTATTCTACCTTCTAGCAGTGAGAGGAATGGCTATGATATAAAGGGTCTGTCTATTGTGCTTCAAGATGTCAAGTGCCCTTTTCTTGTGACTTGTGGGGATTTGCTGTGGTTGCCATGGAGACAAAGTGAATCCAAGTTCAGCCGTGATAGCGAAGCCCTTTTATTCAAAGGCACATATTTTGAAGAGCAAACCAGTATGTAAGATAGTAAGGTGACTCATCCTTCATTAGCACAGCGAAGCCTTCCTTCTGGATCTTAATGGATGTTATCCCAAGAAGCCCATAATTGTGAGGGAATTATGAAACAATTAATTAAATACATTTTCCCTACCTGCCCAGCACCTGCCCTTCAGGAATTCTCTTCCAGAATTTTGAGGAGAAAAATTAAGTCATCAACTCACCAAATAAATAAATAAATAAATAAATAAATAAATATTTTACCAACTAAGTATATCTAGGCTTTTTTCTCTTTCACGCACTTGTGAGTTGTTCTGTGAACCAGCAGGTTGTGATGAAGGTTGTGCTGGACTTGGAGTTAGGAGATTCTGCCCTTAATTAACTGGATGGTTTTGGGTGGCACTGCCCTGGGTCCCAGTTTCTTGATTTGCAACATGAAGGGTAATGTGAGCTGCCCTCTAAGATTCCTTCCAAACCAAGAAACCCATCCTGATTTTCGTTTTAGTTCTCCCAGCAGCTACCTTAATCAGGTTTCTTAGGCTCTACCTTCCCCAGCTAGAATGCATGCTGGTGTAACAGGTACTCAATATATGTTTATATAACAAATTAAATGAATGAATGAATGAATCTGATTTTAAGACTGATTTACCTAAATGTTATAGTTGTGTTGTTTTTTCACCTTAATCAGTCAGACTTAGAAATAAAGTGTCACACCCAGATCAGTATGTATTGGAAGTGAGTTTGGAACCCAGACCCAAGCGCTCCCTTTTGCTTCCTGCCCATATCCCCGCCCATTCCTTGTTGTACCTCAGTTGCAGACATCTTTGACAGTCTCAGGAACCCAGAGGTGCCTCTTTGTCTCTGCTTCTTCGGGAGACAAAATTACATTAATGAAAAAAATAATTCCAGTTCTGGTCCCCACTAACAGGCACACTGAGCTCAAAGATTTAACAATCTCCTGCAGGTATTTTTCAAAGCTCATTTCTTCATGGAATCATTTTTCTTCGAAAAAATAAAAAGAAAACAAAGTAATTTAAATTCCTTCACCGCAGTTTCTGGAGAATTCTGGAGATTTCTGGAGAATTCTGGAGAAGAAGGGAAACCACACTGAAAAGGAAAAGGAAGCAGACAGGAGTTTAAATTCTGGGTCCCAGGCAAGTGTTTGTAGGGCCCACTATGCACAGCACACCCCTTGGAAATGCTCATCCATGCCCTGTCTGGGACCTCTCTGTTTCTACTGCTCTCAAGTCTAGGAGAACCTAAAGAGTTAGGTATGCCACAAAGAAAAGTGTGCTTCCCACCTGAGCCCCTCTTCTTCCGAAGTCTAGGTCACCTGACCTCACGGTCACCTCTTGCTCCTGGAATTGGTAGGTCCTTCTGCAACAAGGTTGGATGAGACCAATTTTCCACAGGCAGGGTACTAGACTGTTTACTATTTCATTTCAGCTTTATAGTACTTAGCATGGAAGGTGTTACTGTGCTCCTTTACAGAGGAGAAAACAGGCCCAGAGAGGTTGCTTTCTTAAGCTCACCTCTCAAGGAGCTACAAGTGGCCAGTTTAATCCAAGTCTGCTTGTCTCTGGAGCTGGCAGTCCTTACCATCCTGCTTCTCAGACGATCCCCAGAGCTGGCTGTGAGCCTGTCATTGGGCACCCAGACTTAGTTCTCATTCTCCATTTTTATCAGTCTTTCCAAAGTTTGCTGGGTGCCACAGGGGTTGGGTGGTGGTGATAAGTTTTTGGAGAAAAGTTTGACTCAAAAATCTCCTGATTTCCGATGGTTGTCTAAAGATCTAGTTAGCATGGTCACTTTCTTCTTCTTCTTTTATGTTTCATTATTTTTTTAAGGTATAAAACATTTTTGTGGTTCAAAATCAAAACTACATAAAAAACTTTCTCAGAAATATCTCACTTTTGTTCCTATCACCTCAGCCTCACATCTCCTCAAATCTGTTAGAGGTGACTCCAGTTTCTGGTTTATTCTTCCCGTGTTTCTTTCTACAAAAGAACCAGAACATATACATAGAAGCATATGCATGAATAAGTAATATATTTATATGTGTATATTTACTTGCTTATTTTCTCTGCTTTCATATGCAAACACAGCATACCATATCACTGTTTCCCACCTTTTCCCACTTAGCGGTATATCCTGGAGGACACTCTGTTTACCCAACTCTTCCTCATTCTTTTCATGTGGCTGAGGACTCCACTGTGTGCTAGGGCCTTAGTATTCGCTTATGCCTCACTGATAGGCATTTGTATTTCCAATCCTTTACTATTTCAAATAATTCTGCAATTAATGGAGTTGAGCAAACTTGTTTTGTACTGGCAGAGATGTGTTTTAGGGAGCTCCCTAGAAGCTGTGTCAAAGGATAAATGAGTATGTAATTATGGCGGTTGTTGCTAAATTCCCCTCCACAGAGGTTGCAGCATTTTGCTCTTCCACGTGCAATGCGTGAAGTGCCAGAGGCTCCAAGTCCAGCCAGCAGAACACATTGTTCAACTCTTGGAGTATTCACCAATCTGTAGGTGAATAATATTTCAGTATATTTTGGTCTGAATCTCTCTTTCTTGTAAGCCTGGTTGATTATTTTTTTTGTCTTAAAAGCCATTTCCTTTCTTATCCTGTGAATTGTCTATTCATGCATTTTGCCCATATTTTTCTATTTGTTTTGTTGTTGTTCTTGATTTTTTTAGAGTGCTTCAACTATTAGGGAGCTTAGTCCTTACTGATACAAGTTGCAAAACTTTCTCTCAGTTTGTCATTTCTCTTTTGACTCTGCTTGTGGTCTATTTTGTCACAAAAAAGATTTTATTTATACTTGGACAGGTATATTGACTTTTTTTCTTTATTTCTTCTGCATACGGAGTCACAGAAAGGCTTTCCAACTGCTAGGTTGGAAATTCACCCAAGTTTTCTTGGAAGAATGAACAGGTTCAATTGTACATTGAGACTGCTAATCCATTTGGAGTTTTTCCTGATATTCTGTGTGAAGTTTGGATACAATTTTATATTTTTCCAAATGACTTTTTAGTTGTCCCAATACATTTTATTAAGAAGTCCAACTTTCCCCAGTTATTTGAGATATCATCTTTATTGTGCAACGGTGTTCTTGTGTCACTTTGTGGACTTTTAATTTTGTTCTATTTGTCTTTATATTCATTCTTATGACATTCTTAATGTAAGTTCAATAATTATCTACATTTGTGGATGAAGCACCAGTCTTTACTAATTTTTCTCATTTTGTTGCCTTTCTGCATACACTCTGCTTTATTTTTATTGAAGTTAGATTTCACGTATTTGGCAAGCAATAAGAACGTAACATGCTCCAAATACCATGGCAGGCAAAGCAGAGATGCTTAAGGAGCTCAGTGCCCACGGGCTGAGATACACAGGTTGTCTTTCACAGGCTCATTTCTGCATAGCAATTATGGGACCTTCCCACAAAGACCCTCTAATATTTCCAAAAACTATTATTGTATGTCTTAATTGAGTTCATGTTTTTTATCCACTAGAAATTTTTGACTAGGACACATATCTGCAGATGTTCAGGATAATTTTCTTACTAAGCTGTTTTGGTGGACACCCTGATAATAAGGCATCTTTCTATCAGGGCTGATTTTGCTACTTTCCCGTTAGATTCAAGTTGAGCAAGCTTCAGATAATGTCATCTAGTATCGTGGCAGAAGTCTATTACTCTTACTCCAAGTGACAGTGAACTTTTTTCAAATATTCTCCTTCATATGATTTGATTTGTGTACTCTTTCCAGCTTCTTCCCATTTGTCTGGGCCAGATCTTATGAGGCTTCAAGTCTCCATCTTGCTCTGTGGCCACAGAGTCCTACTAGTGACACTCTTGAGTACCTCCAAACAAGTGCTTCTAGCTTCTTGGAAGTTGCTTCCCTTCTCTTCTCTCCCTTCTCCCTTCCTCTCTTTCTCCCAGCTTTTATGCTTTATTCATTGGCTCACAACCCCAAAGTTTCACAGAAATTTGTGAGGAAATTACTCATAGTTTCACTTGAAAAACGTTCTTCAAGAGGCCAAACAGAAGTTCATAGGGGTAAGAGGGGGCATCCAGAAGATCAATCTCTAAGATAGATGCTAACTGGTCTTCAAAATCTCACTGCCCTCTCCTCCCCAGCCAAAACCCTTCTCCTCAGGTCCTGTAATCATCCTGTTCACTCCTTTCATGGGTTGACTTGCATCCCCCTGTGTTAGTCCATTTTGTGTTGCTATAAAGAAACACCTGAGGCTGGGTAATCTATAAAGAAAAGAGATTATTTGGCTAACGGTTCTGCAGACTGTACAGGAAGCATGGTGCCTCATTTGCTTCTGGTGAGGCCTCAGGAAGCTTACAATCATGGCAAAAGGTAAAGGAGAAGCAGGCATGTCACACGATGAAAGAGGGAACAAGAGAGAGAGGTGCCATGCTCCTTTAAACATCCCACTCTCACGTGAACTAACAGAGTGAGAACTCACGCATTGCTGCAAGAACAGCACCAAGTCATTCATGAGGGATCTACCTTCATCACCCAAATGCCTCCTGTTGGGCTGACCTTCAACACTGCAGATCACATGTTAACATGAGATTTGGAGGTGACAAATACTCAAACTATATCACCCTACAAAACATAACGCTCTATACCTCAGAATGTGACCTTGTTTGGAAGCAGGGTCATTGCAGATGTAACTAGTTGGGTCCATCCTGGAGCTGGGTGGACTCCTAATCCAATGGGGCTGGTGTCATTATAAGAAGTGGAGAGAGAATAGCTGGGTGCGGTGGCTCATGCCTGTAATCCTAGCACTTTGTGAGGCCAAGGCAAGTGGATTGACTGAGCTCAGGAGTTCGAGACCAGCCTGGGCAACATGGCGAAATCCCGTCTCTACAAAAAATGCAAAAAAAAAAAAAAAAAATTAGCCAGGCATGGTGGTTCATGCCTGTAATCCCAGCTACTCAGGAGGCTGAGACACGAGAATCGCTTGAACCCAGGAGGCGGAGATTTCAGTGAGCCAAGATTGCACCACTGTACTCCAGCCTGGGTGATAGAGCAAGACTGTCTCAGAAAAAAAAAAAAAAAAGAAGTGGAGAGAGACACACAGGGAGGGAGAGGACAGCCATGGGTCCACAAAGGCAGCAATTGAAGTGCTACAGATGCAAAGACAAGGAATGCCAAGGACTGTCAGTAAGACACCAGAGCCAGAGGACACAAAGAAGGATTCTCTCCTGCAGGTGACAGAGGGAATGTGGCCCTGCCGATGCCCTGATTTCAGACATCTAGACTCCAGACTGAGAGAATAAATGTCTGTTGCTTTAAGCCACCCAGTTTGTGGTACTTTGCTATGACCACCGTTTCTAGGGTGGTCTAATACAATCTAATACAATCCCAACCCAGAGTTTTATTTCATAAGGATTTAGATCCACAGAATTCCTGCCCCAAGGTGCTGACACAAGGGAAGACATATGTAGAAGTAATCTCTTCTCCCTTTTGGTGAGACACTATTTTTATTTTTTCAAAGACTCAAGATTGGCTCATATGGGAAAAGGTGCTTTTACTGAGCCTGTATTCCTGTGGTGAAGTGGGGTGGACAGAAAGTGTCTTCGGTATTGCCAGTAGATAATGGTGCTGGCAGACGCAAGCCCTCTTCTCCAGCCAGATCGTTCTATCCATTGCCTGTTTCTCTATCCGGAATTAACCTCACCTCTCCTCTCTTACTTGAAGTTCCGTCTATCCTGGAGCCTCAGTTGAAGCTCTTCCTCCTCCCCAAAGCCTTTCCTAACTGGACAAGAGCACAGTGAGTGAGCGCTCCCACCTCTGCATTCTAGAATACTCTTTTCTGTGATTCTCACTGACATGTGTAGTATGACTTCCTTGTTATCCTCCCAGATATGTCTCTCTTGTCCTAACCTGTGTGTACCTGCCTTAAGGGCGGGGATTCTGCCCCTGGGCACTTGCAGTGCAGTGCAGTGCATGTAGTGAGAGCCCAGGAAATTCAGCAACAGAATCATTGACAGAACAGGTCCAGAAGGAGATCATCACAAACTAAACAAGACCCCAAGGGCCATGAATAGCAGCGTAAGTAACCAGGGTTTCTGTTGAGAATGATGGAACCAAGCAAAACTACTCGGGAGGGAAGCACCTAAAAAAAATATGTCTTTCTACAATAAATTTAGAAAGAGCCAATGACTTTAAAAAATGGACTAGTCAAAATCCATCCCTGGCTGCATTCAAATTTTCTTTCTCTCTCCCTCTCTTTTTTTTTTTGTTAGTAGATTCCCTTCTCTATCTCAGTTTTGGCTCAGGGTATTTGTTTGTTTGTTTGTTTGTTTTGAGATGGAGTCTCACTCTGTCACCTAGGCTGGAGTGCAGTAGCACGATCTTGGCTCACTGCAACCTCCATCTCCCAGGTTCAAGCGATTCTCCCTGCCTCAGCCTCCTGAGTAGCTGGGATTACAGGCACCTGCCACCATGCCCGGCTAGTTTGTGTATTTTTAGTAGAGATGGAGTTTCACCATGTTGGCCAGGCTGGTTTTGAACTCCTGACCTCAGATGACCCTCTGGCCTTGGCCTCCCAAAGTGCTGGGATTACAGGTGTGAGTCACTGTACCTAGCAGTGTGTATGTTTTGATCAATGATTTATACTTCTCTCTTTAAAAAGTACTTTGAAATTATAGAATTGTATTGCCAGAAAGGTGCCTAGAGATTTTCTCATTCATTTTGAGGCAATAGAAAGACAAAGAATTTGGAGTCAGACATTTGTGAGGGAACCAATCCTCTGTTTATGAGCTGTGGGACTTTGGGTAAGATACCCACCTCTTTGAACTATGGTTTCCTTACTATAACAATAGAATAGTAACGCCTTCCAGGAGTGGTAACCAGGAAGATTAAAACTATTGTAGGGCTGGGCACGGTGGCTCACGCCTGTAATCCCAGCACTTTGAGAGGCTGAAGCGGATGGATCATGAGGTCAGGAGATCAAGACCATCCTGGCCAACATGGTGAAACCCCATATCTAAAATTAGGCAGGTGTGGTGGCACATGCCTATAGTCCAAACTGGCTGAGGCAAGAGAATCGCTTGACCCCGGTAGACAAAGGTTACAGTGAGCCAAGATCGCACCACTACCCTCCAGCCTGGCCACAGAGAGAGACTCCATCTCAAAAAAAAAAAAAAAAAAAAAAAAAAAAAATATATTGTAGACATTTGTCTGGCATATAAAGAAGACACTTAAATCTAGTAGCTTTTTGATGGAAACTGGAGAAATCGTCCTTGGAATAAGTCAGATCAATGGTTTTTAAATGCTGCTTCCTAGAACTCTAGAGCAGTGGTCCCCAACTTTTTGTCCCTAAGGGCCAGTGTCATGGAAGACAATTTTTCCATATGGGGAGTGGTTTGGGAATGAAACTGTTCCACCTATGATCATCAGCCATTATTAGTTAGATTCTCATAAGGGGAGCACAGCCTAGATCCCTTGGATGCACAGTTCACAATGGGGTTTACACTCCTATGAGAATCTAATGCTGCCGCTGATCTGACAGGAGGCAGAGCTCAGGGAGTAATGCTCACCCACGTGCCACTCACCTCCTGCTATGAGGCATGGTTCTCGTCCAAGGCCGGGGTTCGGGGATTGCTGCTCTAGAGGGATAAAGTTGTGGTTCTGCAGCCTTCCCATTGGCAGCTGCTGAAGGGAAAGGGGATACCTAGTGGGCAGAGTTCTACATCCCCAAACCCCCTTCTCAACCAGAGCAGCCCCTCTTTTGTCTATTTTATATATTGAAAGTCTATGTTGGACTGCCCCATTTTTAAAGAAAGAGATTTTTGAAAAGAAACTCTTAGCATAGGGCAGTGCTTTTCAACTCTCCAGTTTCCAAGGCACACCTACCAGTTATTAAAACTGAGTATCTCTATAATTTAGAATATGGGCCCCTGTATTATGAGAAATACATTTGATTTAAATGTTTCTTTTAAAAATCCTGTATTAATTGCGAAAACAATTGCTGTCCCCCACAACAGGTGCCTAGAAAGTTAACTTGCTCAAAAAAGTTCATTGGATAAATGTCCAATAAATACCTAAACTACATACATCATAATGTTTTGAAAGAATAAGTGAGATAAGTGCTGGAAAATCTTTGCTGTAAAACAACGGGTGTTATTATAATATTTATCCTGTTCCATCATCTGTATTTAGTTTGTACTCCCTTATCTTTGAAATACTTTCTGCAATCTGGAAATTAAAGCAGAATCAGGGATTGAAGGTCATCCAAACAAGACTGAAACCCATAAAGGTCTTATAGCTCTGGTGAATTAGAAAAATAATATCAAGCAGAAGGTAGAATAATAACAGGGAGAATGTCTCATAACTGTGATGATAGTGCTAGTATTGCAGCAGCTGCTGCTACTGCATACCATTAAATTACTTCATGCCAGGCACTCTGTTGAGTACTCCGATCTTTATATCACCCTGCAAGGAAGGTATCATAATCTCCATTTTACAGATGAGAAAACTGAGGCCCAGAGAGTTCAAGCAATTGCTCATTGTCACCTAGCTAGTAAGTAAAGTAACCAAGAATCTATTCTAGGTTGTCTGACTCAAAGACCAAGCCTTAAATAACTATGCTACTCTAATTGTTAGAAAGATGATAGTTGTAATAGTTCATTCTCACATTGCTATAAAGAATTACCTGAGACTGGTTAATTTATTAAGGAAAAAAAGAGGTTTAATTGACTCACAGTTCTGTAGGCTATACAGGAAGTATGACTGGGGAGGCCTCAGCAACCTTACAATCATAGTGGAAGATGACAGGGAAGCAGGCACATCCTGCATGTCTGAAGCAGGAGGAAGAGAGCAAAGAGGGAGGTGCCACACACTTTTAAACAACCAGATTTTGTAAGAACTCACTCACTATCATGAGAACAGTAAGGGGGAAATCCACCTCCCTGATCCAGTCACCTCCTACTGGGCCCCTCCTGCAACACTGGGGAATGACAATTCGACGTGAGATTTGGATGGGGACACAAGTCCAAACCATATCAATAGTGGACAAGATGATTCGTCTGACTTTCTGAATCCAGAGTTTTTCCATTAGAAACAGTAACATAATTCTATCTTCTCTGATTTAGGGAAATATAGAAATGCTTTATTGCCTAAATAAAATATTTTAGGTGATTAAAAAATTTAGGAATTTTTTGGACGATCCCAGTTCAAGAAGCACACAGAGCATGCATATTTGCCTACTCTTTCTTCCAAGATCCTATTGAAATGAGAATAAAGATATACAAAGGATGAATAAGTCTATTAGAATGCTGAAACGGTAAGCGTGTCATCAGCAGAAATGTTAATGACTTGGATAAATTTCCGGGAGTCAGAAAGCATATGATCCATATAGATATACCAAAGCAGAGTAATATACAAGCCATCAACATGTAAGTGAGACAGCTTCACTCATAGTCCTTACCTAGAGAGGCTCCAAGCTTGGAGCCAATGAGTGAAAAAGAACAAACATGGACCTAGAGCAGTGATCAGGTTAGGTAACCACAGAAGAGACAAACCACAGAACAGCTGGGCCAGCCAGGCCCACCCTCCCCACTCCATATATAGAGAAGCTGTTTTCCCCCAGCTGGAGCACCAGTAAGTATATTCTGTAGAAAGCAGACTTTCTATAGGAGGGATGTGGGGCTTAAGTAGTGACAGAAGTATTGTTGAGCCTGAAAGGCTTTGGAGCCTCTACAATAAACAGAAACTCAGCTCCAGTCCAAAGTGTAGTTCCACCCTGCATATAGATAAAGTCCTTCCCCTTTGGACAATTGTAATAGCACTGAACTTGCTGGCTAGATGAAGCTTGACTGTGGCAGAGTCATCCGCTTACACAGAATCATGATCAGCCTTCCCATTCAGAAAATAGCCTTTCAAATAAACACAGCTCTTCATGAAACACATCTTATATGACCTATGTAATCAACAGAATTCTTCAATTATATATGTGAATGATCTACAAAGGATCTCCAGGCATTTGGCGAATGAGAAGCAAGAGAAGTATGGAGCTGAACACAGATCATTTCTGAAGAAACAGAAAGAACAATAAGATTAAACTTATGTTTATCCTCAGAGAGATTTGAGAAGTTATTGCATCTATAAAACAACTACTGGCTGCTTTGAAGGCAAAGGGGATCAATTAGAGAACAAGAAAAAGTTATTGCAAATTTAAAATGATGGTAAAATTTTGTTTTGAAATCAATGATAAATCTAAATAGAATGAAAGCTGAAGACCAAATTAGGGACATGGTTGAAAAAGGGCATTTCCCAGAAGACCAGATATAAAAAGAAAAAGACATGAAAAATAGAAAAGAAAAATTACATCTGTGAAAATAGATACAGAGGCCCAGTGTTTATCTTAAAGGGGTTCTAGAAACAATGCAAGGGAGAATGTAACCCAAGACACAATACAGAAAATTGCTTTGCTCTGAAAAAAGACTCAGGTCTTTGATTTGAAAAAGCCCAACAAATGTCAAGCATTTGAATAAAATGACAGTCGCCCATACTTAGACATGTCTGTATAAATTTTGGAACACTAAAGCTAAAGAGAAAATCCCAGAGTTTTTCAGAGAGAAAAACAGATTACCTCCAAAGAACAAATACAAGATGGACAATAGAGCTTGTCCTGCAACACTGAAAGTTAGTAGACCGTGGAGTCATGTCTTTAAAATATTGAGGTAGAATGACTGGGGACTAGATGATTGGAGACTAAACAATGAAGAGTGAGGGCAAAATTGAGAAGACTGCAAGATATGCAATGATTCAGAAACTTTATGATTTATGCATCCTTAAAAATTAGTGTTATTTGTTTTTTATCTATTTTTATTTTTAAATTTAAAAATCTATTTTTAGAAACAAGGTCTTGCTCTGTTGCTCAGGCTGGAGTGCAGTGGTGCAATGATGGCTCCCTGCAGCCTCCAATTTTTGGGCTCAAGTGATCCTCTCATCTCAGCCTCCTGAGTAGCTAGGAAAAGTGTGCACCACTATGCCTAGCAAATTTTTTTTTTTTTTACAGACAGGGTCTTGCTATGTTGCCCAGGCTAGTCTCAAACTCCTGGCCTCAAGAAATCCTCCAGCCTCAGCCTCCCAAGGTGCTGAGATTACAGGCATGAGCCACCAAGCCCAGCCCTTAGTGTACTTTCTAATAGAACAAAGGAATCCAAGAAAGAGACCCAAAAATATTGGGTGCTAATCTAGACAGTACTGAAATAAAATCCCAGTTTGATAGCAGCTATGTGGCAATCAGTGTGAATAGACCAGAGAACTCTGTGAAGAATGCCTTCAAGAAGAAGATAGATTCTAATACGAAATATAAAGCAACTATCTTTCCTGTTTACAAAGAAAATGAAAGCCAGATAAAAACGGAAAAAAAATTTTTTTAAAGCTGTACAAAGCAGTTGTTTTCAGATATGAAGTAAATGAAAATGTGGCATAGTTTTGAGTAGAGTAAGAAGAGAGCATTAATTTGATTTTGAGTTTAAAATATTTTTCTGTGAGTGGCACAAGTTTAATAAAATAGAACAATATTCCTTTTTCTCTATGGGTTCAACCATGCTAACTGGTTTTACAGTAAGTGATTGTTCTAGTTATCTACTGCTACATAACACATTGTCTCAGAACTTAATGGCTTAAGACAACAGTCATTTATTCTCTCTCATGGTTTCTGTGGGCAAGAAATTTGGGAGTAGCTCAACTGGGTGATGATTCTGGTGCAAAGTGTCTTGTGAGGCTGCAGTGCAATGGAGGCTGGTCCTAGAGTCATCCTGGAGGCTTCTGTGTGCACATGTCTGGTGCCTGGACGGGGAATAAGAGAGCTGGACAGCTGAGGGCTAGGACAGCTGGGAATTCTTTGGCATCTCTCTGTGACCATGTGGCCTTCCAGCATGCAGCTTCAGTGTAGCCAGACATGGCTCAGGTCTCCAAGAAAGAATCAGGCTGAAGCTATGTTGCCTGTTATATCTGGACTAAGTCACAGAGCATCAGTGGCACTGGACTTTATTAGGCCAGGCAGTCAACAGAAACCCACTGAGGCTCGAAGGAAGGGGAGTTAGATTCTAGCTCTTGACGGGAGAGTGGCAAGGCTTTGGAAGATCACGTGGGACTGAAAATACTGCTGTAGCCGTTTTGGGGGATACAATCGATCATCGTGATCACATGATCATATACTGTTTATTAGTTTGAATTTTTAAAACCAGCCTATAGATAAAATGTGGAAGGCAACCATAGTATAGATCAAAATGTAACTTTTACAAACCTTCAAAATATAAACAAAATTATATTACTGACGTAAATGCATGGGAACGGGGAAGAAAAATATGGATGTACTCCTTATCTACTACTTATCTCTTATCCTTTCTCTCTTATCCTTTCTCTTCCTCTCTTTCTTCAGCAAGTATTTGCTGAAGCCCTGCTACATGCCAAGGACTTTTCCAGATGACTTCTTTTATATAGTGAGGAATCAACAGATTCTATATTTGATCACAAAACAGAAGTTTAAGTCTATCACTTAAAATTTTAAGACAAAGCCTAGAAGAATTATAACTAACACAAATGGTGAGGTAGAGAAATTCTAGAGATAGAATAGGTGAGATAAAATTTTCATCTTTGATAATGAGTAGACAAAAACACTACCTTTAACAAGTGAAGAATTTAAATAATTTAGAGAAGAGGAAATCAGTAAGTGATTTTTAAAATTTATTATACATATCGAGGTAAAGATAAAGAGGAAACAAGATTTGAACAGACACTTCACAGGAGATAGACAAATGTCTCAACCTCATTAGTCACCAGAGAAATGCAAATTAAACCCAAAATGCAGTACCTGTACACACCTCACAGAATGGATAAAACTTGAAAGACTGACAAACCAAACCAACACAAAGCTGGTCTGAATGTGGAGCAAGGAAGACACTCATACTCTCCTGGTGAGCAAGGTAGGGATGGTAAAGAGCTGGCATAACAACCACTTTGGAAAACTATTAGTATCTACTAAAGTTAAGCATATGCTTACTTTTTAACCTAGAAATCCCCTCCTAGACATATAGCTAAGAGAAATGCCTCAAATACACCAAAAGACAGGTTCAAAAATGCTCACAGGGCTGGGCATGGTGGCTCACACCTGTAATCCCAGCACTTTGGGAGGCCAAAGTGGGTGGATCACCTGAGGTCAGGAGTTTGAGACCAGTCTGGCCAACCTGGTGAAAACCCGTCTCTGCTAAAAATATAAAAATTAACTAGGCATGGTGGCATGCACCTGTAGTCCCAGCTACTGAGGAGGCTGAGGCAGGAGGATCGCTTGAACTGGGGAAGCAGGGGTTGCAGTGAGCCAAGATCACAGCATTGCACTCCAGCCCATGCAACAGAGTGAGACTCCATCTCAAAAAAAAAAAAAAAAAAAATGCTCACAGTACTATTATTAATAAGTGCCCTGAATTAGAGTTCTCCAGGGAAATAGAACCAATAGGATTTGTATATGTAGAAGGAGTTTTATTATAAGGAATTGGCTCATGCAATTATGGAGGCTGACAAGTCCCAAATCTGCCCTAGGCAAGCTGGAGACTCAGAAGAGCCAATGGTGTAAGTTCCAGTCTCAGTCTGAAGGCCTTGGGACCCAGAGAGCCAATGATGCAGCTCCAGACCCAGGAAGAACTGATGTTTTGGTTCAAGTCCAAAGGCAGGAAAAAGCCAATGTCTCAATTTAAAGACCAGTAGGCAGGAGGAATTATCACTTAGCCAGGGGAGGATCACCTTTTTTAAAAAAACTATTATTCAGGCGTTCAAGTGATTGCCTGAGGGCCACCCACATTAGGGAGGGCAATCTGCTTTACTCAGTCTAATGATGCAATGTTAATCTCATCCAGGAATTCCCAGAATAGTGTTTAACAAAATATCTGGGCACCCCATAGCTCAGTCAAGTTGACACATAAAATTAACTATCACAAGCCCCAACCTGAAAATAACCAAAATTTCTATCAATAGTAGAATAGACAGCTTAGTTGTGGTACAGTCATACAATGAAATTGAAATAAAGATAATAAATGCAATTACCTGCACTCGTGATACAAATGCATTTTACAAACATTAGGACCGGTGAAGAAGCCAGACATGAAAGAGATTATATAGTATGATTCCATTCATATAAAGTACAGACAGAAAAACTAAAGTGTTACAAGTCAGGACAGTTGTGGGTTTTTGTTGTTGTTCTGTTTTTTGAGGAGAGGGGAAGTTTTGAGGAAAGAGAATGTAGTCATTGGAATGGGCATAAAGAGAAATTTGGATGTGCTGGTAATATTTTTTACCTTGACCTTCGTGGTGGTTCACTGGGGCATTCAATTTGTTATAATTCACTGAGCTGTACTCTTATGATTTGTGCATTTTCTGTATGGAAAATACTTTAATAAAAACAGTTTTTAAAAACTTGATTAAAAGACAGTAATTCAGGAGCAGTTTTTAAAACATGAGCAAATATTACTTTTCTAATTCAAGAAATAATCAGGAAAGCAAAGCCTCATTAGGTCATTATCACGACAATATTGCAAAATGCAACTCAACATAAGCAAAACTATTCTTCAGTTGAATTTGCCTTTAATAAAATAGTTATTTAAAAGATTCATTATGATAAACACTCAGAAAGCACAAAAAATTTTCAAGTGTGTAAAGAATCATTTATCAAAGTGTTACTGCTTTGCATAAACTCGTGAACAAGTGATAGTGAAAAGATTACAACAATCTGAAAATTAGATGAAACATTTATTATAACACAGAGTGACAAGTACGTAAATTTTACTAAAATATGTTCTTTCATTGTTATTTTATCTACAGCATATGTTCTTTCTCCAAATTAAACCAATTTAGAAACTACAAAAAAAAAAAAACCTTTAGGATAATAACCGTTAACAGAATTAACTTTAGTCAGCAGATACAGTCAAGCAGCAGAAATACTGGAAAATGCAGTAAACCAGTTATGCAAATTACAATGATAAACACCTTCATTTAGAAAATGTAAGATGTGTTATTTGGATCAAACATTGTCTTTGCTTATCGTTATTATGTTTTTGTCTTCAACTTTAAAGATTTAAGGATATTTAATGTTGGAAATGTGTTTGTATTGTATAAAAACTTTTTTTCAAAGATTGGAAGGAAAAAGAAAATGAACAAAACAAGTTAGGGTATATATGTAATTCATTTAAAAATCATTTGAAATCATTTTTTTTTAAATTTGTATAAATGTAAAAAGTACAAGTGTAGTTTTGTTACATGGATATATTATGTAGTGATGAAGTCTGGACTTCCAGTGTAAACTTCACCTAAATAATGTACACTGTACCCATTAAGAAATTTCTCATCCCTCACCCTCCTACCCTCCCACCTTTCAGAGTCTCCAATAATTATTATTCCATACTCTATGTTCATCTGTAAACATTATTTGGCTCCTGCTTATAAGTAAGAACACATGGTGTTTGACTTTCTGTTTCTGAGTCGTTTCACTTAAGATAATGTCCTCCAGTTCTACCCATGTTACTGCAAAAGACATGATTCGTTCTTTTTTATGACTGAGTAGTACTCCATGGTTTGTATGTATGTGCATCTGTGTGTGTGCGCCTGTGTGTGTGTGTGTGTATGCATAACAAGGACATTGAAAATCAAAAATATATATATATATATGTATACATATATATAACATTTTCTTTAGCCAATGATCTGTTGATGGACACTTAGGTTGAGAGAGAAGGTATTATGCAGACCAAATTAATTTTTGTCTTTGTTATAATATTTAATGTAAAGAATATTTTATAGCAAAATTAAGGGACAGTACAAGAGCTTCTTAAGCATATAACAGAAAATTGAAAAAAGAATAAGATATTAGCACTTTCTAAAACAAAGACCATCTTTTCTCCCACTTTTAACTTGTGAAAGTGGTAGTATATTGATCGGTTCATGTGGAATAGTAATATTGCAATTTTCCATAAATAATCCTTGAACAACAGATAATAAACTAAAACCAAGTTCTTCATTTTTTAACAACTTAGTCTCTGATGGAATAGACTTTATAATAGTGTCAGGGGAACCACAGGCTAAGTCAACATTTGCTCAGTGAGGAATCCTATAGCTGTCCATGGCATTCTGGAGTGCTTGACCAGATGCAGAGTCAATAGGTCAAAGTGATTGACCCATACTTGTGGAAGATAAGCCTGTGCAGGTCTGTCCTCTGGCTTCCAGGGTTCAGGTCAAAACAATAAAATACCTGTACTCTGACCCTCTTTATTCTGTGTCATGTTGGAGAAGGGAGCGGGGTGAAGCTTCTCTGGATTCAGCCTTCATTCTGGAACAGGGTGAAAGGTGAGTCTTGGACATATTTTCCAAAGGCATCAATTACACAAAAATTTCCAAGCAGTTAGGAGAACAGCTTGAGCAAATTAATCCAAGGTGGAGGAGCTTCTATCTTGTTTCCCTCTCAAAGTTCTGAGGGGGCTGAGCAGCTGATGGGAACTCTAATTTTGCCTCTTGGGTGCCTCAGTGTCCCCATTACTCCCAGCATGCCAGGCAGGCACAGTAAGAATGAAGAATTTTCTCTTTCCCTCTCCATATCTGCTCCTTTAAGTTCTCTGGTTAAATAGAGGTAGGAGAGGAATAAGCAGGGCTGGTATTCAACCAACAAGCACTTCCCTATCAATTGTTTACCTCCCACCAGTGATCAGATTGGTCAATGTCCTCCTTGTTATGTATTTTTTAAATATTATCCCTGGGAATAAACAACCTTTTACAGTGGCCACTCTTCTCTGCCTTCTGGTTTTTTTTTGTTTGTTTGTTTGTTTGTTTGTTTTTGTTTTGTTTTGTTTTCTGGGTTTTTTTTTTTTATTTTGAGACAGGGTCTCACTCTGTTGCCCATGCTGGAGTGCAGTGGAACGATCACAGCTCACTGTAGCTTCAACCTCCCAGGCTCAAGTGATCCTCCCACCTCAGCCTCCTGTGTAGCTGAGATTACAGGTGCCTGCCACCACACTGGGCTAATGGGTTTTTTTATCTTTGTATAGACAGGGTTTCGCCATGTTGCCTCGGCTGGTCTGGAACTCCTGGGCTCAAGCAATCCCCCCTCCCTCTGCCTCCCAAAGTGCTAGGATCACAGGTATGTGCCACCACACCCAGCCAGCCTTCTGTTCTTGAGTAGCTGTGAGATAAAACTGTTCGCTAAGAAATAAAGGAGAGAACTCTTTACTGAAGTTTTTGAAATGAAAAATCACCTAGCTTACCAAAGTAGGAGTATAAAGCAGAACTGCAGTGAGTGGGGCTGGTCCCTGAAACACAGAGGACAGCCATGGAGGACTAGGACACAGCAGTGTTTCTTGACCTGGGTTGCACATTGGATCACATGAAGCTGGCTGGGGCCTGGGCAACAGGATTTGTAAAACTTTCCCAGGTGTTTCCATGTGCTGCCCAGGTGGAGAACTACTCTGCAGAGGTATCTTGGCAGAGGGAAGATTGAGAACCACAAATTAGAATAGACGTATAAAGACATGTCTGACCAAAGAAATCTCAAACACGTAGGCAGCAATGCCTTAGAGACACAGACTCATGACAAGGGCATGGGTGCCTTTTCAATAATTATACTGTAGCCTGTGGTTATGGCTATGATAAAAGGAAGCCAAGGAAGTCCAGTGAAAGCAAAGATAAATCCTTTCAACACAAGGTGGAATGATCAGTACTTAGAGAAAATAATCAAAGGGTACTTTTAAAATTATATTCTTAAAAACCCTTTCATCTTTAAAGGGTTTTAGATGTACAGCAAAATTGGGGAGCTACAGTTTGCACATATTCCTTTCCCAGTTTCCTATTATTAACATATCACTGTGGTCCATTTGCTACACTCCATGAACCGATACTGATGCATTCATGTTAACTAAAGTCCATACTTTATTCAGATTTCCTTAGTTTATAGTTAACGTCTATTTTCTGTTCCAGGGTCCTCTCCAGAATGCCACGTTACATTTAGTCATCATGTCTCCTTAGGCTCTTCATGGCTATGACATCTTCTCCGACCCTTCTTGTTTTTGATGATCTTGATGGTTTTGAGAAGTGCTAGGTATTTTGTAGGCCGTCCCTCAGTCGGGACATGTCTGATCTTTCCCCTGATGGTTATATGTGGTGGTGAATTTTAGGGAGGAAGACCACAGAGGTGAAGTGCCATTTTCACTGCATCATATCAAGGCTGTGCACTACCGACACGACTTATCACTGTTGATGTTGACCTTGATCTCCTGGCCGAAGGGATGTTTGTCAGGTTTTTCTACTGTGAAATGACTCTTTTTTTCCCCTTTCCAAACTTTGGAAGGAAATTACATGCATAGCCTCCACTTAAGAAGTGAGGAGTTAAGTTCCTTGTTCTTGAGGGAGGAGTATCTACATCAATTAAAGAATGATACATAGTTGTGTTTGTAGCCACCAACCAAATGCACAGAACCTTTTCCCAATCCAGCCAGGCCCTGTGGTTGAGGTCGGGCTCTGCAATATTATTAATCCTCTAACAACTAGAACCTGACCACCTCTGACTCGGACGCGCTGCTGTGGGTCCCATTTTTTCTGTCACCTTCCTTCTGCAGCCCCAGCGTTCTCACCGCAGGGCAAGGTGGAGAATCTGGGATTCAGAACCCAAAAATGAAAACACCATAGAAAATGGTGGGAGGCACCATGTCATGGATTGAATTATGTCCTTACCAAAATGTATATGTTGATGTTTTTGACTCCCAGTACCTCCGAATGTGATCTTATTTGGAAGGAGGGTTGTTGAAGATGTAATTAGTTAAGATGAGGTCATACTAGAGTAGGATGGGACCTCATTCCAATATAACTGGTGTCCTCATAAAAAGGGGAAATGCAGGCATAGAGACACACACGTAGGGAGAATGCCGTGGGAACATGAAGACAGAGCTCAGCATGATGCATCTACAAGCTAAAGAACGCTAAAGAGGACCAGCAAACTACCGAAGTGGGGAAGAGGCCTGGACAGACCTTCCCTGGAGTCTTCAGAGGGAGCATGGTCTGGGCCACCTGGATTTTGGACTCTGGCCTCCAGAGCTGTGAGAGAATAAATTTCTCTTGTCTTTATTTAGCCTTAATAATAATATAGCCATAGGAAACTAATACTGACTCCAAAAACCTTCCTCCCCATTACGAAGCGATATAAAACTTTTTTTTTTTTTTTGAGTTATAGTCTTGTTCTTTCACCCAGGCTGGAGTACAGTGGCACAATCTCAGCTCACTGCAACCTCCACCTCCTGGGTTCAAGCGACTCTCCTGCCTCAGCCTCCCGAGTAGCTGGGATTATAGGTGCACTCCACCACACCTGGCTTTTTTTTTTTTTTTTAGTAGAGACAGGCTGGTCTTGAACTCCTGACATCAAGTGATCTGCCCACCTTGGCCTCCCAAAGTGCCGGGATTATAGGTGTGAAGCACTGTGCCCAGCCTCAAAGGGATATAAAACCTTGTTAAAAGCCCATTTAGTTGATTCCAGGGCCAAGGTAAATTCCGTGAACACTTGTCCATTACCTTATTCAATGGATGTCTACTGAGAGCTGTGCTGTGCTCAGAACCCATGAGAACCCTGATGAGCTGTAGAACCTTAAAGGCCCAGCCATTAGGTTGGGGACAGAGACATTGCAGAGACAGCGTGGCATTTTATTTTATTTCCTATAGCTCTTACATTTCAGGTTCTGTATCTAGTAAGTGTGGTTAGTGTATTTCTCACTCACATAGGATCAAGTAGAAGGATCTTTTAGATCACTGTCCCTGGAAAACAGTCCCCGAGACTGAGATTTGTGTGAGGGAGTGAGTGCACACTGAGGAGTCAATGTTCTTAGGAACAAGACCTGTAGGAAAGCAAGGGAAGGAGAATTGGGCAGAAATCAAACTGTGATGTAGCCGCAATAAAGATCTCAGCCCATCCTATGCGGAGCTCTGGAGGAGGGATGACCCTTGAGCGATGTCTTACTTGAGGCAAGGGGACTGGGCCTTTATACTCCTGCATTAGCCAGTCATTAAATGGAGAAAGTGCCCAGCAAAGGACCTAACTGTGGACCAGGCAGCCTGCTTCAGGCAAAGCTTGAGGAGAGACTTGCCATGAGCTCTCAGCAGCCAACACTCCCAGCAGCTGGAAAAGTAAGTGCTTCAGTCCTGAGCAGAATTCTGGATAATGCACCACAGCATTCATGTCAAAGGACATCCTTTTCTGGACGCAAAACTAAACATTTATTGGCCAATAGTTATTAAGCACCTAGTGGAATTAGCAGACTAAAGGTAACTAAATCAGCTCCCTAAAATGTCTTGCTGGAAGGCCATAAACACAGAGATAGGCAATGCTTAGGTTGGAAAAATCAGAATGGGGAATGTCAGTTAACCCTAAGAAAGGTGGCTCAGAATCAAATAGACCAGGAACAAGCACTGGGTGCATTAACTCCTAGATTTCACAGAAGCAAATTGATGTGCTCTGTCTTTTGTCAGGGACTCTGGCCCTGAGCACAGTTGTGAAATAGACATTGTAGGGCAAGCGGCTATTTCTTTTGGCACCCAGCCAAGCACCTGATCCTTTGTAAACTATGCTGTGCTGCTCAGTGAGCCTGGGTTCCTCCTGAAGGTAACAGCCCCAGAGCTTTAGCAGAACTGCGGTTGGCTTGCAGGAGCTTCTCCCACATGGAATGAACCACAAGCATGAAAAGTTACCCACACAGTGCTGCTGGTGGCTCCTGCCTCTAACTTACAGCCATCAAGGAAGACAGTGCCTGCTTTCTAATTCCATGGAAACCCATAACCCCTACACCAGGGCCAGCCTCTCCTTCCTGTCTGTAGGAGTTTCCCAGAACTGCCGTAACAAATTACCCCAAACCAGATGGCTTCAAATAACAGCAATGTACTCTGTCACAATACTGGAGGGCAGAAGTCCAAAATCCAGGTGACGGGGGGCCATGCTCTCTTCAAAGGCTCTAGGGGAGAATCTTTTCCATGCCGTTCTCTTAGCTGCTGGCACTGATGGCAGTCCTTGGCATTCCTTGGCTTGTGAACGTGGTACTCCGATGTCTGCGTTCATTGTCACAAGGCATTCTCCCTGTCTCCATATCTCTTCTCCTCTTCTAAAGACAATGATTATGCTAAGTAGGACCCACCATACTTCAGGATGATGTCATCTTAACTTGATGATATCTGCAAAGATCCTATTTCCAAATAAGGTCACATTCACAAGTACTAGGGATTAGGACTTCAACATATCTTTTGGGGGGAACACTTTAACTCACACATTATCTAAGGCTATGCTGCCTACTCTAATTCACCAACAGGTACTAGTAGAAATCTTGACAATTTCTTCAGAGCTTCTCAGCGTAATGTCTTCATTTTTATACTTTAGCAAAAAATCAAAATCCTGTGGCTCAACTTCTGAGATCTGTTGTATAAATAGTCATTGAGAATAATCTTATTGCAGGTAATAGGGCCAAGATGAGCTAAGGTGAAACAAAAGGAAAGGTATTTTGAGATATCTGGGGTCTCAGGGGAGTCCCTCTGATAAAAGGTACCAGCTTCACCTATTCTTGGGCAAATTCCATTTATTAATTTTACTGGTTGAACAGATTATATCACTAATTAGACTAAGATTTGACCTGGATTCAGAACTGCCATTC
Source organism: Colobus angolensis palliatus (assembly GCF_000951035.1). Taxonomy (NCBI): domain Eukaryota; kingdom Metazoa; phylum Chordata; class Mammalia; order Primates; family Cercopithecidae; genus Colobus; species Colobus angolensis. Next base: position 16,913,990 of record NW_012119598.1, on the reverse strand, counting down.
CTAGACTACGAGCCTAACCCTCACTGGCCTTGTCACAAAGAGAAAACTGCTCAAAGAGGCCAGTGCAAAACCCATCCTGGCCACCGAATCAACCAAGCCAAGGATCTTCTGATGAGATTGGGTCACAGAAGCCTCCATATTGATGAAGGATTTCATCCTATCCTCAGCAGTCTAACTTTAACACTGTCACATTTTTATGTTTTTAAATAGAAATGATGATGAGCGACTCCAGCCAACCATGCCTTAATAGAAACCACTGTGAAACTGACACTAGAGGTTGATGAGGGGTGCTGTAGATTTCAGAAAAAGTGAAAATGTGAAACAGAGCAGGGACTTCCCTCTTAGGGACCTGGGCCCACCCCCAAGCATGGAAATAAAGAAAAATTTTGAGTTTCTTCCAGTGAAATTCTACTTACCTAGCTAGCCCAGAGAAGTAAATAAGCAACTTGATAAGCAAGAAGGTAATTGTAGCCTAAAAAGATAGCCATGGAAGCTAGAAACGTGGGATGTTTGGTTCCCCTATAGAAACTAAAGATAATACCTTAACACATGTTTCCAGAGTTGCTTTTCAGAAACCTGACCCCGACCAAAGGGATCTGCCCACCATAGACCTCAGATAAGGGGGACCTAGGGACTGAACTCCGAGCCCCATTCTTTGTTCTAAATTTCTTCCTAAGGGACCTGAAGAAAGTCACATTCACGGGCTGGAGTCAACGTTCTTTTCTGCTGACCCCAAATTTTTAAACAAAGTTTTTGCAAATCAGAAAATCCTTGAATCTACCTATGACTTGTAGCTACCCCCCAAAATATCCCACCCCTTTAGGCTGAAACCAAGGAGTAAGCTCCATGTATTGATTTATAATTGTGCCTGTAACTTCTGCTTTCCTGAAATGTGACCCTAACCTACAAGCCGTCAAGGAGGTCAGGATTTAAGCGTTAGCTGCATAGTCCTCCTTGCTTGGTTCCCAATAAATAAACATCTTTCTTTCTCCTGCTGCAAAACTTGGTGTGGATATCTGGTCTTACTGCACCGGGCAAACAGACCTTAGTTTAGTTCTAAAAAAAAAAAAAAAAGGACTCACATTTATATTTTGTAGATGAAAGACTGAGGAAGAGAAAATAATCAGTTGTTTTTAAATTTGATTTCACGTGTAATTTCAGACCTGCTTAACTACTGCCTGAAAAGTATTCAAAGAGATGAAAGTACAGAAGAATTCTAGCCTAAAGCCCAACGGTAACCGTGGAGAGTCCAGGAACCAACTCATCAGCCCTGTCAGAGCCCATCAAAGATGAGATGTCTTCCAATTGTGGCGAGGTTCATGATTGTCTTGAAAACCAAAACACAGCAGAAACAAAGACCACAGAGAGAATTATGGCAGATGAGCAAACTGTGAATGGTTCCTGTTCAGAAACCTCCTGCAGGTTAACCAGAGTTGGAGCATAATTCCATCTCTCATAAAGTGGAACTGCTTCAGACCTTTCCGAGGAGCAGTGGAGTGTAATGACCAGATCAAAAAATCCCAGTTCTAAAACTGCCCAGACCTTGGGCAAAGAAATTACTTAATATCTCAGAACCCTAGTTCTCTCATCTATAAGATGAAATTATTAATATCACAATATGTATTCTCATAGGATTGCTGTAAGAATTAAATGGGGGTACAATATGCTAAATGTTTGCTATTATGTATATACCACATGCGAGATGTGCAGTTGCTGTTCCCGCCATGTACAAGATAAAGCACCTCTGAATTAGAAATGTTTGTATCTGTTGCATCTTTAATCCAGCTCATAGACATGTCTACCACCTGGAAACACAGTTGCCTTGTCCAGTACAATTAACTCAAGCACTGTGGATCTGAGATTATTGCATGGTATTAGGTTAAATCTAGAAGTAAATGGAGACTCATCACCAATGGGTGTCGGAATTCTCATATTCCTCAGGTTAAGAATAAAAAGGTAGCACAGCTCCAAAAGACTTAACCTCATTCCAGATATGAATGCATGCCACGTGACAAGGTCAGAGCAATATGGTTTCACATAGGTAAATGTAAATACCAACTAAAACAAGTAAATAAAGAAAGAGGAGAAAATAACCTTTGTTCTTATTGTTTTCCCTTTTGTGTTTTAGTTCCAAATTTTTTGAGGGTCTTCTGACTCTGGTGACTTAGGGTAGAAGGGACAACTCAGAGAGCTCCAAGAGGACATAGAAGAACCTTGTCGCCTCGTAAGGCATTGGCTACCAAAATACTTAGTTATTAACTCTGTGCTTTTAGGGGGAAATTTGGAATTATGTCTGAAGAAAGCAACAGAGGAGATCTACATTAGATAGGATGCTGGCACTGAAATTTGGGGACTCTCCTTTACTTTTCAAGGTTTAGAATTACCCAATAGGGCTTCCCTTCTCACCTTACTAAAAAGACTCATTTCACAGCCTGATTTTGAAAATTCTTTCACATTTAATCACCTAGGAGTCAGGACCTCTAGAGCAGATCAGAACATTTGCAGGACGTTAATGACCATTTCCTGTTCATTTTTTGACTCTGCAATGAAGGCTTTTGTTTCCGTAACTTTTCGTGCCATTGGCAGCCCTTACATACACAGACACACACACACACAGTCTCTCTCTCTCTAAGGGCTTAAAGTCAGCCTCTACTCTTTGTTGAGGGAAAGAATACAGAGAGAGAGAGAGAGAGATATCAGCTGCATAGTCCTCCTTGCTTGGTGCCCAATAACAAATACCTTTCTTTCTCCTGCTGCAAAACTTGGTGTGGATATCTTGTCTTACTGCACTGGGCAAAAAGACCCTAGTTTCATTTTAAAACAAAAGGACTCACATTTATATTTTGTGGATGAAAGACTGAGGGAGAGAGAGAGAGAGAGAGACAGACTGACTTTAACCCCTCCCTCAACTCTAAAATGTTTACTTGGAGCAGTTGTTCTCCATCTTGGCTACACCTTAGAATCACTTGGTGATTGAAAATCAGCTTTTAAAAATCCTTATTTCCAGGGCACATTCCAGACCAATTAAATCAGAGTCCCTAGGTGTGAGACCCAGGCATGGTTGTTTTTTAAAGCTCACAGATGACTCCAATGTGCAGGCAAGGTTGAGGTCCTAGTAAACTATAGCACAGGGAACAGCCAGCCTGTCTGGGCTTGGAGATTGTCGATGGCCAGTCCTTAGAGCACAGGAGTCTTTTTGGTTTTCCAGAACTCCTGTTACGGGGCCAGAACATCTTGGGTGGGCACCATAGTGAATATATTAGTCCACCTGGACTGCCATAACAAATACCACAGACTGGGTCACAACAGAAATGTACTTCCTCAGAATTCTGCAAGCTGGAAGTTTGAGATCAAGGTACCAGCATGATGAGTTTCTGATATGGGGTTCTTTTCCTGGTTTATAGATGGATACCTTCTTACCTTGTCTGGCATCTCATCTTATAGGTTTTCTTATGGGACCGATCAAATCAGGGTCCCACTTTTATGACCTCATTTAAGCTTAAATCCTTCCTTAGAGTTCCCATTTTTAAAGACAGCCACACTGGGAGTTAGGATTTCAATATGTGAATCTGGAAGACGCAAACATTCAGTCCCTAACAGTAGCCACAGCCCTAACAGAATCTCTGGCCAATCAAGTTTATGTAGGCGGCATATGTTCCTGCTACCCATAGTGTGGCTGGTGACCAGCAGCAATTGTGTTCTCTGTGAGCTTGATAGAAATGCAGAATGTTGGGCCCCAACCCAGCCGGACCTACTGTGCCAGAGTCTGCATTTTCACATGATCCCCATATGATTGGTTTGTGCATTAACGTGTGAGAAGCACTACAATGGACTTTCTTCAGTCCTAGCACCTCTTCTGATTCTCAGAAACTTTAGTAGATTAGTCTGTTGAAACCTGTTTCCTGGATCTCAAACAAGGGCCCAAGGTTTCTCAGCTTTGTGGGCAATGGAAAATAAATCTCCTGGCTGGCCAGGCACAGTGGCTCATGCCTGTAATCCCAGCAATTTGGGAGGCCGAGACAGGAGAATCACTTGAGCCCAGGACTTCAAGGCCAGCATAGGCAACATAGTGAGACCCCATCTCTACAAAAAATAAAAAATTAGCTGGGCATGGCATGCACCCAGCTACTCGGGAGTCCCGGGTACTCGGGAGGCTGAGGTGAGAGGATCACTTGAGCTCTGGAGGTCAAAGCTGCAGTGAGCCTTGATCGCACCACTGCACTCAGCCTGAGTGACAGAGCAAGACCTTGTCTCAAACAAACAATCAAACAAAATCCCTCTTAGCTACTGAATTTGAGGATTCAAGGGAGTGACTCTATTGCTATCCACTCAATGCTCATCTTTCTTTTGCAGACTATCACCCTCTTCCCCTTTCCTTTATCCTCCGAGGATTTATTCTATGAAAAACAATCAAAATTAATGTTGAGCTAGTTGCAGCAAGAACTCCTGATAAATCTTACCTAAAATTTCAGTCCACTCCCACTGGTTGAGCAAGAGGCTGGTACTTCAGGGGCTCCTTCCTTTCAGGACCCAAGAGGGGCATGAAAAGGGCAGAGGGGAGATGAGAGTGTATTCACAGACCCATCGGCTCCAAGGACGAAACTGCAGTGACAGGGGCAGTCACTGGGTCCTGGGTTGGGTGAGGCTTTTAAAAGAAAGTGGGTGTGAGCAGTAGGATCATGGAGCTAAGGAGTCCTCCACACCTGTCTCGTCACAACCATTGTCCTGACACAGGTGCCAAGCAGATTAAATCTCTTTAGTAATTCAGTGTTTGTCAGTCATGAAAGCTTGGAGAGGACTGGACAGTTAACACTAATGTCATTTTGGGGAAATCCAGGAAGACCCATTCGCACACCAAAAGTCATCCATCTAATGTGGATATCCCAAATCCTACTATTACAGAGTCTTCTCTCCTTCCCTTGAAATTTAAAAGCATGGAGAATCCCTTAAGGTGAATAAAAATTTTCAGCTGTTTCCTCTGTGACAGGAAAAAGGGATGAGAGCATCTTGGATTTCTTTCTTTTTTTTTTTTCTTAACAGAGTCTCACTCTGTCACCTCAGCTCACTGCAACCTCCGCCTCCTGGATTCAAGTGAGTGTCCTGCCTCGCCTCTGAGTAGCTGGGATTATAGACACATGCCACCATGCACAGCTAATTTTTTTGCATTTTTATTAGAGACGGGGTTTCACCATGTTGGCCAGGCTGATCTCGAACTCCTGACCTCAAGGAAATCTGCTTGCCTTGGCCTCTCAAAGTGCTGGGACTACAGGTGTAAGCCACCATGCCCAGCCCCTACAGTACCTAGTATTCCCAGGTGGTCTCCTATCCAAGTACTAACCAGGCCCAACCCTTCTTAGCTTCTGAGACCAGATGAGATCGGGTGTGTTCAGGGTGGTATGGCCGTAGACAGATTTCTTGAAACAAGGTTTGGGTGGGAGGCAGGGAGACAACAAGATCCCAAAGACAAAATTCACCTGCCATAGAATGCTGCCTATGACTACATCAGGATCTGCACTTGGGTTCTGAAGGAGGCCACCTCCCAGAGAGTAGGTACCTGCATCTTATGAGGACTCCATTCCAGCCTTGGTTTGCTCCAGACTACCCACACTTTTTAGAGGTTTTGGTCAATTCTGCTCTTCACCTCCATACTCCCTACAGACTGCTCCAAGCCACCACCAGGAGATGCAGTGTTTGCGAAGTTAAACTACTGGGTAGGTCCGTCTTACCAGGGCAAATTATAAACTGTACACACACACGTGTTTGCATACACATACACAGTTTTGTCCAAATTATTTTTTTTTTTATTGCATAAAGTGCAGTCTCAAAGGGAAAAATGATCACAGAATGGTATGTCTGCCCTGTTACGTGGCCTTGGTGGTGCGGTGCCCCATTGTTGAGAAAGAAGGGGAATTCCTACATTAGACTTCCTTTTGACTCTAAAGCAAGAGAAGTGTGAATATATAAGCCTTGAGACAATGAGCCCACACCCTCTTAGATTTTATCACAGACAAAAAAAAAAGGAAACAATGCATTTCATTCAGAACAACAATGGATCTGATCCAATAGCTTGAGAAGGGGACATTTCAGAAGAGCAGAGGCTCATGGGACCTACCAAGGACACAGAGGACACTTCAGCTCTCATCAGAGTCACAAGGAGCAAGAGGGGTGTAGCCCACTGCTGGGTGCATACAGCACAACACTAGTGAGTAACGGAGAGAAAGCAGGATTACTCTATCTATTCACTTTCTATTTTCTCTACCAAGGGAAATAAACTTCAAAGTAGAAAGGATAAGATGAGCATTATTAAGAAAAAATAGGTCACACGATAGTAGGAGGATTTCAGCCTTAAAGACTTCAAATTGTCAGCTTTGTGGGGCCTTTTAGCTCAGCTGGAACTACATTTCCCAGAATCCCCTGCCCTGCATGGTTCCAGGCAAGGGCACTGCAAAGAGACATTTGCACCACAGTTGGAAGCAGAAAGGGAAGTAGGAGCCACGTTCTTTCCCCACTCTGAAGGTGGGAGCAGGATCATCAGGGCAGCTGAGTCATGTCACTGATCTGCTGGCTCATGTTGTGGGCCTGCAGAAGCAGCCAGATGGTCCACTCCTCCAGCTCTCAGATCCAGTTAGGGCATGGTTAGGTCCATAGGCCAAAGGGGCCAGACATGGAGACAGTGCGAGGCAGAAGGGGGCTCCAGTCTGTCCTTACTTCCCTGCTCTGCATCTGCCTTGCCACCCTGCCCTGCTGCCCTGCAGAATGCAGACTCAAACACCAGATGCAAGACAAGGGTCCACAAGTACCTGAAGTCAAATCCCTAGAATGAATTCTTGATTCCACCTAGTATTTGTGTTTCAGTTTGAACCCCAATGGATATAGATCATAACCCAAGGAACTAGAGAAGTTGCAATTGTAATGATGAACTTCTTTTGATTTTATTTCAGAAGTCAGCTCAGCATAGAAGAGATGAGCATGTGTACTACTTTCCAAAAGAGGATGTGGATTCAGAAAACTACTTATTTTGATGGGTCAGTAAGAAAACAACAAAAAAAGCAAGTCTGTAAACTATTTAGAGGTTTATTCTGAGAAAATATGAGTGACCATGGCACGGAGAACAGTATCAACAGGTTCTGAGAAGGTATGCCTGAGGTGGTCAGGTAACAGTTTGGTTTTTATGTTTTAGGGATACAGGAATTGTAAGTAAAATCATAAATCAATGCATTAAAGGTGTACATTGGTTCAGCCTAAAGAGGTGGCATGTTTTGAAGGTGAAGTGAGGCTGACAGGTCATAAGCGGATTCAAAGATTTTCTGATTGGCACTTGGTTAAGAGTTAAGCTTTGTAAAGCCTTGAAGTCAGTAGAAAGAATGCTTGAGTTCCAAGGGGAGTTGTGGAGACCAAGGTTCTTGTTATGTAGGTGAAGCCTCCAGATAACTGCTTTCAGAGAGAATAGGTGGTAAATGTCTCCTTTTAGACCCTTAAAGAGGTCAGATTCTTAATCTCCTCTAGATCTGGGAAAGGCTGGACTGTATTAAGCAAGATTGTCTGCAATTCTCTGCAGTTCCCCACAAAAGATAGCTTCGCAGGGCCATTTCAAAATATGTCCAATAAATATATTTGGTAGTAAAATATTTTTATTTCCTTCAGTGTCTGCTCTCTGCCATGTGATGCTACACCAGAGTCAGGTTGGAATTTGGAATTTTATTGCCACAAGGAGTCTGTTGTGTCAGTCTCATGATGTCTGTTTTAATGTTAATGCTGGTTAGTGGTGCCTGAGCTCCTAAAGGGAGGGAGTACGATGAAGTGTGTCTAACCTCTGTTTCCATCGTGGCCAGGAATTTGGTTTTCAGACTTCTCTGGGATTCCCTTGGCCCAGAGGGGGATTCATAATCAGTTAGGGGGCTTAGGATTTTATTTTTGTTTTACAGATTTTAGTCCCCCCAAATTCTCAAATAGAATTTAAACCTATAGATTATGAAAAAAGGAAAAAATTAACATGATGATAATTAGACACAAACATGGATTTATTACAGATAAATTTTGTCTAACTCATTTGATTTGGGGTAAGAGTGTTAAGATAGTATATCAGAAGAATTAGATAGTTATTACTATAACCATAATACCCACAAGGAATTTAACAATAATTTTCTCACATTCTTCTTAAATATAGACTAGATTCTAGTTATGTAAAATGTATAGCATGGACTGGGTGCAGTGGCTCGTGCCTGTAATCCCAGCACTTTGGGAAGGCAAGGCAGGTGGATTACAAGGTCAGGAGTTCAAGACCAGCCTGGCCAACATGGTGAAACTCCATCTCTACTAAAAATACAAAAATTAGCTGGGCGTGGTGGCACATGCCTGTAGTCTGAGCTATTGAGGAGGCTGAGGCAGGAGAATTGCTTGAACCTGGGAGGCGGGGGTTGCAGTGAGCCAAGATCACACCACTGCACTCCAGCCTGGGTGACAGAATGAGACTCCATCTCAAAAAAAAAAAAAAAATAGTATAGCATGATGTGAGAAGAAGCTGCCAGATGCTCAAGCTGACATCTATTATCTTCTACTCCCTTCATAACAGAATCCCAATGTTTTCAAGTCTTCCTAAAAGGAAGGGGTCCCATTGAAACTGCCTTTGCAAAAATTGTAATGGTGAGAAAATTATGGCAGTGGGGAGATCTGACCTAGCCAACCCCATCTTGCCTTTTGCCTTAAAGCTGCCCTTAGTTATTCCCGGGCTTAGGCCAAGCTAACTTTGGGTGACATTTAGTTTTCAGTTTTAACGATAATAGCCCTTCCCCAAAATTCAACTGCCTTTGTAAAGCTAATGAGAGACTACCAGTCTAGGAAGATAGAGGAGCCTGAATTCTGCTAAGGTGTAAACACGAATGATTGCCAGCCATTATTCTGGAGATCACAGGCTATGCAAGTTCCTCTATTACTCCTGCAGATAACATCACTATTGTAGAACCTAAGATTGGCCCTTTAAGATATCTTTTCAGGTTTTTTGCAGGTCTGACAATCGTTGGCTCCACCTGGACCCACTAACCACTCCTGTGACCCCACCAGAATGACTGAGTGCATAGGAGGACCTTTTCCCACACCCCTATGATTGCACCCCCAACCAATCAGAGCAAGCATCCATTGCCTAGCCTTCCCCACCCCTCAGCCCAAACTATCTTTGAAAAACCCTGGCCCCCAAATTTTCAGAGAGATTGATTTGAGTAAAAACTCAGTCTCCCAAGTGGTGTGGCCAGCTTCATGTCTTTTTTTTATTTTTTATTTTGCAATGCCATGGTCTGATTTTATCTGTACACTAGGCAGGAAGAATCCATTGAGCAGTTACACCCTTTGCCTCTATCCTTCTCCTTCCTATTGGTTAGATTAGGGATGTTAATGGCTGGAGCTCCAGCAGCTATCTTAACCCATTGAGTGGTCTTAAGATCATGCTATGAAGCTGAAAGAAAGTAAACCCTTGGGTCCTTAGTACCTGTCACAGTTGCTATACCAGCTTTGTGCTGCTGGTTTGCAGGTTTACTTTAAGTGAGAAAGAACTAAATTTTATCTTATTTATTGATTGATTGATTTTATGTTATATGCAGCTGAACTTAACCCTGATACTGAATGTAAACGATGCTATTGTGTTAAAAAGTATGTCTCAGACTAGAGGAGGATTTCCAATGACTTTGCATTTGGCCAATATTTTTATTAGTTCACTTAATAAACACATGAAAGATGTTGCTATATTTGCAGATGAAAAATCTTGGAGGCACAATTATATTTTAAATAATAGGTAAGTATTAAAAAGAGATCACAAGAGAGGGGAAACATGGGTCAAAACTAAAAAGATAAAATTTCATAAGGATAAATATGAAGTCTGGCTTAGGGCTAAAAAATGACTACTGCTTGTTTGCAAGTTGAGAGAACCTGCCTGAGAACTCTTAACATTCAAAATAAGCAATATAAATACAGACTTCCACTATCCTCTATGCTAGTATCACGTTAACACAGTCCTGGATATTACATTTTCTAAAAGGTCATTGTTGGTTCAGAGTGATGACTTGAATGCACATGTTCATCTCTTCTCCCTCCGGGACCTTGGTGTAGCAAGCAGAGCTGTGCATGCATATTTTTTGTTTGTCCTTTTTAATGGTATACGCTGGTGTTTTCTGGTCTTTTGTCAATTGGGACACACCTATTAACTTGCTGAGTTTGAGTCATCCATTTACTCATAAATTCATTCATTCATTTAACACTTGTTGAGCTCCTATTATGTGTTCTGCCTTGAGACTGTATTGATATGTTAGCACATGGCCACAGAGGGCACCAAGGATGAATAACAATAGTATTTATGAAGGAAGACTCTTGGCTTCCCCTCTAATCACGCTTCTTACAACCCTAATCCTGGAGGCATCAGAAATAGTGGAGAGGAGATAGGAAAGTAACAAACCACCCTCTACTTCTCTGCTGCTGGTCCCTGGTCTGAAGGTCCAGTCTGAGCTGTGGAGGAGAAAGAAGCATTGAATCAAATGTAAGACTGAAACTTAGATCTCATACTAAAACAGGCCTTTGAGCGCTTAAAAGATTTTGGCTGATATGCTGGAAAAAAGAAAAAAACAAAAAACAAAAACCGTCTGCTGAGTTTAAAGATAGTAACAAGGAAAAAAACAACCCAAAGCTGTTTTCTGGTTGTGCCCTATATGTTCAGCCTATTCAGTGAACCTTGACTATATACAGAATAGGAGGAAGAATAAGACAATAAGACACCAGTAAGAGTGATTGGAGGAGGGGAGTGGGTGGCTGGAGTCTGAAAGGGAAGGAAACACACTTGTATCTTTTGAATTCTGTACTGTATGCAGGTATTGCCTATTCAAGAACCAAATGATTTTTTTTTTAAAGGACTTAGATGAAAAGATGGATGAAAATCTTTCTCCTCTTCAGAGGAGAAAGACTGGAAGGGCACAGAGTCTGATCCTTATGTTAAGAAGGAGTGGTTGATAGATTGGAAAATGTTAGTCTAGACTTGGGGGTGTGGGGATGGGAAAAATGGGTGATAGATGGAGGCTATTTGAAGATCCACCTTAGTCTACGCTTATTTAGAAGACAGGAGTGTCACAGTAGGTAGTTAGGCAGACACCAGCAGGGCAGGAGAGGGTCTCCTGAACCAGGATTTCCAGGTGACCATCAGGTGATGGTTAGGCAGTTGTTAGACTGCCTCTCTAAAATAATAATGGCTTGCAGCCAGCGTCAGGGAAAGGCAGTCTCCCAACACACACAAAACACCCGAAACTGGTGATCAGCAGCTTCCCAGTAAGATCTCAGGAGTTGAGCAAGTGGGCTTAAGCATGCACACTAGGAGGCAAAATGGCGGCGTTTACCTGGTGTATGACCTCTAGTGTTCCTCTAGGAACACTCTGCTGGTAACCGAAGAACCTCAAGTGAGCATGAGCACAGCTTCAGTAAACACACTGCACACGCAGCCCCTCCCAGGTGCTGGCAGGCCACCGTGCACACCGACAGCCCACCCCAAGGGAAGAATCAGGAGAGAAGTAATGCAACCCCCGGAAGCATGCCAATGTATACAACCCCAAGCCAAAGGTCAAATCGTCATGCACTTGAATCTCTCAAGTCACCTGCCTGGCCCTCTTCCAAGTGTACTTTACTTCCTTTCGTTCCTGTTCTAAACCTTTCAATAAACTTCCACTCCTGCTCTCAAACTTGCCTCCGTCTCTCCCTCTGCCTTATGCCCCTCATTGAATTATTTCTTCTGAAGAGGCAAGAATTCAGGTTACTGCAGACTCGTGTGATTCGCTGCTGCCAGCAGGACAAAGATCCAAGAGAAGATACCATAGAGAGGTAAATATTGAGTCAATTTCACTTTCCTTTTTAGGTATGAGCTTCCATCATGGAGAGGTTAATGACAAGAGGTTCTATTAAGTTTGCCACTTTGAGTAGAAAGTGGCCTAAACGACTAAAGTCACTTTCCACCTGATTCAATGACAGTGAGGTTTCAACTTGGTATACACATGAGCCTCAGGTCTTTTTGACGTTAACATCTGCTAACACTATCTTCCTAAATCCCTACTGTCCATTCTAGTGACTGCTCAGCTTCAGTAATGGCAGCAAGAGGGACAGAGGAAGAAAGGGAATAGTGAGAAGATTCTAACACACCAACTCCAGTCAGCTAGTTGCGCTCACTCAGAACCAAGGAAGTCTGAAGGAATTCCATGTGCTGCTATGTGCACTAAGGAGGAGGAATCCATGTCTATCAAGGACTGTGAAGGGTCTGAGATTTTACCCTGTTTGCAGGCTAACAAGTGAGCCTGCCACAGTTTCACTGATATTGGCAGAAGACATGAGACTCCTAGGTTAGAGATAAAGGGCTTTATTACTCATGGCCACACTGGTTTCCCTTGCTCCTTAAGTCCTGTGGGGGCAATGTGGAGGCAAGCCCAGGTGGATGGGTGTTGTACACATAGTGGGTCTGAGAAAACGGAAGCAGAAGTGCCCAAACTTATAAGGGGGAGGCCTTAGTAAGCTTACCCAACCTTTGTCCCAGAGAGATACGTTATCTTTTTTATCGTAGTCAGAAAACCAATCTGTCCTCTTCCCTGGAGAGACTTCTATCTTCTACTGCTCTTTGCTCTGTAAACATCCTTGGAAAGATAGTCCGGGATAGAATCTACCAGAAGACATGTAGAAGCACCATAGAGAATTGCCCCCAACAATGTCTCCTTATATGGGTGAAGTCTGGACTAATCTATTTGTGTCGTGGTTGGATATAGAACTGCCAGCTGGCTACACAATTCTAAGCTCCAGTTAATATTTTTTGGACCAAGGACCAAACAAAGGCCTTAAGTTTGGACAAACCTGGATTAGAATCTTACCTCTGTCATTTAACAGATAAGTTATTTGCTCAGTGTCTCTGATCCTTGGTGTTCTAATTTGTAAAATCAAGCCAATGATACTTACCTCATAGTGTTGTCATAGGATTAAAATATATGTGTAACTGAATACATGTTAGTTCACAACCTAATATTTGATTTTTACTTTAAAAAATGACATTTTGGGGCCTGGGCATGGTGGCTCATGCCTGTAATCCCAGCACTTTGGGAGACTGAGGCAGGCAGAGCACTTGAGGCCAGTAGTTCAAGACCAGTCTGGGCAACGTGGTGAAAACCTGTCTCTACAAGAAAAAAAAAAAAAAATTAGCTGGGTGTGGTGGCATACACCTGTAGTCCCAGCTACTCAGGAGGCTGAAGCATGAGAATCACTTAAACCCAGGAGGTGGATGCTGCAGCAAGCCAAGATCACGCTGCTGCACTCCAGCCTGAGCAACAGAGCAAGACTCTGCCTCAGAAAAATATTTAAAAATAAAAAATAACATTTTGGATTCTCAAATTTTAAGAGACTTATAAAGACGTACAAAGTCAGCTGCCTTTTCCTGTGATTTGGTCCTGTATATTGAAGGAAAGGACCGGAGACGACAATCTTCAAGCTTCCCTAATACAAAAATACTCATTTGTGCCTCTCAGTAACTCTTGGGTCAAAAGATTTTAGATCCTCAAATTCAAGTAACTCTCCAGATGGGAGAACACGCCATCTTTGCTTTCGCTTCTCTTGGCTCAGATCACTGCTGATCGCCCTCTTCTCTCTGCCTGGCTTCCTCATCCTCCGGTGCTCACACAAACCCTGCTTAATGAGAGTAAATTTAGGCTCTCTACGCCCAATTCTACACAATAAACACGCCAACCTATGGGATCATAGATTTCCCTAGGGAACTTTAACTCAGTATCTCCCTAATTAAACCCGTTTGGGCCACATTTTGTTTGTTTCCTGGCAGCTCTTAGCTTGATAGATGAAGAGACAGCAGAAGACTAGAAAGTTGCACCCTATAAGACAATGCTAAAGCAGATGACTTAATTAGGGGAAACCAAACAATTTGCCTCCACCACTTCATATGATTATTCATAAGATTGCTTTGTTGGTTTCCAGACCAGAAATAAGCATAGAGACCCAGGTGTGTCGTCTGTGTGTTTTCATCCCAGGTGAGCCAGGAATAACCATGTTATTTCTGACAGTCATCAAAAAGAGAAATTTGGGTTTTGCCGCAGACAAGAAAATTAGAGGCAGCAGCTCACAGTGGAAGTATCCCGGCAGATTAAAAAAAAAAAAACGTTACAGCCTTGTCATCCAGACTGGTTCTCAACTTCATCTCGCACGAGAATTACCTCAGGCTTGTTAAAATCGATTGCCGAGGCCCATCCTCCTGGTCTCTGATTCAGTAGGTCCAGGATGGGGCCAGAGAATGTGCATTTCTAACAAGTTGCCAGGTGATGCTGATGCAGCTAGTTCTGAGTCCACACTTTCGAGAACCAGTACTCTAAAGCAGCGATTCTCAGCCCTGGCTATATCATAGAATCCCCTGGGGGAGATTTCAGAAAGCATTTCCTGGTTCCCACCCCTAGAGATTCTGACCTAATTGAATGAGGGATGGGCCTGGGCATCTGGATTCTTAAAAGCTTCCCAGGTGATTTCATATGACACCAGGGTTGAGAGCCACAGCATGTCTAGAAGTTTCCCAGGTATACATGCTCTTCTCCCATTCCCAGCTTGGCAACTCAGGAGGAAGAGGGATGGATATAAACAAGGCATTATTACAAGCCTCGTTGGATGTAAACAAGTCATTTGAAAGTCAACTGGAAAGTAAAGAAAGAATATCTGCTCTGCTTGGTATTTTCTGCTGGTTAGAGCTGATGACAGCTCCAGCTCACAGTGACCCAGTTTGGAATGCTGGGCTCCCGAGCAAAACATCCCCCCCAGAGTCTTCTTTAATTATAAAATAATCAACTCCGTAGTCCCTCCTCACTTCAACAGAGGGGCTCATTGTGTGGATTTCAGCCCAGTGAGGGGAGGAAATAGCAAGCTGCTCCCAGGAACAGTGACTCTTTTGGGGCCCTAGAAGGGAAGGCAAGGCACCAGTCGGCCAGGACTCATTTACAGAGAGTCTCTTTATTATTATCATTATGAAAAAAGAAATCCTCTACAAAAGAACAATATTTTCTCAAGTCTTAAGTTACTTGTCCTCAGTGTGTGGGTTAAAGTTGAGCAAGTTTAGCCCAATGGTTCTCAATGCTTACTGCAGAATGGAATCACCAGGATCATTTACAAAAACAGCCTGTCTCCACCAGGGTGACTGGCTAGTCCCAGATTCCTGGGATCTTCTGTGTTTTAGCACCGAAAGTCCTACATCCTGGAAACTTCTCAGTCCCAGGCATAGAGGGACAGTTGGTCACCATGCCCTATCCAAAACAATTAAATCAGAACCCCTGGGGGTCAGTCCTGGTCATCAGAATGTTCAAAAGACCCCCGCCCTGCTCCCCAGGGGATTGTAATGTGAAGCCGAGGTTGAGAACTAGTGGTTTTTAAATTAATTGAAGGAGTGTGCAGTGCAGTGTTTTGGTACTTTCTGGAATTCTCATAACATCTGTATATGTTGGAGATGTGTGTGTGTGTGTGCGTGTGTGCGCGCGCGCACGCACTGCAGTGCTTTCAAGTGGAGGAGAAATGGGCTTTTCCCAGGTGCATGTGATTTCAGGGTCATTTTCTCAGGACTATTTAAACAATTGTGCCATTTCAAGTGTTACAGAGGCTGTGTCTTTAGCAACCACATTATGATCATTTGAAAATGTTTGGCCCTCATGGAATGTGGCGCTAACAGGTTCACATGCGTAAACTCACTAAGCACTTCAAAAGTGGTCAGCAGTGGGTGCGGCCAGTAATCTCAGTCCTGTTTGAAGGCACAGTAGAGGTCACCCTGGGTGATACTCACAGTCTTTTATAAGGAAAAACCATTTTCCACTTTCGTGCAGATTTAAAAAGTGGTAATAAGCTGTGTTTAAAAAAAATCTAAACTAAAAACAAATAAAACTACAGAGACAGTCAAGTGGGCAAGAAAAAAAATGTGTGTATATATATATAGCCCACAAGATGGTAGATGGTGCTCTTTCAGGGATAACTGCAGAAATGTTCTCTTACAAACCAATAATTTGATTCCCATTGGAGCAAACCAGGAGACCTTAGCCAGGACAACTTTTCCTCAACGTAAGAAATGTCTCATTCCTGCAGAAGTAGACTATTTGCCTAATTGGTGTGTGCACAACATGCGTAATAGTGTGTTGCATCCTATTGTCCAGAATAGGCTGGACATACCCCAGATCAGCACCCCTCTGGAAACTCAAGCCAACAGGAACATGGGGCAGCAAAAGTGCAGGCAGTCAGCACCTAGACAGCAGAGCTTGGAAACACAGACTCTGCCCCCAGGAGTTTAACACACAAATGTCCAAAGAACAGCTGGCCAATCAGAAAGGCCAAGCAAATGAAGGCTCCTGGTGGTTTCTTCCTCTCTGATTAATTACAAAAAATAAGCATTTCTATGGAAGAAAGTGAAAAATGAATTTTAATTGGCGGGGGGCGGGGTGGCTATCCAACTCCCAAGAGCTTAATTTAAAAAAAATAGTTGACACCTGCCTCTTATGCTTTGGTATCTCAGTTTGGGATGCTAAAACTTGGCAGGTGTATTAGCCTGTTCTCACACTGCTATAAGGAACTATCTACGACTTGGTAATTTATGAAGAAAGAAGGCTTAATTGACTTACAGTTCCACAGGCTTACCAGGAAGCATGACTGGAAGGCCTCAGGTAACTTACAATCATGGCAGAAGGTGAAGAGGAAGAAAGCACCTTTTTCACATGGTGGCAGGAGACAGAGACAGCAAAGGGGGAAGTGCCACACACTTTTAAACCATCATATTTCACTCACTATCAGGAGAACAGAAAGGGAGAAATCCATCCTTATGATCCAATCACCTCCTAGTAGGCCCCTCCTCTAATTCAACATGAGATTTGGGCAGTGACACAAATCCAAACCACATCAGGAGGACAGTATGGCATAGTAAAAATAGCAATGAACTTGGACATTGAAGATTGAGAAGGGACTTCCTCAGAAGGTCACTTGATCTCTTTGAGCCTTCATTGTTTCATCTAGAGCAAAGAGGTGTCAACTGGGTTCAATGACCCCATGTTTCTCAAGTTAGGTCCAATCTTGGTAGAAAGGGATGCCACAGTCTACCAGCCATGAAAGGCAGTGTGGTAATTAAGACCACAGACACTAGAGCTAGAGTCCCAGCACACCACTTAATAGCTGTGTGAGCTCAGGCACATTGCTTAACCTCTTTGGGCCTCAGTTTCCTGATCTGAAAACAGAGACAATAACTCTACCCACCTCATGGTGCTATTGTGAGGATTAAATGAGAGAATGCCTTGAAACTGCTTACAACAAAGCCTAGCATATAGGCATGCCCCATTAGTGTTGTCTTATTATTAATTATAGTTATTTGGCTTATTCAGAATACTACAGAAAAGGAGCTAGATCCTGGAACGTCTTGGAAGCCATGGAAAGGATGATGGAGAAAACTGAAGTTAGTTGTAGGGAGCAAGGTTTTTCCTAGGAGAAATTGTCCAAAATGTGCCACCCCGAGTACCTCTGTCTTAATCAGTTTTATATTGCTATAAAGGAATACCTGAGACTGGGGAATTTGTGAAAAAGAGATTGACTTCGCTTACAGCTCTGCAGGCTGCGCAAGAAACAGGTGCCAGCATCTGCTCCTGGTGAAGGCCCCAGGCTGCTTTCATTCATGGTGGAAGATGAACAGGAGCCAGAGTTGGCTTGTGCAGAGATCATATGGCAATAGAGGAAGCAAGGGAGAGCCAGGAGCTGGGGCAGGCTTTTTTTTCTTCTTCTTCTTCTTCTTCTTTTTAATAACCAGCTGCCGAGGGAACTAATAGAGCAAGAACTCACTACCTTGAGAACAGCACCAAGTCATTCATAAGGAATCCAACCTGTGACCCAAACACCTCCTATTAGGCCCCACCTCCAACAATGGGGATCAAATTTCAACATGAGGTTTGGAGGGGAAAAACATTCCAAGGATAGCATCCTCCCAGCAAGCACATAAAACTCAATATGTGCAAAGCAAATGCATGATCTTTTTTATTCTTTTGGTGTCTGTTTCCACGGATCATCCTACTTGTAATGTACTTAAAACAGTGCCTGGAACATAGAAAGCTGTCAGTAAGTTAGCTGCTATGGTTGGGGTGGTGGTTGCTTTTAATATTAACATTAATAACTAGGATAATCCCTAGTCTGGCTAAGAAATAACACCCAACAATAAAGAGCAGATTAGATGATATGGGTGAAAGTGCTCTGCAAATAGGAAGCATTTCACAAAAATAAGATATTATCTCCCTGCCTCAGTGAAAGTGATTAGACAAATGTTTGTGAAGTACAAACCACGTGCTCTATTTTGTGCAGAAGAAATTGACGTGATCAGTGTTACCTTATCTGAACTTTGATTCTAACAGACTCTTACAGTCTAGAGAAGAATGACTGGCAGCAGCTTTCCTCAAGGCTGAGAGATTTTAACCCGCATGGAATTTGTGACGTCTGTTGTGATCCCGACAATTAACCATTGTAATGTTCACTGAATGAGGCAGTTGACCTGGCCCTCTTCTTAACAGCCTGTTTAAATATTTAGAAAAGAGAATAATGAAACTTGAGAAGTGTGAGGACCTGCTTGGTTTATGACCAGCCAATGCAAACTTGAGTCCGGTGCAGGAGAGCCCGGGGAGGCAGGTCTTCAAGGGCCCCCAGCCTATGGGATGACTCCGGGCTCAGTTTTGCACCAAGCAGACACTTGACACTATGCCAGACGGTATCTAGGCAGCTCCTTAAGCTGAGTAATGAGACTTGGTTTTTTGGGAACCTTTAATTACCAGCCTAATGTACAAATACATTTCTCTCTAGAGATGTTCATTCAGGCACAGGCTTTGTTCAAAAGGAAAAGCAAGCTGCTGCCTTTCCCTGGCTGAGAAGACACGGATCCAGGGTGATGTTTATCTAGGATTGGGGAAACCCACCCTCCTCCAGCTCTGACACACTCACAGAGTACTCACATTCTTACTGTCTCACCCAAGGACCCATGAAGTCTTTGATGATGTCTGCGGGGTGACTCTCCCATTGTTTCATCTTTATTCTACCAATGTGATGTAAATAATAACTGCGTTTAGAACATTGTTCGGGGCACTATGAGGATTTACAAAGCAAGAAAACATGGAATCAGCACTTTACAGGGGCACCGAGTCTAATATAGAAAGTGAAAAAAAGTCTAATGTAGGAAAAAGTAACATAGTCCAATTGCCTGAACACATTTCTATTTGGTGTTAAAAGGTTTTCTTGCAAAAGATAATGGAAAGGGGCAGAAATAATCATACTACTAGTAGTTATCATTGATTGCACAGCATTTTCCAGACACTGTGCTGGGCCTTCTTCCTAAAGTGTCTCTTTAAATCCTCATGAAGACCCATAGAGTAGGAGCTATTTATCACCATTCCCATTCAGTGACAGTTTTCCTAAGATGAGTTGGTAAGTGGTGGAACTGGACTGGAACCCTGACAGGAAGACTTTATCTCTATATTCTACTCTCTCAGTTTCTTGACATACATTCATTAGTTCATTTGACAAACTTTTGAATGAAAGTTTGAATGTGTCAAGGCATTAGGGCTAAAACATTAGAAAAAGCAAAATTTTAAAAATAACATGGGGCATGGTGGCACACACCTATAATCCCAGCACTTTGGGAGGCCAACGTGGGTGGATCATTTGAGGTCAGGAGTTCAACACCAGCCTGGCCAACATGATGAAACCCTGTCTCTACCAAAAATACAAGAATTAGCTGAGTGGTAGTGGTGTGCACCTGTAATCCCAGCTACTGCGAAGGCTGAGGCAGCAGAATCGCTTGAACCTGGGAGGTGGAGGTTGCAGTGAGCCAAGGTCACGCCACTGCACTTCAGTCTGGGTTACAGAGTAAGACTCTGTCTTAAAAAAAAAAACCAAAAACTAGTCCTGCTCTTTTGGAGCTTCCATTACCCACGCACTACATCTGCTACCCCCATGTGGTGGCCCAGGTGGTGCGTTGCTCAGTCTCACTTCAGAACAATCTGCTTGGTGGAGGGGGCTGGTGGACAGCCTCCATCAGCTGCATCTTCGGATTGGCTGCAGTTTTGTGCAAGGCCATGATGAACACTGCAGGGTACCAGAGGCCAACCATTCCTGACCTCCTTGGGATCCCCCAGTGGGCCATCTTTGCTCTGGAGCTCCCCCATCAGTCTGGGGCTGCTCTCTGAAGTTTCTCCCACCCAACCCTCTTTCTTGTGTCTCTCCTGTCACAGGTGTCAGCCCTGTATCCTGGTCTGCAGACTTTCCCCACCCACTCCTGCTACTCTCCCCTTTACCCTCTACAATGTTACCCCAATAAATCTCTTACACATCAAACTCCATCTTGACATTTGCTTTTCAGAAGACTCAAACTGGAGTCGTCTTTCACGCTGCATCACTGGGAGCTGCCTGCTTCTGAAATCAGGGATTCAGACACCCACTGTCTGACTACAGACGCTCATCCTGCCAGCTTGCATGCTCAGCCTCTCCTGATTCTTCACCTGCTCAGGTCTTCCTACTCTTAACTG
The DNA here is from genome assembly GCF_000951035.1 of Colobus angolensis palliatus. Lineage (NCBI taxonomy): Eukaryota > Metazoa > Chordata > Mammalia > Primates > Cercopithecidae > Colobus > Colobus angolensis. The sequence continues at coordinate 16,893,417 of NW_012119598.1, read as the reverse complement.
CCTCCACCTGTCTTTACCTCCCTATCTGTTTGGCTTAGTTAGCTAAGCCCACAGTCCCTCAGTTTCATCATTTATCATTGGGTATGATTGACAATTTGTGGGGGATGATTATTTGTTGTTAGATACCCTCTTGCACATTGAGGGCATTTAGCATCCCTGGGTCCTGCCCACTAAATTCCAGTATGCTCCCCTTCATTGTGAAAACCAAAAACAGCCTTGCCTACTTCCAGACACCACAGCAGGGTGCTACCACCCCTTCTGTCACTGAGAACCCCTGATTTATTCTCTTGTCCGTTTCCCTTGCCTATTGTCCTTCCATCATAGCAACCTGAAAACACCCCAAGCCTACATGACTAGAGCTGACCAACTGCTCCCTGGCTGTGAGCAAGTGCCCAAGAACTGCCAAGCACAATCTTACAGTTGTACAGATTGATCCCACTGTCAGTTCCCAGTCACTAATCCCAAACAGGGCCCCAGTGCTGATGGCAATCTAGTGAGCTTGCCCTTCATTCTCCAGGATAACCATTAAGATCTTCTCCACTCTCCCCAAATCTCCAACCCTCACCCCCTACAAACCTAGAAATTTTGTCTGTTACTGCACAGACTAAATACCACAGCCCATCTGTCCTCCCATTCCTGCCCACAACAGCTAATCCCTAATGCATCTGCTGTCTCCACCTCATCCTTCCCTCCCAGGGCAGTGGAAGAGGTGTTCTCTCTTCTCTCTAGAACCATCTCCCCCGTCTGGAGCCCACTCCCTGCTACATTTGCACAGCCATTGAAGTGTGTAAGCATTCCCTCTCCTCTATCTTCCCTCTCACCTAAGTCTTCTAATTTCACCTCCTGACCATTCAAACATGTGCTTCTTTCTCCCACATAAAAGAAATCCACCAAGCGTGGTGCCTCACCCCTGCCATCCCAGCACTTTGGGAGGCTGAGGGAGGCGGATCACTTGAGTCCAGGAGTTTGAAACAAGCCTGGGCAGCATAGTGAAATCCCATCTCTACAAAAAACACAAAAGTTAGCTGGGCATGGTGGCATGCACCTGTGGTCCCAACTACTTGGGGGGCTAAAGTGGGAGGATCACTTGAGCCCAGAGGCAGAGGTGCCAGTGAACCATGATAGCGCCAATGCACTCCAGCCTGGATGACCTGGATAACAGAGCCAGACTCTGTCAAAAAAAAAAAAAAAAAGAAAAAGAAAAAAAACGCAAAAATTCATCATTTAGATAAAATATGCAATATTACCTCACATAACACCTCACTAATGTTTCATGATGAGAAGTGACTTAGCTTGACTAAAGATTTTTTATAAACTCCCCTCCTTTAATCCTTCATCACTTCCAGAGATGGTTAAGCCTCTTTTAAGACTGTCTCCTCTCATGGTGTCTATTTTCTTATCTCTCCCTCACCCCTGGACCTCCCTAACCTGACCTATTGTCATCACTGCAACCAAACCTGCTCTTTCCAAGGTTACCAAGACCAGACTCCACAGGCACATTCAGTCCTCAGTTTGCCTGACCTCCTGGCAGCACTTGCCAGGTTCATCCATTCTTAAAGATCCACTTTCTACCTCTGGCTTCTGTAACACCAACACCTCCTGGTTTCCTCCTACCTTCTTTCCATCTTCCTGTGATGGCCAGCTTGCATTTCTAATCACCTCTCAAAAACTGGTGTTTCTAAAGCTTTTGCCCCAGGGCCTCCTTTCCTCTCATCCTTCAAATTCTTTCTTGGCGATATCTCCCAGGATGATCTCATTCTATATCCCCATGCTAACATTACTCATAAATTGCCAGCCCAGTCCTCTCTCCTTGACCCCAGACCTGTATCATCTGAGTGCCATGCATGTATTTGCACCTGCGTTTATTGTAGGCTCTACAAACTCACTACTTCCATACTGGTTAATTTTCAGTTGCTGAGAGCATAATGCATTATTGACATTGTAAGCAGAAAGGGGCTTCTACAGGAAATTGCCTGCTTAGAAGTTGTAGAAAGGACTGAAGAAGACCATAGGCTTCCAGGAATGGCACCCAGAATACCACTGCAGAATTAACCCTCTAGGGGAAGTTCTATCTTTGCCACAGGCAGGAAGCTAAGGAATTAGAAACCTGTTGTTCCAAATGTAGGCCTAGCTCTGATGCAGACGTCAGGCAGCTATGGCCTGAAGTGTTGGAGAGTCATTTAACTCGCTAGATTTGCATCAGCAGAATGGACGCCCCAGGCTCTGCTGCCTCTTTCTCCACCTGACTCACTTCTGGATTCAAGACACATGCGTGTGTAGCTGATTGAGGACCTGAACCACATTTGAGTCCTGAATTGTAAGAGGGTGTGGAGAATGTTGTTTTGGCTTTCTAGACTCCATAGTGTGAGGTGGATCATGAGAAGGAGCATAGAATAGAGGTCAAGTGAGCTAGTCTGCAGTGTCCCTCCCAATATCTAAGAGCTCATGGTTTCCCCAACAGATACCTTCACTCGTAACATCCTCTGTTTCTGTAGAGTGTGCCCCTCCACCAGTTGGTCAAGTCTGAAACTGGAAGTGATGCCCCTGCTCTATTCTCTCAGAGCACACCCAGGTTGCGCCAGTTCCATACCTAAATATGTTTTGATTCCTTATCATTTACCTGTTCCACATCTCCATCATCTCTCACCTGAACAACAATAACAGCATCTTAGCCAGTCTTTCTGCATCCATCTTTGCCCTTCTCTAATGCATTCTCCACAACATAGCCAGAGAAATCTTAGGAAAAATAAATATGAACATAACACTTCTCTGAGGTTTTGAACCTCAATGGCTCATCATTTAATATGTGTCCTCCGTGCAGGCAGGGACTAAGTCTCACTGATAGCCACATGCAACCCCTGAGCCTAACGCGGTACCTGGCACAGAGTAAATATTGTTGTTTTTGTGGCAAAAGGTTTTGCCCTTTTCTAGCCAAACAACTCCATCTACATCTGGTAATCTGCAAGGTTTCTTACTGTATGGTTGTAAGCAGTCACTTAGCAAGAGAAGTGCAGCAATTAACACTGTGAGTCAGACTGCATCCTTGTTGTGTGAAGTTAATTTCCCAAGGTAAAGTTGCCTCTTAGAAATGAACGTATTTTCTTCCTTCTTTCCTTCCTTCCTTCCTTCCTTCCTTCCTTCCTTCCTTCCTTCCTTCCTTCCTTCTTTCCTTCCCTCCTTCCTTCCTTCCCTCCCTCCCTCCCTCCCTCTTTCCTTCCTTCCTTCCTCCTTTTCCTTCCTTTCCTTCTTTTCCTTCCTTTCCTTCCCTTCCTTCCCTTCCTTCCTTCCTTCCTTTGGTCTTACTCTGTCACCCAGGCTGGAGTACAGTGGCATGATCACAGCTCACTGCAGCCTCAACCTCCCGGGCTCAAGCAATACTCCCATGTCAGCTTCCCGAGTAGCTGGGACCACAGGAATGTGCCACCATGCTTGGCTAATTTTTGTAGAGAAGGGGTTTTGCTGTGTTGCCCAGGCTGGTCTTGAACTCCTGCGCTCAAGCAATCCACCCACCTTGGCCTCCCAAAGTGCTGGGATTACAGGCGGGAGCCACCACACCCGGCCCTTATGCACTTTCCTTTTTCACTCTACTTGGCCTCTTTTCTCTCCCCTCTCCTACCCCTTCTTATTTAATATCCATTTTCTTGCAACCTAGTGGAAACCTACAGGGCCCTCCTACTGGCCCTGCTCCCCTGGAAACCAGGGATTTTTGTGTGAAAACTTGCACTGTATGGGTGAGGATTAATTTAATGCTTCTGTTATAAAATGCTCTCCTTCCTCCCACAAGCTGTTTTCATCTGAAACTTGTGCTCCATATCTCAAGATTTCGCTTAGAGCCAGGATTCCTCCAGCCCCAGACAGCTATGTACTATGGTGGCAGTTTCTCTCTGACAGTGTTTTTTGGAAAGTCTTTTAATAATCTCAAAGCACATTGTTGGAATCAGACTCAGAATGTCCCTGGAGGAATAAACAGGCTGTGAACAGGCTTCAGAAGAAAATGGCAACTTTGTTCTAAGAATTCTTACTTTTACATCATGATCAAAACAGTACCTCATCAGCACCAGGCACACACAGACGTGTGGGCCACGGGATGCCTGGAGGGAGGGATCCTGAGATGTCCTCATGGTGTTCATCAGCCTCCGTGTGAACCACTGCCTGTTGCTTCTTAATCTCTTCTTAATCCAATCTCTTGGTTGGATGTTGCTCCAGAAGGTGAAAGCAAGCACAGGAGCTAAAGGATGCCAAAAGATTCGAAAGGAGCAATGCTCATCTCCTGCTTTTATACTTATTAATATGATCTACAGTGGATGCTTGCTCCTCCTGGCTAAGAGGGCTGCTTCCTGAAGCTGGGAAGAGACTTCTTGATCTTTAGTGACTTCCCTGCTCCACTTCTTATAGCGGGGAACCTTGTGCCATAAGCAGAACTCTCATGCATTTCTTCTAAACACCTTGAGTTAAAAGGTGTGTGTATCCTTTTAAGGTTAGGTGCTATTTGATGACCTTTTAGTTTTCTGGGACTCACCTATTCATTTGCTAAGGTAAGGTCATTTACTCATGTATTTACTGTTACTTTCATCAATTCATTTACAAACAGTTACTGAGTACTGACTCTAAACTCTACTGTAAGAATCCATCGATAAATAGAACATGATCTAGGCTTAAAGGTGAGATACAGACCCTAAATCCCGGAATTATAATCCAGTATGAAAAGGGGTCCCCTTGGAATGAGTATGGGATGTGATCAGTGTAAGTGCACATGAGCAGGACACCTAACCTAGTGTTGGGAAGGGAAGGGAAGGCTTCAGAGAGGATGTAACCTTGAAACCAGGAGCTAAAGCACTTGATCAGAGAGATCCTACTCAGAAGTCCAGGGCAGGTTTGGAGTCAGATGGGCTGTGTTTGAAACACAGTTACATGGTTTGGATGCCTGTCCCCTCCAAATCTCACGCTGAAATGTGATTTCCAGTTTTGCAAGAGGGCCCTGGTGGGAAGTGATTGGATCATGGGAGCGGATTTGTCCCTCACTGTTCTCGTGATATTGAGAGAGTTCTCACGAGACCTGGCTGTTTAAAAGTGTATGGCACCTCCTCTCTCACACTCTTGCTCCTGCCCCTGCCATGTGATGTGCCTGGTCCTGCTTCACCTTCTGCCACGATTGTGAGCTCCCTGAGGCCCTCACCAGAAGCAGATGCTGGAGCCGTGTTTGGTACAGCCTGCAGAACCGTAAGCCCATTAAACCTCTTTTCTTTCCTTTTTTTTTTTTTTTATTTCTTTTTAAATTGTATCACTTCTTTTAAAATTTTATTTTAAGTTCTGGGATACATGTGCTGAACATACATGTTTGTTACATAGGTATACATGTGCCATGGTGGTTTACTGCACCTATCAACCCATTATATTGGTTTTAAGCCTCACACGCATTAGGTATTTGCCCTAATGCTCTCCCTCTCCTTGCCCCCAACCCCATGACAGGCCCTGGTATGTGATGTTCCCCTCCCTGTGTCCATGTGTTCTCCATTGTTCAACTTCCACTTATGAGTGAGAACATGCGGTGTTTGGTTTTCTGTTCCTGTGTTAGTTTGCAGAGAACAATGGCTTCCAGCTTTATCCATGTCCCTGCAAAGAACATGAACTCATCTTTTTTTATGGCTGCATAGTATTCCTTATACTTATACTATGGCTGCATAGTATAAGTATGCATGGTATGTATGTGCCACATTTTCTTTATCCAGTCTATCACTGATGGACATTTGGGTTGGTTCCACGTCTTTGCTATTGTAAATAGTGCTGCAATAAACACTTGTGTGCATGTGTCTTTATAGTAGAATGATTTATAATCCTTTGGGTATCTACCAAATAATGGGACTGCTGGGTCAAATGGTATTTCTGGATCTAGATCCTTGAGAAATCACCACATTGCCTTCCACAATGTAAACCTCTTTTCTTTACAAATTACCCAGTCTCAGGTATTTCTTTCTTTTTTTTTTTTTTGGAAAGGAAGTCTTGCTCTGTCACCCAGGCTGGAGTGCAGTGGCATGATCTTGGCTCACAGAAACCTCTGTCTCCCTGGTTCAAGCAATTCTCCTGCTTCAGCCTCCTGAGTAGCTGGGATTACAGGTTCACGCCACCACGCCCAGCTAATTTTTTGTATTTTAGTAGAGACGGGTTTTCACCATGTTGCCCAGGCTGGTCTTGAACTCCTGAGCTAAGGCAATCTGCCCGCCTCGGCCTTGCAAAGTGCTGGGATTACAGGCGTGAGCCACCGCGCCTGGCCTCAGGTATTTCTTTATAGTGACACAAGAATGGCCAAAAACATCCAGCTCTATCCCTTCATGCCTGGGTAGGTGAGGCAAGGCCTCAAGTCTTACTCAGCAAGCATAAACTGAGGATGTCACACCACTGCGAAAACCAAATGAGACCATAGTCTGTTTCAGTCTTTCACAAACATGGTGGGGTTGGCAGAGAAGATCTCAAAGTGACCTATAAGGCCCTGTGGAATTTGGTCCCCCTTTACCTCTGACCTCAGCACCTGCTACTCTTCCTCTCCCGCCTCCTCTGCAGCTCATCAGGCCCTTTCTATTCCTCAAACACTCCAGACCTGCCTCTCGTCTCTCTGGCCTGGTATGCTCTTCCCTAGCTAACTGCATGGCATATCTCCTTGCTTCTCTCAATGTCATGTTCTCACTGGGGTCTTCTCTGACCATGATGCTAGGTGGAATAATGGCCTTCCAATGATATCCATGTCCTAATTCCCAGAACCTGCTACCTTACGTGGCAGAGGCACTTTGCAGTCATAGTTAAGCTAAGGATCTTGAGATGAGAGATGATCCTGGATAATTCAGGTACGCCCATTTACTCATGAGTCTTTACAGGAGGGAGGCAGGAGATAGAGTCAGAGAAGGAGATATGATGATGGAAACAGCATCAGAGAGAAATATGAATCTGCCACACTGCTGGATTGGAAGATACAGGAAGGGGCTATGAGCCAAGGGATGGGGGCAGCCTCACAAGCTGAAAAAGTCAAGGAAGTGGATTCTCCCCTAAACCTTCCAAAAGGAGCACAGTCCTGCCGACCCCTTGATTTTAGGACTTCTGACCTCTAGAACAGAAAGATAAAAATAAATTTTTGTTGTTTAAGGACTGTGTTTATGGTCATTTGTTTCAGCAACCCTGGGGAACTTACCACTCTATTTAAAACCATCTCATTCTTACCCTCTCCTCATTCCTTATTTACCTATTTCATTTTTCTCCATAGCCCATGTCATTATCTGACTATAATTTTTTTTTTTGAGACAGAATCTCACTCTGTGTCCAGGCTGGAATGTGGTGGCATGATCTCGGCTCGCTACAACCTCTGCCTCCCGGGTTCAAGTGATTCTCCTGGCTCAGCCTCCAGAGTAGCTGGGACTACAGGCACACGCCACCATGCCTGGCTAATTTTTGTATTTTTAGTAGAGACAGGGTTTCACCGTGTTAGCCAGGATGGTCTCGATCTCTTGACCTTGTGATCCACCCACCTCGGCCTCCCAAAGTGCTGGGATTACAGGCTTGAGCTACTGCGCCCAGCCCTGACTATTATTTTTATGTTTCACATGTTTATTTGTTTATTGTCTCTTTCCTATCACTATAATAGAAGCCATGAATCCAGGACTTTTCTTCATTTACTCTCATATCTCCGGGGGCTGGAATAGTGCCTGGCACACAGCAGGAACTCAATGAACATGTGTTGAATTAATGAATCAATGACCCTCCCCTCCTTCCCTGCATTTCCACGATATTAGAAATGAAGGGATCAGACTCTTTCCTGATGCCGTATTAATAAGTTTAATTAGCGTAACAGTAATTCACTCACTCATACCGTATATGAAGCTGCCAAAGCACCTTTGCTGTGCTGCCAGATGCCCATGCTGCACCAAGTCCATTATTGACTGAAATGACGGCTTCCTCCTACAAACATCTGCAACTCCCTTTTCTCCCACCCTCCTGAGGCCTTGAGTTTTTACGGATTATTTCAACAGTGGGTCAGATCAGACATTTAAATGCTGCTGAATTTTACCCACGGTCATCCAGAGAAAGAGAATTTATATCTGCATCTACAGGCAACTTCTTTTTCTCGCTTTCTCTCAACTATTTTTTCTAGAGAGTAACAGCTCACATCTATTGGGGGCTTACTATGTGCCCCCCCCCGTAAACTGTCCTAAGTGCTTTATATGCATGTTTTTTTAATCCTCACATCTGTGACAGAGGGACTCCTATTTGGCCCAGTTTTGCAGATGGGAAAACTGAGTAAGGGAGAAAAAACTGATTTGCTCACAGTCATGCAGCTGGGAAGGTCTGAGCTCAGATCTGAATCCAGGCAGTCTTGTGTCAAAACTTGCCTTACTAATTTCTTTTCTTTTCTTTGTAAACCAAAGAAAGAGGTTTATTGGAGTTACAGTTCCATGTGGCTGGGGAGGCCTCACAATCGTGGTGGAAGGGGAAAGGCACATCTCACATGGCAGCAGACAAGAGAAGAAAGCTTGTGCAGGAAAACTCACCCTTAAAAACACCATCAGATCTCATGATACTTACTATCATGAGAACAGCACGGGAAAGACCTGCCCATATGATTCAATTACCTCCCACCAGGTCCCTTCCACAACACGTGGGAATTCAAGGTGAGATCTGGGTGGGGACATGGCCAAACCATATCATTCTACCCCGACCCCTCCCAAATCTCATTTCCTCACATTTTCAAAACCAGTCCTGCCTTCCCAACAGTCCCCCAAAGTCTTAACTCAGTTCAGCATTAACTCAAAAGTCCACAGTCCAAAGTCTCATCTGAGACAAGGCAAGTCCCTTCCACCTATAAGCCTGTAAAATCAAAAGCAAGTTAGTTACTTCCTAGATACAATGGGGGTAAAGGCATTGGATAAATATAGCCATTCCGTATGGGAGAAATTGCCCAAAACAAAGGGCTTACAGGCCTCATGCAAGTCCAAAATCCAGCAGGGTGGTCAAATCTTAAAGCTCCAAAATGATCTTCTTAGATTCCATGTTTCGCATCCAGGTCACGTTGATGCAAGAGGTAGGTTCCCATGGTCTTGGGAAGCTCTACCCCTGGTTTGCCTTACTAATTTCCACCCCTGACTTTTCTTTCAGGAGGATCCTGACAGATCACATCCTGTTTACAAAGTCTTTTTTTTTTTCTCCAACCAGTCCACAGATACATTTCCCATGCATTCTCTTGGGGTTTTAAGGGGATTAATAAATAACACCCTTCTCTTCAGAATCCCAATTGAGAACTGTCTTAGTCTGTTTGTGCTGCTATAACAAAATACCATACACCAAGTAGCTTGCAAACAACAGAAATTGATTTCTCACAGTTTTGGAGGCTGGGAAGTCCGAGAGCAAGGCGGATTCATTACATGGTGAGGGCCACTTCTTGGTTCATTGATGGCCATTTTCTCACTATGAACTAACATGGTGGAAAGGGCAAGGGATGTCTCTGGCACTTTTTTATAAGGGCACAAGTCCCATTCATGAGTAATCTTCCTCCCTGACCTAATCACTTCCCAAGAGCCCCACCTCCTAAAGCATGACACTGGGGATTAGCATTTGACCTATGAACTTGGAGGGGAGGGACATAAACATTCAGACCATAGCAAGAACTGATAGAGAGATAGAGAGGATCCAATAGGTGGAGATGAAAATTTGAGCTTCATCCTGATGAATTCCAGGTTAGAGGATATGGCTATGGTATAAGTGACGAAGCAGGCCTGTGAATACTTCAACCATACTTCTCCCTGACTCTGCTCCCCAGTCTAGACTTTGGGACACTCCACATGAAAGAAAACTCTGGTCTGCAGAGCTGACACTTTTGTCCAGCATTACTGCTTCATCCTGGACAGAGACAGAGAGAGATAGGAAAAAGTCAAAGCTCCAGGTGTTAGGTTTCAGTCTTTGAACAGCACCATTCAATTGTGTTCATTTTGGGTGGCTGCTGTAACAAAACTGGGCACCTGATAGGAACAGGAACTTATTCCCTCATAGCTCTGATAGCCAGAAGTCCAAAATCAAGGTGTTAGCAGGACCACACTTCCTTGTTCAGCATCTAGCGGCTGTCAGCATTCTTTGGCTTATGGTTACATCGCCCCAGTATCTGCCTGTGTGGCCATACTGCCTTCTGTGTGTCTTCTCTCTGCATGTGTCTCAAATCTCCCTCTGCCTCTCTTTTATAAGGGTGCTTGCAATAGTGTTTAGGGCCCACCTGGATGATCCAAAGTAATCTGTTACAGAGTGAATTCCATCCCCCAAAATTCAAGTTAAAGCCCTGACGATCCCTGACCCACAGTGTGACTGTATTTGAAGATAAGGCATTTTAAAAGGTAACTAAGGTTAAATGAGGTTATATAAGTGGGGCCCTACTTCGACAGGACTGGTATCCTTATAAGAAGAAGAGACAGTAGGAGTGCCCATGTACAGAGGAATGGTCATGTGAGGACACAGCAAGAATGCAGCCATCTTCAAGTCAAAGAGGGGTCTTCAGAGAAACCAGCCTTGTTAGCCCGTTGATGTTGGACATCCAGCCTCTAGAACTGTGAGAAAATAAATTTCTGTTGTTTAAGTCCCACAGTCTGTGGTATTTTGTTACAGAAGTCCCAACAGACAAATAATACCTCTTTATCTTGGAATCCTTAATCACACGGCAAAGACCCCTTTCCCACATAAGGTAACATTTACAAGAGCCAAGGATGAGGGCTTAATATGTTTGAATTGCTATTATTCAATGTACACTGAAAATCATGAACACAAGCCGTTAACTCATATTTCCTCCTGGAGTGGAGTGGATAAGGAGAGAGACAAGAGGTGAGGGCTGTGGTTACTTGCTGATCTAGTTGTAGTCCAGGGAATATGAGGAGCAGGCAGTGAATGCTCCCCCAAGTGCCACCCACAAACCACTGGTGCACCAAAAGTTTTCTGTTTATTTATATCCATTTGGAGAACTCCTAACCTGATGTCTGACATAGTAAGTACTTAATAAATAACAGGTGCCCTCCCTGATTAAGCCCATTCCTAAAAATCTGCTGAGCCAGATCGTCTTTCTCTAGCACACTCACAACCAGTTCCCCTTTTCAGCACACAAGCTCTACCCACCAAATCACAAAAATGGAGGTGAGAAGACCTAGTAGAGCCTGATATACGAATCTTGCCACAGAGTCAGAAATCAAGGCAGTAAATGACCAAGGCTGGAATCTACCTCCAACAGGATCACAATTGCTGAATCAGCAAATAAATGTTTTTTGAACTTGGTACTTGGCACTTGGCATTGTGCCATTGATAGTAAGTCAAACAGACATGGTCCCCAGCCTATAGCAATCCAAAGTCTAAGACAGACAGGATTGATCTGCCTAGGCATGGTAAGAACAGGGCAATAGCTGTCATGTATTAACAAGCTGTTACAAGCTTGTGTTTGTAACACCCAAAGCACAGATTAAGTGGAAATTGCCTTTAAGTGAGTTTCTGGGAGGCTTATACATTGCACAAGGAGAGGAGCGAGTTTTTAGTTTTTCCTGGCATAGGGACTGACTGAAATCAGGAGTGGGATCAATTATTAGTTCTGCCTCAGCACCTCAGTACCCTTTCTCCCACACCGCCTTCCAAAGTAGCCTATATAAGAATGGTGGGAATTCTATAGATTTTGGGGAAACAAATGAACCATATTTTTTAGCATCTGCTATGAGCAAAGCACTAGGCAAGCTAGAAAACACCAAGCAATATAGACACGGCAACCAACAAGAGCATGTTGAACCCCTAAGTCGGTGTCATGGGTGCAAATAAATAGCTGATCTGCTAGCCATGTGGCCCGAACCAAAAAAAAAAATACAAACCCAGGCATCCAGTCCTATATGTAACGTTCAGTGCTTTATCTGTGTTATCGCTACCCACAAATTAGGTAGTATCATCTCCACCTTAAAAATGAGGCTGGGAGACTCAGAATGACCATCACGAGCAACTGCCATTTGTTGAGCTCTTACTGCATGCTAAGCAATTTCAGTCCATCGTGTCAGGTCCCTGTGTGGTAATGCAGTAGTTAAGGAAGCAGACTCAGGGAGCCAGACTGCCTGGTTCAAATCCCAGCTGTACCCCCTTGACAGTGGGGTAACTATGGGAGAGTTACCCCCGTGTGCTTCAGTCGAGTTATTGGAAACGGGATAATAATACTACCTAGTTTAGAGGATTGTTAAAAGGACCAAAGGAGTAAGTACATATAAAGCAACAGTACCTATCCCATGGAGGACACTTGGCAGACACTAGTAATCTCTGGAACAGGTCTTTTTTTAATGTTAGAAATTTCTTCATTATTACTTATTAAGCACCAGCTTAATACTGCAGAAAATTTCAGATCACCCTTGATAACTCACTTTCTTTTCCCCACCCAAATTCTTGATCAAAAGTTTTTCAAGTAAAGACATGCTCTTCTCTCTTCTGTATAAAACTTTATGAAATAAAGGCAAAAGGTTTTGTACATCTTAATGGAAAATGCTGCCCAGGGCTCTGGAGATGGCGGCTGCCCTGGCTCCCTTCACTGTCCAGGTCCTGAAAGACTCTTGTTCATGAACTATCTCTTCACAAAGCAAGTCCACCACTTGCTGCGTTTACTATTCTGAGGGTCAAAAAGTTTCTCACAAAGTCTCAGTCCAGTCTCTTGCCTTAGCTATCGTAAATAGGCTCTCACCACTTCATTTTCCTGTTTGCTTACAGGTTTGGCATAAATTGCATTAAGTGGAAAATGAGGCTCTCCAGGAATGGGAAAATTAGTAATTCCCAATGTATACATTTCTTTCTTACCTTGGATTTTGGAATTGTACTTTTGGAGTTTCTTCAAACACTCAGAAATGTAGAGAGTTATATATATCAAGGTCCTATCAGCTTCATTCTTAATTTCATAGTTTTTGAAGAAGACATTGGCCTTGAAGTAACAGATGGCTTCATCCACAATATCTGTATCTTTTGTCTCTCTGGGGGCAGGTCCTTTGAATTGGCTTCTGATGGGTAACAGTGCCATGTTTCCAGTGAGTTTGGTGTCAGGGCCCGTGAGAGAAGAGTGGTAAGCCAGCATCTTGGCAGCACCTGGGTTTCAACCCAGAGGATCAGGAATGCTAGAATAGGTATTTTCAGAGAGAGGTAGCTGAGGCTTATTAATGCCCAAGGTCACACAGATAATAAGAAGAGGGAGCTAGGACACGAAGCTGCTGCCTCTCACAGCTAATACATGGGAGAGCCAAGCTTCATACCCCAACTCTCCTATGCCATACAGACATGCCTTGACCGGTGTCCTGTCCCACAGATTGTTGGTGGTGAACCTGGGATTAGAACACAGGCTAGCTCTAAGTTTCTCTCCTCAAATTCCCCTTCTCAAATCCCCTTCTTATCTCGGCCCACTCTGGCTTTCCCCGGATAAGACCCTCCTAGCACGGTGAGCTCTTGAGGCCCTGCTTCTAACCACATGAATAACCAGCACCCTCGTGACCAAAGCTGCCATCAGAGCCCTTGGAGACCTGCTGTAACTGTCTGCAACTCAGCTTTGATGTTTTAAAATTACCAACCGTTTTGAGAAATACGCAAAAAAACATGGTGCTAAATATGTATAATATACAGAGAAATGACAGGTCATTGCTCTCAAAATTTTATTAGTTAGTAGAGGAGATAAGCAGGTACCCAAATAACACAGAAGCATGAGTGAGGCTGGAAGGGGAATTGGAAGGGGCTGAATATGGGGGGACAAGCCTACCCTTCCATGGGCTCCTAGTTCTGCTGTGGGATGTTTGGGCTCACAGAGCTTCCAGGTCTGGGGAGAGTGGGAAACAGGCTGCTTTTCAGTTCCAGTCCTGTCCCCTTAGGAGCTGGAGCACGCTGGGACCACTAGGGACCTCTCTTTAAGACTTCTGAATGGCTTCAAGGACACTGGGGTCACAGAACAATGCCATTTGGCAGATGGCAGAGGCTGCCTCAGGGAAGGAGAAAGGCTGTCTCTGATGCCAAGCCAGAGACAGAAAACATTTTCTCTGAGTTAGAGAATGGGAAATGTGCCCTGATCTGTTTGGAAGCAGCAAATTGGCCCAATATCCCTATACTTCCTCACCATTTGTAGGTCATAGCCCCATTTGAACTGTGGACCAGAGCTGCAGAAAAAAGAACCTAGGCTCATACGACACATTGCATAACTCCTATAGTTTCTCAGATGCTTTAAAAGCCATCTATGGATTCCCAGGGGGTCCACAAACCCAAGGTTAAACATCCCTACATGAGGTGGTTTTTAAAAATGTCTGCAAACAGAGGAATTTTTAGGGCAGTGAAACTATAACGGTGGATACATGTTATTATGCATTCCCATGAAATGTACAACATCAACAGTGAATGCTGATGTCAACTGTAGACTTTGGGTGATGATGCATGGTGGGGGGGGTTTCATCAATTGTAACAATTGTAACAAATTGCCACAAATGTATCAATTGTAATAAATGCACCATTCTGGTGGGGGGATGTTAACAATAGGGGAGGCTGTGCACATGCGGGAGCAGGAATTACACGGAAAACCTCTGTACCTTTTCAGTTTTGCTGTGCACCTAACACAGGGCTCTAAAAAATGAAGTCAGCCGGGCGTGTTGGTTCACACCTGTAATCGCAGCACTTTGGGAGGCCAAGGCAGGAGGATCACTTGAGCTTAGGAGTTTGAGACCAGCCTGGGCCACAAAGTGAGAAGGTGAGACTTTATCTCTCACAAAAAAAATTTTAAACACTTAGCCAGGTGTGCTGGTGCACACCTATACTACAGACCCAGCTACTTGGGAGGCTGCAGCAAGAGGATCTGGATCATTTAAGCGCAGGAGTTTAAGGCTGCAGTGAGCTGTGATGGCGCCACTGTACTCTAGCCTGGGTGACAGAGTGAGACTCTGTCTCAAAAAATAAATAAATAAATAAATAAATCTATATATGTATATGTACAAACATACACACACACATATACATACGTATGTGTATAATAAAGTCTGGTTTTTGTTTTGTTTTGTTTTGTTTTAAGAGACAGTGCCTCACTATTTTGACCAGGCTGGTTTCAAACTCCTGGGCTCAAGTGATCCTCCCACCTCAGCCTCCCAAAGTACTGGGATTACAGGGTGAGCCACTGCACCTGGCCGAAGTCTGTTTTTAAAAACAGTGGTGGCAAATTATTTGATACTCCTCCCATTCAAAGATAAAGTCTATGCCCCTCATCTTGAATCTGAGCAAGCTTGTGACTGCTTCTACCAACAGACCTTGGCTTCCAAAGCTAGTTCATAAAAATCTACACAGCTTGTACCTGGTTCACTTAGTCTCGCTTCAGGGATACTCCTCTCAGAATTCAGCTCCATGCCAGATGGAGGCACTGTGTAGGCAGTCCCAGCTGAGCCCAGCTTCTATGGGTTGAACTACATCTCCCTAGAAATGTTAAAGACCTAATCCCCAGTATCTGTGAATGTGACCTTATTCAGAAACAGGGTCTTTGCAGATGATCAAGTGAGGATAAGGTCATTAAGGCGGGCCCTAATCCAAAACGACTGGAGTCCTTATGAAAAAAGAGGATGTAGGCACAGAGACAACACACACACAGAGAAAGAACATCATGTGGAAAAGAAGGCAGAGATCAAGGTGACTCCTCTATAAGCCAAGGAATGCCAAAGATTGCCAGCCAATGACCAGGAGATAGAAAAGAGGCAAGAAACAGACTGTTCCTCCCTGACCTCAGAAGAAATCAACTTGGCCAACACTTTCATCTTAGACTTCCAGCATCCAGAACTGTGGACAATAAATTTCTGTTGTTTTAAGCCACCCAGTTTGTGGTACTTCATTAGGAAAGCCTTAGGAAGCTAACTCACCATCCTAGGAGTGATTCCTGCCCAGATTCCAGTGCAAATGAAGATCTTATCTCAGAAGAGCATGCTGCAGAATCCAGACATTTGAGTCCCCTGCAGCCATTCACGTCTTTCCAGCTGAAGTCACAGACATCTTACGGTGGAGGCAAGCCATGGCTACTGGGCCCAGATTGAATTTCCAACCCACAGAATCCACGAACTTAATAAAACGGTGGTAGTTTGAGGCCACTAAGTGTAGGGTTGTTTGTTACTCAGCAATGCTTAACTGGAACACTACTTAAAACTCCGACCTCTGACCAAACGGAATTATGTCCTCTTCCTTCCCTATCTGCAAAGGGGGATGGCCTAATTATTTAAATTAAATGTCCAGGGTAATGACATCATAGAAAGTGAGAATTAGAAGGAAACTCGATACTCCCATTTAAGCAGAAACAAATTACCCACAGTCCCAGCTTCATTCAAATCAAACAGCTTTCATTTCTCCCTTTCAATCCTTGTGCATACATAATTTGCACATAGTTTATTCAAGATTCATTCAACACAGTTAAAATCAGAGTAGACGTAATTTTGGAGTCTGCTTTTTCCACTTGCAATTTATCATAGCATTTCAATGTTGCTATATAGTCTTTATATTACTTTAATTGCAAAAATTTTCAGAAGTGTTTGTACTTTAATTTACTCAATCATTGTCTTTTTGAACAACATAAAAATTTTGAAGTGAATCTTCTTTAACTGCAATATTTTAATTATTGTTCTAAATTAGGGGTCAGTAAATTATGACCCGTGAGCCAAACTACCCACCCTATTTTTCTACTGCCTGTGAACTAGTAAGTTTCTTAAGTTTTAAATGATCAAAAAGATATAAAATAATAATATTTTAACACACTAAAAAATTATGTGAAATCCCTAATCCAGTGTTTATAAAGTTTTGTTGGAACACAGCCATGCCCATTTATTTACATGCTGTCTGTGATTGCTTTCACAATACAATGGCAGAGTTGAGTGCTTGCAACAGAAACAGCGACCCACAGAGACTAATATAATTACTATCTGGCCCTTTACAGAAAACATTTGTCAACTCCTATCCTTAATTTACATCAAACCACATGCCTCAGAGGTTCCAACCTGTCCTTGGGTTCCTTCATGATTTTGGACTTGCCAGCCCCCACAATTGCATAAGCCAATTCCTTGAAATCAGTCTCTTTGTATATATTATCTCCTGATTCTGTTTCTCTGGAGAACCCTGACCAACACAGCATCTAACATGCTTTTGTAGAATTAATAAAGCTGTAGTGAAGGAGAAAGATCCTGAATGTTCAGGAGTGCTGCTGGGCTGTGAGGGTTTGCCTTAGATGAGCCGAGCACACTATGCACATGGAAAGATCATGAGCTTGGAGTCTGATTCAGTTTGAGCACAAGGAACGGAAATCTACTCAGACTAGGCAGAGGTGAAGACTTGTTGGAAGGATACAGAGATGTTCCCAGAATCCAAGGGCAGGAAGCAAAGCAGGATCTCACAGGACTCAGACGTCACCAGGTGGCTTCTCTTTCATCTCTCTGGTTCTGAGACTACAGAGTCCCTCTCTCTTTCCACATATCCCTTGTTCTCTCTAATGGAAGGCCAAGTTTTTCTGCTCACCCACAGACCAACATGGCTTTAGGACTCTGTAGCATCGCCACTACCTCGACTTTCATTGTCTAACTGACTCCATTTCTCAGTCCTCCAATTATAAACTCCCAGGACAGAGATCTGATTGCCAGGAGCCTGTCATATACTCCTGTCCACAGCTATAGGCAGCCAAGGGTCATGTGGCATAAACATGACCACATTCCCCACCACCCCTAATTAAGTAGAGGATGAGGAAGAGTGTCCATTTCACAAAAAGAGTACTCCCAAAATATGTCTACCGCAGACCTGATACCACCCTATCTTAGTCTGCTAAGGCTACTATAGCAAATACCACAGATGGGGTGGCTTAAACATCAATTTCTTTCTCACCGTTCTGGAGGCTGGAAGTACAAGATCAAGGTCCCGGAAGGGTCACATTCTCCTGAGGCCTCTCTTTTTGGCTTGCAGACAGCCACTTTCTTGCTGTGTCCTCACACGGCCTTTCTTCTATGCATGCGCATCCCTGGGGTCTCTTTCTCTCTTTACAAGGACACCGGACATACTGGATTAGGGCCCCACCCTAATGGCCTCATTTAATCTTCATTACCTCTTTAAAAGCCTTCTCTCCAAATACAGCCACATATCAAGTACTGGGGGTCAGGGCTTCAATACATGAATTCTGAGGGGCATGTATGATGGTGAGTTTGATGTGCCACTTGGGATAGGCTGCAGTAGTCCGTTATTCAGGCACCTTTGATGGCATGCCCTTCAGCCAGGGGAACCTCAGTAATTTACTTTTTTAAAAAGTGGGGACAAAATTGCCTCATATAATTCGTGTGCAGACTGGAAAAGGGGATGAGTATAGAACATAAATGATAGCCATTATGATCATTATTTTTTCTCCCAAACAGGCAGGCAGGGCACCCACTTCCTGTGCTTCTGAACCACTCTTGCTTTGTGTCGGATGGCTTTGCTCTTGCCCTCTTCTGCCTTGGGTTAATCACGGTGTATTCACACCTTACGTGGGATAAGTAGGGTATTTTAAACATCAATTTTATTATCCAGTTATGTTAATGGTCTGTGAAATAACATGTGAAGAGCCCATTAAACATTGTGAAAGAGTTTCCATTTCATAAAAATGAGGGAATAATAAGAGAGGCCAGTGTAATTCATTGCTGAGCGGGGGAGAGGCTGACTTTCATCTTCAGATGCCCTTCTAAGAGAAACAACTTTCATAACTTAGAACTCAGCATTTCAAAAGAATTTGGGGAATGGCTGACACTTCTAGGCATTCACCAGCAGGATGTTTCTGACCAAGAAATAATTTAAAGTGTATGGAAAGAAACACAGGAATGACATTTAATAGCTTGTAGTTGAGATGAATTTTGATCTAAAATGTTAATTTTTTTCTTTCAACCAACTCTATCCCACTCTCTGAGTCCTACTTCATTGCACAACCACAGTCTGCCAGTCTTGTGTATAACCTGCTTAGAAAAGGCTGAAAGGTAATTGCATAAACAACTTCCACCTAGATCCTCCTCCTGTTCTGAGCCTAATACCAGCCTTACCCCCAAGCTCTCAGGAACCTCAGGAACAATGGACTCTAATCCATGCATGAATCTCTGACAGCCATCTCTTCATTTCTTCAGACTGTTTTATGTCATAGGTTTATAGATTTCCTGGAATACTTTCCACACTTGGCTTCTGAGACGTCACACTCTCCTGGATTTCCTTGTACTTCCTGGGCCAGTACTTCTCAGGAACCTTTGCTGACTTCTCCACACCTCCTCGATCCTTATCATTGGAGACCTCAGGAGTGGGGTTTGGACTTCTCTTCTTCTTTTTCTATAACAATCCCTTGCATCCAGTCTTACGGTTGTAAATGCCATCTATAAGCTGACACCTTCTAGATCTAGCTCTCGCCTGGACTCTAGACTCATATATCAGCTGTCCACTGAAGTGCCTAACAGGCATCTGGAATGTAACTTTCCCAAAATCAAATTCCTGATCTTCCTCCAAAACCTGCTGCATCTACACTATTTCCCATCTTAATATCAACCGCATCCTTGTAGTTGCTCAAGACAAGAGTTCTTCACTTCATTCATTTTTCTTTTCATTCTTATCTCCCAATCCGACAGCAAATCCTGTCAAGTCTACCTTCATCATATACCTTGAGATTTGCCACTGTTTACCACCTTCACACTGCTGGGATCTTGCTCCAGTTTTCACCTAGCAGGCACAAAGACTTTTAAAGGCCTTTAGGTTGATGGAAAAATGAAAGTCACTGCCATTTCCTAACAGGGAAGACAGGCATGACAATGAGTAATTGGTTTAGTCTAATTGTGATGTATACACTGATAAAAGCATGTATCAAACACAAAAGGATGGAGTGATTCATACTCTCTTGGTGGGCAACACAAACCCTGCCAGACCTTTCAGTTCATAGAAGTGAAGTCACACAGAGAGAGCGCCCAGCTGCCATCTTTTTTCAATTGCCAAGCCAGCAGCAACCATTCCCGTCCCGCCTGTCATCGTGCCCCCCTCCTTTCTCCCAGCTGCCAAGGAGCAGATGTCTACAGAAATGGGTCATGGGATTGGAGCATTTGGAAGGTGAGAGGATGGTAGAATAAGAACATATTATAAAGCACCATTAATGATGCCGAAGTGCAGTGAACTTCAGGCAGGTTGCTGGTGAAGGGAAGATGGCCAGGGCAGGACCCAGGGGTACAGAAAGTGTATTGGCAAGAGAGCACTAATGCGCAACTGTAGGTACTTCCCAAGCAAGTCTTGAGATGGTCAGATGTCAGAGCCAGGGAGCTTGGTGAAGTCAAGAAGGGGAGATGGGAGAATTGACAAAGCAAAATAAGATACCAGCCATGATGCTAAACTTGTAGCAAAATATCATTTTATGAAGATCCTAGTGGCCTGTGCTAAGTTGAGGTCATGTCTAAAAGAATCAATGCTGAGTGTCTGTGGGACTATGGGCCTCTTTTACAACTGGGGATGCAAGCGTTGGCAAACACACCCTTTTCTCATACCCTTTGGGATGCTTACAGAACAGTGGTGTCAACAGTTGGGTCTGTGCTGGAAGTTCAGTCAACATTTGTGCAGTGGAAGAATGACAACGAAGCATCAGTTCCATGGGCTTACCTATGTAGAGGGCCATTTGTGTTCTTATCTTGGAATAGACAGTGGTGTTTGGAATTCTGTTGGTTGCCAGGACATTGTCCAGTGAGGCTTAAAGAAAGGGAAGAATTTTATTCCTGAAAGGTGTGTCCCTGGTCCACTTTTTCAGAGAAGGACCCCTCTGAGTCTCTCCTTCCCATGGTATGGGCAGAAAGCTGGTATGAGGAACACATGCATACAGCGGATAGAGACAAAAATCTGTTCGATTTTAAAAATAGATTTGATTGTGTGACTCACATGTAAGTTCACTCCACCACATTCTGGGCGATTTCTGTATATGTTGGTATCAGCAGGAAGCAGAACCACTTAAATGATGTAAAAAATACCTTAAGGATTAAAGAAGAAAGCCTGAGCCAGCAGGGCAGGGGAACTGATAGAAGCCAGATGACCAGACACACAAGGAAGGGGCCCCAGCTGGCCTGCAGCCCTGCATTCTCCCAGGGAGACCTGGTACGGCTTCACCTCTGTGGCTGGCAGGCCCTTCCAAGTGGCCTGGCCTCTGTGCTTGAGCTCAGGAATGAAACTCTCCTTCTCGAGAAGGCCCAAACGGCATATCCTTCAAAGCTGGAACAATCCAGGAATATGTCAACAACTCTTTTTCAATCTACAACCCCAGTCCACAAAAGCCCAACCTTCCATCTTGGTGTTACTGACATGTCCCCACTGAGAGAGTTAAGATTCATCATTGGTTTACCTTGGGTCATCCCATTTCATAACGAACTGTATTTGTTTTCTAGGGCTTCCATAGTGAAGTATCACATACTGAGTGGCTTAAATCAGAAATTCATTCTCTCATAGTTCTGGAGGCTGGAAGTCTGAGCTCTAGGCGTTGTCAGGACTTTGTCCCCTCTGAAGGTGCCAGAACAGGACTGAATTTGTTCCAGACCTCTCCCAGCTTTGAGTAGTTCCTCTGCAGGTGTCAGCATTACTCCAGTCTTCATGTGGTGAAGACTGTTCCCATTTGTGTGTGTTTGTGTTCAAATTTCCCCTTTCTATTTAGGGCCCACCCTACTCCTCCAGTAGGACTTCATCTTAACTTATCCAATTACGTCTGCAACGACCCTTTTTCCAGATAAGGTCACAGTCTGCAGTACTGGGGGTTAGTAGCTTTGGTTGAAAATTCAACATACGAGTTTGGCGTGGGGTGGGGTGGATAAATTTAACTCGTAACAAGAACACTGAATTTATCTCCTGGTTTGAGAAATTATTTAAAATTCATAAGATAAACCCACCATAATAAAAAAATTGGGGTTCTGCTTAAAAAGAGAATAAATGTGGCACAAGGTCTTAGTAATAAGAAAGATACAGGGAAAGTCACAGACTCTAGGGTATCAGTAAAAGAACAACTCAGTCCCTCCTCCTTCCACTCCTGGGTAAAGGTAACAAACATCATCAGTGTCTTTAACAAAAAGGGAGGGTTAAACTGCACATTTTGAAACAGGGGCTAAGTGTAAGAGTCAGCAAACTGTGGCCTGTGGGTCAAATCTAGCCCTCCATCTGTTCAATAAAGTTTTATTGAAACACAGCCTCACCCATTTGTTTACATATTGTCTGTGGCTGCTTTTGCACAATAGCAGCAGAGCTGAGTTGTTGCGATAGAGACCATGTGACCCACAAAGCCCAAAACATTTACTATCCAGTCCTTTACAGAAAAACTTTACCAGCATCTGGACTAATACAAGGCAATGCTCAGAAAAACAACAATCCTAGAGAAAAGGGAAATTCTAAGGCGGTAACACAGCATGGCCATGAGGGAGCATCTGAGGCCTGGGACTAACAGGAAGGGTTGGATAGAGCTCACGAGGATGGTACTGCCTTCCTCAAATAGGCAGAGGAGCAAGCTCTGCAAAGGCTAATTCTTGGGGAACAAGTATTCCAGGTCAGCAGACGCTAGGCTCCCTCTCTTTCCAGCCATGGAAGTGTAGCAATAGTCTATTATTCCCTAAGGCAAAGCAATTCTCTGCTAGTTGCCAGATCCTTTTGCCTGGGGGATCTAGTGTCTAATACAACAACTCACCCAATCAGGATTTGGAAAGAGGAGTCTGGCCCTTTTGGCCCTGTGTCTTCCTGAAAGCTCTGAGTCCCACACACTTCAGGGCAATGGTTCTGAGCCCACTGCGGTGGTGCACGGGGGCCGTTCTCAAAGGCGCTTTCCCCAGTCCTTTGGGAAACAAGAAAATACAGTGGAGTTTTCATCACACTATTTTATTCCATTTGCAATGCTATCCTTTATTCTGAACCATGCCCTCCACCTTCGGAGTTCAAGCATGGCACATTTGCCGTGAAATAGTGCTGAAAGTGGTTGATCACCGATTATTTATTTTCTCTTATCCTCGTTGGACCAAATAAAAAAGTCGCCAGTCCAACTTACTTTTTGTTTTTCTTTCTGAAAATGTATAAGTCCTAAATATTCAAACCTCTGGGAAGCATGACTGTGGGCAGGGCCTATGGGCCCAGCCTTCCCTGTGTGGGGCACCCGCTGTGGAGAATGGATGACTCAGGTGACTTTTCTCTAGCAAATGCACTGCTCAGAATGGCTGGAAATTCCCTTTCCCTTCTGTGTGGTCGCCCCTGTGCCTGTAAGTCACAGACACCCAACTGGAGTTAGCTGACGCCAAAAAAGGAAAATGGCTCACACAATCGAACTGCTGAAGAGACAGGAGCAGAGTGGGCTCTGGGCCCCCATGAACCCAGCTCTCCAGGCCCCCTGGACCTCTATGTCCATGTCCTGTCTCCTGTTCTTTCTCTCCTCTATCATTATTTTCTCTGAAGCAGAGGCATGGCTGTTAGCAGCCCCCGGCTTACCTCCCTGCAGCTCCCTGAAGGGAGAGAAAAAATGGTGGGTTCTAGTCTGCTTTGGCTGAAAAATCCCAGGTAGAGGCATTGGTTGGCCTGGCTTGAATTACATACCTGTAGGGCAAAGGACCATTGTGAACCAGATAGTCTGATGCCCCCTCCCTGCCCCAGGGTCTTTATGTCTCCTTCTCAGTGAAGCCTTCTCTGGCCACCCACTTAAATTGTACCCCTCAACCCCCAAGAAATCCCTGTCTCTCTTTATCCTACTCTATTTTTTCCCATAGCATTTATCATCTTCTGACATACTAATTTGCTAATATTTCTGTCTAGCTCCTCCCACTATAATGTAAGCGCCAGAAGGCAAGGATTATTGTCTGTTTTGCTTATTAATATACCCTAGTGTTGGCTAGGCAAGGTGGCTCACACCCGTAATCCGAACACTTTGGGAGGGTGAGGTGGGGGGGATCACTTGAGGTCAGGAGTTCGAGACCAGCCTGATCAACATGGTGAAACACCATCTCTACTAAACATATAAAAATTAGCCGGTGTGGTGGCATGTGCCTATAATCCCAGTTATTCAGGAGGCTGAGGCATGAGCACAATAATCACTCAACCTGGGAGGCAGAGGTTGCAGTGAACTGAGTTCACGCCACTG
>NW_012119598.1:16765964-16868811 GCF_000951035.1 Colobus angolensis palliatus | reverse complement strand
CCTCTCACTAGAATGTAATCCTCCCATTAGAGCAGGGATTTTGACTTTTTTTTTTTCTTTTCATTGAGACAGGGTCTCATTCTGTCACTCAGGCTGGAGTGCAGTTGTGCAATCATGGCTCACTGTAGGCTCAGTCTCCCAAGCTCAAGCAATCCTCCCACCACAGCCTCCCAAGTAGCTGGGACTACCGGCACAAGCCACCACGCCTGGCTAATTTTTTGTACTTTTTGTACAGGTGGAGTTTTGCCATGTTGCCCAGGCTGGTCTCAAACTCCTGGACTCAAGCTATCCTCTCACCTTGGCCTCCCAAAGTGCTGGGATTACAGACATGAGCCACCACCGCTGGCCAGGATTTTGATTTTTGTTTGTTTGTTTGTTTTCCTAGACAACAGATACATCCTAGTAACTCAAATAGTGCCTCACCCAGCACCCAGAGGACCCTCAATGAGTATTTGTTGACTTTGAGAAATGAATGATTCCCTGTGGCTGTGGAGACGGCCCAATCATAGCATTTTATCTCCATGGCTACAGTAACTCATTGATTCCCTTCCCAGAAGTGGAGCTCTGCCGTGGTTAATAAATATCCACTACATTTTCCTAACTTGGAGTGAACGTGGGCCCGAATGTAAAGTTCCAATACTGTATAAGGTTAGAACTTGGCACAAAGCAAGAAAACACAGCTGCCCATATGAATCATAGTAAAGTGAGAATGAGTACAACTGAGCTAGAGTTGACAGGCACACTTGACAGAAAACACCAGGCTTTCAAGCCAAACTCTGATCTTATGGGTACTTCTTTTAGCTTGCCAGGATCCTCCTGCACTTTTCTTAACCTTGTATTTCTAGAAAAATGCGGGTTTCAATTGATGAGCAAATATTAAGTGGTATACTTCTCTGAGTATGCACTAGTCTTCATACCTTCTATCGTAGACATTACAATTTTATTCAATTTTTTAAAATCTCCATATGCAAACCTTCTATTAAACCAAACCTTTGATCTCCCCATACTCTGAATGCCTCCATATGACATGTTACCATGGAGATGTTCACATATACCTCATTTAATTGTGTAAACAGCATACAGCTCTGTCCATCTTAATCTCATCAATACACAGTTTCATTTTTCCCCTTTTCTGCTGTAAGTTTTGATCTAGCTTTAGGTGAATTTAGAACACCATGCTTAAGGACTCAGGTGTTTCAAGTAAACAAAGAAATTAAATTTCTCTTGATGAATTTACTAGCCTCCTCCTGTCCAATATTCAATTAATTCAGATGTAGAAGAAACCACCTTTAACACCCTGGAACCCGAATTCACAAGGAGATCAGCGTTTCAATTTCAATGTAATTATCTGAAACTTAAGAATGGCTTATTAGAGTTAAGATGACAAAAAAATTAATATTTTTAAAGTAAGAGGCATTCCCTGGGGACAGAATCACAAGAATATTGGATGGCTTCCATAGCAGCTTTTAAATATAACCAAACAACTCAAACTGTTTAGTGTTCTAATTTATTTTTGAGTAAGGTTGCAAGATAAAATATAATATTGGGGACACATCCTACTAAAAATTTATTTGCACTTTATCTGAAATTTAAATGTAACTGGGCATCTCGTATTTTTATTTGCAAAACCTGGCAACTCTATTTTATGAGACATGATTGACCACCAAATACTTCATAAGCCACTCAACATTTTCCTAGTTACCAGGAAACACTAAGGAGTCTCTATGAGGAGAAAAAAGGAAAGATGCCACCCAGAAACCAATGGGTCTGCTGAGGCTTGAAAAGGCCCAGCTCAGATCTTGGGTGCTGGTTCCTCAGCACAGTACAGGACTCCTAAAACTTGGCATAGCAACTGAAGACCCTATATATCCAGTTTCATGCAGCGTGCAGTGGGGAAAATAATTGCAACCTCAAACCTAGTGGTCTTAAGGCCTAGTGACTAAATGGTCTTTTAATGACATGGAACTGTTTTCTGATGCATATTGTCACTCTCTTCTAATGTTGGTGATATGAACAAGAGACAGGGAAATCCTGGGTAGAAGAGGGTGATTCTCCAGCAAAGGCCCCGCCTTCAAGCCTGAATACCCGTGGCCTTAAATGAAGACAGTCATCCCTGCTTTTGTGCCCCAAAGCTGCCTTTTGGCCCACCATGCCCCCTATCCTGTATCTATATAAAGCCCAGACCCCAGGCTCCAGAAGAAGAGGAGACGAGCAAGTGAACAGAAGAGCAGAACAATGCAGCAGAGAGAAGAAAAGACATGTCTGAAGGCCAAGAGGAGTTTAGCAGGGGATGATTGGAGAGGAAATCAGCTGCTGGGTGGCCAAACTCCAGGGGAAGATCATCTTCCCACTCCATCCCCCTTCCAGCTCCCGCTCCATCCCACCGAGAGCCACCTCCACCACTCATTAAAACCCCTGCATTCATCCTTCAAGTCCTTGTGTGGCCTGATTCTTCTGAGACGCTGAAGAAGAGCTTGGGATACAGAAAGCTGTCCCACTGACCCTGTGCCCTTGCAAAAAGGCAGAGGGTCCACTGAGCTGGTTAACCCTTAAACTGTCCATGGATAGCAAGGCTAAACGAGTGCACTGTAACACACACCCATTTGGGCTTTGGGAGTCACAGGCTCCCACCCCCGGATATTGTCATGGGGCTGGAGCCCAGTACCCTGGCTCCTGCATCTGCCTATCTGCATGTTCCTCCTCCCATAAGGGGTTTGAGCAGGGGTGGCAATTGAACAGATGAACCACATGCCTGTCGCATGTCCTGCCAGGGAAGTCAGGGAACTCTCCTATTTTATTGTTTATTATTTACTCTCCTATTTATCCTATTGCAAGATAAATCATGCAAAATTCTCTTAGGCTCCTCCTTCTCTCTGGCTTTGGAGTCAAGGGTTCAGAGTTGTAGCTCTTACTCTGTAACTAACTCAGTGAGTGGGCTTAGATAAGTTTCTGGAACTTTTTGGCTCTAGTTGAGCCTCCCTTTCCAGTCTTTATCTATAAAATGGTAATAACACTGCCCCTATCAAACTTGTGTTGCTATTGTTCTCAAATGAGATTGTATATGAAGTAAGGTGATACGACTGTTATACAGTATGTGCAAACATTATATGAACACAAGATGGTATTGTCATTATTGCCTGCTGTGATTTCCATGATTTCCATGGGTCGTTCAGTCTTGTGTGTAACAAGAAAGATCGGGGGGTCAGGACAGGAGTAAGCTGTTTATCAGAACAGAAAAGCCTCTTGTGTTTAACATTCAAATCTTTCTAACAGGAACCTGGGGCCTACTACAGGTCTTAGGCCTGGGTAAGGGAGAGCACAATATCACAGAAGCCGCAACTCATGGCCATCTCAAAGGGTTGTCAGAGTTCACTCTACAACAACCCTTTAAGATGGCATGGGACTGACAGCTGCCATCCTCCCTGGAAAAGCTATGAAGTCACCAAATTGCGCTGAACACAGGGCATGTATAAGTAATTACAGCCACTGCAATGAAACCAGGTCACTGTTCAAACCACTGATCAAATCATTGGTTCCCATTTTGAGGCCAGGAAACAGTATATTACGGAAGAAAAAAAAAGAGAAAATTATCTTGGTCCATAGTACTTAAAACAGGAGGAGGGGGCAAGGAAGAGACATATTCTTGCTTCAAAGTTTTTATAAGATAAATGTTCTGTCTGCACAAAGAACCTGAAGGGAGGCCAGGAAAGATAAGATGTTCCCAGCTAATACCTGAATGCAGAGGTCTCTGCATTCCTTTATCATTTGGGGGTACGGTGCTGATTAGGGTGCTGGCTGAGTTCCAAACTCTGATAAGAGGTTTAAGGAACAGCTCCATCAGCCCTTCAGAACTTACCCAGCTCTCTGGGTCCATGACATCCGCCTTCAGTGTGGCCTCCCTGCTGTTCTTCTTTCTTTCTTTATTCGTCTTTACTTATAATGGTAAGCTGGAGAAGGTATGTATTTATATATTCGCACTCATTGTGTGGAATCTTACGTTTCTTATTCTTCATTTAAAACTAAGAAATAACATTTATACTCCCCTTAAGAAAAATTCTTCTTAAGAAAATCAGGTTGATTTTATGACTGTGTAGTCTTTACTTGTTTTAATTTTCCCTTGTGAGTCTATGGGCCTCAGTAAAATAATTCCCGCCTTTTGCCCTAAATAGTGTATATTTCACAACTCAAGTTCAAATCTTCACATTTCTCTTTCAATAACAATTACTTTTAAAATTCTGCTTTCATAATCACTAACAATTTAGAAAATAGTCTTTTCTGTGAAATTGTCTTTTTATTTCTACATACATGTGTAAAATATATACACAATATGTAGAGTACATATACATTTATTCTTGAAAACAAACATTAATTTCAATTCCTGATAATTTGTCTAACTTGAGCTATATGGTTTTTCTTAATTATTTTTATTTTTCTTGTGGTAAAACACTTGTAAAATTTACCATCTTAACATTTAAGTGTACATTTCAGTAGTGTTAAGTATGTTCACAACGTTATGCAAACAATCTTCAGAACTGTTTTCATCTCACAAAACTGGAATTCTAACGACTCTCCATTCACCCTCCCCCAGCCTCTGGTAACCACCATCCTACCTGCTTTCTCTATGAATTTGACTATTCTAGAAACCTCATAGAATCATACAATATTTGTTCTTTTATGACTGGCTTACTTAACTCAGCGTAATATCTACATGATTCATCCATTTTGTAGCATGTGTCAGAATTTCCTTTCTTTGTAAGACTGAATAATAGTTGAGGGTATATACCACATTTTAAATATCCATTCATCGTCAATGGACATTTGGGTTGCTTCTACCATTTGGCTATTGTGAATAATTCTGCTATGAACATGGATGCACAAATATCTCTTTGACACCCTGCTTTCAATTCTTTTCTTTTTTTCTTGAGAGTCTGTCGCCCAAGCTGGAGTGCAGTGGCATGATCTCAACTAACTGCAACCTCCACCTCCCAGGTTCAAGCAATTCCTGTGCCGCATACTCACGAGTAGCTGGGATTACAGGTGTCCACTACCACACCCAGCTAATTTTTGTATTTTTAGTAGAGACAGGGTTTCACCATGTTGGCCAGTCTGGTCTTGAACTCCTGACCCCAAGTGATCCACCTGCCTCAGCCTCCCAAAGTGCTGAGATCACAGGTGGGAGCCACTGTGCCCAGCCCCTGCTTTCAATTCTTTTGGGTGCATACCCAGAAGCAGAATGGTTGGGTGGCATGGTTAATTCTATTTTTTCATCTTCTTAAGGAACTGTCATACTATTTTCCATAGAGGTTGTACCATTTTACCTTCCCACCATGTACAAGAGTTCCAATTTCTCCACATTTTCACAAGCACTTGTTTTCTGTTTGGAGTTTTTTTTTTTTTATAGTAGCCATCCTAATGGATGTAAGGTGGTGTTTCATTGTGGCTTTTTAAAATTTCCCTAATGATTAGTGATGTTAAACATCTTTCAATTTGTTTTTTGGCCATTTGCATATCTTTAAAGAAAAGTCTATTCAAGTCCTTTGCCTCTTTCTTTTCTTTTCTTTCTTTCTTTCTTTCCTTTCTTCTTTCTTTCCTTTCTTCTTTCTTTCTCTCTTTTCTTCTTTCTTTCTCTCCCTCTTTTCCTTCCTTCCTTCCTTTTCTTTTCCCTTGTCCTTCCTTCTTTCTCCTTCTTTCCTTCCTTCCTTCCTTCCTTCCCTCCTTTCCTTCCTTCTTTCTTTCCTTCCTTCCTTCCTTCCTTCCTTCCTTCCTTCCTTCCTTCCTTCCTTTCTTCCTTCCTTCCTTCCTTCCTTCCTTCCTTCCTTCCTTCCTTCCTTCCTTCCTTTCTTCCTTCCTTCCTTCCTTCCTTCCCTCCTTCCTTTTTGAGACAGGGTCTCACTCTGTCACTCTCAGGCTGGAGGAGTGCAGCAGCACAATCATGGCTCATCACAGCCTTTACCTCCCAGGCTCAGGTGATCCTTTTACCTCAGCCCCCTAAAGTGCTGGGATTACAGGTGTGAGCTACTGCATCCAGCCTCTTTGCTCATTTTTAATCAGGATGGTTTGTTTTTGCTGTTGATTTGTAGGCATTTATATATTCTAGATATTAACCTCTTACCAGAAATATGATTTGCAAATATTTTCCCCAATTCCATAGGCTCCCTTTTCACTCTACTGGTTGTATCCTTTGGTTCATAGAAGTTGTTAATTTTGATGTGCGTGTACCCTGTTGTCCAGGCTGGAGTGCAGCGGCACCATCTCAGCTCACTGAAACCTCTGCCTCCTGGGTTCAAGTGATCCTCCCGCCTCAGCCTCCCAAGTAGCTGGGATTACAGGCGTGCACCACCATGCCTGACTAATTTTTGTATTTTTGTAGAGACAGGGTTTCACTATGCTGGCTAGGCTAGTCTCGAGCTCCTGACTTTAAGCGATCCACAGGCCTTGGCCTCCCAAAGTGCTGGAATTACATGCATGAGCCACTGCACCTGGCCTGATGTGTATTTATTTATTTTAAAGGGAACTATATATATTTAAGATACATTGCGTATATATACACACACATGCACACACATATAATTGTAGTTTAGCATACACTGACTTAAGAAACTTCAGTCTATTTCCAAGACATTTCTAAAGTGTCTTTTAACCACAAACTATCAAATCCTAGGACTATTTCATTATGGAACATATGCAAATATGTGTATTGCTTTCAAAGAGCAAATTCCAGGGAGCTAAGAAAAGCCCAACCATTTCTCCAAAGCCCTTCCCTGTACGGCTGGCAGCTTCACCTTTAAGTTCAAGATATTATTCTCAGTTAAAATGAAAATATATTCAGAAGGAACAATACTAAAACTCTGTCGGAGCCAGACTCCATCATAAAAAACGAAAAAAACAAAACTCTGTCGTCAGTCAGTGCAAATGAAGCCATTGTAAAGGAGAATAAGGTTTCTTTGCAAGAGAAAAGGAAGGAAGAAGGGCAGGAACAACCAAGGTGGGGAAGAACTAATATAAGGCCAGCAGGGTAGGCGCTAATAGTAAGAGCTGACATTTCTATGGTATTAATACTTACAATGTATCATGCATTGCTGTAGGTGCTCTGCATGTATTAAGTCAGAGGTGAGGACAAGTATTTCCATTTTATAACAAGACAGCAGAGGCACAAGGAGTTTAAGTAACTTGACTAAAGCCAGCCAAGTAATAAGTGACTCAGCCAGGCTTCAAGATCTACCATCACTTTTTGCTCCCAAGAAGCAAAGGCCCCCCCCACCTCCTGGTATTCATATTCTTGTGAGGTTTCTAACCATAGTAGTTGGGCTGGTCTGTGTGATGGTAGAATACAGCACAGGTGATGGTGTAGCACTTCCAAGATTAGGTTATAAAGGCATGGTGGCTTCTGTCCTGGTAGCTGTCTCTCAGATCACTTGCTCTCGGATTAGCCAGTTGGATGTTACTAGCAGCCCTATGGATAGGGCCATGTGGTAAGGTAGGAGAGGCGTCCAGCCAATAGCCACCTGAATGAGTTTAGAAGTGGGTCTTGCAACCCCAGGCAGACCTCCAAATGTCTGTAGCTCTGGCTGACATCAGTATCTCAACTACATCTCATGACACACACCGGGCCAGAACCACCCAGCTAAACCCAGACTCCTGACTTGCAAAAATTGCGCAAAATAATAAATGTTTGTTGTTTTAAGCTGCTAAACGTCGGAATGAATTGTTACACAACAATAGATAACTAATACAGTTTCTCGACCTTCTTGGCCTAATTCATAATTTTGTCTAGGGAATGTGTTTAACTGAGAATGCTGAAATACCAAACTGTTTCTCATACCTCAGTCTGATTCTCTATTAAATTGTCATTCATATCCTGTTGTAAAGCAATGTCACTCTTCTAGTTAGCATGACCTTTGCAATTATACAGCACAAGCTATAATTCATGCAAGATGCTCTAAGCTGTTCTTTCTTTGGGAGAAAAGGTCATTTTCAAATAGCCTTTTAAAACACACCAAAATTCCCACAGTATTTGCCAATTTCAACCCCATCCCGGAAAGTATAGTTCGCTGTCATACTTCAAAGTAACAAATCAAATAAATGGTTAGAAGAGACGCTGTTCTTCTTAAGAAATCTGTATTAAATATATCTTAGGTGAATAAGGGGTAGTCTCATTCATGTTGTGCATAAAACATCTCAAATTGCATTACCTAAAACCAAAGAATAATGATGCCTAAACTATCGAACACTTTATAGACTTAGAGGAGGGGGATACAGTGGATCTTTACTTTTTATTTTATTCTATTTTTATTGTTACTTGGATATATTACCTAGCGGTGAAGTCTGGGCTTTCAGTGTAGCCATCACTTGAATAATGTACACTAAATAATTTCTCATCTCTCACTGGGCTCCAACCCTCCCTCCCTTCCAAGTTTACAATGTCTATCATTCCATACTCTATATCCAAGTGTGTGATCTTTATTTTAAAATGAATTAAAATTTAGTCTGGGCTCAGTATCTCACCCCTGTGATCCCAGCACTTTGGGAGGCCAAGGAGGGGAGGATCACCTGAGGTCATGAGTTCAAGGCCAACCTGGCCAACATGGTGAAACCCCATTTGTCTACAAAAATACAAACATTAGCCAGGTGTGATGGTGGGTGCCTATAATCCCAGCTATTCAGGAGGCTGAGATGGGAGAACCACTTGAACTTGGGAGGTGGAGGTCGCAGTTAGCCGAGATCACGCCATTGCACTCCAGCCTAGTATATAGAGTGAGACTCCATCTCAAAAATAAAATAAAATAAAAAAATTAAAATTTGCAATGTGCCTCTGGACTCCTACTGTCCTTTGAAATTTCTAGATGTGGCCAGGCACCGTGGCTCATGCCTGTAATCTCAGCACTTTGGGAGGCTGAGGCGGGTGGATCACAAGGTCAGGAGATGGAGACCATCCTGGCTAACACGGTGAAACCCCGTCTCTACTAGAAATACAAAAACAAAATTAGTCGGGCTTGGTGGCGGGCACCTGTAGTCCCAGCTACTCAGGAGGCTGAAGCAGGAGAATGGCGTGAACCCGGGAGGCGGAGCTTGCAGTAAGCTGAGATCACGTCACTGTACTCCAGTCTGGGGTCTCAAAAAAAAAGAAAAAAGAGATTTCTAGATATATTTAAGTTAAAGTTAATTAAAATTTATTTGTTTTGAGAATGTCTTAACACCCATAGAGATCACTGGAGACCACCTGTGGTGCTTCTAGTGCTGTGATTTAGTTCTCTCTGAAGTTGTATTCTAACCACAAACAGAAAGCACTCAAACCAAGATATTTAGATGCTCCTTTAAATAACAATTCATATACTGTCTCCGTTTGCAGATTCCCTCTGTATTATTCTATCCTTAAATAAAATCTATGAGAGGCCATTGTTTTGGACTGAGCGCCCTGCACTAAGCCCCAACACACCAAACCCAAATGCAAAACGCAGTCACTCATGATAAGTGCCACATAATCAAACAGAAATTTTAAAAAACAGAAAAATCCCCAAACACGTCAGTTTTCAAAAAAAGCAAAAACAAACAAACAAAAAAACTCAGGAGATTCACAGCAGCTAATCAAAAGAAGCCCAGTCAACCGAAGGAAGTCCCATCTGCTCTCACCGATACTAAGGGAGGAGACCACCCCTCATATTGTCTTAAGCCCAATTTCTGCTTCCAAGGAAACAAAAAGTAAAAACTAAAAGACAGAAATGAAATCCACAAGCAGACAGCCCAGCACCACACCCTGGGCCTGGTAGTTCAAGATCAACCCCTGACCTAATCAGTTATGTTATCTGTAGATTACAGACATTGTATAGAAAAGCACTGTGAAAATCCCTATCCTGTTCTGTTCTGATCTAATTACTGGTGCATGCAGCCCCCAGTCATGTACCCCCTGCTTGCTCAATCGATCACGACCCTCTCACGCAGACCCCCTTAGAGTTATGAGCCCTTAAAAGGGACAGGAATTGCTCACTCGGGGAGCTCGGCTTTTGAGGCAGGAGTCTTGCCCATGTCCCCGGCTGAATAAACCCCTTCCTTCTTTAACTCGGTGTCTGAGGAGTTTTGTCTGTAGCTCGTCCTGCTACAATACAAGGAAAATAACCCAAAGTCACCTGATGTTGACCAATCTGCTCTTTGCTGTTTTCCTCGTTCCTGCTCAGGTGCTTTACAAAAATCCACTGTTCTGCCATTCCTGACGGTCTATTTCAGAGACTGGACACTGCCTGGATTATGAATTGCTTATAATAGCCAATTAGATCTTTAAACTCATTGTGTTGGAATTTCATGTTTGACACTGTATTTGATTGTGTCGGGAAAAACCACCCTCCTATGGCCCTGACTTAAGAACCTAAAGAAAGATTCTCCATGGAGTGCCCACAAGGCACTAGGTCCACATATTTTTAGTTCATGTTATCTTCCTAACATGCCTGCAAGCCATGCCTTTACCTTCGCCTCACAGGTGAGCAAAGTGAGGCTCCGGAATGGTAAACAGCTTACCCCAGCTCCCATTATCACACAGGTGAAGGAAGCAGGATTTAAACTCAAGACTGCTGCCACCAGCGCCACCTTGCCTGCTGCCCATGACCCTGGGACTTTGGGAGCTTCCCCTGAATCAAGCCTGCTGCAAGGACAGCCTAAGCATGTTCTCCCTAACTAGCTCTTTAGAACCTCAGGCCCCAATAAAGGCTAAATCGTTAATGTCACAATACAGCCTCCTTCTCCACAATCAAGCTCCTGAACCCTGCTTTCTTACAACTCTTTTATTATCGATTGATGCATTATATTTGAATGTATTTACACGGCACATGTGAAATTTTGTTAGATGGATGGTAGGTAATGATAAGTCAGGGCATTTAGGGTTTCTATCACCCAAATATTTATCATGTCTATATGTTTAGTACAGTTCAAGTCTTTATACTGGCTATACAGATTTGCTCATAGACTTTCTTCATAGCTACACACACACCCTCTCTCAGACCTCACATATACTCCTCAGAGACACACACATAACACCCACATACCTAACATACTATACACTCACCACACACACATACACACACATGCACACGCATCTTCCACCACATGCATGTTCATCCCCAGTGCTTTGCCTACCAGTAACCCCTTCATCCTTTGAGATCCACCTCCCTCAGGAAGCCATTCCTTGATACCATTATCCCAAAGCTGAATGAGGAGAATCTCTAGGGATCCTATCCCTATCTCCCTGCCCCACCCATTATTTTATCATTGTCTGTTTTCCCCAGCGTCAAGTGGGCTCCCAGAGGCCAGAGCTGAGCATTATTCACATTTGGGTCCTCCATCTTTCCTCCCCAACACCCTGTACCAGGAATGGCACCTGGCACTCAGAATCTCAGTAAATACTTCTGGAGTGTATGAGTGAGTTCTATTTCGGTGATAGAGAGCCCACTGGATTAATCTGCATAGCCTCCTGACTCCAGACTATCTGGGTCCAAACACCAAACATTATAACGTGATGCTAAATCTCTCTAGACTGTGGCATGCTCATCTGTCAAGTGGAAATGATGTCGATGGCAAGTAACACCCGACTGGCTGGCAGAGGAGATTCAATGAGGTTTTACACGTATGTAGACCTACACGTATTAGTATGAAGCAAATAACATGATTTTCAGTCCTTACATGGGGGAAGTAAAACCACACAGCTCCCTTTGGAAAAACCACTTCTGATGCCTTGTCTAACCAAGGAAACCGATGATTCTTCTGCCTTCCTGGGCTTCTCTCTTATCACAGGCAGACAGGTGGCCCAAGCACAATGGATTCAATCCATAATGGACTCTCAATTCAGTCTAACCGGTCTGGGCATCTCTGCCCCTAGAGGACTGAGCCCTTAATAAACAGATGTGTCTTCCAGCTCAGAACTGCCGACATGTGCGTGCTCATGTTTATATTGGTAGCCTTTGTTTTAAATCCATATCAATACCCATTTAGTCTTTGTAACAGATTGGTTCTTTCTGATGTGACCGACTGAACAAATGAAAAGCATTTCCCTGTGGCCTGCCTGTCACACTTTTTTTCTGTTCTCTAATTGAGAACGCTTTCAAACCTCTCCAACTCCTGTTTGCCTCACAGTAAGGTGAAGATTTGATTTCTTCCCTATTACACTTTTCTTTTGAGTCAAAATGAGTATCTTGGGAAAAAAGCATAGCTAAGGGAGAGGGCAAGTCCAGAAAAGCATGCATAAATTTGGGAGCCAAAATAAGGTTAGTGGTTCTGAAACTGCCATTGCAAAATTGTAACTGAAACAGTGAAAGAGATCTGACCTAACCAACTCCATCTTGCTTCCAAACGCCAAGCTGTCCTTGTTCATTCCTGGGCATAGGCTGAACTAATTTGGGGGAGGAATTTAGTTTATAGTTTAAAACAAAGATGATAACAGCCCTTTCCCCAAACAAGCCTCCTTGTTGCCTGGGAACTGGACTGCCTTTGTAGGATGAACAGATTAGCCACAGATTAGAAATTATGGTCTAGGAGTCATGCAGTTGGAGGCTACAAGATTCTGACCCTCCCTAAACTGCTCCTAAGATCAGCGCTTGAGATATTTTGCAGACCCTGCACTTGATGATGGATCAGCTGGCACAGCTGGCATCACCCAGATGGATAAACTGGCTCATATGATCTTGTGGCTCCCACCCAGGAACTGACTCAGCTCAAGAGGACAGCTTCAGTTTTCTATGATTTCATCTCTAACCGGACCAATCGGCACTCCCGGCTCACTGACTTCCTCCCACCCACCAAGTTGTCTTTATCTTATTTATTTATTTATTTTTTGAGACAGGGTCTTGCTCTGTAGCCCAGGCTGGAGTGCAGTGGTGCCATCTCAGCTCACTGCAACCTCTGCCTCCCGGGATTAAGTGATTCTCTAGTCTCAGCCTCCCAAGTAGCTGGGACTGCAGACGCATGCCACCATGCCCAGCTAATTTTTGTATTTTTAGTAGAGATGGGGTTTCTCCATGTTGGCCAGGCTGGTCTTGAAAAGTCCTGACCGCAAGTGATCCACCGACCTTGGCCTCCCAAAGTGCTGGGATTACAGGTGTGAGCCACCACGCCCAACCACCAAGTTGTCTTTAAAAGATCTGATCCCGGAATGCTCGGGAAGACTAATTTGAGTAATAACAAAATTCTGGACTCCCGCACAGCTGGCTGTATGTGAATTAATCTTTCTCTATTGTAATTCCCCTGTCTTGATAAATTGGCTCTGTCTAGGCAGCGGGCAAGATGAACCCATTGGGTGGTTATAGTTCCAGTCCAGCCAGATGCCAGCCAGCATGCGGGAGGCCCAGGCAGAGCCGTCTCAGCTGTAGATCCCTGGCAGTGGGCGGCATCCCTCCCCACAGGTTCATGCTAACCTCTTTACAAGACATCTGCCTCCTCAGATACCAGCAGCCCAAATTCCTGCATGGCAATTTCATCCACTACAAATGCCGTACATTAGTACACATTAGAGAGAAGGGGAAATTGCATGACTTTTCTGGTGAAAGGCTAAGTGAGAAGGTGTGGGAGGTTAAGGCAAGCTCAATTCTACCTTAACTTGCTGGAAACAGATTGTGTTCCTCCTTTCTGTTCCTCACTGTGCTGCCTTTGGTATTTCAGGCCCACAATGCGTGCAACAGATTCCTGATTTGATTACATTGCTTGGTACTTCATAAATTCTGAAAGATTGGCATAAGAGGGATGGAAGAGAAGATACAATTATTTCTGTGTGCTGTATGTACCCCCTCCTCTCCCCACAGCTGTACCCCTTCTGGAAAAATTGCCTGGGGCTCAGCCTAACAAGGGGAGGGAGGAAACCTTCATCTGGTAAGAATCTGGGTAGGGCTCCAGCCATGTACCTCAGTACATTTCAGCTGAGCACTTGCTGTGGGCAGGAACTGCCCCAGGCCCTCGACATAACATTGTATGAGCTACTTGACAAATGATTGGAGGTCTGAGTATATGGGGGATGGAGGTAACTTGCTTTGCCTGACATGCACAATGAAGATAGCAGCAAGTGGCCTCTGAGCAGGGAGTGGGAGTATCGTGTGGGAGACAAGCACTCAACTCTTAATCTGGAATTTGTCCTGGGCCCCACCCCACAGCTCATTGACCCATGATGTCCTCCACCCTCTGCTTCACCAAAGACACAGCAACAGAGAGAAACAGAAAGAGAAAGAGGAAAGTGAGTCACAGGGAATAACTGTCACATAGCTCTTTATAACTTAAACGTTTACCTTTTACAATAGGTGCTGCATGAATACGTAACCCAATTCAATACTGCAAAAAGGTAAACAGTGAAGACTAAGTCCTCACCCACACCTGGCTCCCCGCAACCAGTTCCCATCCCCAGATGAAACTGCCTTTGCAAAAACCGTAACAGTGAGAAAACCATGACAGTGAAAGTGATCTGAGCTAACCAACCCCCACCTTGCCTTTAACATCCAAGCTGCCCTTAATTATTCCTGGGCTTGTGCCAAGCTAACTTTGGGAGACATTTGGTTTATAGTTTAAATGGTAATAGCCCTTCTCCAAAATTAAATGCCTTTGTAAAGAGAGTGAAATGCCACGGGGAGGATGTGAAGAGCCTGAATTCTGCTAAGGTACAGACAGAAATGATTACCAGCCATTATTCCGGCCATCACAAGATTTGCAACCTCCCCAATTACTCCTGCAGATAACATCTCTACTGTGGAACCTAAAACTGGTCTTTTGAAATGTCTTTTCAGGTTTTTGCATTTTGGCAATAGCTCCACCCAGACCCACAGGCCCCTTCCCACCAGTCTTGATCTCATCCAGAAGCAGACTCCCCGGCCCAACGAACTATCCTTGAAAAATCCTAGCCTCTGAATCTTCTGGGAGATCAACTTGAGTAATAACTCTGTCTCCCACATGGCATGGCCAGCCTCGTGTCTACTAAACTCTTTCTTTATTACAATCCTGTGGTCTCAGTGAATTGGTTTTGTCTGTGCGGTGGGCAGGAAGAAGGCCCTGGGCAGTTACACAGAGACAACCTCCTCTACCAATTCCCTGTGGATGCTTCCAGAGGGGCCCTGTGCATATTCAAATGCTTGCATTACTACACTTTACGAAGTTCTTTAACAAAAACAACAAAGCACGCTGAGACCCAAGGATTATGTTGTGGCAAAAGTGTTACTGAAACCACCTTTGCAAAAAATTATAACCGACAAAATCATTACGGTGAAAGAGATCTGACCTAACTCACTCCATCTTGCTTCTAACTTCCAAGCTGTCCTTGTTCATTCCTGGGCATAGGCTGAACTAAGTTTGGAAGGAACCTAGTTTATAGTTTAAAACAAAGACAGTAATAGCCCTTTCCCAAAACAAACCCCCCTCCTGCCTGGGGACTAGACTGCCTGTGCAGGACTAACAAATTAGCCACAAGATTAGAAATTATGGTTTAGGAGTCATGCTGCTGGAGTCTGCAAAATTCTGAACCTCCCCAAATGCTCCTGGGGATAACATCACTCTTATGAAACCTAAGTTCAGTGTTGGAAATATTTTGCAAACCCCATACTCCATGGATCACAGGCACCACCCAGATCAATAAACTGGCTCATCTGGTCTTGTGGCCCCCAACCAGGAAGTGACTCAACTCCCTTTGATTTCATCTCCAACCCAAACAATAAGCACTCCCAACTCACTGGCCCCCTACCCACCAAATTATACTTAAAAATTCCAATTCCCAAATTTGCAGGAAGACCGATTTGAGTAATAACAAAATTTCATACAGCCAGCTCTGCATGAATAGAAATCTTTCTCTAATGCAATTCCCCTGTCTTAATAAATCAGCTCTGTCTAGGCAGAGGGTAAGGAGAACCCATTGGGCAGTTACAGTTACATTATTACATTGGATTCTCATAGCAATCAATGCTATCCAGATCTCTCAGATGAGGGAGGTGAGTTAGAGGTTGGTTGAAGTCCCTACTGGATATGGTTTCGACTGTGTCCCCACCCAAATCTCGTCTTTTTTTCTTTTTGGGAGACAAAGTCTCACTCCGTCTCCCATGCTGGAGTGCAGTGGCACAATCTCTACTCCCTGCAACCTCTGCCTACCAGGTTCAAGCGATTCTCCTGCCTTAGCTTCCCAAGTAGCTGGGACTACAAGTGTGTGCCACCGTGCCCAGCTAATTTTTAGTAGAGACGGGGTTTCCCCATGTTGGCCAGGCTGGTCTCAAACTCCTGACCTCAAGTGATTTGCCCGCCTTGGCCTCCCAAAGTGCTGGGATTACAAGTGTGCTGGGTCCCAAACCAGTGTGGGATTACAAGTGTGCTGGGTCCCAAAGTGCTGGGATTACAAGTGTGCTGGGACCCACTGTGCTGGGTCCCAAATCTCATCTTTAACTGTAGTTCACATAATGTCCACGTGTCGTAGGAGGGACCATGTGGGAGGTAATTGAATCATGGGGACTGTTACTCCATGCTCTTCTCATGATAGTGATATCATGAGATCTGATGGTTTTATAAGGGACTTTTTCCCCACTTTGATCTGCACTTCTCCTTGCTGCCAACATGTGAAGAAGGACGTGTTTGCTTCCCCTTCTACCATGATTGTAAGTTTCCTGAGGTCTCTCCAGCTCTGTGGAACTGTGAGTCAGTTAAACTTTTTTCCTTTATAAATTACCCAGTCTTGGGTATGTCTTTATTAGCAGCATGAGAATGGACTAATACACCACTCAAGTCAGTATACTTAACCAAGTATCTGTGAAACTACTGTATCCATCAGCTAGGGCTTCTGTAACAAGTTACCACAAACTGTGTGGCTTAAGACAACAGAAATGTATTCTCTAACAGTTCTGGAGGTTAGAAGGCCTGAATCAAGGTGTCATTGGGGTTAGTTCTTTCTGGAGGTTTAGAGAAAGGATCTGCTTCCTGTCTCTCTTCTAGCTCCTGGTAGTTGCCAGCAATCCCTGGCATTCCTTGTTTTCTGGCAGCATCACTCCAACCTCTGCCTCTGTCTTCACATGGCCTCCTAACCTATGTGCATCCTCTGTGTCTCTGTGTCCACATTTTCCTCTTTTTCTAAGGACATCAATCATTGACTTTAGGGCTCAACTAATCCAGTATGACTTCATCTTAAACTTAATAAAGATCCTATTTCCAAATAAGGTCACATTCACAGGTTCTGAGTAGAAATCAATACTGGGGAGAGACTATTCAACCCTACAGTAATCTTAACAAGCCGTTTAACCTTTCTCAGTCTCAGCCTCTTCATCTGTACCACAAGGCAGTCTTGTGAGGATGAAATGAGACAGTGCAGCATCAGCTTTGGTAGTCCAAAATGTTAGCTACTATTGCTGCCAACCTGTCATCATCATCTTTCTTCTTCATCTTCATCAGTCACTAGAATTATTATTTTTTGAGACAGAGTCTTACTCTTTTTGCCTAGGCTGGAGTACCGTGGCACCATCTTGGCTAACTACAACCTCTGCCTCCCGGGTTCAAGCTATTTTCCTGCTTCATTCTCCCGAGAAGCTGGGACTACAGGCATCCACCACCATGCCCAGCTAATGTTTGCATTTTTAGAAGAGACGGGGTTTCACCATTTTGGCCAGGCTGGTCTTGAACTCCTGACCTCAGGTGATCCGCCCACCTTGGCCTCCCAAAGGGCTGGGATTACAGGCATGAGACACCACACCCGGCCAGCCACGGGAATTATAGGAGCTATGAGAGACAAAAAGGACAG
Organism: Colobus angolensis palliatus; assembly: GCF_000951035.1. NCBI lineage: Eukaryota > Metazoa > Chordata > Mammalia > Primates > Cercopithecidae > Colobus > Colobus angolensis. Next base: position 16,851,086 of record NW_012119598.1, on the reverse strand, counting down.
CTCACAGTCTCCACTCTCAAGTAGATTCTGGTTTAGCTGTGGACACTCCACTAACATCCCTTACATGCTAAAGTGCTAAGTGCTATGGTACTGGTTGGGACTGCCAAGGAAGAAGAGGCTAGGATGGATATCATCTGAGTGAACAGCACAAAAGGAACCCAACACAAGTAAGTTTTTGTTTTGCGTTATTTTATTTTAGCCAGGGTCTCATTCTGCTACCCAGGCTGGAATGCAGTGGCACAGTCATCGCTCACTGCAGCCTCGACTTCCTGGGCTCAAGCAATCCTCCCACTCAGTGTCTTGAGTAGCTAGGACTACAGGTGGGTGCCACCATGTCTGGCTAATTTTTTAGGTCTTGGAGAGATGGGGTCTCACTAATATGCCCAAGCTGGTCTTAAATTCCTTAGATTTCAACCAAATCTCCTTCCTCATTCTCCCAAATTGTTGGGATTGCAGGCGTGAGCCACCATGCTCAGCTTTTAAAGGATTCTTAGGAGCAACATGGACCCCAACGGAGCTTTGACTCACTGCCTTGAAGGGAGTGGTCTCTTCATTTCCATGCCATGAAGGGCACATAGTCATATCACTCCTGAAGTTGAGATGCTTTCACTTCTCCTTGAAGAAGAAGCACGTCTCTAACCAAAATAACATTGCCTGTCATTTCGGTGAAACGTCTTTGAGGTTTTGAGTTCATGGGAGTCCCAGTGGAGGAGAAACATCTGACTTTCTTTACTAACCTTAAAGTCTCAGGCAAAAGTAATAGGTGGAGCTCTTCCCAACTGAATTTGCAATGCCTGTGCAAAGTTAGCTGCCACGTGAAAACTATAAAGTGTGTTGTTAGAATGTTTCTGTTAGAGTAGATAGGCAGACATGAGCAGGGCAGGAGAGGGCACCCCCAGGAGTGTCAGGTGACCATCAGGTGATGACCAGGCGGTTGTTAAACTGTCTCTCTGGAATGATAATTGGTCACAGCCAGCACCAGGCAAAGACAGGCTCCCAGTAGATAGAAAATACCTGGAGCTGGTGATTAGCAGCTTCTCAGTAAGATTTCAGGAGTTGCAGAAGCAGGCTCCAGCATGCACACTAAGAGGCAAAGTGACGGGTATATGACCTTCATCTGGGAACAGTCGATCAGTAAGGGAAAATTGCCCCTACAGAGCATGCAAACAACCTCAGTAAAATAAACTATGCATACAGTCACCCTCCCAAGTGCTCAGCAACACTGTGCATGTGGTGGTTGAGCAATAGCACGCCCCAAGGGAAGGATCAAGGGAGGAGAAAAGAAAATCCCAAAGTCATGCCAACATATAAATCCCCAAGTCAAAGACTGAATGGGGCAGTTGGCCTCTCAAGTTGCCAGCTTGGCCCTTTTCCAAATGTACTTTGCTTCCTTTTGCTTCTGCTCTAAAACATTTTAATAAACTCTCATCCCTGCTCTAAAACTTGCCTCAGTCTTTCCCTTTTCTGTAAACCTATGTCTACCGCTGGGCTGAATTCTTTCCTCCAAGGAGACAAGGATCGAGTTTGCTGCAGATTTGTATGAATTCCACCACTGGTAACACAACCACTGCTGGAAAGCTTGAGATGTTGCGTGTGAGAGACCTAGAGTCAAAAACATACATTGTTGGCCAGGCATGGTGGCTCACGCCTGTAATCCCAGCACTTTGAGAAGCCGAAGCGGGTGGATCACAGGGTCAGCAGTTCAAGACCAGCCTGGTCAAGGTGGTGAAACCCCATCTCTACTAAAAATACAAAAAACTTAGCTGGGCACGGTGGTGGGTGCCTGTAATCCCAGTTACTCGGGAGGCTGAGGCAGAAGAATAGCTTGAACCTGGGAGGCGGAGGTTGCAGTGAGCTGAGATCACACCGCTGAACTCTGGCCTGGGCAACACAGCAAGACTTCATCTCCAAAACAAAAAAAAAAAAGTGCATTGCTAAAAACCGTGCTTTGGAGCACTCAGTGGCTGTTTCCTTGAGAGTGCAATTGGGATTTCCTCTTTTCTAACCCTTCCATGTGGAGAGGACTCTGGCAAAATAGTAACTGCCGGCCTGTGCATGTACACGTCTGAAGTGTAGTGCTGAAGAACTGGCTTTCTTTCATCTGCCGAAGACCTTGTCTTTCATACTGGTATTCTAAATAAGATGAATTCTGTTCATCAATAAGTAGGGGCTAAAAGGCAAAATTGTTCCTTTAATAATAGACCCGCTGGGCAAAAATAATCTGATTGGTTTTTTGATATGAGATGAAAGATAAATTGATTCATGTAAACGTGTTTCCCTTTGGAGAGTACTCCAATGCACTGAGTTGGGGCAACACATGATATAATTAATAGTTGTCATAGCAATGGGTTATATTCCTAAAATCCAGATGTGAGTTGGCTATTAGGATTTCACAACATATAGGGAGGCTGGATTTATAGACCATCCCAGAAAACTTCCATACATCCAATGTATCTATAAGAAATAATCTTAGTTTAAATTCTTGGTCCTCTAAGCAGAAATCAAATGCGTGATCATATCACTGGAATTTTCTAGAAGTGTTTGGAAATTAAATTCTTCCCACTGCATGGTCAGGCCATGCATCCTGATGTTCCTTTTGAAACTACAGCTGCTGTAATCCTTTGGTATGGTGAGGAAGGATGAGCAGATGAAGAAGAGGGAGAATGTCTCTTTCAAAAGCCTTAGGCACATTTTTGTTTGTTTGGTTTTTGTTTTCATTTTTTTGTTTTGTTTTGTTTTGTTTTTAAGACAGAGTCTCGCTCTGTCACCCAGGCTGGAGTGCAGTGGTGTGACTTTGGCTCACTGCAGCCTCTACCTCCCAGGTTCAAGAGATTCTCGTGCTTCAGCCTCCCAAGTAGCTGGGACCACAGGAATATGCCACCACACCTGGCTGATTTTCGTAATTTTAGTAGAGGTGAGGTTTCGCCATGTTGGCCAGGCTGGTCTTGAACTTCTGATCTCAAGTGATCTGTCTGCCTCAGTCTCCCAAAGTGGTAGGATTATAGGTGTGAGCCACTGCACCTGGCCGTTTGTTTGTTTTTTGAGACAGGGTCTTACTCTGTGGCCCAGGCTGGAAGCAGTAGTGTGATCATGGCTCACTGTGGGCTTGGCTTCCTGGGCTCAAGCAATCCTCCCACCTCAACCTCCCAAGTAGCTAGAACTCAGGCACATACCACCATGCACAGCTAATTTTTTGACTTTTTGTAGAAATAGGGTCTCACTATGTTGCCTAGGCTGGTCTCGAACTCTTGGGCTTAAGTGATCCTCCTGCCTCAACTTCCCAAAGTGCTGGGATTATAGGCATGAGCCACGGCACTCACCCTCCATGGCAAATTTTTTTAAAAGATATTCTCCTGCTCTATCTTCTATATTCTTCTCCTACTTCCTAGCAAATAATAAAATAATAACAATTAATGATGAGAAGAACACTAGTAACAATAACATTTACAGTTTCAGAGGTGTCAGGCACCATGCTAAATGCTTTACAGATATCTTCTCATTTAACCCTGCGAAAAATGTAAGGACATCAATACTATGATTATCCCCATTTCACAGGTTAAGTAACTGAGGCCCAAGATCACACAGCTGGAGTTCAACCTCAGCAGTCAGCTCAGGGGCTCACTCACACCCTTAAGTGCCCTTGCCTTTTGCGTTCTGCTCATCGTGGTGAATCTCTTAAAATATTTGGACCAAAAGGCATTAAACACAGTCTACAGAAGAAACTCGGAGAGGCCAGGAACAGCGAAAACTCACAGAGAAGCAACCCCAGCTGCAGGTAGAGGTGACATGTGGCAGTTCTATGCACAGCGCAATGACCTTGCGAGCAGTAGGCTCCATTAGAGTACAGGGACAGAACACGGTGACTCTCAGAATAAGCTATTTTCAGACATTCAGGAAAGCAGGAAGAACCAGAGACCTCTGTCAGCAGGCAGGAAAGGTCAGCCCCTGGACACAGATTCAGGGATCAGCTCCTAAGTGTGTGTGGGAGCCCCCTGGAAACCACGTTGCTAGCAATGGTCCTCTTACTGGGAAGGGGTCCTGATCCCCAGACCCTAAGAAAGGGCACTTGGATCTCGTGCAAGGAAGAATTTGGGGTGAGCCCTTAGAGTAAAGTGAATGCAAGTTGATTAAAAAAGTAAAGGAATGAAAGAATGGCTACTCCATAGATCAGCCCCAAGGGCCGCTAGCTGGCTATTTTTATGGTTATTTCTTGATTTTATGCTATTTAAGGGATGGATTATTCATGAGTTTTCCTAGAAACGGGCAGGGGTTTCTCCTGGAACTGAGGGTTCTTCCAGCTAACTTTTGTATTTTTAGTAGAGAGGGAGTTTTGCCATATTGACCAGGCTAATCTTGAACTCCTGATCTCAAGTGACCTTCCCACCTTGGCCTCCCAAAGTGCTGGGATTACAGGCATAAACCACTGTGCTGGGCTGGTTACTCCCCTTTTTAGACCGTATAGAGTAACTTCCAGACATTGCCATGGCATTTGTAAACTGTTATAGTATTTGTGGGTGTGTCTTTTATCATGTTAATGCATTATAATTAGTCTATGATGAGCAGTGAGGATGACCAGAGGTCACTTTTGTTGCCATCTTGGTTTTGGTGGGGTTAGGCTGGCTTCTTGCCCACATCCTGTTTATCAGTGGGGTCTTTATGACCTGTATCTTGTGCTGACCTCTTATCCTCCTGTGAATAAGCCTAACCTCCTAGGAATGCAACCTAGCAGGTCTCATCCTCATTTTACCCAGCCCCTATTCAAGATGAAGTTGTTCTGGTTCAGACGCCTCTGACAGTCCCAGTAGCCATGCCAGACCACAGTGAGTGTGGATTATGCTGAGTCTCCTGGTTCTTGAACTAGAGGTACTCGCATACCCCTTTGAATGTAAGCTAATTAGTGCTTCCCAAACTTCTCCAATTATAAGACTCCCCTGGCTTTGGTGAATTTACTGACTCTCAGGACCTACTGCACACCTCTGGATGAGAATTACCAAAAGTGCAGCCTGGGAATCTGGGTTTGGCAAGCACCCAGGTGATTCTCACAATCAAGGAGGTTTGGAAAGCACTGAGGAGGTTATTCAGAGCTTGTGGGGCCACACCTGGAAGTAGCAGTTAAGACGGCTTAGCTGTGAGGAGGGGAGGGAAGTGAGAGCTGGAACTACACAGGAAATCACAAACGCCGTCCGGTGATCTTAGGGTCACTGAGCGTCCCGGTTTGCCTGGTACTGCCGGTGATCTTAGGGTCACTGAGTGTCCCGGTTTGCCTGGTACTGAGGGCATTCCTGGGATACAAGACTTTCAGTTTTAAAACTGGGACAGTTCCAGGCAAACCTTGTTTCTGTTATGAAACTACATCCATTATCACCATAAGCCTCACATGACCCCAGAAGTTCTAAAACTTTCCTTTCCCAGCAGAATCTAGCTTTGGTGGGCGTTAGAAGGAAAACATTGCTGCGAAAAGTATTGCATATTAAATTGTTTATGACTGATAGCTTCACTGGTCTCCCAGAGGTATTCGCAATTTTTGAAAAGAGGGACTATAATTTGTTTTGCCGCCTGCATTTCCTTTGCAGCTGAAATTACTTTTAAGAATATCTTCAAGAATCAGCAGTAAAACTCATAGCTGCATTTCAGAAAAGTGACATAAGTACCTAATTTGTCATTTCTTTTAAGTTTGCTAGAGAAAAAAATTCTACTTCTCTCTTAGAACTGTGATTTCAACTGAGCAAACTTAGACATGAGTTCTCGCTATCCTTTTAAAGCAATTTTAATTTCCATTTGATGGCCTTTTCTTATATTCAGTTACTGTAGCTTTAAGAAAGAAATCTTTCCACACACATCTGAAGTCATTTTCTTGGGGCTTGCTAGAACAAATTAGAAAAGCACGATGGATAATTAAACTGAATATTGTGTGTAGAGTTAATCCAAATTCCAGAGCAGTAAGCTTTACCAAAAAATAATTACAATAAAACATAAACACAGAAGTGATGGGATGATCCAGACTTTCAACTTGACATTTGCTAGCGAGTTTGCCTCACAGTAGGGGATGAAGTCATCTCAGACATGACTTTCCCCAAAGCCACAAAGTCCGTACTTGGGATGGGAAGATAAGTTGACTGGGAAGAAACCTTGACCCTGAGGCCCAAGTCTAGTTAGAAGAGAGACAGGAGTCTCCTTCTCTCTCTCTATTGCTGTAGCTTTAGTGCAAGATTAAGAGAGGAAAGCAGCCATGGAAGGGAGACTCCATCTCGAATAGGGGTTGGGTAAAATGAATCTGAGACCTACTGGGCTGCATTCCCAGGAGGTTAGGCGTTCTAAGTCACAGGATGAGATAGGAGGTCAGCACAAGGTACAAATCATAAAGACCTTGCTGATAAAACAGCATGCAATGAAGAAGCCAGCCAAATCTCACCAAAATCAAGATGGCAATAAAAGTGACCTCTGGTTGTCCTCAGTGCTCATTATTCACTAATTATAATACATTAGAATGCTAAAAGACACTCACACCAGTGCCATGACAGTTAATAGGTATCACGGCAACATCCGGAAGTTAATCTATACGGTCTAAAAAAGGGAGGAACCCTCAGTTCCGGGAATTGACCACCCCTTTCCCAGTAAACTCATGAATAATCTGCCCCTTGTTTAACATATGATCAAGAAATAACTCTAAGTGTCCTTAGTCAAGCAGCCAGTGCCGCTGCTCTGCCTATGGAGTAGCCCTTCTTTATTCCTTTACTTTCCTAATCAACTTGTTTTCACTTCACTCCGTGGACTCGCCCCGAATTCTTTCTTGTGCAAGAACCAAGAACCCTCTCTTGGGGGTCTGGATCAAGACCCCTTTCCAATAAGTTACAGCCTAGTGGGTTATGTGTACAGACTCTACCTTAGAGCTGCCTAGGTTCAAATCCCAGCTCTGCCACACCTCAGCTGTGTAACCATGGGTGTTACTCAACTTCTCTTTGCCCAGGAGGAAACAGTAATAGCACCTACCTTACAAGGTTGTTGTGAAGATAATTCATGAGCTAATACAGACAAAGCACTTAGAATAGTGCCTCCCACTTAATCAGTGCTATGCAAGTGTTTATGTGGGGGCCGTAGGCTCTTGGCCCTCCAAATGTTCACTAAAAAAAGTCACTGACACGAGGCAGGTTGATTAATAGCAGAAGAGGCATACAATTTAGCATGTTTATACAGGAGCTTTCAGAATGAAGATCCAACCTAACAATACAGAAGCTTATACACTATCTGGAGATTAAAGAAAGAATGACAACTCAGTGCTTGCCCCCAAACAGGTTTTAGTGGCAGAACAGTTTAAGGGCCGGAGAAAGCAATAGGCTTGGCTAGCAGAGCTGGCATTGTTACGTAGATAAAGGCTCCCTCAAAGGTAACTGTTTCTTTTTAGACTTTTAAAGGTATAAGACTCTCAATCTCTCCTAGAGCAGGGGAGCCTGGTTGTGTTGATGGAGATTCTCTACAGATGCAAAATTTTCCCCATAAAAGACAGCTTTGCAAGGCCATTTCAGTTTGCCAGCTCTACAGCAGTTTCAAAATATGTCAAAGTAATATATTTTGGGGTAAAATATTTTGATTTCTTTTACTTACATGAAAGATAATGATAGAAATCTCCACATCTATCTTCAGCATATGTGTTAATTTTTTTTTTTTTTCCCAAGGTGGAGTTTCGCTCTTGTTACCTAGGCTGGAGTGCAATGGCGTGATCTCGGCTCACTGCAACCTCTGCCTCCCGGGCTCAAGCAATTCTCCTGCCTCAGCTTCCTGAGTAGCTGGGATTACAGGCATGCACCACCACGCCTTTGTATTTTTAGTAGAGACAGGATTTTTCCATGTTGGTCAGGCTGGTCTCGAACTCCCGACCTCAGGTGATCCACCCACCTTGGCCTCCCAAAGTGCTGGGATTACAGGCATGAGCCACCACGCCTGGCCTGGTTAATTTTTAATTTTTAAAAGTTGCTCTGTAGCAGAAGCTGCTCAGCAGGGCAAATGCAGTCTGTGTAGTTGTTCTGCTGGGTACGCAAAGTGTGTATGGTGGTGGTGGTGGTGGTGTCTGAACTAACTGCCAAAATTTTAAAATAGGGAAATATGTAAAAATACAGATTTCCATCTGTTTTTGAAAAATATAAAGATCTGGCCATGCTAGGCTCACATTCTGCCTGGTCACTATTGGCTGGAGCTGAGTGGGGCTGGCTATTAAATAAAATGTATACTCCCTGATTTGTCATGGTCTCTACAGAGCCTGCTTTACTGTAGGCAACTGAATTCCTAATACTTAATTTTGAGTTAGTGATCAGCAAATTACAGCCTATGGGCCAAACCCAGTCCACTGCCTGATTTTATAACTAAAGTTTTCTTTAAATAGGGTACTCATTCATTTACATATTGCCTATGGCTGTTTCCAACTACATGGCAAAGTTGAGTGGTTACAACAGAAATCGTGACTCACAAAGCCTAAATATTTATTACACTATCTGCCTTACAGTTTGTTGACCCGTTTCTAAGGTATTGTTTTTCAGTAAATAGATTGCTTAAAAATAACCTATTTTTATATTTTAGAAACTATATAGTTCATTCAAAATTTGCAAGTGTATGGTTATTATTTAGAGGAAGAGTGAATTATCTTGAATCAAAAAAACTGACGCACTTAGGAGCCTGTATGCTTAGGAGCTTTCAATGACTGTTATTACTTATCTCCCTCTGGTGGTAAAATGCATAAATTGCAGGCACAGTTAAAGAAGATATGCTGCCATCTTAAAGACGCATTTTGTTGTTGATTGTAGAATTCTTATCCTAGAGCACCATATGAAATGGACATTTCCTCTCACTCCATCTTGAATAACCTGAATCTTTCTTCCTACTTCTTCAGTATGAAAATAAAACTGGGCAAAAACAAAAATCAGTTTGCCTGTAAATCACAATCATTAGAACAAATTATCAATAAATCATACAATAGTAATAGAGAAACATTTCTTCCCTCATAAAGTTTATTTTTTAAGACATGGAATATCATTATTTTACTAAAATACTTTGAGATAAATATAACATATGTTATGCATTATTTATATGTAGACCTGTGTTATTAATTATGCTATTAATTCATACAGTATACCACAGCCCTCATAATATGCTTGCATAAGCATTCAGCTGACTCTGCATTTGTACTTGGAATATCTATGTATTCATTCCTGGAGAATAAGGCAGCAAGGTTTATCTCACACAGATAGACCTCAAATGTTATCTGGGATGTCTGCCAAATTAAACCATTAGGTTCCAATGATGATATCTATTGACGACTCCTTTCTCAATTAGTTTTGGGAGAATTAATTAATCTATTATGACATGGTTCAGTTCCTATTATTTGTCTCTATTAAATAACAGTTTAATGAGTTTCTCTACATTTTGTTTTCAGCAGAGACCCAAGCAAGGAATTAATATTAATGTTCTATTAGATTCTTTTCATCCCTGAGGACATCTTCTGCATCTTGAACATGAGGTAGAGTCTACGTGGTGTAGAGTATGTTGAATATATATCCAATATACTCTTGCCTGCGGATTCTGGCACATGAAAAGTACTTAATTAATGTTTGTGAAATGAATGAATGAATGGATAAAGTGCTGGGAGCAGGAATGGGGAAGGGCTGAAAGCCAAGTCGACCCTGCAAAGAGTTCTAAACATGAGACAATCTTTCAGAACTATCCCTGATTGGGGCAAGAGGGCTATGCTTTTATCAATTCCCTGCCACTCTATGTCAATAAGTCATTGGATAAGAGAAACCCCAGGATGTGTTGGAAGTGTATCCTTGGGCAAATTAGCTCTCTTTATTTAAGGCATCCTCTGAAGGGGGCTGACAGCTGAAAGCTGCCTGCCAACAGCACTCCCTGCAGCTGGAATCATTCATTCAAGAAGCGAGATCTTGGAGGCACATTATAACAACCACAGCATCTACCACATGGTGATTGCTCAATAAGTGTTAACCCTACTCCATAAACAGTTGCCCAGTGAATGAATAAACAATGAGCTGACTCCTATATCACTTGGTAAGTGACATATCTAGTCATTTATGCTTCATTTTTTAAAATTATTTTGTTTTGAGACAAGTTCTAGCTCTATTGCCCAGGCTGGAGTGCAGTGATGCGATCTCGGCTCACTGCAATTTCCACCTGTTGGGTTCAGCAATCCTCCCACCTCAGCCTCCTAAGTAGCTGGGACTACAGGTGTGTGCCGCCATGCCCAGCTAATTTTTGTATTTTTTGTAGAGCCAAGATTTTGCCATGTTGCCCAAGCTGGTCTTGAACTTGTGAGCTCAAGCAATCTGACTGCCTCAGCCTCCCGAGGTGTGCAGATTACAGGCAGGAGCCACTGTGCCCCGCCTATGCTTAGTTATTCTAAAATTGTATCTTTCTGTGGACATTTAGGGAAAGAGAGAATATTCCTTCACCATCTTTCATGCCAGTCGGAGCCTCCATTCCAGAGTGATATAAAGCAGGTGGTCAGGGAATGCTGTTCTATGGCCACCGCTTAAAGGACCTGTAAGGTCTCTACTTGAGGGACTTCAGCCATCAGGAGCAAAGAACAGAGCTATCTGTAGAGGAGGGGTTTGGTAGATAGGATTTTACCATCACCCTTAACATTGGATCATAGCCGAGTCTCAGGCAGATTCTAAATATTGAAATCCTCTATTGTTACCATTTGGTTTTGTTTTATTTAATTTTAATTTTAATGTATTTATTTTTGAGATGGAGTTTCGCTCTTGTTGCCCAGGCTGGAGTGCAATAGCACGATCTCAGCTCACTGCAACCTCCACCTCCTGGTTTCAAGAGATTCTCCTGCCTCAGCCTCCCGAGTAGCTGGGATTACAGGCCTGTGCCACCACGCCCGGCTGATTTTGTATTTTTAGTAAAGGTGGGGTTTCTCCATGTTGGTTAGGCTGGTCTCAAACTCCCGACCTCAGGTGATCTACTGCCTCGGCCTCCCAAAGTGCTGGGATTACGGGCGTGAGCCACTGCGCCTGGCCAGTTTTATTCTATTTTTTAAGAAATAAAATGATGGGTTTCACTAATGATCTCTAACGTCTCTTCCAACTCTAACATTCTATGATCCAAAAATTAGAAGCCACCACTATTGAGTGTTGAACATGTGCCAGCTCCAGTGCCAAGCACTTTGCATACACAAACTCACTGAATCCCCCCAGTTTCCTCCCCAGGAAAATGGAGATAAAAATAGTACCTCTCTCATAAATGAGGATTAAATGAAGTAACTGAAACATAGAATATAGCCTGGTATTTAGTAAAGTCTAGCTATTATTGTTTTTACTCTTACTTAATTCCTGACTTCTCAGAACTCTCTATGTGGCCTAAGATCTACTCTTCCTTGAGAGATCTAAGCTTCATCTTAAGTGCTTCTTCTTTCCTCATGACTCCCCTGAGTGATGAAAATCACCTGAGCTTTAGCACTCAGCCACCATTTGCATGTATCCCTGATGGGCTAGTAGTTTGGAAGGGGAACATTTTCCAGAGTATTTAGGAAATTGGTTCATAAACCAATTGTGTTACATATCTGCAAAATCCCATTTTACAAGCCAACTCTTCAGTGTCTTTCATTGTTACCTGTGTTTGTCCACCTTGAACCAAATTGTCATATGATGCAACAAATGTCCAATCTGCAGCCTTCTGCAATCTACATAAGCCAGAATTTTTTGTGTTTAATTAAACCAATTTGCATGCATATTAGAAACACACTTTTACTGATTAGAATGGTAAAACTATAGGTTAAGTCTCTAGCATTTATCTTGGTTTTGACAGAGACAAATTTCATAAATTCATGGACAGTTTTCAAGTGGTGCATATCACCTACCCCAGAAACTCTTCTCAGTCCCATATCTGCTCTTTGCCATTGGGTAGTTATTCATACCTTTTGTTATCAACTTTGGCTGCACATTAAAATCACCTGCAGAACTTTAAAAATACTGATGCCTTGGCCACAATCCCACAGTTTCTGATTGAATGGGTCTAGCGTGCAGCATGGGCATCACAAATTTTAAAGTTCCCTCTGGTGATTCTAATCACAACAAAATGTGAGAACCACTGAACAACAGCAGTGTCAAATGAACATGGTTTTTTAATTGGCTATAGTTTCATTCTTTTTTATAAATACTGGGAATTGATTTATAAAATACCTAAAAATTTTCAACAACTGTAAGCGCTACTGTATACTAGGCCATGTTCAGGAAGCTAGGCATTTCCAGAACATTCTATGCACTGATATTACTTTGTCTTTTTGTTTGTTTGTTTGTTTGTTTTGAGACAGAGTCTTACTCTGTCGCCCAGGCTGGAGTACAATGCCATGATCTTGGCTCACTGCAACCTCTGCCTTTCAGGTTCAAACGATTCTCCTGCCTCAGCCTCCCAGTAGTTGGGATTACAGGCACACATGACCATGCCTAGGTAATTTTTGTACTTTTAGTAGAGACAGGCTTTCACCATGTTGGCCACGCTGGTCTTGAACTCCTGACCCAGGTGATCCGCCCACCTTGGCCTCCCAAAGTGCTTAAATTACAGGTGTGACCCACCACACCCAGCCTTGCTCCGACATTATTTTGGAGGGTTGCATAATTATACAATTCAATAATGGGTAAAGAAATATTCCACTAGACTTGGATAGGGTTCAGAGGGGGAAAAAAAAGAGAATCTGAACCACAAAAATAAATAAAATTAAATAGTTCTTTACTGTGGGATTCCTCAGAAACTTTACTATACTAGTATGCATGTAAGTCTTCAAGAGCATTTCGCAAGCTCATTTGATCAAAGAATCCTCCCACCACCCTCTCCACATTCCATTGCCTAACATCTTCTGGAACATTCCACTAAGTACTTTGAGAAATGCTAGTTCAAAAGGTTTCTATTTGGCAAGAGGGAAAGAGCGGGGTGCTGAAGGAAGCACAGACACAGAGCTGGCACCCTCAAGGACTTGATTCCACATTGGGCTTTGTCTTCTGGGAGGCTGACCTCAAAAGTTGATGGGTCTTTTTTTATGATCGCTTATTGAGACCAGCAGCAGAGCAGTTGGTTGATCAGCAATGTCATTGTCTCCCAGCTGCTGTGAGCCATAAGGAGTTCCACATGTGGAAAGTATGTTAGTAGCACAGGACATTTGGTGTCCCTATGAAGACAGAGTGAGGATTGACAGCATGTGTTTGGTGCTCTTCCCTGGCCAGGGCAGAGAGGAAAGCAGAGGGAGATAAAGGGTCCAGTCCTGCACAGACCTAGCTCTTCCTAGGACTGCTCTGCTTCAAATATCATCTTATCAAAGAAAGCTCCTCTGAACTCCTCTTCTAATGAAACATCCAGACTTGCTTCTGAATTCTGGTAGTGTGTGCCTAAGCCAGTTTTCACATCTGTAAAATGGGGATATGTACTACCTAAGCATTCTTGTGGGGACTAAATATGAATCATAACGTCCTATGCAAATATTGGAGGTTACTTTTTTTTTGGAGACAGGATCCCACTCTGTTGCCCAGGCTGAAGTGCAGTGGTGCAATCACGGGTCACTGCAGTCTTAACCTTCTGGGCTCAAGCCATCCTCCTGCCTCAGCCTCCCAAGTAGCCGGGACTACAGACATATGCCACCAGGCCCAGCTAATTTTAAAAATGTTTTTAGAGATGAGGTCTCCTTATGTCGCCCAGGCTGGTCTCAAACTCCTGGGCTCAAGCAATCCTCCCACCTCTGCCTCCCAAAGTGCTGAGATTACAGGGATGAGCCACCACACCCAGCCTGGAAGTTACTTTCATTATCATAATTATTATTAGCAATAAGATTCTCTTGCTAGGTTTATCTGAATAATAACCCAGGGGAAACTTGATTTGAGAATCCATAACCACGCACAATTTTTTCACTAGTTTTTCATAAATGTTGCAGAGCAGGAGAGAGGGAGAGATGGAGACACACACACACACACACACACACACACATACACAGAGACATTTATTCAACAGTGTGGGGGTCCTAGAGTCTTTAGAAGAAAAGTATTTGTTGTATGTGCTCTCCTCTGAAACCTTGAAAGTGAGCTGAAAGTCCACATCATTCTACTGTTTAATAGTCCGTGGTCTCCTGTCATCATTCCAAATGTGTCTTATTGACAGACGGTTTCTTTGGGAGAGCACCTCGATGATTAATTGAATAGAAAACACCACTCATCCTTCTGCAGGTCGGCACTTGTGTAGTAAGGTTAAATTGAAGCAATGCAAAAGGAATGGAGAGAGTAGAAGAGCAGCTCATTTCCCTTCAGGCTTTTCTCATCGTCCCAATTCTATTTTTGCAGACATGATTGTGAACATGGAGACAGCTTCCACCCACCGTAACCAGACATATCTAGTCCTGCTGGCGACTCTCAAGCTGGAGCCAAGCAACCCGAAGTCATGGTTCTTTTCATTAATAATCCTTCTTGATCCACTATTTCTCATCCTGTTTTATTTGCTAATTTGCTAGAATATGCATTTAACTTCTTCTCGAATTGGCACTGTGAACTCTCTGTTCCTCCTTTTATTGTGCAATTTCATACTGGGTGGATTTGTTTTGTTTCCAACTAAGTAGCTTCCCTCCTTTCCCCTCCACCCATCCTGTGTGAAGATCCACCCTTTCTTTTTCTGGTGCCACTTTCAGGCCCTGGACAATATCTCTCTTTGATGAGCTTCCCCTACCCAGATAGAACTCCATGGAGTTTTTCTGTCTGCTGAGACCATCCACGTGGTATTTGGTCTAATGGGCCCCAGCATGCCTAGAGAGATAGAAATACACATGTGCTTTGAATAGGACCTTTACTTCTAATACCCAAGAGAATTACATCCTTCTGCTTGATAAATATAACCATGCTGAGTGCCCCTGACTTTCAATCTTGCAAAAACCAAAATAGTAATAAGCTTTCATGCATGTGCTTGGGTTTCGCAGGTGCCATCTCATTAAGTCCCCTATCACCGCTGAGCTTCGCTAGTGGGAGTGGGTGCCTGAGCCACCTTTTCCTCATTCAGAGTCAACAGGAAGCAGGCAAGCGTGCAGCTTGCCCTTGGGGGTCTGGAAGTCAACAGAAATCAGTTGTTTTGAGGACTTAAGAAAAGTTTTTCAATTCATAATCTCCATAAAATGTAGGGGAATCTCTTCTAAAACGTAAACAGCATATTATAGTTTGGGATATGCTACAAATTAGGCATGAATGTGCACATTGAGACAGGTGCACCTTGCCTGGGCCCCCTCTTTCCCCAGCTTCTACCCTCGATATCTCCACAAATTCCCTCCCTCCTTTCATTGAGGTTTCTGTTCAAATATTATCTTATCAAAGAAAGCTCCTCTGAACTCATCTTCTAATGACACATCCAGACTTGTCCCCTCCCATCCTCTTACACTGCTTTGTTTTTCCTTTTAGCACTTATTATGAATAATAATACTACTTTATTAAACTCTTTTTAGTAAATATCCATTATCATATAAAAACAGTAAAGATTATAATTTAAAAACAATAAAAATGATTTTTAAAGTGATAGACCAGGGTAAATTTAAAGAAAAAAATAAGGAAAATACTTTTTAAAGGCATTGTGCTATTTCTTTAGTTAGAGTGTTTGAGATGCTGTGTGATATGGGCTTGAGTTTGTGGAGACACAGACTCTGATGCCCGTTCTGGCTCTCTGATGTCCAACCTTAGTGGCATTGGTTCAATCCCTTGCCCTTTGAACCTCCATGTCCTCATCTGAACATGGAAATAATCATTCCTATCTTTCCAGGATAATGGTAAAGATCAGCAAAAAATCTACAGTGTGCCTAGCATGAGGTCCACCCTTATTAAATTAGAGTTACTATTATTATCTTAATCTAAATTTCATTAGTGATATGTTTCCTTATTTAATTCAAGTAGGTGATAGCATTTAATTTGTGAAATCAGTGTCACGAATGACATTTCTAACTTTGGACAGCAACTGAATTACTTATTACCATGGAAGAGTAAGCTGACTCACTTTGCAATTATAATATTAAGATAGATCCCTGGTAATTCAGAAACTGTTCAGCCTTATTGATACACAACTGAAAAATTAAAATAAACAATGGTACCGCCCACCAAAAAATAGAAAGAAAGAAAAAAAGAAAAGTCATAGCAGACTACCTCACCAAAGGAGGCAGAGAAGGAGGCTTAAGCTATATAACTTGATCTCTGACTTTGGAAAAATGACCCAAAGTACAGTGTGAACTGATGATTAAGTTCTTAATAACTGACTTGTTTTCTGAGAGCTATTTTTAAAAAATCCCCTTTCTGACTACTATTACTTTCAATTTAAAAATATTATGAAGTGACTGCAACTTATCAGGCTCTATGCTTTGCCTTGGAATACCACTATGCACAGGTCAGATCCAGACCTGTTTCCCAGGACTCAGATGCCAATGGGAAATAGAGACAAGTATAGATGCTATACCACCCAGTGTGGTAAGAGTAATGATGGAAGGAAAGCAGCACATATTACAGTGTTGACAGCCATCTGGTTCTTCAGATGCAGTTGGTAGGTGCATAGGCTTATTTTTACAATTACGCATCATAACGTACATGTATATTACATACTATTTCGATGTACCAAGTGTTGCATTATTTAAAAGGTGAAGTAAGGGGGCTGTGGAGGCAGCCAGTGCATCCCTGTTATAACCTAGTAGTTGTCACATCTAAACTGAAAATAGAATGATGAGTGTGAGCCAGAGCAGGGAAGACAGGCAGTGGAGGGTATTCTCAGGCAGGTGGAGCATGGGAAAGAGGTCTGGAAGGAGGTAATGGAGAGCAGGCTGAGTAGTTTAGCATGGCTGAAATGTGGAGTGTGAGGCAGCAAGAGATGAGGGATGGCAGTAGAGACCTACACAGGACTCCAAACACAAAAGGCCTTGTGAGCCAGTCAAGGAAATGGGACTCTATTTCAAGGACAGTGGAGAGCCACGGAAGCATCTTCTATAGCTGAGTTACAGGATTGGACTCACACCCTAGCTGCAGGGTGAACAGTGAATCAAAAGGAGCAATACTGCAAGCAAGAAAATCACTGAAGACACATTTGTTTACTCATACATTTTGCAAAGATCAGAAAGTTTTAAAGTGCACAGCACTGGTAAGAGTGCAGAAAGGCAGGGAATGTAAATCAACATGCTCTCTTTAGAGGGCAATTTGTCAATATCTATCAAAATAAAAAATTCATATGCCTTTGATCTAACAGTTCCACTACTGTTAGGAATATAGCTGGCAAATAAACTTGCACACCTGATAAGAAATGCATGTGGAAAATGTTTGTTGCAGCACTGGTAGTAAGAAGATTTTGAAAATAAGTTAGATCATTCTAGGTAGGGATAAAAGGAGCACTGAGGGGCTGGGCATGGTGGCTCACGCCTGTAATCCCAGCACTTTGGGAGGCCGAGGTGGGCAGATCACTTGAGGTCAGGAGTTTGAGACCAGCCTGGCCAACATGGTGAAACCCTGTCTTTGCTAAAAATACAAAAATTAGCCGGGCGTGGTGGTGCATGCCTGTAATCCCAGCTACTCGGGAGGCGGAGGCTGCAGTGAACTGAGATTGCATCACCGCACACTCCAGCCTGGGAGACAAAAGCAAAACTCCCATCTCAAAAAAAAAAAAAGCACTGAGATGTGTTCAGTGACTAACGCAAGATCACAGATATTGGGTTTGGTATTCTCTCATATAAATATCAACATATATGTTTACTGATACATGTATATCTTTGTTGATGCATAGAAAAATTTGTAGAAGAATGTATTATTGGTTTCCTCTGAAGAGAGAGTGCCTGATCTGCAAGAAATGAAAACTTACTTTTCACTGAATATAGTTTTCTTTTTTCTTTTTCTTTTCTTTTCTTTTTTTTTTTTTTTGAGACAGCGTCTCACTCTGTTACCCAGGCTGGAGTGCAGTGGCGTGATCTCACTGCAACTGCCACCTCCCAGGTTCAAGCTATTCTCCGGCCTCAGCCTCCTGAGAGCTGGGATTACAGGCACACACCACCATGCCTGGCTAATCTTTTCTGTATTTTTTTTTAGTAGATATGGTGTTTCACTATGTTGGCCAGTCTGGTCTCAAACTCCTGGCCTGAAGTGACCTGCCTGTCTCGGCCTCCTAAAGCTTTGAGATTACAGGTTTGAGCCACTGTGTCTGACCATTTTCACTGAATATATTTTCGTCATTTGTATGCATTTTTTTTCTTTTTTTGAGACAGGGTCTCCATCCGTCACCCAGGCTAGAGTACAGTGGCGTGATCATGGCTCACTGCAGCTTTGACCTCCTGGGCTCAAGGTGATCCTTCCACCTCAGTCCACCTCACAGGTACCTGGAACTCAGGGTCATGTGCCAGCACACCAGGCTAATTTTTAAAAAATTTTTGTGGAGCCAGGGTCTCGCTATGTTGCCCAGGCTGGTTTCAAATTACTGGACTCAGGCAATCCTCCCTCCTTGGCCCCTCAAAGTGCTGGGATATTACAGACAAGAGTCACCATGCCCAGACAGTATGTATAATACACACACACACACACACACACACACACACACACACACACATATATATATATATATATATATTTTTTTTTTTTTTAGACAGAGATTTGCTCTTGTTACCCCGACTGGAGTGCAATGGCACAATCTCAGGTCACAGCAACCTCTGCCTCCTGGGTTCAAGCGATTCTCCTGCCTCAGGCTCCCAAGAAGCTGGGACTACAGGCGTGTGCCACCACGCCTGGCCAATTTTGTACTTTAGTAGAGATGGAGTTTCTCCTTGTTGGTCAGGCTGGTCTCAAACCCATGGCCTCAGGTGATCTGCCCACCTGGCCTCCCAAAATGCTAGGATTACTGGCATGAGCCATCTCGCCCACCCATATTATATTTTAATTAAATGCAATGGGGATTTTCTGTATGTGTGTTTAGAATGAATTTTCCATTATCTGGCAAAAGATGACATGATATGTCATTCTTCAGTCCCGGCCTACCTAGGCAAGCCTTTCTACTCCCAGAGTTCTTGCAGGGTGGTCTACATGCTGTCCGGTTTTCTACCATGGGAGAGGAAGGGAAAGCAAAAATATTCTGTTTTAGAAATTTAGAATAATCAGGGATCTAATTATAAACCTTGTGCCATTTATCATCCCATCCCAAAGACATGCTGGGTCCACCTCTTACGCCTTGTCAGATTGTCTCCTGGCCTAAGCCTTGTTCCAGAGAGCTGCTGAAGTCCTCTGCCCTGGATGGGCCATGGCAGAGCTGGAAATCAGGCCCTTGGAAGGCAGCCTAGAGAGGGCTTCCTGCATGCCCAAGGCCATCTCTTCCCACTCTCCCCTCCTGTTCAGGCCCACCCATCCTCTCTGCAGTATGGGCAGAGATAGCACATCTTCGTTAGGGGTTGATAATGCTCAGACAGTGGAAACCAGGCCTGGAGAAGAGAACTCTTCCCCTACACATACATCCACACAGATGTTCATCAGGGAACATTTCCACTAGACCCTCAGATTCAGGGGCACTACCCCTCGGGATTCCCAGCAGGTGAACTGAGACTCAGTTATTTTCCTGAAGGTTAGCCAGGGGCTGGCATCCAGCCCATCCACTCCGGCCTTGTTCCTGCCCCCTACAACCTGTTTATAAAGAGCTCTTCATTTATAATTTGGTGTTTACTTAAAATGCTCCAGGGGACTTCTGCTCCATCTTCCATCCTCCAAGATTCTGAGTAATTTGTTTTAAAAGTTGCTCACAGCATGTTTGCTCCATGAGGTGCAGTAGGGGGAAAAGAGAGTGTTATTTGGAAAGGCTGTTTCCAAAGAAAGACAGATAGATAGACAGGTGAGCAATCTTTTAATGTTCTAACATCCTCATGCAAATGTATCTGTACATGTAATGGCTAATGATGAGCTGGCAAATTTGGCTTGGCATTGAATGGGATCCAGCTCAGGATTAGAATAAGCAAGCGGTAAGACCGAAGGCCTCTTAGCCTAGGTTTCTCTCCAACCATTCCTTCCATTTGCAGCATCGTTTCTTAATTTTAAAAAAATAAATAGCCCCCCTGTTAAGGGGGAAAAACGTGTTTGAGGAAAATGGATTTAAAAATTATATTTGCTTGTAATAATCACTGCAAAACAGAAGTTTTGATTTTATAATTGGAAGACTAACAATTTTTAGATGGTCTTGTAAATGAAAACACAACATAAAAAACTCTCAGAGTGGCTGAGCACAATGGCTCATGCCTGTAATCCCAGCTTTTTGGGAGGCTAAGGTGGGAGGATCCCTTGAGTCCAGGAATTCAAGACTAGCGTGGGTCACAGAGTGAAACCCCATTTCTGCAAAAAATTAGAAACTTAGCTGGGCGTGGTAGCATGCCCCTGTAGTCCCAGCTACTCAGGAGGCTGAGGTGGGAGGATTGCTTGAGCTTAGGAGGTTGAGGCGACAGTGAGCTGTGATTGTGCCACTGCACTCCAGCGTGGGCAATAGGGCAAGACCCTGTCTCAAGAAAGAAAACTCTTAGAGAGACCTCAGATTCCAGTTTGTTTGAGAAACAGTGGAAGCCATTTCTCCTGGGAAACCTCTAGCAGATGTTACATACAACCTGGACCCAGACCATTGACCTGTCAGCCCAGCAACCATGCACTCAGATGCCACTGTTCTTAGGCAGTCACTTCACTATTAATAACTCTAAAGACACTGAGACATTGGAGAAGTGGACAAAGACTGATAAGTTGTGAGGGCTGGAGGGCAAGGAGAGAAAGACTTGCCACTTGGAATGCAGCTAGAGTGGAGCATGACCGTGGAAAGATCCTGAGTTGGAAGGCAGCTGCTGTGAGGAGAGTGGGAGAAAGACAGGGGTACTCCTTTTTCAGGGCTGCTGCAGCAAGGTACCGACAACTAACTGGGCAGCTTAAAACATCAGAAATGTATTCTCTCACTCCCTGGAGGCTGGGAGTCTGAAATCAAGGTGTCAGCAGAGCCATCCTCTCTCTGATGGCTCTAGGAAAGGAGCCTTCCTTGCCTCTTCCAGTTCCTGGTGTTTGCTGGCTATCCTTGGTGTTCCTGGGCTTGTAGAGACATCAACCCAGCCACATGATCATCTTCTTCCTGTGGGTCGTCACATCCTCTTTCCTCTGCACATCTGCCTCTGCGTCTCTTCTCCTCTTCTGAAACCAGTCTAAATTAGTTCAACTATTGTGGAAAGCAGTGTGGTGGTTCCTCAAAGAACTAAAAACAGAACTACCATTTGACCTAGCAATCCCATTATTGGATCTATACCCAAAGGAATATAAATCATTCTACCATAAAGACACATGCACGCATATGTTCATTGCAGCACTATTCACAATAGCAAACATATGGAATCAACCTAAATGCCCATCAACGGTGGACTGAATAAATACAATGTAGCACATATACACCATGGAATACTATGCAGCCATAAGAAAAGAATGAGATCATGTCCTTTGCAGGAACATGGGTAGAGCTGGAGGCCTTATCCCAAGGGAACTAATGCAGGAACAGAAAACCAAATACTTCATCTTCTCACTTATAAGTGCGAGCTAAATAATGAGGACACAGAGATACAACGAGGGGAACAAGATACTGAAGCCTCCTTGAGGGAGGAGGGTAGCAGGAGGGAGAGATTCCAAAAAAAAAAAAAACCAGTCAGGTACTATGCTTAGTACCTGGGTGATGCAATAATCTGTACACCAAACCCCCAGGACATGAGTTTACCCATAAAACGAACCTGCATGTGTCCCCCTGGACATGAAAGTTAAAAAAAAGGGACACCAGTCCTATGGGATTAGGGCCACCCATATGTCCTTATATTAACTTGATTACCCCTGTAAAGACCCTATCTCTAAATAAGGCCACAGGCTAATATACTGAGGGTTAGAGCTTCAACTTGTACCAAGAGCAGGTTGGGAGAAACCTGGGTGGATAAAGAGGTGGGAAAACCAAACCAGAAGACGGAATGGAGAGGCTGCCAGATCTCTTCAATCCACTCTACAGTGGTGTGCAGAGTGGCTTGGACTCATCTCATTAGGACAGAATGAGAACCTCACTTTATAGACCACAAAACGCTGCAGAGCCCAATTGTTCGCCTTTAGACTGTCGTGCAGATGCAGCTCCAGCACATGGGGCACATAATTTAAAGCACAAAGCAAGACAGACTTTCTCTGTCACTAACAGAAGTCTCTGGAAAGAGCTACTCTTGATGTGATGAACTCACAGAGGTGAAAATGTCCTACTAGGGCGATGGCTCAGCAGAGGCTGGCGATCGGCCAGGAAAGCACATCTGGTGCTGCTCAGCCGGATGCCCTGGGTGGGTGATATTTACAGTAAAATACAGAGCTCTAATGAAGTTTCCACAGTGGTTACTTGGCAAATTGATGGTTTTGTTGAGATGAGGAGAAAGATGGGGCAAGGGGGAAGGGAGAAGAGCGAAACTGAGAAAAACACACACACACACACACACACACACACAAACCATTTTAGTCATTAGGAAAGAAAGTTGTGAGCATACCAGTCAGGGCACTTGTGATTTAAGTCAGAAAACTGTTTTGATTTAAGTTGGACTTCAGCTTTGAGGGCATGGGATGACCTGGCCTGATTTGTAAGACACTCACTGCACGCACAGCCTGAGAGCACAGACTCTGCTTTCAAGGGCCGTGTGATGTTTTAAAGAAAATTCAAAGTGCTGGTAGAAATGTATCTAAAACAGACAAGTGACTGAGGACACATTCATTTTTTATTGAGAGTCCAGCTAAACATGTAGTTCTGACAGGATGTTCAAAACCATCATGTAATCACGTGTCACCTCCCTTATAAATAAGTTATCTGTTCATGCTGGGAACATGCTTGGGTGAAATCATGCAAACACCACACCCAAGACTCTGTTTTTAAAGCACTGATGACTTCTGACCCAATCATAAAGGTGACAGCAAAACCAGCTTATTTTTCAGAGTTCAAAAGAACCATCCTGTAATCTGTAAGATATTTGAGAAAAAGTCCTAGTCTTAATGTTCATTTTCTTTAAGTTGTTTTTGGAAGTAAACTGGGTGTAACTAACAGAAAAACAAAGAACAACTCATAAGTCTTCCCCTAAATACTGATTCCAATGACTTTCATGCTGAAAGAGCATCCATGGGTTTAAAAACTCTGTTCAAGGAACAGTGCCAGGTACCAAGGACACAGGAGGTATAACACAGACCCTAACACAGACCCTGCTTGCAAGGGACCTGCACTTTATTCATCCATTCATCCTTCACCAATCCATTCAAACAGCCAACGTTTGCTGAAGATTTGCCATGTGCCACCTTCCTTTCACCAGGGAGATGGAGGTCCAAAAGGAAAATCGTTCCCATCAAGGAGGCTCAGAGTCTATTGGGAAGAAAAACAGGTAACAATTATGCTGCTTCATCAGAACCAGGTCTATGGGTGACCACCAAGAACCAGGGCTATGAGTTACTACTAAGGAAGGAAAAAGCACTTGCGGAAAAGTCAACCTCAGTATTAAGGCAGATTCTGTGGAGGGTCAGATGAATGGTGAGGACCATAAGCATTCTCAGTGACAGAAGATGGGATTCAGCACATCTAGAATATTAATGTATTGGGCTTCCAAGTATATTGGAGAATAAAATAGAAACTTTAAAGGAATTTTATAACTACACTTTATGGGTAAATATTCCATTTTTCCCTACAATCACAACTGTATCAAATATAGTTCCCTAGACCGTGTGTTGTGGCTCATGCCTGTAATCTCAGTACTTTGGGAGGCCAAGGCAGGTGGACTGCTTGAGCTCAGAAGTTTGAGACCAGCCTGGGCAATGTAGCGAATCCCCGTCTCTACAAAACATACAAATATTAGCCAGGTGTGGTGGTACACGTCTGTAGTTTCAGCTACTTGGGGGGCTTAGGTGGCAGGATCGCTTGAGCCTGGGAGGTGGAAGTTGCAGTGAGCTGAGATTGTGCCACTGCACTCCAACCTGGGTGACAGAGTGAGACCCTGTCTCAAAAAACAAAACAAAACAAAAACTAAAAACCACTTTTTTTAATAGTTCCTTTAATAAGACCTGAAACCCTTCAGTGATTTGGGATGGGAGCGTGAATACTAGGAATAGAAAAAGGATGGATCCAGTTGAAAATAAACACGAGGCCGGGCGCGGTGGCTCAAGCCTGTAATCCCAGCACTTTGGCAGGCCGAGACGGGCAGATCACGAGGTCAGGAGATCGAGACCATCCTGGCTAACACGGTGAAACCCCGTCTCTACTAAAAAATACAAAAAACTAGCCGGGCGATGTGGCAGCCGCCTGTAGTCCCAGCTACTCGGGAGGCTGAGGCAGGAGAATGGCATAAACCCGGGAGGCGGAGCTTGCAGTGAGCTGAGATCCGGCCACTGCACTCCAGCCTGGATGGCAGAGCGAGACTCTGTCTCCAAAAAAAAAAAAAAAAAGAAAAGAAAATAAACACGAAACAAGGCTCTCAGAGATGACTTCTCCTAAGTCCGTATTGGAACCCCCAGAACATTTTCTCTCCACTCTTTCCTGATGATTGACCCTCTTGAGAGCTGTCTCTTTATCTATTCTCTTTCCTAGACAATAATCAGCTTAGCCTGGTTTATTAGCATTTTTAGTGAATTCTTCGTCTGAAAACTACCAATGAACTACTAACTCTGTCTGTCATAATAAGCCAACAGCCCTGTCTTGGTTATAGACAGCTAATATCATCTGCACTTAAAGTCTCTGCTTCAGGAGATAGCCTCAGTCTTCTCCATATCCTATGATGAGAGACAGATGAGAGCCCTTTGAAATAAATGTATCTACACACATAAAGGGTTGTTAAAGTTAATTTTAAACTATGAGAAGAAATTATGGAGGAATATATATTCAGTGAGACTGCAAGCTTAAATTACTGATAGACAGAATGGAGGAGAAAGCCAGATAAAACTCTCTGATCTATTGGAAAGACTATGTCATATAGAGTATAGGAAGTACTATCAATATGAGCACTTATTTATATATCTCATATAGGGAGAGATCAGGAGAATTGTTCCAAAGATGTACATGAAAGTATAATATGCTAGGAGCAGACAAGTATAATTTTGTTGATTAGTCAACTGGGCTAGGACCTCACTTTTGGAAGAATGATGTGTACAACCAAGTTTCAATTGTGCTTATGTCACTGGGTAACTCTAGACATGCCTCATCTTTCTCTTTTCCTATGATTTCTCCCATCTCCTCCACCTCTTAGAATCCTACCTGCCCTTCAAAGCTTAGCTCACCTCTCCTCCCTGATGTGAACACTTCCTTAACTATAGTAGGCTGTATATTAGCTTCCTCTTCTGATCCATTGCTGCAGTTATTTTCTGAACAAACCATTGGCAGTTTTCTTTTTTTTTCTTTTTTTTTTATTATACCTTAAGTTCTAGGGTACATGTGCACAACGTGCAGGTTTGTTACACAGGTATACATGTGCCATGTTGGTTTGCTGCACCCATTAACTCATCATTTACATTAGGTATTTCTCCTAATGTTATCCCTCCCCCAGCCCCCAACCCCATGACAGGCCCCGGTGTGTGATGTTCCCTGCCCTGTGTCCAAGTGTTCTAATTGTTCAATTCCCACCTATGAGTGAGATCATGAGGTGTTTGGTTTTCTGCCCTTGTGATAGTTTGCTCAGAATGATGGTTTCCAGCTGCATCCATGTCCTTGCAAAGGACATGAACTCATCCTTATTTATGGCTGCATAGTATTCTATGGTGTATATGAACCATTGGAACTTTTCATGTACTACCTTACATATGTATATATCTTGTCTCCTCAATTTGAGGTAAGCGCCTCAAGAAGGACCTATTTCAGAAATATCTTATTAATAGCACCTTACACATTTATTTATTGAACCTACTGCATGAATGACAATAGAGGTGCAAAGGTGAACAGTATACCTGCCCTGTCTTTGAAGAGCTAGGGCCATTAATAAGTAACTTCTGGTGAGTTAGTCAGTTGAAGATTCAAGAAATGACGCAGCAACAGAGTACTAAGCAAACATTTGGCCAGGGAGAATAAGAGAGGAGAAGAGAAAAAAGCTGGCAATTATGAGTTAGGGTAGACTTGATTCCTAAAACAAACAATGTAACGTAATATTAAAAAAAATCCCAGTCAAGTCACATTTCAGTGTGGTCAATGGAGAGCTCTGCTCATTCAGTCATTCAGGGATCCAGGCATCTGCCAACTTGGGACTGTACGTCAGAGTTCTCTACATTTATGAGATGTATAAAGAAAGACTGAGCGAGCATAGCAGACACAGCTGGTCCTCCAAGTAACACACCTCTCCTCCCTGAGATGTGTCACGTTGATAGGAAATCAGTTCTACAGTCTCACATAGATGCCACGGAATGGGAAATATGGTCTAATTGTGTGCCTCCAAAAGGAAAACTCAGGTATTGGTAGTTTCTGCCACAGTAGATAAGGCTGAACAAAAATTAAAAGATGAGAAAGACTATGATAAAAAACAGAGCCTCAAACTCCAGGTTTTCTTTTTTTTTTTGAGACGGAGTCTCGCTCTGTCACCCGGGCTGGAGTGCAGTGGCTGGATCTCAGCTCACTGCAAGCTCCGCCTCCCGGGTTCACACCATTCTCCTGCCTCAGCCTCCCGAGTAGCTGGGACTACAGGCGCCCACCACCACACCTGGCTAGTTTTTTTGTATTTTTTAGTAGAGACAGGGTTTCACCGTGTCAGCCAGGATGGTCTCGATCTCCTGACCTCGTGATCCGCCTGTCTCGGCCTCCCAAAGTGCTGGGATTACAGGCTTGAGCCACCGTGCCCGGCCTTCCCTCTCCTTTTCTTCGAAGAGATGGACACCCGTATAATGGTCCCCCATTTGAAGAAAGACCTCCATGAAGTGTATGGGGTTGGGCACAGCAGAGGGGAAATTGCCTGTTTTTCTTCAGAATAGTCTTTTCTCTGTGACTAATTAGCCATATGAAGAAATGAAACAATCAATGAGGAAAGTATTTTTTTTTAATTTTAGGTTCAGGATTTCATGTCCAGGTCTATTACATGGGTCTATCATATAATGGTGAGGTTTGTGTTTCTAATGAACTCATCATCCAAATAGTGAACCTAGCACCTGATAAGTAATTTTTTTGACCCTTACCCCCCATCTTTCCTCCCCACTTTTGGAGTCCCCAGTGTCTATTGTTTCCATCTTTGTGTCCATAGATACTTATTATTTAGCTTCCACTTATAAGAGAAAACATGCAGTATTTGATTTTCTGTTTCTGAGTTATTTCACTTAGGATAATGTCCTCCAGTTTCATCCATGTTGCTAAAAAGGACAATATTTCACTCTTTTTATGACTGCATAGTATTCCATTGTGTATATGTACCATATATACATACATATTTTTTGAGACTGAGTTTCACTCTTGTTGCCCAGGCTAGAGTGCAATGGTATAATCTTGGCTCACTGCAACCTCTACCTCCCAGGTTCAAGTGATCTTTTGCCTCAGCCTCCCAAGTAGCTGGGATTACTGGCGCCCATCACCATGCCCAGCTAATTTTTGTATTTTTAGTAGAAATGGGGATTCACCATGTTGGCCAGGCTGGTCTTGAACTCCTGACCTCAGGTGATCCACTCTCCTTGGCCTCCCAATGTGTTGGGATTACAGGCATGAGCCACCACACCTGGCCACCATATATTCTTTATCCAATCAATCATTGATGGACACTTAGGTTGATTCCATGACTTTGCTATTGTGAATAGTGCTGTGATAAACACTGAATGCTGGTGTCTTTTTGATAAAATGATTTTTTTTTTCCTTTGGGTAGATACCCAGTAGTAGGATATCTGGGTCAAATGGTAGTCCTATGTTTAGTTCTTTGAGAAATCTCCATACTGTTTTCAGTAGAGGCTGAACTAATTTACCTTCCCACCAACAGTAAATAAGCACTCTCTTTTCTCTGCATCCTCTCTAACACATGTTATTTGTTGACTTTTTAATAACAGCCATTCTGACTGGTATGCGATGGTATCTCATTGTGGTTTTGATGTGCATTTCTCTGATGATTAGTGATGTGGAACATTTTTTCATATGTTTGTTGGCCATGTGTGTGTCTTCTTTTGAGAAGTGTCTGTTCATGTCCTTTGCCCACTTTTTCATAGGATTCTTTGATATTTTCTTGTTGATTTGTCTAAGTTCCTTAAGGATTTGGGATATTAGCTCTTGCTGGATGCATAGTTTGCAAATATTTTCTCCCATTCTGCAGGTTAACTGTTTACTCTGTTGACTTTTCTTTGGCTGTGCAGAAACTCTTTAGTGTAATGAGGAAAGTATTTGAACCAGGTAAATATTAATCTCAGATGAACTACCATGTGAAAGTAACTGGGTAGTTTTCCTCTGTGCTGTCAAAGGACATGATCAGTGATGGGAACTTCTCTAGTCAGTATGTAGCAGAGAGCTTCAGTGGGCCCTGAGGAAAATACCTGTTTAACTATCTTGCTTTAGGGTTTCTAACTGCTCTATGAACACCCTGATAATGGGCTGACAAGCTATAAGGCCAGGAGCATTTGAGGCCACATGGGGAGAGCAAAGACAGGAATATCCCATTCAGCTGAGAATCACAGTCACTCAAGAGGTCAAGCAAACTCAATTTCAAAGAGCGCTGGGGAGATCCTCCCAGTTGTAGGGGCCAGCAAGGAGGTGAAATTGGGAAGAGGCAAAGTACTCTAAGACCCTACAGAGTTATTAATCAGAAGGAACAACACAGTACTGCTGGCTGTCTTGTTTAACCCTTTCTAGTCTTGTATTTTTCAAAAGCTCTCATAAGTCCCTACAGCTTGGTCAGCCTAAAGGAAGCCAGCAAAGTAGGAGAAATTTTTAGATGCTTCCCACCTAACTTTGTGCACACCTTGCTGCCTCCCAGACTTTCTCCCCTCCCTCCCAGGTGGCATGTTCCCTTGCTGGCTACCAGCTGCTCACCAAGAACCACTCCATTTCCCCCACCTCTACACAGTAAACTAGATTTCTGTAACTCAGTCTAGCTTGTGAATAACTGAAGGCTGCATTAACTGTTAATGCACGAACTTTCAGAATATTTGCATTTTAAAAGAGGATCTTATAAAGACAAGTGAATCAACTGTTAATGGTAGGCTTAGAGGGTTAGAGGTGGGAAGATATTTTTATTCTGCCTATTTTATTATCAGGGTGGCCTTATACCAGCGGTCTAACATTTCTCTGAAATAATTGATCTAGTAACTGTTTGATCTAGTTAAAGGCTTAGATTTTTCTTAACATCATAAATCTGGATTTAAATCAATCATGGGATTATGTGTTGAATTTTTTAAGAGCAGACCACCACATGTTAATTCCCTTACAATTTCAGTTTAGAATAGCAGAGCCATGGAGTTTCTTTTTTTCCATGCCTTCCTGTGACATAGTTTTGATCTATGAAGTGAACAGTTTCTTTCCAAAATACCACGACTCAAGAGGTAAAGGCAGGTCAAATATGTAATCCAAGTGGGCATGTTTGGGAAAAATCACCTATAAAGTGAAGAACTTTTTAATGGACTTTTTGATCAGCTGTTTCTCACTGTGCTGGTTTTAGCATTATTGCTGTTTTAAGCTTGTGGCTTAAAATGACTTCATTTTGTTCATAGTTTCTTTTTTTCTTTTTTTTGAGTCAGAAACTGGGGAAGGGTTTGGTGGGATGGCCCATCTCTGCTCCATGTGCATTGGCTTGGGGAGCTGGGCTGGGCTGGAGGATCCACTCCAAAACCATTTACTGTCATGGCTGGCAAATCCCTGCTGGCTATCGGCTGGGACCCCAGCTGTGGCTGACCCCCAGGATCCATGATTCCTCTCGTGTTGGCTTCTCCATGGCTCCCTGGGCTACCTCACAGCACAATGGCTGGGTTTCAAGAGTGAGTGTGTCCAGAGGCCAAGGTAGTAGCCAATGGCTTCTTCTGGCTTAGACGTGGAAGCCATGAAGTGTTACTTGCTCTGCATTTGATTGGTCCAGCAAGTCGCTAAGCTCAGCCCAGATTCAAGAGGAGGGGAATTAGATTCTACTGCTCAAAGGAAAGAGTAGCAAAGCATTTGCGGCCATCTTTAATCTACCACAGATATTCTCAGATAAGAACTGTTTCAAACAAGCCATAAAACATTGCTTACTGTGTTATTAAGACCTCCACAAAGGAAGCTGTCTTCTAAAGTTATAGTTCATTCTTCTCTGAAAATACAACCTTTTATTCACTGGCAACTGCTGACTTAAAAAATGGCCTCATGTGTGACAGACTGCTTAGTCTTCAGGTTTGAGGGCTTTCTGGGTGCTCCTTGGGGCCTAGGTTCCCACAGCTGGAGTGGACTGTTTATTCATTTTCCCTACAGTCCATCTCAGAGGCGACAGATGAGGTTTAACATTTTTAACCCTTGTGAGTAGTTTTGGCTTTGAAAGAAAAGAACAGGAACAATTCCCTAAACATATTTATAAAATAAACGCTTACTAAATTCCTACTATGTCCAGAGCACTGTACCGTGTTCTGGAATGTGGAGGGAGGGAGTAGGGGAGATGAGTAAGTCACATTTGCTGTCCTCGAAGTCACTTCTTGTCTAACGGCGAGACAGATGTGTTCATAAAAACAGAAAGTAGTTAAAGAAAGTGAGCCTTCAGGAGGCTGAGTGTGGGTTGAGAAAGGAAACAGTTGACTTTGAGTTTCCGAATCTTAGTGCCAGTGTTTGTGTGTAGTAGAGGTGGCATTCCTGTAGGATGGAAGGTAGTCCCCATCAGGAGAAAGTAGAGGTTAGGAACACAAGACCTAAAGTCAAGTGATGTGGCAAAGACAACAGCAGCGTGGCACAGAAATTAAAGCTCCAGACCTACCTAAGTCTCAATCCTGGCTCTGCTAGCTGTGTGACCTTGGGCAAGTTACTTAATCCCTCTGTTCCTCTGTATCATTACTTGTAAGATAGGGATAATGACCATATCTAACACATGGAATTGTAAAGGTAATTATTGAGTTGAGATTTATAAAGCCCTTAGAATAATGCCTGGTACACTATACTAAACTCTCAATAAATGGAATCTATTATCTTATTGTCATCTGGATCTGGAATTGGACATCAACTTCATGTGTTATTGAGACACAATATTTTCACTCATCAACAATTGTAGGCAGCTCATTCTTTACCTAACGAAAACATGCCCTGTGGATGAGCAGTCAACTCCATGTACTTGTAACTGCAAATAGAGGAGCAATATTGGACTTGTTGTAGACACCCATTGGTGGTGTAGACAGCAGTTGTGTTGCATGAATGATGGTTTATGCTGTTCTATTTCCCTGGGCAAAGGCCTTATGTTGGGTAGAATTTGAATATCAATTATTAAATGTCACTTATCCAGTATGTGTGGCATGTCTGACACTGTTCCAGGCATACATTCTGAGTGATATGGCTGTGACACACCTCATGATACAGCTGTGAGCAAAAGAGACAAAGTCCTTGCTTGTCAGCTCCTGGAGTTTACCTTCTGGTGGTGAGAGAAAGAAGTGGGGTATGCCAGATGGGAACACAGCATGCACAGAGCAGAGAGAGGAATGAGCAAGATGTGTGTGTTCAGGGAACACAGGGAGGAAAAACAGACCAGAGCAGGTGGCCCGTATGGTGCAGCATGGGAGATAGGAGCAGAAGGTCATTTTCATTCCCAGAGAGGAGGTCAAACAGAATGGCCCATGCCAAAATTTTTAACCCCCTAGAGCTCCATACAAAGGGTTACTCCTAATGCATGCATAATTGATATTCCAGGCTCCAGTTAAGACAAAACAATTGAGGTCAGGCATAGACTGCAGCAAGAGTCTAGGTTTCATGTAACTTCCTGATTTCAAGGGCTGTCAAGCATTAAAACCAAACCAGAGCATGCAGTAAATTTTTCTTCCCTGGAAATGTTTAAGAATAAAAGACAGCAACAGATTTTAGGAATGAGTTAGGAAAAAATAATGTTCAAGGAAAAATAATCCTTGAAGAACTTCAATCCCTTCCAGGACTCTCACACTATAATCTGTGGAATGTCACGTGTTCGTTAGAAAGTTTTCTGGATATGGAGGGACTTATAATTCTGAATATAATGACTGTAGTTTCGTTCCATGGACTCAGAGATCTGATAGGCAGAGGGCTGCACGATTGTGCAAGATCGGTTACAAAACCAGCTCTTACCAACTCTCAGATTCTGGGATACTATCAGCTGATAAAGGAGAAAAAAAAATAGCCCACAGAAGAAATTTCCCAAACCGTACACTAAAGACACAAATTTTAAAAATGAACTGATGCTTCCAAATTGGAGAACTGAATACATGGTCATGCTTGCCCCAAAAGAGAAGTAAGTTGGATTACAGTGAAAACTAGAAAGTCTTTAAAAAACAGAGCAGAAAGTAGGAAAGGACCAGAAAATAACAGGAAGAGTGAGTAATCCCAACTTCACACTGGGAAAAGCCAGAGGCTGTCTGGATCCAGGGCTGCTGCTTAGATCATTTTACAACAGAGCTCTTCTCCACCGAAAGATCTACAAATTCTGATGGGTATTTAGAAGCTCTTCCAAAGCTGCTTGATAAAAAACAACACTCTTTTGAATTTTTCCATAAAAACTAATTTGGGGGCCAAGTGTAGTGGCTGGCTCATGCCTTGTAATCCCAGCACTTTGGGAGGCTAAGACGGGCAGATCACTTGAGCCCAGGAGTTTGAGAACAGCCTGGGCAACATGGTGAAACATAGGCTCTACAAAAAATTTAAAAATGAGCCAGGCACGGTGGTGCATGCCTACAGTCCCAGGTACTTGGGAGGCTGCGATGGGAGGGTTGCTTGAGCCCAGGAGGTGGACACTGCAGTGGGCTGTGATTGCGCCACTGCACTCGAGCCTGGGCAACAGAATGAGACTCTGTCTCAAAAACAAAATAAAACTAATCTGGGGCTTGATGTGTAGCCCCCTAATTCTTCTGACTTTATGAACCACAGTGGGAGTAATTTTTAAAAGTTTGCCTTGCAGGTTTCTAAATCCAACTTATGCCCAAGTCGAGTGTAGGATTCGATATTGTACGTGGAATTTAGAACCACAGTCCTTCACTATGTAGGCAAAACAGGCTGGTTTTTCAATTCCTTTTCTAAAAACCAAAGGAAATTAACCAACTACTTCTTTGACCTTCTGTTATTCAAAGGCAGCTTTCATCCTCCTTGGAGGCCCTGTATTCTAACAGTCAAGTCAAGCTTTTAGATCATATTCTGACATTCCAAATGGCAGAATTTTTATTGAAATTTTATGTTTAGCTGCTGGGAAAATGTTATCCAAACCTTTGAAATTTTCTGTCAAATCAATCTATTTTAATTTAAAAGCTATTTACTGTACACATAGCATACATAGCCCCTCAGTATCTATGAGAGAGTGCTTCCAGGACCCCTGCGGATACCAAATTTGAGGATGCTCAAGTCCCTTATATAAAATGGTGTAATATTTGCCTATAACCTAGTCACTTATATAAAGTCCCTCGAATAAAATGGTGTTATATTTGCATATAACCTAGGCACATCCCCCATATAATTTAAATTGTCTGTAGATTACTTATAATACCTAATACAAAGTAAATGTTATGTAAATAATTGTTATACTGCGTTGTTTAGAGAATAATGACAAGAAAAACAGTCTGTGAGGCACAGGTGCAACCATCCAATTCTTTTCTTAGAATATTTTTGGTCTGTGGTTGGCTGAATCCACAGATGAGGAACCTGTGGACACAGGACCAACTATATATAGAACCTTGGAGAACATGGTTTATTGTAGCCTCCAAGAAGCTTGTGGCCTCACGGAACAGCTAAGACACGTGCACACGAAACGTAAAATGCCAGTTAAAGGTAGCCCATGATTGAGAGTCCCCTGGGTACATATCGACGGGTATGACGGGCATTCTAAGGAGCAGGAGATCATGCCACGTTCATGTGGTTCCAGCAGGTGAAACTGGAATTGGGTCTTAAAGTATGAGTAGGAGTTGGTCAAGTAGAGAGGGCAGGAGAAAGCTCTCCCAGTAGGAACATAGGCTCAGAGATGACAATAGCAGGTGGAAGTATCAAACTAACCATTTATTCCTTTTGAAAATTTCTGTGGTCACCCTACATAACAGTCTTCATGGTCACCCCCAACAAATGTAAAAAATACTTAAAAGCCTGCACATTCAATTTATCGAGAATATTACACTGGGTTCATCCTATTTTCTGCTCTGTCCCATTTTTGTACCCTTCCAGGAAGACCCCAGCATATTGTACCATGATGGCTTGAAAACACCTTGAACCTAAGAAGCCAGAATTATTGGCATTAAATCAATAACCGAGTTTTGTTTTGTGAACCAAGACATTATTTTTGCCAGATGAAAAGAGAGAAAGAGATAGCAAGGCCGACAGACAATTTATACAAATCTCATGGGATGACTTGTGTTTCCTTGGGGAACAGTTAAAACAAATTAGATTGTGGCCAGGTCTGTTTGTGTCAGAACCAGACACGCTGATTGCACAAAGCTTGTAGAACTTTGGATGCTTTGTGTAGAACTGTATTTTAGTTTTTACGCATTTGCAGTGCTTCCCCAAGCTGCTCGTCTGAGCGTGTAGAAGACATGGAGCTGCATTCAAAAAACGGAAACCACAGCTGTCCCACACACATGCCCATTAGTGAGTAGAAACGTGAGCCATAAAGGGCGACTCCAGGACAGCAAGAGTCCAAGGGGCATTTTTCACATGGCTACCATCGAAGCTATCTCCTGTGCTTCTGTTTTTATATCTCCACCACTGATGTTTATAGTACTTCGAGTTTATTGCATTTTTACATACTTTATTTCATTTCATCCTCATAACTGTAGAGGATAGATATTACTAGCCCCCGTGTTATAGCTATGAAGAAATTGAAGCTCAGACAGTTTATAAGTTATTCAGAGAGCAGCCTTTTAAAGTACAATTTGAGAAATCTTTTTTTGTGACCATGATGATGATATCAGTAGAGATTTTAAAATATTGCTATGTGTCTGAGGAATAAAAGACTACATATGGGTACAGTGTACACTGCTCAGGTGATGTGTGCACCAAAATCTCACAAATTACCATGAAAGAACTTATCCATGTAATCAAAACCACCTGTCTCCCAAAACCTATTGAAATTAAAATAAATCAATAAAATATTGCTATATGTAATAATAGTATACAATAAGACCCTCAACTGGCAGTAAGACTGCATAGAACCATATTGCCATTTTGGTCACAATATGAGAAAGAAAGCAGAAATTTAAAATAGGAAAACTCACATCTGGTATCACACTGATGGATTTAAAAGTGTTGCCAATACTATTGATGTGGCTGATATAACAAGATAGAAAAGATGGCAAATTCTGAAGTGAACCAACAACCATTTTCAAGTTAAATAAAAGAATGTTTCCCTAAATGTTCCCCAAATACCCACAATTTGGCTATGATACAAGGAGTATAGAAACATTTGTATTTATGGTCAACCTGTGAATTATCTGTCTCAAAAATACGTAGACATTTTGTAATATGTTGATTTTTATTTTAGTGGATAGGCTTGTGTATTGACACACCCTCTGTGTATACGTACAGATTATGAAAAAGTTACCAATTACAATTCCACAACTGTATACAGAGCCCAGGCAAATTTAGTTTCAGAGGCAGCTAGTACGCAGAACAGCCATTTCTAAGATAATCTTTTCATCCTGATATTAAATGCGAACTTTTTGTTGTTGTTGTTCAAGACGGAGTCTTGCTCTGCCGCCCAGGCTGGAGTGCAGTGGCCAGATCTCAGCTCACTGCAAGCTCCACCTCCCGGGTTCAAGCCATTCTCCTGCCTCAGCCTCCCGAGTAGCTGGGACTACAAGCGCCCGCCACCACACCCGGCTGGTTTTTTGTATTTTTTTAGTAGAGATGGGGTTTCACTGTGTTCGCCAGGATGGTCTCGATCTCCTGACCTCGTGATCCGCCCGTCTCGGCCTCCCAAAGTGCTGGGATTACAGGCTTGAGCCACTGCGCCCGGCCAAATGCAAACATTTTTAAATCTCTCCTGTTTTTATTTTAACTTGACTCAGTTAACATCACATACCTGAACTTAATAAAATCACTGGGGCCAGAAATCCTTCTTTCTTACTGTCCTCTACCCTCAACCAGATATTCCCTGAATGTCCCTTTAATCTACTGTTTTCAGGAGGGGCTGGTGGACTTGAGATTCTAATAGAGCCTGAGCATCTTCCCTAATCTAGTCATTAATCATTAATTGCTTTAATAGTTTAAAATTTATGCAAATATAGTTCTTCTATAATTATGCATATATTATACCTTTGGGCATACGAAATGTGAAACAATTTTCTATAATATCTGAGGGCAAGGTAACAGACAATTTTCCAGTCATTTTTCCAGCGGTTACCAACAGCATAGATTTTCTTTCTTCAAGGAAATAGTTTCCAAACTATTCTCCCCAGAGTTCTAAGGGTTCCTAGGAGGTGCCCTTGGAGCCTCAGAGGGTGTTGGGGGGAGTAAGAGCAGACACTATGCTTAATCCTGCAACTTTCCCCATACAGAGCAGTGAAATTGTTTTGAATGCTGATTTTTTTTTTTTTAAATTATACTTTAAGTTATAGGGTACATGTGCACAACATGCACGTTTGTCACATATGTATACGTGTACCATGTTGGTGTGCTGCACCCATTAACTCGTCATTTACATTAGGTGTATCTCCTAATTCTATCCCTCCCCCCACCCCCTCTCCACAATAGGACCCGGTGTGTGATGTTCCCCTTCCTGTGTCCAAGCAATCTCATTGCTCAATTCCCACCTGTGAGTGAGAACAGTATTTGGTTTTCTGTTCTTGCAATAGTTTGCTGAGAATGATGGTTTCCAGCTGCATCCATGTCCCTACAAAGGACACAAACTCATCTTTTTTATGGCTGCATAGTATTCAATGGTGTATATGTGCCACATTTTCTTAATCCAGTCTGTCACTGATGGACATTTGGGTTGATTCCAAGTCTTTGCTATTGTGAATAGTGCTGCAATAAACATACGTGTGCATGTGTCTTTATAGCAGCATGACTTATAATCCTTTGGGTATATCCCCAGTAATGGGATGACTGGGTCAAATGGTATTTCTAGTTCTAGATCCTTGAGGAATCGCCACACTGTTTTCCACAATGGTTGAACTACTTTATAGTCCCACCAACAGTGTAAAAGTGTTCCTATTTTTCCACATCCTCTCCAGCACCTGTTGTTTCCTGATTTTTTAATGATTGCCATTCTAACTGGTGTGAGATGGTATCTTATTGTGGTTTTGATTTGCATTTCTTTGATGGCGAGTGATGATGAGCATTTTTTCATGTGTCTGTTGGCCATATGAATGTCTTCTTTTGAGAAGTGTCTGTTCATATCCTTTGCCCAGTTTTTGATGGGGTTTTTTGTTTTTTTCTTGTAAATTTGATTGAGTTCTTTGTAGGTTCTGGATATTAGCCCTTTGTCAGATGAGTAGATTGCAAAAATTTTCTCCCATTCTGTAGGTTGCCTGTTCACTCATGGTAGTTTCTTTTGCTGCACAGAAGCTCTTTAGTTTAATTAGATCCCATTTGTCAATTTTGGCTTTTGTTGCCATTGCTTTTGGTGTTTTAGACATGAAGTCTTTGCCCATGCCTATGTCCTGAATGGTATTACCTAGGTTTTCTTCTGGGGTTTTTATGGTTTTGATCTAACATTTAAGTCTCTGATACTCTTAATAAAATTCGGCTTACAGCCATCAACAGCAAAAAACTTAAAACTATTGGTTTAAGGCTACTGTATAAATGGTCTTGAGATATCTAATAAGGTCTACTGAAACTCTCTGAAGCCAGGTCAAAGCAAGTTTAAATCACTTCAACTCTTTTCTTTTAACCAAAAAACTACTATTTTAGGAGGAATATGAGAACATTCAAAAAATAAAAAGCAATAGGGTTTTACATTAGTTGGGCATTATTGTAATAAGGAACTCACTTTCTTTCTTTTTTTTTTTTCTTTGAGACGGAGTCTCACTCTGTCACCAGGCTGGAGTACAGCGGAGCAATCTCAGATCACTGGAACCTCTGCCTCCTGGATTCAAGCGATTCTCCTGCCTCAGCCTCCCGAGTAGCTGGGACTATAGGCGCACGTCACCAGCCCGGCTAATTTTTGTATTTTTAGTAGAGATGGGGTTTCACCATATGGGCCAGGCTGGTCTCGAACTCCTGACCTCAGGTGATCTGCCCGCCTTGGACTCCCAAAGTGCTGAGATTACAGGCATGAGCCACTTCTCCCAGCCAGAAACTCATGTTCAAAACCATGTGTTTGGCTACCTGAGCTCCACAACTGCTTCTTCTTTGGCCTCCAGTGAAGGTAGAGGAACCCTGAAAATGGCTTATTCCCTCTCTTTTGATGCTTCAAACAACTCTGGGCACTGCCTCCCATTTGCCATGTTGAACCTGTTGGCTTGGTCTTGCCTAACCTCAGTAATGGATTGCTGGTTCCAATCTCTCTGGCTGCCTGTGCTGGTCATGCTATTGTACACTGTCCTTAGATTCCGTAGCTGCTCTCATCCAACACTCTACATCTATATCCCTTTTGCCAACCTCTCCCCAAAACCAGCCTCAATTCTCAAAACCTTATCCTATGTGAGGTCATCAAGAAAAGAGCTCAGTTGGTTTCCTGACATAAAATGGAAGCACCTTTCAACTCTGCATTTTAATTTGAATATAAATTATAGAATCATGGAAAAACAGGTCTTTGAAGGGACATGAAGGAGTCAGCGATCCGATCCCATGACTATTCCCTACCCTTGCCCAAAATCTTAGCTCTGTTTAAAAATGAGTTCTACAGAAGAATTCACTGCTTTCCTGATTCAATAATTATTCTTATACCCCGTGGTAGGAAATTCATCAAATTAGTTTGTATTTTAAAATTAGCTTTTCAGGTAGAGAACAAACCTTTTGTCACATCCTCAAAGACTCATTAAGATTACATGTAATAAAAAACTGAATCAACTACAAAAATAAATTTATAGGCCAGTTTTAAGCCTCAGTTGGCTCCTCTGTGGAATGGGGAAAATAACCTTACTCCCTTGCAGGGTTGTTCTGGAGTCTTAAGTGGATCCCTGCCATGTAAAGTGATTGCCACAGCCTGATGTATAGGAAGCAGTTAAGAAAACGTACCTTGTTCTGAATGGTTGTTGGCTGTTGGTTAATGGGACCAGGTTTTTGAGTTTTCTGCTCAACTAGTATGACAACAGATATCAAATCACTTTTATCCAGATTGCCAAAAAACTGCTAGCTAACAATGTGGTGAATCATTTCCAGTTAGGATCTAACCCAGCATCTTTCATTCATACCCAGGACTCTATTTCCTACCACCATTCCTAAAGCCACTACCTCTTATTTCTTTACAAAGAAACAAGCCAAAAAGAATTCACAAATGTCTTTCTATTTCTCCATCACCTCTCCATCCCATGAGAGCCCAAACAAAATATATCACATGAATGTGACATGGAAACTGTATTCTTCAGGAACAATTTTGGTTAAATTTTGTCATTGTGGGTTGACTTCCTAGAGCAAGACAAAGTCTCTTTATTTACTTAGCACTTCCTTAGAAATGTTACCAAGCCTTGTTTAGCTATGTTGCCCGATCAAAGACTCTCCTTATTGTTATTTAATCTATTTCATTTAACTTTGATATATAAGAAACTCTTTGGGTGTTTTTATTAAATACTTTTTATGAAAATGTCTAGAGTCTGTTACTGCAATTTAGCAACCAAAGAAGACATTTATCCTTATAAAATGAAGTACGTCACCCATTCACCATTAATTCCCAAGCTTTTACTCCATGGTTTAAAAACAATCAAAAAGTGGGAAAGAACTTGGCAAATATGAATCAGTGTGATGAAGTGGAAAGAATAAGGCATTTGTAGTTAGAAGACTTGGTTTCCAATCCCAGCTCTGTTATATATTAGCTGTGTGACCTTGAGCATACAAATCCTCTGACCTTTCTGAGTTTTTCTTTATTCATGAAATGAACATGACAATTTTTGCTTTTCCCTTCTTCACAGGGGTGATGTGAGGCTCAAGCATATGTAAGAGAACTCTAGTCCATTCAAACTTGCTCTCTCAGCCCTCCTCTGCCTTCAGCTCCTCCTGATTTCTCCAGCTGGTTCTGCACTGACCACTTGCATATTCCACAGCACTGCTCACCCCCATGTGCACCACTTGTCTCAGAAGAGAAATACTCTGGCCTTTCATGGAATTACCACTTGTTCTTACTCATTGTTGATTCCAGACAAGTAAGTCTAAGAGACTTCACAGGGCTTAATAAGATCTGAAAATAGAAAAGACTTCCAAACATAATTATCTTCTAAATGTAATTCACTTATGAAGAACCCTCATGTTCACACTGTGTCCTGCTATCATTCAGGTCACTCTGTTATTCAACAGAACATCACTGCAAAAGTCATTTTATAGAATGTTGCACGCACACACACACACACACACAAAATTTTCTTCATCCTAATGGCAACTATTAATGGTTGAATAATGAATTCCTGTTAAAATTCTTGACCATTTCTTGCACGAGATAACCTCTGGTAAAACCAAATTTTAGTAACATGAAGAGTCAGAAATTATTTGGGGAATCTGAGCTATGCAGTGTATATAAAAATACAGATTTAGATATCCATATATATGATATATATAAGTGTGTATGTATATATGTATGTGTATGTGTGTATACATATCAACATATGTAGCTATATAGATATCTACTTCTATTTATCTATCTATGCATACACACATACAATTTAGGAGTGTGACATAATTTACCTAAGTTGATTATATTAAATGA
Source organism: Colobus angolensis palliatus (assembly GCF_000951035.1). Classification (NCBI taxonomy): domain Eukaryota; kingdom Metazoa; phylum Chordata; class Mammalia; order Primates; family Cercopithecidae; genus Colobus; species Colobus angolensis. The sequence goes on along the minus strand of NW_012119598.1, from coordinate 16,810,150 downwards.
TTATGCAACTCCCCATTACTTTATGGCTTACAGGTCCAACCTAAGTCATTATTTTTATTGGGGCCTATCACCTTTTTTAAAAATTTGGCATGAATTTTAGCGTCTATAAAGGTGAAAAGATCCACACTCATGAGATATGCTATTTTCTGACAAATTAGGTGTGGCCTTATTATAATCAATGGAAAATGTATTTTGCTGTTTTTCTGCTTCCAATCAAAGGCAGTTGCAGTGCTGCCTAAGCAACTGTATTTTCCACATGCTCATCTCATGATTGACTCCTATGGTGGTTTTCCCTATTTAATTTTAAAAATGCATTCTAAAATTCAGAACCTAGCTTGATGGTACAGTAATATGTAGCTCTAAGTACTCCTGGGGAACAGAAAGTGCCTCCAGAGATGTAGAGCTGGAATCTACACACAGAAGTGTGAGGGGTCCAGCAATTCCTAAGAAACATGAGGATCCAGATCTGAGCCCCCAACTCTGCCACTCCCTCCCCTCTAGCATCACTATGTGGATGAAACTGGGCTAAGGAAAATATCACGGAGAGTCTAAAATGCATGCATGTGGAGTGGTGTCACGTTCCCATGGTAATAGAAAGTCAGGAAGGAGGCCTTATAAGATACTATTTTTGATTCCCAGATCTTTTTAGCACTGATTGTCAAAGCCATCTCCATGTCTCCCTCCACCTCCCTTATAGCCCTCCCAAAGTGCAGGGACCCTTTAACTGTTGCCAAAGGTTACTTATCTGATCAATTCTCCATCAGCTGTCTGAAAACTCAAAGATCAACCCATTCTTCCTTCTCACTGACCCCTAACCACCAACCTGACTTGGCAGATTTTTCTTTCTTCTGGGGGACAGGGTCATTGACAACATACATGGCAGGCCATATTCATTTACGCTAATGAGAACAAAGTTAATTGTTTGGTAAGTAATTAGTTAAACATATAGATTGGCCGCACAATTTTGCCTAAGCAGAACATTGTTACTGTCTTTCTGTCATCCATATAGACCAGGGTTCTACAAAGTTCTGTATTTATACATCAGTACAAAAGCCAGATTCCTTTGATATAGGAAGTGAAGGGACTGCCAGGCCTTTCCCCCTTCCTACTTCTCACTGCTTTTAGAAGATGCTTTATATCATTATAAATGAGCCAGTTATCAATGTATTGCCTCTCAGATCCAATGTCAACCTTCACACCTGCTCTGCCATAATCCACTGGACTCTAAGCATTTCTCCCTTAGAGTGAAAGTGATAGAAACTTTGTCAGTAGAGGGTGCTGCAGAGACACTTCAGGAAGAAGGAGGCTTCTCCTGACTCTAGTTGCCGCATTTTGCTTTTCTTGTCCGTACCACAGTCTGTCAATGGGGTATGGGTGCAGAGACACCTTGTGATGTTCTGCCCCAGCCACACATCTGCAGTCCCTCAGTGACCAGTGCAGTCCTGCTTGGGCCTGGTGATCACCTTCCCATGGCCCTTCCCATGTGGACACCAAGCGATACAGGCCTTCCACCCACTGTAGAGCCCCAACTCCCTCTGTGCCCCTGTCCACCTGTCCACTTGCCTGTATCTCAGAGGGCTGTCTCTTGTTGCTCAGCACCAATGGATGAGCTAGAACTGGAAACCCAGCAAAATTATCTGCTACCTCTGGGCTGCAACCATATCTTCTCCAGCAAGGTCTGAACCTCAGGCTTGGCGGGTGGGGACCCTCCCAAGTTTGTCCCTCCTTAGATATTCTCCCTCAGTCCTATGGTATCCTTTAGGGTTATCTTTACATCTTGATGGTTACTTTCCTATCATAACTCAGTAATTTGTTTTGTATTAAACTTCCCTGTGTAAATGGCTGTGTACTTTCTGTCTCCTGATGGGACTCCTGTGCATTCACTGTCTGCCCATACGGGAGTGACTTGGGTATCTAGCAGTCTCCCAGCCGACCATTAATTTGACCACCACTTGAAGCCTCACTCTTTGCTTCCTGGACTTTTTCTGTATTCAGCAAGGCTCCAGTGAATTAGTCAGAAAGACTTTGGTTGATCAATGAATGTTTCTGCTTAATAGTTCTGTGAACTTTCACCTAATGATACTCATTCTCTCTTTGTAAATAATGATTTTTTTTTTTCAGGCAAAATGGATGAAAACATTGGTTAAAAAAACCCAACCTTTCTTAAAAGAGGCTCTATTCAGCCCCTAAGAAACTCTTCTTTATCTGGAAGGATATAGAGAGCCAACTTGTGCTGTTTTCTGCTATTGTAATATTCATGAACTCCAGCTGAACACACAGGCTCCACCAGTCTCAAGTAACTAAGCGATCAGTATATTCTTTTAATAAGAAGGGTTTTGAGAATGGCATGTGAGTAATTCTGGCCTCCATCATCTGAAGACACTGTGAGCACGGAGGCTGAAAGATGAAATGGTAACTCTGTTATCTTGCTTATTGCAATCCTTTCCATAACACTGGAGAGTGTGACAGCCACCACTCCTGACTGATTATCATACATTTATGGATTGAAACACAGAAGGTATCGATCAGCTTTCCAGGTAGCAATCTCTTTTCAAAGCAACTGCCAGTTCAAAGAATTCATTTTCTTTTGTGCTGCTGAAAGCTACTTGATTTTCAGAGCATGTTCTTACCTAATGGCATAAAGATTGAAGCTGTATTTTTTTTTAATAATTAGCTTTTAATTAGAAGAAAATTTTTAGTAAATTGGATGATAAGAGCTTTTTACAGAAAGGAAAATCAATTTTAAAATAACTTATTTTCTTCAGGTCTTGTTGTGAATGGTTTGTTGCTCTGGGGAACAGAGTAAGATCTATTCATGGGACAAGCACACTGGAATTACGAAGGGACACATCAGTAACATACTGTTAGCAACAGTTGTCTTGGAAAACACATTCGACAAAACTGCCTTCCCTATGAAAGGGACTCTGCTAAAAATCTGAAAATTAAAAAGAAAAATTGTATTAGATTTAAACTTGGAATCTCACCCCAGAGACATAGTTTTATAAGTAATGGCGTCAATGGCCACTTATGTAGAAAATAAAATCCCAGGAAAAAAACCTCCTCTGTACCTGTCTTGTCATTGTGAACAAAGCATTTTCATTAAAGACCATTTCTTTAGGGCTTTCAGGGTTTGGGAGCTTCAAGAGTTGTTTATTGAAATGCAGATATTCCTAGTAGGAATCACCCTTTAAGTCTTCAGGAATTAACTTTATCAGGGTTAAGTCCATCAAGTTGCTTTGTAATCATGACAGTTCCACAAACAGAGACACAAGTAACATTTCTTGGGCTAGAGGTACTGGGAGAGTGACTATGCATTGTTCTATAGCATTTTGTTGCTTATAGGTTCATCTCTTGCTTAGTATATGAAGAATTGCTTGAAGCATACATGGTCCATGTATCCTCCTAGACAGGTGAGCCAAGTTCTCAGGATGCAATATACCTAGAAACACATTCTAAGCAACTTCTATATGTTCTAGTATTTTTTGGTCATATTTTGCTTTTGGGTAATGTCATAAAAAATCCATATAATAAACAGCCTTCTGAAGTGCATCATTGCATTTACTGTAAGATCATTGTCAAAGACTTTGCCCATTGCCTCATATACTGTCTTCTGGAAATGCAGGAATTCACTGCCTAGTCCTGGAAACAATGACATTTACTAGTTCTCTGGGACAACTGGTTCCTTTTACATTATGGATACTGTGAAGTGTTCTATAGATTCAGCTTCCTGTTTTTGTTTTTATTTTTTGCCATTTGCTCTAAAGACTACAATCAAATTTGCATCTCATTCATATTTTTATTCTCACTTCTGACTTCACTATATGTTCCTTATGCATATTTTAAATTTATGCTCATTGGTGTATAGTGTGTATATATGTCATCTGAATCTGTGTGTAACATACATGTGTGTTACAAAGTTGTGTTTACTAGAACCTTATCTATAAAGCTGCCTTAAATCCTTTCTAGAACAAAGCAAATTCTAAACACATGACAGTTTTATTTAATTCTCACAACAACCCTATGAGATAGATTTAGTCATATGGTTATAGTTACACAGTTACATATCCATCTTATAGGGTTGTTGTAAGAGTGGATATAGTTATCTATCCAATTTTGAAGATGAATAAACCTCAAAGTTGTAAAATTCCTTATCAAAGAAACAAAACTAGTAACAGAGCTAATCTGAAACCCAATTTCTTTTCAGTTTTTAATTCAAAACCCCATGCTTTTTCTCCCATCCTTAATACCATGTTAAAGAAGAAAAAGACACTAAAAGGGATAATGGAAAGTCACAATTTGCGCTAGGAAGAGTCATTTCCCTTTTTTGCTGTACAAACGCAATGTTTAAATGAACACAATTAAACCATCTTAGCTCCTAGAGTAAAATATCCTAAAATCAGGCATCTGACAGGACCCATCCTAAATGGACAGACAAGCACAGTGGGACCACTTGGGTGGTCAGTCTGTATTTAGTAGAACCCAGACATTTAAGAAACCTCCCTCAGTACTTGTTAAAGAGTTGGTTTTGTAATCTCTTCCTTATACCCTGCATTCAGAGGCTTGGGAATTGCATTTATGTATGTTGAATTTGATTAGTTGACATGACCTCTTTCTTTTCAACAAATAAAACATGAAACTTCAATCTCCAAACCTCTTTGTACATTTATTTTTAATGAGTAATGTTCCCTGATCAGACAATCAAATCACGAGGTCACACAGAGAAGCCTGGAATCTGAATAAGATACCAAAGAAAACCTATAAGGAAAAAAATTGCCTGAATGAATTGTTCTCTGGCTGTCAAGATCAGTTAAAGGTACTTGTGATCTTAAGAAATATACACATACATGAAGGAAACCAAGCGCATTTCTTATTTCATCATTATCTCTGTGAATATGGGAATTCATGGTAGGGAAGGAGAACAACTCATAAAAAATGTGTTTGGCCTTGTTTTGGCCCTTATTTTCAAGGCTCATAAATACCCATATGCCAGGTACCTAATTAGTGTTATAATCTAAGTTAATAGGACAGGCTATTAACTTGTGACAAAATTGCTGGTGGGGGGTAATGTATGGAATTAAAAATGCCACTCAATCAAATACAGAGGGCTCTGCTCTGACTGCCTTCTGGAAGAGGATGAAACCTGGACTCACATCCTGAGTTAGAAGGGGCCCTAGAGGACAGCTAGTCCAAACGCTCCCCTTGATTCTGTTTGAATGCCTCCAGTGTTGGAGAACTCTCCACCTCCCAAAGCACCTATTTCATTTTCAAGGCATTCTGATGGCCCAAGGACTTCTCATCACAACCCGGGTGGGTCTTCTACCTAGAATTAAACTCTTGGCAGCGGAGCACACTCTCCCAACCTCTACGGGATCTTTCCATTGCTTTTGTGAGGTCCCTGGGAATAAGCGAAACACAGTCAAGTGTCTCCATCTGAAAGACAGCTAAAATGCCATTTGAACAGGTCATATGTTGTAGGACAAGAGACTGATTTGAAGAATGGCTGGCTATGTACTGTAAGAGAGGAACAACCAAGTTGTCTTTGAGGTCCTGGAGTCTGCGTGTAGGGGAAGGGAGTAGCTATTAACAAAGTTGAGTAAGCAGTTTGTTGTATGGGTTGTAAAAGGAAATCACTAGCAGCATGCACCTTTTGTCCCAGCTACTCCGGGGGCTGGGGCAGGAGTATCACCTGAGCCTTGGGAGGTTGAGGCTGCAGTGAGCTGTGATCACACCACTGCACTCCAGCCTAGGCAACAGAGTGACACCCTGCTTCAAAAAAAAATGTGTTGGGGGGTAATCACTAGCACCAACCACACTCTTTCCAGATGGGAACTCTTCTTGAACATCTCCAACAACTATGAACTTGCCATCCAACAAAGAAACTAAGATATTGACATTAACTTGATATATGTTACCCATATACTCATCATTCTTCTCATCTCTCAGCCTTCTCTCATCCAAGATAACCACTATATTGTTTTTCATTCTTTTGTTTTTACATATCTCTAGCTTTATCACACATATTCATTCCCAAAATATACTGTTTAGCTTTGCTTTTTAATTTTGTGAAAAGGATACACTTAGCCAGACCCTGTGGCTCATGCCTGTAATCCCAGCATTTTGGGAGGCCGAGGTGGGTGGATCACCTGAGTTCAAGAGTTCAAGACCAGCTTGACCAACATGGAGAAACCTTATCTCTACTAAAAACAGTATATTTTGGGAATGAATATGTGTGATAATGAGACTATGAACTTGCCATCCAACAAAGAAACTAAGATATTGACATTAACTTGATATATGTTACCCATATACTCATCATTCTTCTCATCTCTCAGCCTTCTCTCATTATCACACATTTTCATTGCTTGCTAAGGACCATATGAGGGCTTTAAGACACAGTCAAAATTTTTGCCTCAGCAAGACTTTAGAGCTCGTTTAAACTCCCAGCATGCTCTTGGGTCCAGTATTAACTTTTCCATGTTTAATGTTTATTTTCGATAAGAGAAATAAATACATCATACTTTGTAACTGGGCACTCTGGGAAAGAATAAAGAACAGTAACTGGAGTCAGGAGGGAGATCCCCTGGGGACTGGATGAAAATGAACCTGCTCCCAAAAGCATTGACCTGGAAGTGTGTCTTTGTTGCTTAACTTATGATTACAACTTCCTGAGCTGGTTTTATTAATGAGCTCTAAATGGAAGTGTTTATCTCAGGAGGAAGTGCTGTTTCTCCCTCTTGTCCCTGGTGACACGCTAAACATACTAATTGATACGAAGCTGATTTTTAGGAGACAGGAAAGCCAAAATTATCTAGGTGTGGTGGTGCATGCCGGTAATCCCAGCTACTTGGGAGGCTGAGGCATAAGAATCGCTTGAACCCAGGAGGCAGAGGTTGCAGTGAGCTGAGAGCACGCCATTACACTCCATTCTGGGCAACAAAAGTAAAACTCTGTCTCAAAAAAAAAAAAAAAAGGGTACACTCTGTAATTAATATTCTACTTCTTTTTTCACTGAATATTAAATTGTTAAGACTCATTCATATTGTTGCATGTAGTTTATTCATTTTTATTACTATATAATATTCCACTGTGTACATATGCCTCACTTCGTTCATTCTCCTGTCAATGGGCATTTGGCTTGTTTCGAGGATTCTGCTGGTACAAAGAGAGCATCTATGTATATTCTTGCACATGTACAAAAGTATATTTATAAGAAGAACTACTTGGATTATATAGTATGTGAAAACTCAATTGTCCAACTTAATGCCAAACTGCTTTCAAAGGTGGTTATAATAATTTACACTCTTATCAACAATGTATATATAAGAAATTTTGCTAGTGCCAGGTGCGGTGGCTCATGCCTGTAATCCCAATACATTGGGAGGCCAAGGCAGGTGGATCACCTGAACCCAGGAGTTTGGGACCAGCCTGGGCAACACGGTGAAACTGTATCTCTGCAAAAGAATACAACAATTAGCTGGGCGTGGTGATGTGTGCCTGTAGTCCCAGCTACTCAGGAGGCTGAGGTGGGAGGATTATGTAACCCCATTAAAGAAATATATGTCCCCTGGTGGAAACGTTGAAAAATAGAGAAATTATAACACACACACAGAGAAATTCCATCACACTAAAATAATAATCATTAAACATTTTGATGTGTATTTTTTCAATCTGTTTTCTATGTAAGTAAATATACTTATTCTCTTTTTATTTTTTAAAACTGGAGTAATACTCTTTTGTAACACGCCATTTTCACTTAACATTATATCTGAAATGTTTCCTTGTATTATCAGGCACTCTGGAACAATGATTTTAATGGCTATACTGCATTCTATCATATGGAAGAACTATATTTATTTCACTAATTCCTTATGATTGGGTTTTGATTGTCTTCCAATTCTATCATTTTAGATAATTCTGTAATAAATATTCTTTAGATACATTCATATGTATTTCCTTAGAGTAAATTCCTAAGAGTGAAATTGGATGGTCAAATTTTTAAGACTTTGGATAAATATTTCTAAAGAGTCCACTGATTTACTCTGCTCTATGTCCAGCAGTGTTTGAAAATATCTGCTTTCTGCGCTCTGGATATCACTAGGTATTACCAGAAAAAGTAAAATATTTTCCAATTTGATTAGCGACAAGGGGCTATTTCTCTTGGTGACATTTATATCTCATTTATTTTCTTTACTTGCTAGTAAAGTTAATTTGTTTAATAAAAGATATTTATTAGCCATCGGTATTTCATATTTTCATGGTCTGCTCTTTTTTTGGTCTTTCAAATGGTCAATTTGATTCCTTCTTCTTGATTTGTACATTCTCTTTATGCATTAAGGATAGATTATTTGTCATTTATCGACGCTGCAGTTTATCCCATTTTTGATCCAAATGACTGATGAAATTGAAGGCAGTATAATAAAGTGATGTAAAATTTTGCATTAAACAGAAAGAAAAGGTGCTTCCCAGAGAGCCCTGCAAGGTCCCCATGCAGGTAATACGGCCAAGCAAAAGAGGGAAGCGCTTACTCAAACATATGTTGAATGACAAAGCACAGCAAAGCCCACACTGCAGGGATGCCGCAACATGCGAGCAGCCTCTTTCCAGCCCTGACAGGCCCTGTAATGAGCCTAGCCATGATTGTCCCTGTGACAAAGGCCTCGGGGCTTTCCTGTCTCCTAAAAATCAGCTTCGTATCAATTAGTATGTTTAGCGTGTCACCAGGGACAAGAGGGAGAAACAGCACTTCCTCCTGAGATAAACACTTCCATTTAGAGCTCATTAATAAAACCAGCTCAGGAAGTTGTAATCATAAGTTAAGCAACAAAGACACACTTCCAGGTCAATGCTTTTGGGAGCAGGTTCATTTTCATTGCTTGCTAAGGACCATATGAGGGCTTTAAGACACAGTCAAAATTTTTGCCTCAGCAAGACTTTAGAGCTCGTTTAAACTCCCAGCATGCTCTTGGGTCCAGTATTAACTTTTCCATGTTTAATGTTTATTTTCGATAAGAGAAATAAATACATCATACTTTGTAACTGGGCACTCTGGGAAAGAATAAAGAACAGTAACTGGAGTCAGGAGGGAGATCCCCTGGGGACTGGATGTAAATAGTTGTCTTGAAATCCAGAAAAGTAAAATAACTTAGGCATGTTACTGTCGGGTTTTGATTCTTACACATAGATATTTTTATGTCCTTGCCCTCTGCTGCTCAATTTTGGTACTTTGAATAAGGATTTCAACAACGTGAACTTCAATCTAGCACCTCCTCCTTCTCTCTACCACCCAACTTCAAATCAAGAACTGAGAGGCCAATCAATTACACACAGACGATAAATTCTAATGCCAGTGAAGTGATGACACTTTAAAACTAGTTGCTGAGTTTAAGATAAGAGGAAAAACTGTCTGGTGGAGTCTCTATTTTCATTCTCTTAGCCTTTTATACTAGTCAGGATAATTAGTGCTGGTTGCTGTAACAAACAATCCCCTAAGCGCCATGGTTTAGTAAGACACAGGTTTATGTTCCTTTTACCTCACAGTCCAATGCACAGCAGGCAGCTCTTTGCAGAGGCTGTCCTCCAAATAATGACTTGGGGATCCAGGCTCCTTTCATCTTGGGGTGCTGCCATCCAAAGTGTGGCAGGTAGCTCTAATGGAAGGTAGCTGCGAAAGAGGGAGAGAGAATATGGAGCTGGTGGAAAATGATGCAGGGGTTTTATAGCCATTGTCTAAAGCCTGGTAGCATAAGGCCAGGCATGGTGGCTCACACCTGTAATCCCAACACTTTGGGAGATCGAGGCAGAAGGATCACTTAAGCTCAGGATTTTCAGACCAGCCTGGCAAGATGGCAAGATCCTATCTCTACAAAACAATAATAGAAAGAATTAGCCAGATATGGTGGTGCACACCTCCCAGCTACTGAGGAGGCTGAAGTGGGAGGATCACTTGAACCCAGCAGGCCAAGGCTGCAGTGGGCCATGATTGCACCATTGCACTCCAGCCTGGGCAACAGAGTGAGACCCCATCTCAAAAAAAAAAAAAAAGAGAGAGAGAGAGAAATAAAATACAATATAATAAAATCTGGTAGCATGGCCCCAAACTAACTGTAAAGGAAGCTGAGGGCTGGGCACAGTGGCTCACACCTGTAATCCCAGCACTCTGGGAGGCCAAGGCAGGTGGATCACTTGAGGTCAGGAGTTCGAGACCAGCCTGGCCAACATGGTGAAACCTCATCTCTACTAAAGATACAAAAATTAGCATGGTGGCAAGTGCCTGTAATCCCAGATACTCAGGAGGCTGAGGCACGAGAATCGCTTGAACCTGAAAGGTGGAGGTTTCAGTGAGCTGAGATCACGCCACTGCACTCCAGCCTGTGTGACAGAGTGAGAATGTGTCTCAAAAGAAGAAGAGGAAGAGGAAGAGGAAGAGGAGGAGGAGGAAGAAGAAGAAGAAGAAGAAGAAGGAGGAGGAGGAGAAGGAGGAGAAGGAGGAGAAGGAGGAGGAGGAGGAGGAGAAGAAGGAGAAGAAGGAGAAGAAGGAGAAAGAAGAAGGAAGAAGAAGGAGAAGGAGAAGAAGAAAAGCATATATTCCTTTGTGCCTAGGAGGAAGAAAAGGAAATGAAATTTGGTAACCACACAGCATCGCCTGTACCACATCTTGGTTGGTTTTACCCATATAATGATATGAACAGCTAAAAGGCCTTTTTAGCCCCTCTCTTTCTATACTTCTCACCAGGATACATTAAATCTCCACATCACCATCCCTTTCTTTAAGACTTTGCAGAATGGATTAAAAGAGTCTTATGACTCTTTACAAAGAGTTACCTTTTGAGGAATGCTCTATCCTGAACGCTTTTTTCTGTCTCAGTTGTTCTCAGCATCTTAGGAAGGTAGAGTCAGCTGCTTCCCACTCTAACCACATCAGATTATAGCAGGGGGTGTGCATAAGGGAGAGGAAACCTACATAGGCTGGACCTGAGGCAGCCCAGACACCTGGGAGCTGGCTGGTGCAAACAAGACAAAAAGAGATGACTCACACCAACTTGCTCCAAACAGCTCCATCAAATGCTCTCTTTCATGAATTGAAAATGTGAAGGGAACAAAGTGAGATCAGGCCTTCAGCTTTAGGTTGTTATCCTGAGATGCCCCAACAAATTTCCCTATTGCTGCATAGAAAGAAAACTGTCACCTTTGGTAACAGCATGCCATAAAATAAACCGCATTTTTATAAGTTGTCTCAGTCAATCATTTAGTTCATTAGAGATCTTTGGGGAAATTCCAAATGTGGCCTGAGAATTTTCTGGCACACCAGAGAAGGACGAATGAAATCACTGCTCTTAAGCAAGGTCGGTCAAGGAAGGATGTGGATAGAGGTCCATAGCAATTCTGAAATCTTATCAGGTTCCGCCTACCCAAGGGATAGGAAATGTTCCTTAATTAAGCCTCGGTTCTGCTTCCTGGGAATAAATCCCAAGTCCATTGTTCTACACGACTCTTGACTCTATGGGTGTCCCTCTGTTTTGAAATCTTTCTTCGCTACGTAAAAATAGCATTGTAGAATATGCCCTCTTAGAAGGGTGATCAACTGTCCCCACTTATCCAGGACTGAGAGTTTCCTGGGTTGCAGGGCTTTCTGTGCTAAAATCAGGAAAATCCTAGGCAAACCAGGTCACCCTGCTACCTTCTTGGCAGCTGGGGAACTTTCTTGGCCTGCTTCCTGCTGGTAGCAAGTTGGAGAATCAAGTTTGTTTTTTTTGTTGTTGTTGTTGCTGCTGTTTGCTTGTTTGTTCTTGTTTTCCTTTCTCTTTTTAGCTTGTTAATAGTCACATCTCTTTTAAGCCAGCCTAGGGTGCTTTGTCCAAGATACCTCACTCAAAAACTGTGTTGACTTTTCTGTAGTTCATTCTCAACAACTCCATGTGACAAGTTATATCCACAATTTGTTTTGAGACATGCAATGTACTTACTAACAGTTACTTCAATATATCAGACTTCCAGTATGTCAGGTCCATTATGTCCCACTGGGGAAAAAAATCTATAGCTACCTCTTTAATCCTTGCAATGATCTTTTAAAAGCTTGATTTAGTCTTTCCCCAGAGGCGAAGCCTTAGTAAGCTTTTAAACTCAAAGAACTTTACAAATTTTCTCTTTTACTGGTTGGAGATGAGAAACTGTTTAATTTTTCAGCCCGGAAATTTCCAAAATCTTTGGCCTTTCCCTATTTCCTCTCTATTCTACTTTGAAATCAATCAGTTCTTCTCTGAACTCATTCCTTTCTTTTAGTATTTGATTACACACAGCACATAACAACCAGCTCACACTGTCAACATTCTGCTTCAAAACTTCCTACTCCTCTCATCATTTAATGAAGTATGTTGCTTGCCTTCCCGATTTTATCAGGTGACAATTTTACCAAGTGTTTTGCTACTACACAACATGGGTCATCATTTTTCCAACCTCTGTCATTGTTTTGCTACTTGCTCTCTGATCCCAAAGCCGCAGCCGCATATTACAGGCAAAACCCTGCTTCTAGTACCAATGCACATATTAGAAAGGTTTTTACTGTGACAGTTCTGTAGATCAAATAATTCTAAGATCTTACTAGATAAAATAATAAACATTCAATTTTCTACTCACATATCTGTAAGTAACCTGCAGTTCAGGTGATATTAGCTGGATTTAACTGAGGTAGGCTGGATTATAGAATCAACACCAATTCTCCATCATTTCTGGGTTCATCTTTGAGTTGAACCTCCTCAACTAGCTAAAAGGTCACCATTCCTGATGACCTTCAAGGTGATGGGTCATCTAGATGCAGACACTGATTAACAATTCTACCCAGCTGGACTGAGCCAATCTCGTTAAAATGTTGCAAACAATCTCATCTCTCGCACTGGGAAAAAATAGTTATTCATTTCACAATATCATGCTTTGTTTTTATTATTGCAAAAATTATTATTCTTTTGCAAATTTACATTAAATATCTGTTAAGTCATTTGTGGTATAGTATTCTTTAAGACGAATAATACTTTAAGCCATTGAGACCAGTAATGAAGAAAACCAATGAGACTGTTTCCAACCCACATTTATCAAGTGCTAATTATGTATACAAGAGCTGTGATGAGTAGAAAAACTGTCACTGTTTTCAACAATAGTGATACTAACATATAATAATAATAACAACAAAATAATACTAACATATAATACTTGTAACATAATACTTGTATCAGGCCCGGCAGTATATTACTGCATTAAATGCAGTAATACAACATGCAAAACAATCCTCTGAGACAGGTGCTCTATTATCCCCAATTTGTAGAAGAAAGAATTGCACAGAAAGATGAAATAGTTTGCTAAGGTTTACATGTACGGTAAGTGATGAAGCAAAGATTCGAACTAAGGCAGTTTGCCATTAAAGCCCAGACTACATAAAACCAGCTTCATGCTGCTTGTAACCCAGTGAAGCAGACTGCAACAGTAATGCAAAACAGAAGACAATGGACCAAAGTGGATCAAGGAGAAGGGGGCTTTTGCATAAGGCTTGGGATGACTCATTATCAAAACTAGTTATTCACTTAGTGGCCTCATGAGGTAAGAGGACACAGGAGAGGTAAGTTTTAAGGGGAAGGATATACCTAATTACTGTTAAAGCCTAGGTTAACTGGGAAAGGGAGGACTTAAGAGAAATAAGGGAAACATTCCAGGGTGGCCTGATGGTCGTGGAATGACAGGAGTGCTCTGTGCAACAATGAGAAAAGTATAGGAAGGTGGGAGATGATTTTTTATTTGTTTATTTATTTTTGGAGACAGAGTCTCACTCTCACCCACACTGAAACGTAGTGGTGCATTCCATCTCAGCTCACTGCAACCTCCGCCACCCGGGTTCAAGTGATTCTCGTGCCTCAGCCCCTCAAGAAGCTGTGATTACAGGCATGCGCCACCATGCTCGGCTAATTTTTGTATTTTTAGTAGAGACAGGGTTTCACCATGTTGCCCAGGCTAGTCTCCAATTCTTGATGTCAAGTGATCTGCCCACCTTCGCCTCCCAAAGTGCTGGGATTACAGGTATGAGCCACTGAGCCCTGCCTGATATTTTATAACAACACACCATTATTTAATTAAACTTGACTCAGCCTGGCCCTGCCGTAAGATTTAACTTTTCCCACCCCCGGTTTTTTCTTTAAAAAAAAAAAACTTCATAACCAGACATTCTCAGTAAGATTCAACTCTATTAACACAAGATTAGCCTTAGTAATACAGGTAAATATTCCCTGCAGATGTTACCGACACAGGCAAATGCATATCATGTGGTTTCTCTCCTCTGGATTTAACTGCGGGTGAAAAGCTATTATATTAACCTGCTGAGGTAATGACAATGACTACTTCAGTCCTCCCTACTCTCTTGAAGGGCTTTGGAATGATTTCTTTCCTTGCACTACTGTTACATGAGAAGATGCATATGAAAAGCACCATAGAAATGTATACATCACCATGTACATGTTAGTTGTGACTGTGTAGATTTCAAGCAGAGGATAGCTTTAATTTCAAACATTACTCTGGCTGAAGATGAAGTTATATTGAAATATCTCAGAAAATGTTAGCCAGGCCAGTTTCTGAATACCAAAGGTCTAAGGATCAGGCAGGTGATAGGGTATACCCAGGGTAAGCTCATGGAGATCCATGGTTAGGGTCTCCTTAGAAACCACCACATCATTCATTCATTCAACACATGTTTATTGAGTGCCTACTCTGTGCCAGACATTGTCCTACATGATGGGTATTTAGGGTTGAAAGTGATCGACAAGACTCCCATCCAAAAGCAAGGACTCTCGTGCCAAACTACTTCAATTGAAATCTCGGTGTTGCCACTTATGAGCTAGGTGACCTTGAGGACCTTTCTTTTCCTCCATTTCCTCTTCTGAAAAAAAGGATAGGAATGTTAGGAGGATTAAACGAGTTAATATAGCTAATACATTTAGAAAAATGCCAGGCTCATAGCGATGCTATGCAAATGCTTGTTAAATAAATGGAGTGTATTTAGTAAATCAAGATAGGCATTAAATCAAAATACAAAGTAATGACATAATTTGGTAAAACAGGGTAATGTGGAAAAGAGTGACAGGGACCGCTTCAGTTTGGGTGCTCAGGGAGGGCAGTCTTCAAGTGGAGACCTGGATGACAAGAAGGAACTGGATGGTGGAAGGGCTAAGGCCAGAGAGCTTCAGGTCAGGAGACTAGAACAGGAGTGAGCTTAGCTTGTTCTATTAGGTTGGTGCAAAAGACATTGCCGGTTTTGCCATTACTTTTAAAGGCAAAAGTCGCAATTACTTTTTCACCAACCTGAGAGTAACAGACAGAAAGCTAAGCCTAGCTGTGACATATGGAGCAAATGAGAGAGGGTGGGAGATGGTGGAAGATGTGGGGTGAAGATCAGAGACAGGCAGAGGCCAGGTCATGTGGGGCTTAGTGTATTGGTGGCTGGGATGAAGAGTTTTGAGTTCATTCAAAGGGAAATTAAAGGGTTCTGAGCAGGGAAGCAACAGAGTTTGATGTGTGGTTTAGGAAAGTCACTTGGCTGCTATGAAGAGAATAGACACGGGGATGTAAGAGTGGGAGCCAGAGGCCAGACAGGCAGCTATTACTGTTGCTCAGGTGAGAAGCGATGCTAGCTTGGACGGGGATGTATATGATAGAGAGGGAGCAAATAGAACAGATGTGGGACGTGGTTTGAAAGTAGAATGGGCAAGATGGTAGTATATAGGAGGTGAGAGTGATGAAAACAAAGGAAAGAGTGGGTTGAAGAACTGGGTAGACGCTCGTACCAGATGGAAATACGAGAGTGATAGAGAAATAGACTGCAAGGTGGAGAGACACTGGGCATCCAGGAATATTGAGCAAATGGCTAGAAAACCTAAGCATCAGTCCCAGCTCTACCTCTTCCTGGCATTGCAACTTTGAGCAACAATCCCACTCTCATTCTAGTTTCCATCATCAATGAAATGAGAATGGTAGTATATTTCCCCATCACTTCTTTTTTTCTTTTTTTTTTGAGACAGAGTCTTGTCTATCACCTAGGCTGGAGTGCAGTGTCACGATCTCAGCTCACTGCAACCTCCACCTCCCGGGTTCAAGTGATTCTTCTGCCTCAGCCTCCTGAGTAGCTGGGATTACAGGTGTGCACCACCACGCCTGGCTAATTTTATTCTGTGTTTTTAGTAGAGACGGGGTTTCACCATGTTGGTCAGGCTGGTCTCGAACTCCTGATCTTGTGACTTGCCCACCTCAGCCTCCCAACGTGCTGGGATTACAGGCTTGAGCCACCACACCTGGCCTACTTCTTAGAGAGTTCTTAAGAATCACATTAGAGGCCAGGAAGTTCTAGGCTGCAGTGCATTATGATTGAAGCTGTGAACAGCCCCTGCATTCCAGCCTGGACAACACAGCAAGACCCCATCTCTTAAAAAAACCTCAAGCCATCCTCTAGCCTCAGCTACACAAGTAGCTGGGACTACAGGTACACCTGGCACTTGTCTCCTGAATATTAAGCTTTTAATTTTTTGTTTCTGTCACTCTTGAAGATAGTAGACATTGACTGAGGTAAAAAATTAAAAGCTTTATATTTAAAATTTACAAAATGAATCTGGGTGTGGTGGTGCATGCCTATAGTCCCAGCTACTTGGGAGGCTGATGCTGGAGGATTGCTTGAGGTCAAGTATTGGAGGCTGCAGTATACCACTGATGGTGCCTATAGGAATAGCTACTACACTCCAACCTGGACAACATATCAAGATCCCATCTCTTAGAAAAATGCAAAATTAAATACAAAAGAAATGGGCTGGGCATAGTGATTCATGCCTATAATCTCAGTACTTTGGGAGGCTGAGGTGGGAGGATTGCTTGAACTCAGGAGTTCAAGACCATTCTAGGCAACATAGTGAGACCCTGTCTGTAAAAATAAATAAATAAATAAATAAATAAAAATAATTAGTTGGATATGGTGGCATGTGCCTGTAGTCCCAGCCACTCTGGAGGCTGAGGTGGGAGGATCTCTTGAGCCAAGGTGGTCAAGGCTGCAGTGGGCCATGATCATGTTGCTACACTCCAACCTGGGCAACAGCCAGACCCTGTCTCAAAAAAAAAAAAAAAAAAGAAAGAAAGAAAGAAAGAAAGAAAGAAAGGAAGGAAGAAAAATGTTCAAACAAGGTTTTGGAAGGTTTGTAGCATTTATACTTCTACAAGTATCAAAGCTTAAAATTACACTAAACTTTTGGAATACCTTGTATCTCCATAAAATGCCCTCCTCTTTTTAAGAAGTTACCTGCAGAGCTGTGCTCTATATGCTTTGATCACTGAAGTTTCTTTACAGGAAGATTTTGAAGAGCAGTGCTAATTCACATGTAATAAAAGGAATTGGACCCTAATGATAGAAGGTGATATGAACAGCTGTTTTATCGTCCTACATGCTACCAAGCTATAGGTGTCCCATTAAGTCCTGCTACTTAAGAAATAACTTACATAACCCTTAGGAACTCTTACTTCAGGCTTTAAAAGGCAAGGAGCAAATAATTTTAGGAGACCGATAATGTCACCTAAATTTGAAATACTAAGAAGAGATTAGTGTTCTCAACTATGTGAAATCTATTTCTCCTACTTTCTCAAATCTAATCCTTGGAATCCTGCTTATAAGCAAAGCGTTTCTAGGCCAGGAACACTTTCTCTACTGTAGCAAGGCTTCACATCATATTGTGCTGCCGTTTCCATCATTTTTAAAGGACAGAGACATAAATGATAAATAATGGTATAAAACTATTACAATCTACCACATCAAAAAAAAAAAAAAAAGAAAACTGAGCTTGGAGATTCAAGTATTGATTGCAGTTTTATTTTGAAAAGAATGCTACAATTTATGTGGTTTTTATTTCTCATGTTTGTATGAAAAGCTCATCAACTCTATTTTAATTTAAAAAAATCACATTAGATTATAAAAGGATTGGAAACACATAAGCCATTGTATAAATGTAGTGTCATTATTATAATTTTCAGCAGGTGTGAGGCCCAACATCAGTGATTGAATACCGGTGCTTGATAGAATTCGACAAAAATATTAAACAATATATCGTAAAAGACCAGGCAAATCAGGATGTTTCCCTTTAATACACTAGCAGAAGAAAGCTGAATGCACACCCAAGTGCTGTGGGCATTGTCACGTCTGCCTTCTCGTTACAACCCAGTGGCACTGGCAACATTCTTATCATGAAGCCAATGGCTGTATTGCTGATTTAATGCACTCTGTCACTGTTTAAAGGAATTTTGTGCTAGCTTTGTTAAGTGGGAGAAAATTCACAACGTCAAGATGTCACTTCCAAAGTTAGTGAGCCTAGTCAGAAAGAGCTCTTGAGCATGGGGAGAAAAATCAATCCTTTCTAGCTTTCATGCAGTAATAGACTCTAACAGATAATGGGCTAAGGGCTTCCTTACAGTTTAGTGAATTTGCAGATAAACCAAACCCCTGAATTTCATTACATGCAACAATGCTGTCTTTGTCCAAAGCTGTTTTGGTCATTGTAGCACTATCCATTATATTAAAATAATGGAAATGATCTAAAAGCACAAGAAGAGGAGCTTGGTTAATTAAATTACGGTATATACCTACGATGAACCACATTTGTTTTTTAAAATGGTTAAACAGATTGCATATAATATGGTGATGTTTATAAGATACTGTTAACTGAAAAACTCAGGTTATAGGCTTTGTATAGTATGACACACATCCTCATTTGTGTTTTTAAAATATGTATCTACATGTTTATTTGTTTTGTGTGTGTGTATGTGTATATATATATATATATATATATACGCTTCCTTTACAATTTTGAACAATTTAAAGTGTTTAGAAAAATTACCAGTATAGTACAAACACCTTTTATCCTGAGCTAGTTTTGAGTAAGTTGTTGATATGAGGAGCTTCCGATGAGCCACCCAGGGAGCTGTCTCAGTCCTCGGTGGCGGGGGGACATGGGCTGGTGTTTGACTTCTGTTTCTCAAAACACTTAAGGAAGAACATTTTAAGTATTATCCATATGGTAATTTTCTAACACATTTCCAAAGAAAGAGCAGCTTATACATGAACCCTAACATAATGTGTTATCTCAGGAGACACTGAGTTACCCTTGGGAAAAAAGGACACTTATATTCTATTTCTATAACATTCCATTTTATACTTGTATAATACCTATCGACATGACATTAGCAACAATAAATTGCCCAGGGCACTTATTTAAATGTAACCTGAATTAGTAAAGTCTCCATTAGCCAAATATCAAATTTTTAACTTAATTTTTAAAGATAGTGGTTCTTTGTAGATTTACACAAATTTTTACACCATTTTCCCAGCTTCTGTTTTTTCATTTTATTTTATCCCCCTCGTTGTCCTAGAAACGGTACCAGAATTATTCATTTTCAGAAAACATTTTTGTATTGCTTACATGGCAAGTTCCTCCCATTATTTTGGAAAATAAATGAATTGTATGTTCTTTGAAAATAAAATAAAGCACAGGGAGAAAAACATTATAGGAAAATTATAAAATCCTAAGTTCAAAAAGAGAACTAGAGATTCAAGAGAGTCAGCTAAATTCTGTGCCAACCCTGGGTTTCTGACATTCTCCTCTGTTGGTGTGATTTACAGAGCTGGTTCACTTTTTGTACCCAACACTTAAACAGCTATGGTCGTCAAAAAAGTCTAGCCATGAGTAGATATGTTCAAATGTCGCCTAGGAGGCCCGCAGTGTACCTACAGAGAGGTGGTGTTTGGATAGGCAGGGAGCACTTCTGAGAGGTGAAGTGCTGTCTGTCTTGAGATACTCAGATAAATGTCGAAAGAGACACCCTTCGGTGTAGACAAGAGGAGGAAACAATAGTTCTGAGCTTCTGCTATGTTCTGCAACTCTCACTCTCAAAAAAGAAGCAGCCCAACCCTCTCTCCATGCATCCAAGGAAGAGGAGAGAGTTAAACCATCAGTTGGATAACCATCTCTTGACACCATTAAAACTCAAATGTCTCCACGGTTGAAGTCAATTACCAGGTTTTAGTTTTTCTCAATCTCTTCTTCAGGTTTCAATGCAATTTCAAGGACTTCCTGTTGCTGCAATAGTACCACTTGTCTCATCTGCAAACAGTCCTTGACTTTATATAGCTCTTATATTTCAGAAGGTCATGTTTTGGTTTTCAATACATCTAAACCCTACTTTTTAAAAAATGCAAAATCAAATGCCAATTTGGCTTCTTTAGGATCACCAAAACAAGTCTGCACTTGTGAACACTTCCAGTCATTTATGCGTTACCTGTAGAAATTGAGCTGTGGTGAAAACAAGAATACATGAGTGGTATTCCCGGCTTTGCCAATAACTAGCTGTGTGACTTTAGGGAAGTCACTTGACTCTGTGGCCTAAGTTACCAGAAAAACTCTAATGTCCTTTCTGCCCATAATAATTCTGGGTAATGGAACCACAGACTTTAACAAATGCATGACCATAAATTGGTTTTTAAAAAATCAAAGAGGTCACTTATGTACCATGATCATAATTTATCTATGACAAAAAGATATTTTTATAATGCCTGAAATAACAGTGACAGTAGCTGCTATTTTACCATGTTGAAAACAATTATTCAGTTGTTTTGCTTTTGAATGAAAAGATCCTTCCTTTCCCCACCCCAAACCCCCTCAGTGAGATCCTATGTTTCTTTAAGACAGGAAGCTTTTTTTTTTTTTTTTTAACTCAGAGTGCTCTGTATCGGGGGGAAAACCCAGTGGCAACATCAGCAAGAGCTCCTGGGTCTCTATGCAAGAAATTTTTCAGGATGTCAGATTTCTGAGATTGAAGAGTATGAAATGTATCTTGGAAACAAGGTAATAAATGATGCATTTGGACAGGAACCTCTAGAGAAAAAAATAAGGGAAAATTGCTGGCTTGATTTTGCAATAAAATTACCAGGCAGCCTGAAGAATAAAAGGGCATACATCCCCAGAAAAAACTATCATGATTACAATAAATTTGACCAAGTTATGTGTGTGTGAGTGAATAGGGGCCAGCATTCTGAGTCATCCAGGCAAGAAAGTCAGAAAGGCAGAAGGAGCTGGAATGAGCAATGTTACACTGGAGAAGGATGAGGGGAAAGGGTCATTGACTGCAATAAACCACCTGCCTCATGCTCCTTCATAAGGTCCAGGTGCTGCACTCTGGGCCCACTGAAGAGATCCCCATTGTGATGGTCAATTGTATGTGTCAATGTGACTGGGCCATGGGATGCCCAGACATTTTGCCAAACATCGTTCTGGATGTTTCTGTGAGGAGATTAACATTTGGATCAGTAGCCTGAGAACAGCAGATTCGTGTGAATGGACCTCATGCAATCGGCTGCAGACCTGAATGGAACAAAAAGACTGAGACAGCGGGAATTCCTCCTGTCTGACTGCCTGTGAGCTGGGACATTGGATTTTTCTTGCCTTTGGACTCGAACTGAAACATCTTCCTGGGTCTCAAGCCTGCTGGCCTTCAGGCTGGAGCTCACACTGTCAGCTCTTGTGATTCTCAGGCCCTCAGACCCAGACTGGAATCTGCTCTTCCAGGTCTGCGGCTTGCCAACAGCAGACCTTGGGATTTCTCAGCCTTCCATAATCATGTGAGATGTGAGCTGATTTATTATAACAAATATCTTTTCATATGTGTATGTGATTATGTAAAACATATATACTTATATATTATGTGTCTATATATACATATATATCATATATATGTGTATATATATGATCTTTTTCCCAGTTTCCTGATGTATAGCTCCTAAAATCCTTTGAATCTCTGGAGTCATAAGAGTATTTTGTGTGTGCTAACGAGATAACTAGTCAGCTGGGGACCTCTACATAGCATCAGGATGGGGGTTGCCACAGGAATCAGCCAAGTGATGGAGAGTTGGAACTTTCAGTCCCTCGCTCCACCTCTTGGGAGGGGAGAGGGGCTGAAGGTTGAGTTGATCACCAATGGCCAATGATATAATCAATCATGCTACATAACAAAGTTTCTATAAAAACCCATGAGTACTGAGTTCAGGGGACTTCCAGGTTGGTGAACAAGAACTCATCCGCATACCAGGAGGATGGCTCACGACTGCTACACGGGGACGGAAGCTCGTGCACTCAAGACCCTTCCAGACCATGTTCTCTGTACCTCTTCATCCGGCTGCTCCCTAGTATCCTTTAAAATCACCTTTGTAATACATGGAGAACTGTTAGAGTATTTCCCTGAGTTCTGTGAACAACCTTAGCAAATTAATTACACCTGAGGAAAGGGTCATGGGCACCCCAGTTTATAACCTGTTGGTCAGAAGTTCTGGAAGTCCGGGACTCGCAGATGGAGTCTGAAGGGCAGAGCGGTCTTGAGGAACTGAGCTCTCACCCCGTGGGATCTCCTCGCAGGTAGATAGGGAGTGTCAGCATTGAATTGAATTGAATTGAATTAGAACAAACCCAGCTGCTGTCTGATGCAGAATTGCTCATTTGTTGGGTGTGGCAGGGGGGCAGGGGGAACCCACACACATTTGGTTATAGGACATTCTGTGTTGTGAGAGTACAATAGGAAAAACAGTTTGTTTTTTCAACTCCTTCTCTATGTATCTATACCTATATGATCTATCTATAACTCTCTATATAGACATATATACAGATATCTCTTATTGGTTGTTTCTCTGGAGATCCCTGACTAATATACTCATGTTCAAGTATCTTCAGATACAAGAACAGCTATCCATTCCCTAACGCAGAAAAAATATTTACTGATGTGCTGCAAAGAAAGTAACCTACTGTGTGGCCCATGTCATACAGACACACACATTTTGTTCACATTCAAAAGCTCATCTTGGCCAGGCACCATGGCTCACACCTGTAATCTCAACACTTTGGGAGGCTAAGGGGGGCAGATCACTTGAGGTCAGGAGTTCAAGACCATCCTGGCCAAAATGGTGGAACCTATCTCTACTAAAAATATAAAAATTAGCCAGGTGTGGCAGCAGGCGCCTGTAGTCCCAGCTACTCAGGAAGCTGAGGCAGGAGAACCCCAATTCCCCCTGGGAAGTGGGGGTTGCAGTGAGCCACATTGCACCTTTGCACTCCAGCCTGGGCATTGCAGTGAGACTGTGTCTCAAAAAACAAAACAAAAACAAAAACAAAAGCTCATCTGGGCACCTAACTAGAAAGGGAGGAGTAGGAGTCAGTGAATCCATGGACATTGTTGGAGAGTGGGTGTGCTTTGGTGGGAGGGGTGTGGGGTGGAGGTAGAGGGAGAGGAATGCAGGACTGACTCAGGGACTACCTGCTCCTTTTTTCTGCAAGGCATGGCTAGCTCCCCTACATGCACAACCCTGACAACAATTCTGTAAGGCTGGTGCTGAATTTTTATTTCTTTAAGGCAACTTAGAAAGTCATGTACTTAACACTAGAAAATTGTATAATCACACTGATTTTTTAAAAAGGTGAGTCAGGAAAATAAGACAAGGAGAAAAGAAGACTTCAGGAAAATAAGATGGATCTAGGGATGAAGTTTGTCCACAAAACGCAAATTGTAAAATCCTGTGTCCAAGCCCGAAACAGAAAGAGTGGCCTAGTCATGTTCTAGCATCCAGTACAAACAGGAGAGCAAGATCAAGTTTGTGATGCATTGTGTTTGGAGGACAATGGCAAGGGAAACAAAACTCTCCCAGGATCGATATGAGAGAGACATTTCTCCCAAGTGTCCTTGGAAAGAGCCCAGTAGGATGTCGTGAGCAAGAGCATCCCCATAGAAGTTCCAGCAAGCAGCTTCACAGGGCCGCATAACCTCATGTCCTTGGCAAATACAATCATGCCAAGTGACAGTCAGCAAAAACAATTACATGGGAAGCAAAAAACCATGTGGCCTGACTGCACAGCTTTCCAAGGGGCTCTCTTCATCCCAAGAGGAGATTTTAGAGTATCTGGAGGAGAGGTTCTTAAGGGGGCATTTTGGGCATTTGCACTGGAGTTTTGGGGTTGTCGTAATGAGTGGGTCCTCCTGGCAGCTAGGGGGCAGAGCCCAGGAATGGTCAATGCCCTGCAGTGGGCAGACAGTGCACATGATAGAGAACTGCCCCATGTCCAAGGAAGGATTATCCTGTATCTCTCTTGGCTTTTTCAATGCAATGTTGGATGTTTGTGTAGAAGAAAAACCTTTTGTAACATGTTATTATACACTGCCGGTGGGGAGGCAAAACGGCACAACTTCTACGGAGGAGAATTTGGCAAACTCTAAAACTCTAAATGCTTGCCCAGTGATCCCACTTCTAGAATTCACTCTTAAGTTACCCCTCCACAAATGCAAAATAGTATATATACAGGGTTATTAATGGCAGTATTTGTTGTTGTGATTTTAAAAAGATTGGAAGCAATACAAACATCCATAAATGGGGCACTGGTTGAATAAACTAAGGTGCATCTACACAATACAATACAATGTAGCCATTAAGAAAAGAATTAGGTAGATTGATATGGACAGACTTCAAGATGCACATAACATCTACAGGTACGGTGTTTTTTAAAGTATTTTTTAAATGTTGAGGGTGAAAGTAAATAAGTGAATATATGTTATTAGGAACCAAAATTGTCAGCTTAAGAAAATAGACATAAAGGGGAAATCTCTGCAATGTTTCATTTGAATTGGAAGTAGCATATGAACTCAATTACAAAAAAGTACACACACAGCCTTAGCTCTGCCCATGAAATTAGAGATCTTTGGATAAATGATTGATTCCAATTATAAGAAAGGAAAAGCAAATTTTTTTTCAAAAACTAATGGCAGATGTGTAAAAAAAGTCAATGTCATAGGAGAAAAAGGTGAAGGGATTATTCTAGATTAAAAGAAACTAGTAAAACATAATAAATATAATGAGTGAATGCTGATTGGATTCTGATTTTTAAAAATCAGTCTTGAAAATAATGCTTGGGTCAGCTGGAGAGATTTATTTATGGACTAGATATCAGGTGGTGTTATTAAATTGTTAATTTTCTTAGATGTTATACTGATATCATAAATATGTAGGACAATGCCATTTTTAGAAGCTACATAGTGAAATAAATTGTGATATGTTTCATCACTTTCAAATGATTCTGGAAAAAAAATGGTTGAATTTGTGTTCAACCTTTTTGGATATATACCAGTATTTATTGTGCTATTCTTTCAACTCTTCGATATGCCTGAAATTTTTCATAATAAAAATATAAAAAGTTTTCCAATTTTTTTAACATAGATCCTTACTCTATTTTGCACACAAACCCCCAAAATTTTGCCATAGTTTTTTTGTTTGTTTGATTTTCGAGACATAGTCTCGCACTGTCACCCAGGCTGGAGTACAGTGGCATGATCTCTGCTCACTGCAGCCTCCACCTCCTGGGTTCAAAGCGATTCTCCTGCTTCAGCCTCCTGAGTAGCTGGGATTACAGATGGCCTGTCACCATGCCCAGCTAATTTTTTGTATTTTTAGTAGAGATGGGGTTTCACTACGTTGGCCAGGCTGGTCTTGAACTCCTGACCTCGCGATCTGCCTGCCTCGGCCTCCCAAAGTGCTGGGGCATAGTTTTTAGTTAGTGAATTTCCCAGTAATGCACCTACTATATGAATTAAGGGAAGCTTTTATTATGTTTTATTTGGAATATAGCCAGTAGTATTCACCATTCCACATACACAGCTCTACCCACCTGTGCTCATAGCTGCCACACATTCATGCTGACAGGTGAAGTGTCTGATGACTTCCTTTTGTCTTCTAGAATGATTGTGCTGAGCCTTTAAAGTTATTGAAATGCACAAGAGTGCATCATAAATTAATCTCCTTTTATGTCTTCTTTATATTCCAGTTAGAGTATTTTTTTGGTGTTTTTAAAAATTGTATGTGTAGACAGGTTATGTTTCTCATGAATTTTATTTTAGAATAGTAAAAGAAGTTGTTAAAGAATGTACTCATGAAAAGGTGGTCAGATAGGGTGGAGAATTATTTCCCCAAGGAATGGTTGCAGAACACATCCTTCAGGCCAAAGACACAGGCCAGACATTGAGTGGCAGTCACATATAAGGGACATCCATCAGGGAGCTGCCCAACAGTCTACAAAGAAATCTGACCCCAACAATAGATCTGGCTTCCGCATAAGCTAACATCCCCACTCCCTTACATTTGTCATAACAAATAGAGAAGGTAACAAGCGACATAAATTTAATACTCAAATATTTCCATTTGAGGTTTTATTTTTGGTCTTATGTGAGAAGAAATTGTACAAGGTGCTTCTCCTTTTTTTAAATAGCATTTCAAGAATTGCATGCTATCTCTGATAATAATTACAGAAATTACATTTTTCTGAACCAAAATTGAAATGTGGCTTGACAATGAATCATCTATGACTTAAGAAGGTATTGATAAAGAAAGCTTTACAATGGTACAGAAATGAAGCATATCTAGTTAGACAGTTAATGAGTATTTTTTATTGAAAAGAAGAAAATTTCACCAATTGTTCCAGGAAACACAGGACACGTGTTTGCTGTAAAACACTGAACTAAAAATACAGAAGGGAACTACGTATATTCATTCATTCATTCATTCGTTATGTATATGTGCCACACCCAGTACTAGGTGTTAAGGGTAAACACCTAAAGTACTAGGTGTTAAGGGTAAAGCCGAATGGTGCCTATGCCAGGGAGGGTCAGAATGGGAGAAGAGACAGACATGCTTGAGAATCAGCAATGGACAAAGCCATTACAGAAAAAGCTGCTTTGTGGAGAGAGATAAAAGCAAAACCCTGCTTGAAGCAAAGTCATTATAGTAATAAAAGGAAAGTGAAAGGTATTCTCTTAGCTCATAATACAATGCCAGAGCTAGACAATTCCTCATGAAAAGGCAGAAAGAAAATGCTGCATAGGTGAATTCTACTTACCAGAAGGTATCTGCACTGTGGAATAACATTATGAAGTCCAGGCTATTTGCCTTGAGGACCACGGGATCCTGAAAAGTGCAGAAGACACTGGTTTTCTGTTTTTACTTATTTGTTTATTATTGGTCAGGATCTGAACTTTCTTCCCATGGCGGGGACCCCTCTTTGTATGAGGCTTGGCTATCCCATCTCCCACCATGAAAGCCAAACAGGGAAGGCCAGTCTCCCCACTGGCAGCCAGAAGGGTATGAACACCTGACCTAGATCCAGCTGTCAAGTGTTCCAACCCCAGCTCTGATTCTCAGCCGAGTACGAAAGCACGAGGGCAGTTTAAATTCATTTTCAGTGACAATGTCCAGCGGTGACAATAGCTGCTACACCTGTGACAGTGTCTAAGCCAGACGGCTTCTATGGCATGACCTCAAAGCTACTCAGCTTCCCTCGGCTCCTACCTGACTTCTGACCTTGTTCTTTAGCTTTCCAGCAATTTGAGCACATCTCAGTAATCTCGCTAAGGGTGTATGGAGATGAGTAATTTTCTAGACAGGAGGAGAATAGGTGAAAGTAAGCCGAGTAATTAATGAACAGAAAGTCCTTCTCAGCCTTCAAGATAGACAAGATCGATGCGCAATTGTAGGAAAAAAGACATGAAGAAGATGGTGAGGAGTAGAATCAATGCAAGGCAATTTAAGAGACAAAATAGGAATGAAGAACCAATGAGAGGCCCACAGAGAATATTGACAGAATATCAGAGAGGGAAAATTACACTAACAAAATAAGGCCAATGTGCATGAAGAAAGCTAGAAAGGGGAAAATGGCAGAAGAAAACTTTCCTAGAAAAATGTGAAAAGATATCAACTGATGCAGAAAATGGGACAGAAAGCTCAATCTTGGATACATCTAGATTAGACCACCAAAAAGGGGTAGCAGAATTTTTCTTAGATGTGTTCACAGAGAAGGAAAAGGGAGAACTGTCTCAGTTAGACTCTTCTATAGGTTTGTATTTTTAAAAACTATTTTTACTATAAATATAATGTCAGAATACAGAAAAAAGGAGGGGATATTACCCCTCATCCTATTAAGCCTAACGCAACCCTGTCAGCATGTTGGCATGTGAGGGTTTTTTTCATTGCATAGGATTAGTTTAAACATGGTAGAAATTTGTTATCCTGATTTTTCATTTACTATTATTGTATTAATAGGTTTTTCTGCTGGTTCAAAGTTTTAATTAATATAAATATTAATGCCTGCATAATTCTATAAAGGAGACAACCTTGATTTCCTTTATTTTTTATTTTTTATTTTAATTTTTTGAGACGGAGTCTCACTCTGTTGCCTAGGCTGGAGTGCAGTGGCACGATCTTGGCTCACTGCAACCTCTACCTCCCAGGCTCAAGAAATTCTCCTGCCTCAACCTCCCAAGTAGCTGGGATTACAGACACATGCCATTACACCCAGCTAATTTTTGTATTTTTAGTAGAGACGAGGTTTCACCATATTGGCCAGGCTGGTCTCAAACTCCTGACCTCAGGTGATCTGCCCACCTCGGCCTTCCAAAGTGCTGGGTTTACGGGCATGAGCCACCGCACCTGGCTGATTTCCTTGGTTTTAGATGGTGTGTGTGTACCCCTTAATGTGTGCCTACTATGTCATTAGGGCTCTGTATTCATTTTCTTTAACCCTCAAACAATCCCATAACTCAAATACAATGATCACTGTTGCAAATTCAGGTGAGTGTAGTGGTTGGTTACAAGTAGGTAGCAAAAGTAAGAGCTGTGCTCAAGCTTGCCAAATTCCAAATCACTGCCTTTTCCACTATGCCATGGCACACCCCGTTAGTTGTTGCCAAATTTTTGTTGCCTTGAATAATACTAGAATATCTTTGTATTGACAGTTTTTCTCTATTTTGGATTGATTTCTTAGAAGTAAAATTACTAGGTCACATGAATATTTTTATGTCTCCATATGTATTGTCAAGTGGATTTCCAAAAGGTTGCATGTCATTTGTGGTGTTCTCAACAATGACTAAGGTTACATCAATACACCCCCATCAACACTGAGCATTTTTTTTTCCTAATTTAGTATTAAAATTTTCTTAATTTTCTTTCTTTTTTTCTTTCTTAAGACAGGGTCTCAATCTGTCACCCAGGCTGATCTTCAATGGTGTGATCACAGCTTACTGCAGCCTTCCTGGGGTGAGGTGGTCCTCATGCCTCTGCCTCCCAAGCAGCTGGAACTGCATTGTGTTCTCCCAGGCCCAGTCAATTTTTGTATTGTTTGTAGAGATGGGGTTTCGCCATGTTTCCCAGGCTGATTTTGAACTCCTGAGCTCAAGCAATCCACCTGCCTTGGCTTCCTAAACTGCTAGGTGTGAGCCACCAAACTTGGCCAAGATTGTCTTAGTTTTCTGACAGACATTTTTGATGTAACTGAATGAGGAGAAAGGACAACTTCCATAATGTGATGATGCTTTACTTTTCAGTTTAAAATGATTTTAGGATGATAGTATATCAAAATGCCTAGTCAGTCACTATTCCCCTTTCTTCCTTGCCATCAGAACCTTGAAGTTCTTCAAGAATCCACAATCCTCTATAAGATCTCTGGAAAGGCTAGGCCCTTCTCATCCCCATGGAGGTAGATTTTAATTAGTTTAAACCAGTCATGGAAATTATATTCCCTTGCTAGTGATGGACTTAGGAAGTGACATATGACCCTCTGCTGGCCAATGAGCAGGGGCTGATTCCTGGGAATGACTTCTTTGCTTTTATGCAAGGATGAGAGAGTCGCTATTTTCTGCCTCTGAACATTGGCTGATGTGAGGATGGGATGCCTGGAACTGCTGTAGCCATTTTGAAACCTGGAGGGAGCTAAGTGACAACTGAGGTTGGCAGGTCAGAAAGGTGGAAAGAACATAGGTCCTAGATGTCATGGAGGCACTTAGCTGACCATAATCGACATGCCCCTTCTTCCAGACCTCCTCATTTCTTTGATAACAAACTTGTTACTATTTAAGCTTAATGAGTCTCCATTTTTGATTCGTTATTGTCCCTTGCAGCAAATGGTATCCTACTTAATACAAGGAGTCATGAGTTGGAGACCTTCAATTTATTGGAATATAGTGTCTCAAGTATCAGTGTTGATCCTCTCGTGAAGACTGTTGTGGACACTGACAGAGTGCATGAGAAAGCCAACAGGGCAATAAAATGAGAGACAGTATGCAGTGAGTTTATCCCTTTAGGAAACTGTCACTTGTAAAGATAGTGTGGAAGTCACCCACCTGGGGAACCTAAGACCTTGAAAAGACCAGGCATGATTTCCTGCTTTAAATCATGTGGATCTCTGACATCCACCCAAAGTGTCAGATCTGTAGTCTCTGGGAGAGAAATACACAAATGTGATCATTAGTTGCATGGTGAATGAGAAGAAAGCAGGAAATCATGTTCACATATGGTCAGATGGTTCGGAGGTTCAGGTGTCCACACTGGAGTTTACTGTCAGCTTAGAAAAGGCA
This sequence comes from Colobus angolensis palliatus, assembly GCF_000951035.1. NCBI lineage: Eukaryota > Metazoa > Chordata > Mammalia > Primates > Cercopithecidae > Colobus > Colobus angolensis. The sequence goes on along the minus strand of NW_012119598.1, from coordinate 16,779,664 downwards.
TTTCCTTTCTTGGGGCTTTAGTTTCCTCAATTGTGAATTGAGGAGGCTCCACTAAGTGATCCTTGAGATTCATTTTAGCTTCAAAGTCAAACAGTTGGTTCTACCAATTTGGAAAGGGATAGAGTAGATGATCATGCGGCATTTACCTGCATGCATTACCCTTATTCTTGCTATAGTTATCAATCATACTAAAAAAAGGTGAGGTGTGGTAGCAATGACTAGGAGCTCTGAATCTTACAAACCTGAGTCTGAATACCACTTATTACAAGTGTGCTGTTGGGTAACCTCTCTAAAGCTTGATTTCCTCTCCTGTCATATAAAGATAATAATAATAACCCCCTTTAAGGGGTTGTCATGAGGATTAAATGAACTAATGCATGTAAAAAGCTTAACCCACAGCAGGCACTCAATACATTCCTGGCTATTGGTGTTAATAGTAGCAATAATAACCAGCATTTATATGTCACATTACAGTTCGTGAAGCCAGGATTAGTACTGGGATTTTCTAGCTTTCAGTTACATGTTCTTTCTAATACAGCACATAGTCTTCCAAGATAAAGTTAAATAACAGACTCCTAAAAGAGAGAGAAAATGAGAACGAAATATACACAAAGAGAGCTGTGTTGTATCTAAGATGCATAATACTATAATAGATGTAGTATAATTACACCATACCTTATGCCATAAAGCTGCTTATATTTGCCGCTCATGCTATCTTAATTGATTCCAACCCTGTAGAGCAAGTAAGGAGGTAACAGTTTTCCTTTTTTTCTTTTTTTTTTTTGGAGACAGAGTCTCACTCTGTTGCCCAGGCTGGAGTGCATTGACATGATCTCTGTTCACTGCAACCCACGCCTCCTGGGTTCAAATGATTCTCCTGCCTCAGCCTCATGAGTAGCTGGGATTACAGGCATGTGCCACCACGCCTGGCTAATTTTTGTATTTTTAGTAGAGACAGGGTTTCACATGTTGGTCAGGCTGGTCTCAAACTCCTGACCTCGTGATCTGCCCGCGTCAGCCTCCTAAAGTGCTGGGATTATAGGCATGAGCCACCGTGCCTGGCCACAACTTTCCATTCTTCAATGAGATTGGCTCTGCCCAAACCAGCCTACCAATATTTTCTTTTCTTTCTTTCTTTCTTTTTTTTTTTTTTCTAAGATGGAGTCTCATTCTGCCACCCAGGCTGGAGTGCAGTGGCGCGATCTCAGCTCACTGTAAGCTCCGCCTCCCGGGTTCACACCATTCTCCTGCCTCAGCCTCCCCAGTAGCTGGGACTACAGACTCCCACCACCTTGCCCGGCTAGTTTTTTGTATTTTTTAGCAGAGACGGGGTTTCACCGTGTTAGCCAGGATGGTCTCGATCTCCTGACCTCGTGATCTGCCCACTTCGGCCTCCCAAAGTGCTGGGATTACAGCGTGAGCCACCACACCCAGCCAATATTTTCTTCCCCTCTGTGAAATGGTGATAATAAGCCTTGAGGGAACAAGGGCACATTCTGCAGTCGGGACGGCCCTGGGGCAGATTCAGCTCACTTACACCAAGAAGAGGAGCAAAGTAGAAAATCTGTACAGAAAACACAGTGCTCTCATGAATTCAAAGTCAGTTTTCAAACGTGCACCATTCTCAGGGGAGGAAAAAAATGCAAAAGAAAAATCTGAAAATGGAAAAGGACATCATTAAAAGTTCAGCAGTATATTCAGTGTTAAAAGATAACAAAACAAGAAAGGAGGGAACAAACAGAAGGTGAAGACTATAGAGCTAGGAGCAGAGCAGCTGTAGTCTCTAAGGACTCTCTGGAACAGACTCTATTGTTCAAAGAATTTCCAATTTCTTTAGAAAAAAAATGTTCTGTCTGGTGAATAGACAATCACAGTCAAATTGTCTCAGTTGAGTTTGGGTTTTTGTTTGCTTGTTTGTATGGAACAATGACCAAATATAGCATATTAATATATTCGGGCTACAATTCAGATAAAGACAATGGTGAGAAAGGTAGTGAAAAGTGCCTTTCACTTCACTTGCAGTTGTTATGAGAAGGTCATATTAACCTTTAAGAAGGATAAGAATGAGAAGACTTAAGAGACAAAGACATATGAAAAAGGAGCCCTGTGAGAGCCAAAGCTTGGTAGATTCTCCCCTTTTCCTCTTCTCAAAACTCTTAAATGCACCATATGTAAAAGGGCATGCACAAAGGAGTTTTACAGACTAGGGTATACTGTAAAGATGGTGTATATGATTATAGTCTCATGCATGCTTGCCACAACACAGCTCTCGTTTTGTATATTTTCTCCTTTCTCTTTTAGGACGCTGATACAAAACATTATCTTGGAAGACTGTGCTGTATTAGAAAGATTGAAGATTAAGATTGAAATTAGGGTTGCTAAGAGAAACAAAGTTAAAGTTCTCAAATCAGAAACCCTTACAACTCAAAGGAATCTGAAATCCAAGACAACAAATTATGCTCTCAAAAGTCATAAATATTAAAGAAAAAAATCACTAAACATCCCTACTTGGAATTAGATGGGGATATCTAATGACTAGAAATCTCAAAAATCTCCCTTGAGTAACATCTAAAAATTCCAGAGTCCCAGAGGGATACAAATCATGTCCAAAGAAGAAGGGCTAAGGGATTCAGAGTCATATGCATGAACAACAGCAGGTAAGCACCTTTAGAGTGTGTGTACAAAATAAAGAAGACAAGCGATGTTTAACTGGTAGGAAATTTGAACGTCTAGTATTAGAGAAAAAAGATATCACCTTTACCAAGAAGAGAAAATTAAGTATAGTTTAGGTGAACAGAAGAACCAATTCTCTTAAAATAAAATCGACATATATTTTCGACTTAAAAAATCTTTTCATGTTAAGTTTGATGTAAGTGATCAGTGGATGACTGGCCAGAAGGAAAATACATTAAGACTGAAAAAAAAGAAAAATAAGCAAAAGTTAATAGAAAGTCCTGGACTTCTAAAGGGGCCATGCTCCAAATTTGTTCAGAAGTCAGTTGTCCTACACCACAAACTTGATTGAGCATAGGGAGTGTTATAATGGTAGTTAGGTTCTACTTACACACAGCACCAAGAGTCTGTCTACACAATACACTGACTGAGATCTAAAAAGATCAAAATCAGAAATGGGGATAGGATGGAGATTTAGGCCAGAATGAAAGCAAATACTTGTGCTGATCCAGGATACAAGAGTAGGAGTGTTGTCAGAATTAGTGGCTAAGTTTAACAGTCCTAACATGAAATAAGAGCTGCCAAGCAGAGGTAATGCGAGGCTATGAATGACGAGTTCAGAGGATTTTCTGAATTCTGGAAAAATAAGGTCTTAATCCCAAGGATCATGAATATTCCTCTGAGAAATGCTACTGTCAGATTTCAAGATACTGTTGAGCTTCAAACAAAGTACTCCTAACCACTACTGGAGAATGTCTTTAAATGAAAAAATGCATTCCAAGCTCCAGCTGGGGGTCCCAAATCAGGAGCTGCGAACTATCACAACTGGCACATGGGATGGAACATGGAAGGACCTTGGAAATATTTGGGTCAAATTTCCTCATGTTAAACAAGACAAAACAGAGGTGGGGATGGGTAGAGGTATGTGATCTATCCCAGGTCCCACAGCTAGGGACTGGAATGCAGAGCTAGAAGAGAGGCTGGTGAAGCCAGTTGGTGGGGAGGAGGCCCTCTCCAGCCCCCCACAGGTAGAATTACTGGCCTCTGTGCTGCACCTTGACAGATAGCTATCATAGCACTTACCAACTAGAGCCAAGCAAACCTCTCCCCGACCTTCCTCAACCCCCTTCAACATAAAGATCATATTTAATTTGTCCTTTAAACTCCAGTTCTTAACATAGAAGGCTTAATATTAAGCCTCATAGTTGGGATCTGTTAAATCAAGTTTAGCCTAAAGCTGCCTCCTTGCATATTTTAAGTTCAGCCTAAAGGTTTTTCTGAACATCACAAACTATAGCAAGTGAGGTGTAAACAGACCACAGCCTACACTTGTGCCAATCTCCAAGTTTTGGCCAATCAAATGTTTGGCCAATCAGCTGTTTGAACCATGTTCAAATAAGGCAAATGTCAACCTGTAACCAATCCTGCCATTTCTGTGCCTCACTTCCGTTTTCTGTAGGTCACTTTCCTTTTCCTGTCCATAAATCTTCTTCCACCGCGTGGCTGCGCTGGAGTCTCTGAGCCTTCTCTGGCCTGGAAGGCTGCCCAGTTAGTGAGTTGTCCATTGCTCACTGAAACGCCTTTAAATTTAATTCAGCTGAAGTTTTTCTCTTATCAGATCTGTTAAGCGTTTGTGAAATGAACTAATGAACACCAGAAATGTAGATGGGCAGATATATACACATAGAAGGAAGGACTCCAGGGTGCGCAGGAGTCTAGTTCACAGGTGAGCTGCAGTGGTCAGACCACTTACGGTCACCGAGTACATGCTGACAAAATACAGTTCACCTGGGAAAGGCTAACCAGGTTGGTGAAGGTTCTGGAAGCTTATAGATACACAAAGGAGTTATGGAGGGAACTAGAGGTATTTAGCCTAAAAAAGAGAAGTCTCAGGGAGTGGCTTTCAAATTCACAAGGATGCTCAAGGGGCTGCCCAGATATAGGGAGCAGAGAGGGAGTGGGCAGAACAACAGGTCCCTAACCCAGGTACAGAAGCAGCAGCTCTGCTTTTATCTACTTTACATTTGGGCGGTAGCATAAGATTCACATCAAAGAGTGGTGGGCAGTGGGGAGAGGAGGCTTCTCTTGCTAACAAAGTTTGAAAAATCACTGCCCAGAATACTGCGATAGGAGTCTTTACATAATCGGAAGGCTGCTGTTTGAAAGATTTAGACTTGCTGTTTGTGGCCCTAGTGGTCAGAACTAGTAACCTGAGGCAGGTCTCAGGTCACACAAGGAGAGGGACAACCAGGGATCAATCCTGATTGTAAGGACCTGCCTGATTCCCGCCTGCCTTCTGTAGTCCAGGTGGCACAGCTGGGGCCACTCAGGCCTACGGGCCTGGTTAGTATGTCTCCACTCCAGATTCTGAGAAGGGACTGAGAAGGCCTGAGGTCAGGGGCGCAGAATCCTGCTGCTAAAGAGGTCTTGCTGCTGACTCCACTCTGACGCGAGGCGAGGTCGTCCCATTCCTCAGAAACCAACCCCCCAAACCGCATCCCGGTGTCAGCATTGTCCCCATGCCTCCAAGCTTTACAAACTTCTTGGTGATGCAACCAGTTCTCAGAAGACAGAGGTTTCATTTTGGAACTTTAATCCTCACTGCCAAGTCCCTTTCGTCATAGCCCCCCAGCTGTCTTGGTTTCTCCATAATGGCTGTGACATGAAGCCCCCAGGATGGCACTCCCGTACCTTCTGCCACCCTGCAGCCCCTAGTGCCAGGTCTCCTTGGCCTCCCCTTCCCTGCCCCAGGCCTGGACCCCTGCCCAGGAGCTGCTGCCTGGCTCTTCTCTTCTGATACTTCACATGCTTGCCAAGACTTCCTCTAGGTGCCTATGACTGGATGTCTAATGAGTGGTCAGCCTCACCGAGAGACTATTATTGTACATCTTTCTGTCCTTCTCAGAATGTCAGCTCCCAGGGAGAGCTCTTTTGTTCGCAGGTATAGCCCAAGTGCCTAAAACAGTACCTGGCACAGAGGAGGTACTTAAGAGAGGTTGTTGGTTTTGTTCAGTTCCTTGGTGCCAATCCTTCCTGATTTGGCCTTTTATGCTATGGACCAAACTCTACAGCTAACATTACCTCATTACATATCTGCTTTACACAGCCCCAGCTCAGTGGGGTGCAGTGGCTTACGCCTGGCATCCCAGCACTTTGGGCGGTTGAGGCGGGTGGATCACCTGAGGTCAGGAGTTCAAGACCAGCCTGGCCATCATGGTGAAACTCTGTCTCTACTAAAAATACAAAAATTAGCTGGGCATTGGTGTGTGTGCCTGTAATACCAGCTACTTGGGAGGCTGAGGCAGGAGAATTGCTTGAACCCAGGAGGCGGAGATTGCAGTGAGCTGAGATGGTGCCATTGCACTCCAGCCTATTATAATAACAATAATAATAATAATAATAGTAATAATAAAATAACAAATCCGCAGCCCCCTGGGGACAGAAAATGGATATCCATTCTTGCCTGGAGTGTCAGCAAAGTAGCAGGGATGGAGGAAAGTGACTACACTTGAGACTTCCTAAGCCTCTTTACTGTTTATCAGGGACAGATTCCATGTGGAGATGTTTTAATTCAGAAAGAAAAGCAACTCCCTAGGTCCATTATTCATGCCCTAGATTGGCTTCAATAACCATCAACCTCCCATCCGCCACACCCTAGTAACGAGATGACTCTTGGGCAGCCACATTTCTCACCCCATCACTCTGAGTCCTGGCTACCGCTGACTGGACTCAAGGAGGAATGTGGTCTAAGGACAGCCCACTGAGTCAGGACAGCAATCCGTGCTGTGACCTAGCATGGTAGATTGAGCAGGGCCAGTCACGTGCTGTGACCTAGCATCAGTCATGTTAGCCCTCAAGAACAGAACTAAGACAGAAAGAACACAGTAGATAACAGTGACCTGAAGCTGAAAGAAAGCTCTGGGGTGGAGACCATGGGGTACCATTTTCAGAGCAAAATAATGAGGGAGCAGGAACTGAAACGAAACAGAGACCAGGAATAAAATATAGAACACAGAGAAGGTGGAAAAAAATGAGCCAACTGGAGGGAGAAACAAGCGGAGCCTGGCGAGGCCAAGAGCCGCCAGGTCTGCAGTGGTTGAAAGAGCTGCCCGGTGTCCTGCTCTTCCTAGCAGGCGGGCTTCTAAACACATGTTGCCTTTAGGTAAACACCTCATTGTTTGAGGTTCATTGTTAATTCTTGCCACCAAGGCAGCCTAATTAAAGCAGGTTCTAATTGGGGAAGCATTAGTTTCCTGTTGTGGAAGTTACAAATTCTCATAAACATCATGACCTAAAACAACACAAACTTATGATTTTCCAGTGCTGGAGGGCAGAATTTTGAAATGGGTCTCACTGGGCTACTTCAAGATGTCAGAAGTGCCATGTTCCTTTTGGAAGCTCTAGGAAAGAATTTGGGTGGTTTGGGGTTTTGGGGGGGCTTTTTGTTTGTTTGCCTTTTTTAATTTCTAGAGGGGGGCTGTGTTTCTTGGTTCAAAGACCCCAGACCCCATTTGCATTCTCCACTTCTGCCTCCATCATTGCTTCTCCTTCTCCATCTCTCCTGCCTCCCTCTCTCCCCTATAAAGAATCTCATGATTACCTTGAGCCCACCCAACTGATCCAGCACAGTCTCCTCGTCTCCAGGTCCTTAACCTATATCAATTTGCAAAGGCCCTTTTGCCACATAAGGTGATGTATTCACAGGTTCTGGGGATTAACACATGGGCACCTGAGGGGGCCAATATTCTGACTACCACGGGGAACAAGGGATAATCCCCCAACAACAGCAAAGTACTGAGCCTTCACAGACGTCCACCAAATGATATATCAGCTAGAGAACTGCTGCTCACATTTTAAATACTTGAAAATGGGAAGGAATCAAGATGACAGGCCTCTAATAAGCCTCTGATCAAGAGGAGAGCCTTCTCCATATTGTCAATGCTGGTTTCCAGACATTTCGTGAACACAGGGTTCCTAAGAGTATGGGCTTCATTTGAAATGCAAGGTAAGAGGCTCACCTGGTTAGAACAAAGTCTTATTAGCATTGCAGTGAATAAGCAAGCAGTCTAGGGAGAGTGAGACTGACCAGAACTGTGGCGGAGATTGGTATAGACCCACCTTTGATTGCGGTCCTTCCCCATTACAGAGATGTATTTAGCTGTGTTTTACTCAGAAGATCCTGTTGACAGCTGGGGATGGATGCACATGACTGTGTGATTACAGAGCTCTAAGAAGTGACACCATGGGGAGAGAGGAGTGTAAACCATAAGGAAGTGATGCCTGGTGACAGCGTTGACAGTACACAGCTGTAGCAGCATGCCTGTGCACACCAAGGGAAGAAACCAGAAGGAAGGTTACCTCTCTTCTTCTACTTGTTTCTTTTCAAGCCCTTATTCAGGACTTGATCTGTTTTGGAGGGAATCTCAGGTGCCGTCTTTAGTGTTTAGCTGGAAAGAAGCCTTAGAAGTCTGGGGTTTCCTGAAAACCAGGAGTTGATTTAAGAAGCAGAAATGCTTTAAAAAATCCTTTGTTGGATCAGTATTTTTAAAAAACTGCATAGATTCTGTTACAGACTAAATGTCTGTTTCCCCCAAAATTCATATATTGAAACCATACCCCACAATGGGATGGTATGAGGAGGTGGGTCTTTGGGAGGTCATTAGGAGGAGATGAGGCCATAAGGGTAGAGCCCTCATGAATGGGATTAGGGTTCTTATATGAGTCAAGAGAGAGCTTTCTTCCCATCTCTGCTCTCTACCACACAAGGATATGAGAAGGCAGCAGATGGCAACACAGAAGAGAACTCTCACCAGAACTTGACTGTGTTGGTACCCTGATCTCAGACTTTCAGCCTCCAGAAGTGTGAGAAATAAGTTTCTGTCATTTATAATCCACCCAGTATATAGCACTTTGTTACAGCAGCCCAAACTGACTAAGAAATTTGTTTAGCTGCGTTTCACTAAACACGTCGCATACCATCTATGCAGAGTGTCCTCAGAAGTCACGAATTGGTTATTGAATGGCATCCCTGGGTTCTAGACACCCCAAACAGATTATGCTGCAAGGATTCCAGACAGCTTTGTAAAGAAAATTAAATTAACACGATTCAAACATGTTTATTCTTTTTCATTTGATACTGAGTAATGTTTTACACATGGCCAAAGGGCTGTAAGGGTTTCCTGCAACAATCTCAAGAAGAATTTCAATCTCAAAAGAGTCCACATTTGGGTAAATACAGATCACTTAAAGATCCAGAATTTTTTTTTTTCTTCTTTTTTTTGAGACAGAATGACAGAGTCTTGCTCTGTTGCCCAGGCTGGAGTACAGTGGCATAATTTTGGCTCACTGCAACCTCCACCTCTCAGGTTCAAGCGATTCTCCTGCCTTAGCCTCCCAAGTAGCTGGAATTACAGGTGCCTGCCACCATGCCTGGCAAATTTTTGTATTTTTTAGTAGAGACAGGGTTTCACCATGTTGTCCAGGCTGGTCTTGAACTCCTGACTTTAGGTGATCCACTAGTCTCGGCCTCCCAAAGTGCTGGGATTACAGCCATGAGCCACCCTGCCCAGCCAAGATCCAGAATATTTACACTGAATTTTGAGGTCAGAGTTCATTGAACTTTCTATCTGGGCATGTTTAGGTTACTGGGACCTAAATGCTAATATAGAACCAAACAAACCTAGAGAAATAACTTACATGTTAAAGTTCATTTACCGGACCACCAATAATCTACCAAATGTAAAGTCTGTGTGTGGAAGGCAGGCTATGCACAATTTCCTTCCGTTTTCAGTTTCTTTATGAGCTCTCAGCCGCCCTGGTGCTTCTCAGGTGAGTCTTCTGTTTTCCTATTGTGATTAGTTGTGATCATGGAAGAACAAGAAAGCATGCTGTATAACGAATGGGATCAGGAAGAAAAAGGAAACAAAGTTAAAAGAAAACAGTTCTTACCTATTGAAATGACCTAAGACAATTTGGAGTATAAAGGACAGCTTGTATGACCTATCAGGGTCAAGAGTTCAGTTAAATTTATCCTAGCGCATGGTTTCCATGGACTTGTGAGACAGGAAGTCAAAGTGGGGCAAGCAGCTCTCTGCTCCAAGATGGATTTACTCTGACAAGGAAACCGTACTAAAGAGGAGTGAATACATATAGCACAACCCTAAATAGAAGCATAGTGAAATGAGTCTATTACGGGCAACCAGATAGAAATATCGATGCTAAGGAGCAGAGAGGCTTAGAAAGCCCGGAAGAAGAGATACTTGTGCTCTTTGATCTGATGCCAAATGTTGTATCCTCAGCAAAAAGCCAGAGGCAGAACCCTTATGGGCCCAAAGGGAAAAGAATGAAATGGCCTCTAGAAAACCAAAGCAGTACTATTTTGAGGCCAGAAGTATCCTAAATACCACGGTAACATTAAATAAAGATTAGAGAGAAGGAAAAGGAAATTATTTTCCTACGGGTTATGGTAGACAGAAAAATATCTGCACAAAGATTTCTGCATTCTCACTCACAGAATCTATGATTGTGTTAGGTTAGGTTACATGGCAAAGGAGAAGTAAAGATGCAGATGAAATGAAGATCGCTCATCAGATGATCTTGAGATGGGGAGGTTGTCCTTATTATCTGGGTGGGCCCAAGGTAATCACAAGGGTCTTTAAAAGTGCAAGAGGGAACCAAGCATGGTGGCAGGTAACCACAGTCACAGCTACTCAGGAGGCTGAGGTGGGAGGATTACTTGAACCCAGGAGTTTGAGGCTGCAGTGGGCCATGATTGTGCCACTGCACTCCAGCCTGGGCAACACAGCAAGACCCCATCTCTTAAAAAATAAGTGCAAGAGGGAAGCAGAAGAGAAGGTCAGAGTGATGTGATATAATAAGTAACATGGTTGGCTTTGAAGACAGAGGGAGGGGCTGTGATGTGAGGAATGTGGACAGCCGCTAGCAGCTGGAAATGGAAAGGAAACGGGTTCTCTCCTTGAGTCTCCAGAAGGAACACAGTCCAGTGGATAACTTGATGTTAGTCCACTGACCAGTGGATAACTTGATGTTAGTCCACCGAGGGCCATGTTAAATGCATTTCCACCCTTCCAGATTGTAAGATGATAAATTTGTGCTGTTGGATGCCACGAAGTTGACGTAATTGGTTTTAGTAGCAATGGGAAATTGACACACCCAGCAAGTGAGGAGGGGAGTATTATGGATGTCTGAATTGGTCTTGATGAGCACTTGGATGTATGTATCATGCTCCCATCAGAAAAATGCAGTCTTTGAGGAATTCTAAGCAGTTCTTAGAAGAAAATGTTTTCGGACTCATTGATTTTAACTCCTCTGCTATACAGAGGGAGCACTCTAATGCTGCTGGGGAATAGAACTTCTGACCTCCAGTGAGGCACAAGCATCTCTGCTAAGTATTGCGTATTAGCAATCAAGAGACTTCGCTGACACACAAAGGCTCTGCTCAGGGAAGGATCTGAGATGTGCTACTATTTTGGTTTTTGTTTGTTTTACTCTAGAGACAAGCTCTTGCTCTGTCGCCCAGGCTGGAGTGCTGTGGTACAATCATGGCCCACTGCAGCATCGACCTCCTGGGCTCAGGCGATTCTCTTGCCTCAGCCTTCCAAGTAGCTGGGACCACAGGCACAAGCCACTGTGTCTGGCTCCTGTATTTTGTTTTAAAACTATAATTTCATATATGAAAGTCATAGTGTAGCAGATACTATTGGTAGGCAGTCAAAGGTCATTCTCTACTTTTCCTTGCTAAGAGAGCACCTATTTTGTTGAGGTATCTACACTTTTCCATGAGACTCAGGGTGACTGATCTAAGCCAGTCATCCCAGTCATGGGTAGCCTTTGCCTGTGACTGGTGTTGCCATGGGCATGAGATACAGTTCTGATCAATGAGCTGTGAAGGGAAGTCGGTTTGAGGGTTTCTGGGTTAAGTTTCCCTCAAACCTGAAGAAACTCATGGAAGAGAATGGCCTCTTTCTGCCTCTGAATGCTGTTGTGAGGAGCAGGTGATTTCCGGAGTTATGAGTCACCATCTCCAGAGCATGAAGACACGAGGCTGAGAGCCAGACATATGTCAGGGACGGCAGAGTGGAAAGACGTCACGCGTCCCGGTGATGCCGTAAGGCCCTGAATTTACCAATTCCAGAGCTTGCCTACTTGGTTCTTTTTATTTATGACATTACAAATCCCTTGAAGTTTAGTTGCAACTAAAAGTATCCCACCTGATGAACAGATGGTTAATTAACATCCTTGAAACATGAAAGTTAATGAGAAAAAGATGTCTATTTCAAGATTTTTAAAAATTAAGCAAAAGAACAGACAATTCTCAAATGAAGAAAAGCAGTAAACATTTGCAAAAGCATTCAAATTTACTAATAACTAAGCAAGTGCCAATAAAAATAACCAGACCCTCTTATTGGCCTCTAAATGGACAAACTCCTTTCTTTAAAAAAAAATGATGCTATTTAATATCATTGGTGGCTTAGCGAAGTGTACACTTTTTATTGGAAAGGTAAATAAACACAAGCTTTCTGAAGGACAATTTAGTCATGCATATTACAGAGAAGATTTCTGCTGGCTGAATCAGAGATTTGAATATTCCAGGCAGCACCCTTCGCCTCTGATAGCTATTTAAATTCACTATTTACTGGACAGCTAGAAGCTGTCTTGAAACTATCCAGAACTATGTATCCATGTGAAGTTCAGATGTGTCTAGTAAACTTAGATGGGGTCACCTCAAATTAAGTTCCAGGAAGAAATATGGTATCCTTGGAGGAAATCTTCCTTGGGAAAGAAGAGGCAGGTAGACTCGTCAGGCTACGGGGGCTCCGAATGGGGGCGCAGTGGTGCCAAGCCCACTGGCAAGTACACAAGCACCTGCATCTGCCTAGCTCCAGCCACCTGGGATGTTCTATGGAGGAAAAATGATGCACTTGAAACCAGAGATGCATTAGTATAAAGGCCATCACACCTCACAGACCAAAAATCGGAGTCATGGGAACCTCTGAAGTGCAGAATGGAGAGGAGGGAGCTGGCACCAGTGGCCAGGGCAGCAAGGAGCAGCTCGGCGGCAGCTCAGGTACACGTCAGCAGGAAGGGCACCTGGGTGTCCTGAGGAACCACAGATTGTGGAGCACCTCTGGGAGCTCCCTGGCATGCTAGAGAGGAAAAGGGAGCTAGAAAGGGGGTTTAAGTAGTCTTCCACTTTGCCCAGTGGCCAAGCCCTGTTTCACTTCTCCTCTCTCTTTCTTTCTCTCTCACTCTCTCCTTTCTCTTTTACTCTTTCTCTTACTCTTTCTCCTCAGGTCAAAAGAGGGGCACTCAGCCAGGCACGGTGGCTCATGCCTGTAATCCCAGTACTTTAGGAGGTCAAGGAGGGTGGATCACTTGAAGCAAGGATTTGGAGACCAGCCTGGCCAACATGATGAAAACCCGTCCCTACCAAAAATACAAAACAAAACAAAAAAATAGCCAGATGTGGTGGCACATGCCTGTAATCTTACCTACTTGGGAGGCCGAGGCATGAGAATCGCTTGAACCCAGGAGACAGAGCCTGCGGCGAGCTGAGATCGTGCCGCTGCACTCCAGCCTGGGCAACAGGGCAAGACCCTATCTCAAAAAATAAAAATTAAAAACGAGGGGCACTCAAGCTAGTAAAAGCTGTAGCATCCTAATTAGGCAAAAGGAGTTGAGCTGATGGGACCAAGAGGAAGCAGATAAACTACAAGCCCGCCTTTCTGCATGATCCAGGACACCGAGCCCTCCTGCACAAATCACTTACAATGTTCCCACGCCAAGCTATCACCAGACACCTTCAAGTTAGCTCCCTGCAACCTTGGCGTTATCAGTACTGCACAAAGCCCTCTTCAGCATACAGCATAAACACTGTCCTATAAAATTTCCAGCAAGAGGCCGGGCGCGGTGGCTCAGGCCTGTAATCCCAGCACTTTGGGAGGCCGACGCAGGTGGATCACGAGGTCAGGAGATCAAGACCATCCTGGCTAACACGGTGAAACCCC
>NW_012119598.1:16761191-16765793 GCF_000951035.1 Colobus angolensis palliatus | reverse complement strand
ATTTCAACACTACAAAAAAAAAAAAAAAAAAAAAAACTCCAGCAAGCCTTTGTTTCTTTGCAGTCTGCTTCTCTCATGCAGGCTGTCCACTGCCCCCTTTTAAATGTATTTTCCTACTTTCTCTAATAACTGTAACTTTGTTTACCTATAACTGCCTTGGAAAATTCTTTTACCCCCCACATCACCAGCCCAGGTAGCCATTGCACACCGCCTCCCCACCCCGTTGCCCCGCCTGCAACAAAAGCCACATGTTCCACCGAGACTTTATTGTGTCCACGTGCTGCAAAGATGTGAGTGACATTCGCTACATCAGAAGACCGAAATCTCTTCATAGTATTTGACTCAGTAATTCTGCCTCTAGAAACTTAGCCTATGAAAATAATCAAGATTCACTCAAAGTCTTTGAACAGAATATTCATCATAGTACTTGCATAATAGCAAAATACTGAACAACCACAATGTTCAAGAATGGGGAAAGGACTAAGCAATTTATGGTATCCTCATTAAAAATTATGTTTCTGAAAAAGCACTTAACAGTGTGGAAGTGTTCAAAATTAACTAAGGAAGAACTAATACAAGAACAAACTCAAAGCATGTTCCAATCTTTGTTCTGTTTTGTTTTTTAAGTATAGAAGAAAGATTGGAAGTTTATGTACCCCAATTTTTCATACTAATTCATTCTAGATGCAAGATTTTACTTTTTATTATCTTGGGGGGTTGTTTTTAATTTTTAGTTTAGCAATTATTTTATAATGAATGTGACTTTTTTTAAGCAATGACAAGTTTTTATAAAGTTATAAGAACTCTATGCTAATGAATTTGAAAACTATTCAAAATCTGATGTTTCAAAGCCCATAATTTTAAGAGAAAGAAGAAGAATAGAGTAGAGAGTGGTGGAGGTCATGTCCAGAGGGAGAACAGATTCACCACCACATTCTCCTCTGTTAATCAATCTGCAAGACAATACCTGAGATGATTGCATTGTGAAGCAGGCTATTTTAAAGCTATATCTCTTTGTAAGAATTTGGTACATTTCTCTATGATTTAAAAGAGATGATTAGTTCCGTGCTAAATGGCTTCATTTGTTGCAAAATTTTCCTCTGAATGGGGATATTCAGTTTTAACGTAAAATTGAAATATTATTTCTCTTCTTTCATTTGTCTGCATTCATGTAAATAGGGAATTTAAGTATATATTTTTTCACTTAGTGAATTTAAAACAAAATCTTAAAAAAAAAATTTTTAAACTAAATTAATTTAAAAATGTATTTATCCTTCATTTTTTACATTCAGTCCCATCATAGAAGAACAAGTAAAACATTTAGGTAAAATTTCAGGGTGGTGTAGAGGAATGCAGCTGGCTGAACTTTGCAGCGAGCCCTCTGATCCATCCAAAATCCCGGATCCACTGGGGAGTGGCCTGGCAACCTCTGTGGGGTGGCAGCCCAGAGGGCAGGGGCTGAGTGCTGCCAAAGCGCCCTGTTCCTCCCCTCCCTTCCTGAGACTGTCTTCCACTGAGCTTCGCCTACGTTTCTCCAGCAGAGAATAATTAAAGCACGCCAACCTTGGAGCTTGCAGACATCCCTCTGGAGTAAGATGTTCCAGTTCAAAAGGCTTCTCCATTCCCTTCTCTTTCCTGGACATCAGGACCCAGTATGGGTTCCTGATGGCCTTAAGGAGCTGTGCCCTCTTGGAACCAGAAGCCTGTTGAAAAACATGAGGAATTTGGGGGCAAACCAACAGTTTCTCTGAATTCTCACTGTTCTATCTCTTGTCTCAGGTCATACATATTACCTCCCCATTTCCTCCTTCCCTACTATCTTACCAACATCCTCCTCCTCCTGCTTTCTTCTGGCTTTCCACGGTACCCCACGGCCAAGCCCTGTTTCATGTTTCCTCTCTCATGCTCACTTTCTCTCTCTCCCCCCGCATCTCCTTTCACACAGGGACACACGGCACACACATACACAAGTACACCGGTGTTTTTGAAAGAATTCTTAGATTGCATGCTATCCAATAAAAATGATTTCTTTCAAACTACTTGATGATCTCAGTGGTTGCCTTCCAGTTCTGCTTCTCTTTAAGCTTAGAGTTCCCTTTTTTCAAATATTAATGGAATGTCCTCAGGGTGACAGTTATGCCACTGATCAAGAACACACAGGTACACACAGGGATTCCCAGAATCTCTTCAATACCTCCGAGCGGCACCCCCACCCAGGTATAAGGGCTGGGACCTCTGCTGTAGGCCAGGATGATGCCATGTCATTCTGTCTCAACTCTGTACAAAGCCAAGCAGAGCGCCAAAGACTCCAGATGCCCAAGGACTATCGGCTATTATGTGGTGACGATTTGATCAATGGCAGAGAGTGCCCAAGGCTAATCGCATGATTCCATTACAAGCTCAGTTCCTCCAGGCCCCAGGAGCTGATGTTTATTTGTATTGCTCTCATCATTCTTTTGGTTCAGTAGCAATTCCCTTATAGGAACTCCATAAATTGGGAAAGAGGATTGCATGACCAGAGCCCCACGTGTGACCTCTGTGACTTATCAGACTCCCTCTTCTCATGTACCTGAACCCCCTCCCACAGTCCAGCTCCCTCCTGGCCTCAGACTCTGCTTTGAGCCCCACTTTTCCAGCTGTGCTTCTGACTCTCTGCCTCCTTCATGCCAGCCCTCTCTCCTTAATGGCTGCATCTGGCTCCCAAAACCCCAACCTGTGGGGTTCATGGTTGTGCTGCCAATGGGTCAGTGGGTTCAGTGCCCAGAACCTCAGCTTGGCTGCCACCTGACTTCAAGTGTCATCTATGGCCTCAGGTGCTACCCCCAGGCCAAACCCAGTGAATGAGAACTCAGGGATTTTGACAGCCTCTGCAACTAATCCATCTTTGACCCAATCAGACATCTCCCCTCAGGTAAGAACATCCAGAGGCTGGGTTGGTTTGTACAACCCCTCCTTCCCTCAACCCTTTATCTTTCCTTTACCCATCCCCACTCCTGGTCAGTCTCCCCCATTTCCAGCTCACTTGATGGGCTGGAAAGCAGCAGCAGAAGGGAGCAACTCTGGAATCAGAAACATCTGGATTCCAATTCTAGCATTTGCTACTCACTAGCAATACAATGTCAGACAGGTGAGAAGCCCCTCTCCACCTTACTGATCTCATCTAAGAAATGGAAATAATAGCCTCGGTGTCACAAGGTTATCAGGAAGATTGAAGGTAATGCATATAAATACGATGTCTGGCACAGAGTAGAACATCAAAAAACAGTCACCATTATTTATGTGTGTGTGTGTGCGCGTGTGTTTTGTTTTGTTTTGTTTTGAGACAGAGTCTTGCTCTGTCACCCAGGCTGGAGTGCAGTGGCACAATCAAGGCTCACTGCAACCTCCACTTCCTGGGTTCACACAATTCTCCTGCCTCAGCCTCCTGAGTACCTGGGATGACAGGTGCCCGCTACCAGTCCTGGCTAATTTTTGTATTTTACTAGAGATGGGATTTCACCATGTTGGCCAGGCTGGTCTCAAATTCCTGACCTCATGTGATCCGGCTGCCTCGGCCTTCCAAAGTGCTGGGATTACAGGTGTGAGCCACAGCGCCTGGCCACCACTATTATTATTCATTCTCAGCATGTATTCTCCTGTCTTTTCTAGAAGTTCTGGAGGCTCTAGTCACATGCCTATTTGCCGGTCAGATGCAAGAAACTGGTAACAACCACAGCACATTCCTGAATGTTACTGTGAGACCTTTAAATTGTGGGTCAGTTTCCCAGACAAACTCAGGCTTTAGGCCTACCTGCAACCTATTTCTGCAATTTCTCAATTTGGGCTTTGGCCTATCCTGTAATCCCCCTGCTGCCTGCCTTTAACAACATGTGCTCACACAAAAAAAATTAAAAGATACTCTGTGCTCATGGGCTGGAGGAAATCGTATTGTTAAAATGACAATACTATCCAAAGCACTTTACAGATTCAATGCAATCTTTATCAGAATACCAATGACATTCTCCAAAGAAATAGAAAAAAATTCCCAAATGTATATGGAACCACAAAAAAACTCAAATAGCCAAAGCAATCCTGAGCAAAAAGAACAAAGCTGGAGGTATCACACTTACCTGACTTCAAAATATACTACAAAGGCATGGTAACCAAAACAGTATGGTGCTGGCATAAAAATAGACACATAGACCAAAGGAACAGAATAGAGACCTCTGATATAAATCCATGCATTTACAACCAACTAGTCTTTGACAAAGATGCAAAAACATACAATGGGGTGAAGACAGCCTTTTCAAGAAACAGTGCTAGAAAAACGAGAGAACTATGTACACAAGAATAAAAGTAGACCCTGAATCTCTCACCATACACAAAAAAATCAGATCAAAATGAATTAAAGACTTGAATCTAAGACCTGAAATCATGAAACTACTAGAAGAAAACATTGGGGAAATACTCCAGGACATTGGTCTGGGCAAATATACATATATTTTTTGTATAAGACCTCAAAAGGGGCCGGGTGCGGTGGCTCAAGCCTGTAATCCCAGCACTTTGGGAGGCCAAGATGGGCGGATCATGAGGTCAGGAGATCGAGACCATCCTGGCTAACCC
>NW_012119598.1:16759815-16761121 GCF_000951035.1 Colobus angolensis palliatus | reverse complement strand
AGAATGGCGTAGACTTGGGAGGCGGAGCTTGCAGTGAGCTGAGATCCGGCCACTGCACTCCAGCCTGGGCGACAGAGCGAGACTCCGTCTCCAAAAAAAAAAAAAGACCTCGAAAGCACAGGCAACCAAAGCAAAAATATAGAACTGGGTTTATATCAAGCTAAAAAGTTTCTTCTGCAAATGAACAATCAAGACATTGAAGGGACAACCCATAGAAAGGAAGAAAATATTGGAAAACCATCCATGTGACAAGTGATTAATAACCAGACTAGATAAGGAGCTCAAACAACTTAATAGCATCAACAACAACAACAAAATCTAATTAAAAAATGGGCAAAAGATATGAACAGACATTTCTCAACAGTGACATACAAATAGCCTAGAAGTCTATGAAAAAAAGTTCAACATCACTAATCATGGAGAAATGCAAATCAAAACCAATTTGCAATATCCTCTCATCCCAGTTAAACTAACTTGTATCAAAAAGACAAGCAACAGCAGATGCTGGCAAGAATGTGGAGAAAGAGGAACTCTCATACACTGCTAATGGGAATGTAAATTAGTACAGCCACTATGTAGAACAGTATGGAGATTCCTCAAAAAACTAAAATTAGAACTACCATATGATCCAGCAACTCCACTACTGAGATAGTTGTCCAAAAGAAAAGAATCAATATATCAAAGAGATATCTGCCCTCCCATGTTTATTGTAGTACCATTCACAATGGTCAAATATGGAATCAGACTGGGCGTGATGGCTCATGCCTGTAATCCTGGCACTTTGGGAGGCTGAGGCGGGCAGATCACTTGAGGTCAGTTCAAAATCAGCCTGCCCATCTCTACTAAAAATACAAAAATTAGCCGGGCGTAGTGATGGATGTCTGTAATCGCAGCTATTCATGAGGCTGAAGCAGGAGAATCATTTAAGCCTGGGAGGCAGAGGTTGCAGACAGCGGAGGTTACACCACTGCACTCCAGCCTGGGTGACAGAGGGAGACTCGGTCTCAAACAAACAAGCAAACAAAAAGGCAGGGCAGGGTGGTTCATGCCTGTATCCCAGCACTTTGGGAGGCTGAGGCAGGTGGATCACGAAGTCAGGAGTTAAAGATCAGCCTGGCTAAGATGGTGAAACCCATACTAAAAATACAAAAATTAGCCAGGTGTGGTGGTGGGCGCTTGTAATCCCAGCAACCTGGGAAACTGAGGCAGAGAATTGCTTGAGCCCGGGAGACAGAGGTTGCAGTGAGCTGAGATCGTGCCACTGCACTCCAGCCTGGGTGACAGAGTGAGACTCTGTCTCCAAAAA
>NW_012119598.1:16747648-16759765 GCF_000951035.1 Colobus angolensis palliatus | reverse complement strand
AAAAAAAACAGGTGTGTAGCACCTCCCTCCTCTCTCTCTCTTCCTCCTGCTCCAGCCATGGAAGACATGCCTGCTTCCCCTTTGCCTTCGGTTCCTGTGGCCTCCCCAGCCATGCTTCCTGTACAGCCTGTGGAACTGTGAGCCAATTAAATCTCTTTTCTTTATAACTTACCCAGTCTCAGGTATTTCTTTATAGCAGTGCAAGAACAGATGAATACAGATGGTAAATTATATAAGCATATTTTGTCTCAATTAAAAAAATAAATTAAAAAAAGCATACACTCATCCCATGTCATGCTGAACCTGGTTTGTGCTGGCTAACAAGAGCTGGTTGTTAATTTTTAAGAATTTTGCTCCTCAGTTGAAATCAGCCTCGACAGAAGTATTCCTACCAAAGAAATTGGCAACCCCTCCACAAATAGGTTGGTGCAAAAGTACCTGTGGATTTTGCCATTAAAAAGTAATGTCAAAAACCACACTTACTTTTGTACCAACCAAATTTATTAGCTCACCACGGATTTATTAGTTAATTTATTAGCTCACCACCATACCCACCACTTCCTTTTTTTTTTTTTTTTTTGAGAAGGAGTCTCGCACTATCACCCAGGCTGGAGTGGAGTGGCACTATCTCAGCTCACTGCAAGCTCCGCCTCCCAGGTTCATGCCATTCTCCTGCCTCAGCCTCCCGAGTAGCTGGAACTACAGGCGCCCGCCACCTCGGCTGGCTAATTTTTTTTTGTATTTTTAGTAGAGATGGGGTTTCACCCACCACTTCCTTGTGAAATTGATTTTTCTTGGTCCCACTCTCTGTACCACGTTCCGCCCACCCGCCTATCATCCATGACTAAGACCTCATCCTGGTGAGTCCTCCTCCAGGACTCTGGTCTCCAAGTGATTGCTCCCTGGTGTAGCATAGACAGTACCCCAGATCTGACACCATCCAAGAAAATAACACAAACCCTGGACATCCCGAGGAAACTCAATGCTTTGTTTACTATCCAGTTCCCACATATCTGAGACAGCTCCCGTCAAAATAAAGTCAATAGACCATTTCACACATTAATTATCTCAGACTGCAAACCTAATGGGAAGACTTGAGAGTTTCTGCTATCAAATAAAAAACCCCTGTCAATGTTCTATATAGAAGATTCTGAAAAGATGTGAGCCTAATTGACAGTCTCCCTGTTATATTTTAATTGAGATGATGCCGTGTGACAGAATGAATTCCATCCACAACTTTCCACTGGCTTCTGTGTGACCTTTCCCCCCAATTTCTTGACAGATTCATCTTGCTGAACATCTTGTGGAAAATGTAAAAAACATCGCTTTTTTCTCCGTCATGCTGAAGTTTGAATCTCATGAATTTATTTTCCTTAAAATAACAGTTGCTGCATATTCTGATCACTTCTTGCTTCAATTACATTTGTACTGAACCTTCCTCTTCTAAATAGCTTTGTGCATTTTCTCTCTCCTTCCTGTCCTTCTCCATAGCCTTAGCTCATTAGTGGAAGATTATCGCTTTGATCTTTACCTTGACCAGAGTCAGTAAGATAGACACCAAAGGAATCAGGGATCCCTTCCATGGCTATAAATTCAGAGTATGTTTTTTTTTTAAAAAAAAAAAACATCTTTAATGCATTTAAACAAAGGCAGGTAGTTTAAGAAGGCCTCTGTTAAGACAGCCACAAATTTAAGACAATTTGGGACACTCTTGTCCATCTATACATTAATTCAGTTCACCCACATTTATGCAGCCTGTTATGAACTCAGTCCTCTGATAGGCTCTGAGACTCTTAGGGCCACTCCTCTTCACTGTCTATCTAGTAGAGGAGATAAGCAAATAAACACAACTGGATCTGATGTGTGCTGCAATATAGGTATGACCAAACTACAGAGGCAGAAAGGAGTAAAGATGGAGTTACTAAGTCAGTTGGGCAGTGTATCAGTTTCTTATTGCTACTGTAATAAATTGCCCCTAGCTTAGTGGCTTGAAACAACACTAATTTGTTCATCTACAATTCCAGAGGTTAGAATTCCAAACTGAGTCTTATGGAGCTAAAATAAAAGTGTTGAGAGCCAGGGGCAGTAGTTCATGCCTATAGTCCCAGCTACATGGGAGGCTGAGGTAGGAGGATCCCTTGAGCCCAGAAATTTGAGGCCAGTCTGGGAAATACAGGGAGATCCCATCAAATAAAAAAGAATTGACAGGGCTAATTCCTTCTGAGGATTCCAGGGGAGTATCCATTTCTTTGCCTCTTCCAGAGGCTGCCTGTATTGCTGGCCTTGTCTGTAACCTCATCACTCCAATTTATGATGCCATTATCACATTCCCTTCTCTTCCTCCAATCTCTTGCCTCATCTTATAAGTAGCCTGTAACGACGTTGAACCCACCCAGATAATTCAGAATCATTACCCCGTCTCAAGATCTTTGACTTAATCATATCTTCAAAGTCCCTTTGACCAGGTAAGGTAACACATTCACAGTTTCTACGAATTCAGACTTCAGCATTCAGTCTACCACTGCAGGAGGGAGGAGGAGAGTTCCATGAAACTTCTTCCCATGTGAGAAAGGATAGTAGAGCTACCTGCTGCGTCCTGGCTAGTTCTTGTCACTCTGCATCTTGCAGACCTGACCTGCCACAGGTGCCCATCCTCCACCTGTTCCTGCCACACTGATTCTCTCTTTCACTTGGGAGGTGGCTTCTGCCTCCAACTCCTTTACAGCCAGGGGAGCCTGTTAGACTGGAGCTGCTGAATGGTCCCCTCCAAAAATTGTCTAGAAGTCTCCCTTCGAGGTGGGCCACAAACTACCACCTTTCTCAGGTAACGCAACTGAAGTACAAAGACTTTCTCGATTTTACACTGCAACACAATGGATAATTATCCATTATAAATAGCCACCTGTTGTTAGCACTTATGTGTAATGAATTGCACTATGTGGTTAATAAGAATTATCTCATTTAATTCTTAAAGATAATCTCTGTGGCAGACACAATCTTTATTCCCTTGTTCATAAGGAAGTGGAGGCTTAGTAATCAATTTCTCATCAATTTCTAATCAATTTAATCAATTTCTCCAGTGCCATTTAGCAAACAAGAACAGTAGCTCAGACTTAAAACCAGCTTTGTCTGGTTCTAAAGCACTTATTCTAATCACAACTCTAGTGCCCAAGTCAGCTGAGGTCAGAGCTATTCAGTAGATGGCTAGAGGCAGTAACGTGGAAAAGATAAGAACATGTGTCCTGGGCCTTGGCCACGTATAAACTTGTAAAATTGGGTCAATCGCTTAATTTTAAAGTGCCTCACTTTCTCATCTGTAACTTGGAGATAAATATAATACCTATCTGGTAGGGTTATAATGAGGATTATATGAGATAAAGTGTATAAATATTATGCACCTAGCACACAGTAAATAATCAATAAATGTTAGCTGTTTTACTGTTATTTAACTGAGAGTTGTTATGTTGTTGAAAATAGAGAATAGGTAGCCACACCTTCGTGAGGACTGGAGTAGGGAAAGCTATTATTTGACAGGAAAACTTCCAGTGAGATGGGTGATGAACAGCTTGGTACATGATTTAGGTCTGAATAAATGTTTGCTCTGCCGTAAAGGCTATGCGAGGATAATCAGCATGGGAAAAGGATCTTTGCCTGTCTGTTATTAAATGTCATCTCTCTGTTCTAAATTCTCCTTCCTCAATCTGTTTGGTGATCCTGGGGCCAGAACTTGGCAAACTCCCTCTTTCCTTTGCCAGCTGCCTCCCTGTTTCCCTCTTAAGCAACCAGTAGCAGGCACAGGAAGAGGACTAGAAGGTGGGAGCAGAACAAGGGACTCGATGCCATTCTTGTCAGCAGCACCCAGGGAACAGCCCTCCATCCCGGCACCTGCATATAGGTTCCAGTGACAGGTGGCTCTGATTTCCAGCTGCTTTTCACTATCCTGGAACCTGGAACCTGTCCCAGGAGGCACATGCGTAGCAGCTCCTTCTCTAAGTCCCAGTTCCAGGGGCTCCTCCTCCAAGCTCTGGGGGTGCCAGTAGCAGTTAGACAGGGTCCTCTCCCTGGAGATCTGTCATTCATGTGAAGCCTCCCTCCAAGCTTTTGGTTGCCAATAAACCCAAACTCTCCCCTTCATTCTCCCAGTCCTAGAGGTTCCAGTGGCTTCCTCCAGTGAGTATTTCTGTGTTCATTCATGAACACTTTTGCTTTCCTGTCTTTCAACAGCTGTTTATTCAATTGCCTATAGTAAATTCTCTCTGTTAAAGTAACTAGCATGGATGCTGTTTCTGAACTAGACACTGAATAATACACACACTTACATACAAACACTGTACATGTACACTGACATTTGTGTACACACACAAACATTTCTATGAGTGTTACGTATGAATATTCATAGCACTTTCCTCGGTTTCAGCCCTGCATCTGCTCTGCTGGCCCTTATTAATGCTCTATCCTTTCCAGATTCTAAAATGTGTCAGAAAGAACAATATTACAGAGTCCTAGATGTAATATATTTCCCCTTGTATAAATATAAGTATCTGTTTCACGCTTCTATACAGTCAAAAACTTACAGGCCAACTCTTTTTCACATTAGACATTTGTGATGGTAACATTTGTTAACGACTTACTGGCTCAAAGGGGAAATTTTAATTCGATGATATAAAAATTCCCTCTTGAAACTTTCACTGCTTCCTTCATTTATTCAACATAAGTAATTTTCCACTCAGTGCCAGACAGTCTTCTGGATGTTTCAGGTAAAGAAAAAAAAAAAAAAAAAAACAAGACAGACAAAGGCACAGCCCTTGTGGTGAGAATGACAGGGGGATCAGGGATGGGGAATGGTTTATATGCACAGACCCAGGACAGAGTCTGTCAGCCTGTGTGGGAAGGTTCTGGAGCCCAGTCATCTGGGTTCAAATCCTGCCTCCACTACTTGCCACCAAATGATCTTGGAAAAGTTGCTAAACTTTTCTATGCTTCCTGTTTCCTCTTGTTAAAAAATAAAGATTCAAAGGATTACTAAGAAAGTTAAGAAGAAAATAAACAGTCCTCAGCACAGTATAGGAACTTGGTAAGTACTTGTCCTTATTACTGTCATCATTAGAAATGTGCTCGGAGGACTCATTTGCCTTGTATTAGTCTTCTCATACTGCTATAAAGATACTACCAGAGCCTGGGTAATTTATAAAGAAAGGAGGTTTAATTGACTCACAGTTCTGCATGGCTGTGGCAGCCTCAAGAAACTTACAGTCATGACAGAAGGCAAGGAGAAGCAAGTACCTTCTTCATGAGGTGGCAAGAGAGAGTATGAGCAAGAATGAGAAAGTGCTGCACTTTAAAACCATCAGCTGTCATGAGAAGTCACTCACTATCCAATCACCTCCCACCTGGTTCCTGCCCAGACATGTGGGGATTAGAATCTGAGATGAGGTTTAGGTGGGGACACGAGCCAAACCGTATCAGCCCTAACACATCAGGTTCATTCATCTGCCAGGGGACCTCAGAAGGGCCAAAAGTCAGATTCCAGTGTCTCCGTTTCCCAACTGTGTCACCCTGGAAATGTCACACAGGCTCTCTGAGTTCCCATTTCCTCATGTGTAAAAGAATGACAACGGTACCCACTTCAAGGGTTGTGACTGGCATAAATGACCCAGTTCATACCCAAACCCTAGTAGCTAGGAGGCCCTGAATAAATAGAACTCGCTCCTCCAACAAATACTTCTGGATACCCTCCCTACGCCAGGCACGATTCTCACTGTGAAGTACAGAACATGACAAAGTTCCTGCCCTCAAAGAGCTTATGTTCTCAGGGGTAGATAGACAAGAAATACATAGACAAACCAGAGGACAAAACTCCATTAAAAAAAATAATAAAGCAGGGTAAAGGAGTTGGGAGTTCAGGCTGGTGGGGTGAGTAGGGTTGCCAGGGATGTTCTCCATCCATCCACCATCTGCACACACTGGTGTTCCAGCCAGAGGGGAAAACAAGTGCCAAGTCTCTGGGATGGGAATGAGAGAGGGGTGTTCAAAGGGCAGACGAAAGAATGTGGCCAGGGCAGGGTGAGGGAGTCAGAGGGAGAGGAAGGTGAAATGGAGGGGCTGGGCGGGGTCAAGTCAGATAGAGCCTGACAGACACAGTAAGAATGGGGGATTTTAGGCTGATTCTTGGGGGAAACCATAGGGAAGTTGAGGTCAGAGGAAGCAACATAATCTGATCTCCTTCTTTTGCTTGTTTTTGCTTTAAAGATGAATTGTTTTAAAGAGCTGCTCTGTGCACAACTACCTGTAATGACAGAGTGTGGACACAGGAGTCTAGGCTGCCATATTTGAAGCAAGAGATGCGAGTGGCTAAGGCTTAAATTAAGGTGGGAACACAGAGGTGAGAGGAGGTTGAATTCAGTATATGTTTTGAAGGTAAATCTAAAAAGATACTACCAGATATGGCTGATGGATTTGCCTGAGAGGATTCAAAGATGAAACCTAGTACCATTTTGTGCGGTGGAGAAAACTAAGAGGGACACGTTGGGGTAAGGCAAGCGGCAAAGGTAGGGTTCAGGTTTGGCCATGGCAAGTGAGATGCGAATTAGACATTCAAGCAGAAATGTTAAGGGCAGGTGGATACACACATCTGCTGCAAACCTCTGCCCCTCTCCGCCTCCCTTCCACCATTATAGGGTTATTTGTCAGAATTAGACAGTGACCTAAATAGAGGCATTAAGTCACCATTTGGTGAGTTGGTGTGAATTTAGTTAATGCACCCTACAGCAGTTTACTTGGGGAATAAGAATTTTTATGGTGCCTCAGAGCTTCCACTTAGCCCTGGAGAGAGAGGTCAGGGTGTCCAAAATAGCAGAAAGAGCACAGAAATAGAAGATAAAGAGGCACTGGAAATGATTTTCTTCCATATGATAGGGCTGGCTCTGTGTATGTAACCTGTGCTGCCTTCAAATTTCACACAAGACTTATGAATCACACTGAGAGCCTCCTTCAGGTCATTTACTTCCTTTCATCAATTACTAGCTAGGCTAGACACAGTCTGAATTTAAACCAAATCATGATCACTTTTTCCACCCGCCACCCATGAAATCCTCATCAACATGATTATCAGTAACTGCTGGAGTCTCCATCCTTCCTTCCAGGGAGGGAAACAAACAAACAAAAAACAACAACAACTCCCATGTCTTGAAAATAACCTTTCTAATTACCTTTCTTCTCTCTCCTGATGAGCCTGGAAGCATCACAAACCCCATCCCTATATCTCAGAAGCGGTCTCTGCAGAGCAAGAGACAGGCAGTAGCCCTCCTCGTCACCAGCCTCACACCCCAGCTTGCTGCTAAGCAGCGTTCTTTATCATCTTAATTGCAACTTGCACACCCACCTTTCTGCTCCAGGAGCTCTGAGTATTAATCACCTCCAAGTCACTTCAGGTAATGCTGACTGCTCTATCTTTTGTTCTGTCACCAACATGGGGATACAGGAGGGTGTAGGCAGGCAAATGGCTTCCTCCTTAATCCCAACCTTCCTGAAATCCTCCCCGCTCACCGCCCTGGTGAAAACCTTTTGGCCATTTCCTCTGGGGAGCCATTCCTCACTCTAGTGAGTTTCCTCCAAGGCCACATTTGTCAATGTCCATTGTAAAATTACCAACCATTTGATGTTCTGTTAACCCTTTGCAAGCACTTTGTACAGCAGTGAATGAGAGAGCATAATACAGAGCAGTTGCTTTCGAAGCACCCGCAGCATCAGCATCACCTGGACCAGATTCTTGGCCGGGCTGTGGTGGCTCATGCCTGTAGTCCCAGTACTTTGGGGGCCGTAGGAGGGAGGATCACTTGAGACCAGGAGTTTGAGACCAGCCTGGGCAACGTAAGGAGACCCAGTCACTATTAAAAAAACATTTAATTAGCCAGGCATGGTAGTGAACCCCAGTAGTCCCAGCTACTCAGGAGGCTGAGTTGGGAGGATTGCTTGAGCCCAAGAGTTTAAGGCTGCAGTGAGCCATGATCGCACCACTGAACTCCAGCCTGGACAACAGAGCGAGACCCCATCTCAAAAAAAGAAAAAGGAGGAAAGAAATGCAGATTCTCAGGCCCCACCCAGACTAACTGAATAATCAGAATCTCTAGCAGGAGGGCCCAGCAGTCTCTGGTTTCTCAAGCTCTCCAGGTGCTTCTGATGCATGCTTAAATTTGAGAGCCGCTGAAAAAGCACTCTGGTTGGGAAACAGGAGTGCTAACTACACCGGCGATGAACAAACTGTGTGCCTTTGGTTGGGCTGTTCACCTTGCAGCACTTAGTTTCCACATGACAATGAGTAGATCTGACTTGATCTACAGCCCCTTCCAGACCCAAAATTCTAAGAAGGTATGTGGGGGAGGGGGAAGGGGCCACAGTATGAGATGACCATGATGATTAGTGTTTCCCGAATGCTCCTTTGGAGTCTGGCACTAGGCCAGGCATTCTTGTTACCTGTGAGATGCACACATCTTGAAGGTGGACGAGTATCAAATTGTTCTGGTCCCCTGTGACGCTGGGTTCAGGCTTTTCTGACACACCCTCTTTGGTGGAGTTGGGTGCATGCTCCGGGCTATGCCACCTCCCGAGTGCATTGCTCTCCCTACACTCAGCCCTGGACGTTACAACTTTCCTCCTTTGTCCTCATCTCTCCCATTGTGAGCTCTTGGAGGAAAGGGGACATGTTTGTATTCCCACATCCAGTCAAATGTCTGGCACTTAGTATGTGAGTGACTCAAAGATAAATCGATGTTTATATCAATAATTTTCACTCTGCTAAGAAATCCCATAGGCATTGGCAGGGTTGTGTCCTTGGAGCCTCTTCAATTCTTACCTCCTCCTCTCTAGGCAACTCAACCACCCTTGATTTGTTTTTATGCTTCTTCCCCACGAAACTCTATGCTGTGGCCTTTCATATCATGTGAGCCACATTCCTCAGCAGCGTCTACACTCTGCATCTCTTAGTGGGCTCTGTCTTTGCCTCATCAGAGAAAGAATTAATAATTTATTTCCCTTTACAAAGATATTTTTTTAAATGTCCTCTAACATTTTATTTCTAACAGAATATTTTGCTCGTTGTTTTAACGTGTGATATGCAGCATCTAAGTGGACAGTATAATAAAGCTACTTTCATCAAGATGCTTCTGTATTTCCCCTCCTCCAACAGCGCCAGGTCTCCTTCCTCACTGAGCCTGCAGTAAATCCGTGGAAAGTTCAGCCTTAGGTCTCCTTGATGAGTTGATGTTAGCATTTCCATTAGCCATCGATAAAACAAACATTCACTGCGTGAAACCTTCATTACCATTCTAAGGCTAGCTTCGCAGACCAAGCATTGTAGTGAATAATTAGGGCTGTGGATATGCCCAGAAATTGGGTCCGTACCCTGCTCACACTCACCCATATGTTTTTAGGAACTTTGCTTAAGATGCTGCTGTAGGCAGATTTTTTTTTTTTTTTTTTTTTTAGATGAAGTTTTTAAAGGAAAAGCTAAACTATATCCAGAAGTTCTGTTAACATTATTATAATAATAATAATTATTATTTTTTTTTAGATGAAGTTTTACTCTTGTCACCCAGGCTGGAGTTCAATGGCACGGTCTTGGCTCACTGCAACCTCTGCATCCCGGGTTCAAGTGATTCTCCTGCCTCAACTACCCAAGTAACTGGGCTTACAGGCACCCACTACCATGCCCGGCTAATGTTTGTATTTTTAGTAGAGACGGGGTTAGAATTTTAAGACGGTACCCAAGATTGCCCTGTCCCCTGCTGTATACCCCCTTTCTCCCAGTTATTTAATCAAACATGAATCTAGGTGCTGCTGTGATGGGATTTTGTCAATGTAACCAAGGTCCCAAAACAGTTGACCTCAAGAAACGGAGATCACTATTGGTGGGCCTCACCTAATCAAGTAAACTCTCAAGAGCCAGGACTATTCTTAGCAAGAGAGATTTAATTGTAGGGAACATTCCCTATTTCTGCCACTGAAGATGGAGGAGGTCACAGGCAAGGAATGCAGGTGGTCATCAGCTGATGGCCAACCAGGAAACAGGACCCCAGTCCTACAACTATGAGGAAGTGAATTGTGGCAACGACACAGACGAGATTGGGAAGTGGATTCTTTTTCAGTCATGCCTTCTAACAAGACCAGTATCTGGTCAACACCTCAATTTCAGCCTTGCAAAATTCTGAATAGAGAACCCAGACATGCTGCACCCAACCTTTTGACCTCAGAACAGTGGGTTCATAAGCAGGTGTTGTTTTAAGCTACTAAATGTGTGATAATTTATTAGGCAGCAATAAGAAACAAATGCAGATGCTAATAGGTAACATCCCCCCACCTCATCCTGAAAGGTAATTCTTCCTTTCACATATATGCCCCATATACTCCACCCTTTCCCTTGCCCCTGCTGCCATTCTTAACTTTGCTAGAGAAGGTTCCAGAAACATAACAGCACCCTTCCCGCACCATAAAAGAAGGCAGACACAGGTGCCAGGAGAGGAAGAGGCCACACTGTTCTGTGACAGGCTGTGTTGTGCCTTCATTCCCCACCCTCCCCCTGAGCATGGCTGTCGTGTGCTTTTTGCAAACAATGCATTATTTCTATGTGCCGCATCATCTAGAACATAACCTCTCACCCTCACTCCAAAGTAGTTCTGTACTCTGTGCCCTGAAATATTGCAAATGGTGCCAACTGCTTTGTGCCGTCCACAACCCTTGGGCTGTCTGCTTTGTTTTATTGGCTGTAATCAATGGCCAGGCCTTGCTACACCACAAAATCAAGACAGGCCCTATTCTTCAAATTCCTCCACGCATACGCCGAATGGAGAGGGAGAGTCATTTATGATCTCTCCTGCTAGACTTTCTGTAAATTAACAGGCTTTTCAGTTTCTAGGTTAAACAGTCAGCAGGAATATTCAGCTTAAGGCTGAGGAATTTCCCTGTGGGGGTGATGACTGGGAAAGTGAGGAGCAGTGCCTTTTTTTTTTTTGGCCTAGGCAGTTAACGTTGAATATAATACATCATCACGAAACACTGGAGGTGGCTCTCCCATGGTACTCGTTAGCTTATTAAAATGAACACAACTGTTCTGGCTGATCTAAATTATGGAATGATGACAAAAATAACAATAATAAATCTTATAGCCATTTAATCCTTTTTGTCTATAATAGTTCGGCTTGCCCTCTCACCTGAGTCTGTGGGGTAGGAATGAGAACTTGCAGTTAAAAGTTAGAAATAAAGAATCTCATTCTCTCTGTTCACATGACTCCCACCTGAGACACTCTGCCCTGGTATCTGAGGGCAGGAAAGGAGGAGAGATCACCCCTATCCACCCCAGCTCAGCAACTGGCCTCTTTTACCTTCATCGGAGAGGCAACATAGCCCCACAGGCGATTCCAAAACTTTACTGCCCATTGGCATCAGCTGGGAATCTTTAAACACTACTGATGCCCACTCCCACCCTGGCCATTCCGATGTAATTGATCCTGGGTAGAACCTGGGTATGGAGAGGTTTCAGAGCTCCCCAGGTGATTCCACATTGAAGGCAATCTGGCTTAGTGGCTAAGACAAGCTACGTATCGGGACTATCACGTACACATGGACCACCTTGAGCAAGTCACCTGTTCTTTCTATACCTCAGTTTCCTCATCTGTTAAATGGAGCTAGTAATGGCACCCACCTCATAGGTATTATTAAATGAAATAATGAAGCCAATTGTTTACCTCAGTGCCCAGGACATTGTAAGAATTATGTGTTAATTATTGGTATTCTAATTATTGTCATTACTATTATTCTCTTAGTCTCTCTAGAGGTCATGGAGCCAAGGAATCTTATGCTGACAAGGACAAGAGGGACCATCTACATTCAGAGTTCCTTTTCAAAAGTCCCCATCAAGTGACTGTCCAGTTCTGGCTCACCAGCACTTTCTCTGTCCAGTTGATATTTAGGCGATCTGAAGGCACAGTTTGGAAGAATTTGAGGTTCAAGCTAGACAAAGTGGGTATCCTCAGGAAAGCTTCATTCATTCAGCAAGCGCTTATTGAACGTGTACTCTATGCCAAATACCGTGCTGGGGATACTAAGTAGAAAGGCATAAACTCA
>NW_012119598.1:16743568-16747353 GCF_000951035.1 Colobus angolensis palliatus | reverse complement strand
AAAGGCAT
The DNA here is from genome assembly GCF_000951035.1 of Colobus angolensis palliatus. NCBI lineage: Eukaryota > Metazoa > Chordata > Mammalia > Primates > Cercopithecidae > Colobus > Colobus angolensis. The sequence goes on along the minus strand of NW_012119598.1, from coordinate 16,747,345 downwards.
AAACTCACAGTTCACGGAGTACACATTGCCTGCTCTCAGTCACTGTACAGGCAGTTAATGCTGAGAGGCCTCATCAATCAATTTGTAAAATGATTCTCTTGCTGGGGTCTTTGTGATACTTGGAATCCCTCAGGGCAGTGGTGGCCCCACTCGTTAGTCATCCAGGCCCCCACCTCCCTAGGCACCCCCACTTTGGCTCAGTTCCCATTGCTTTCCCTGCCATGTTCCTCACCTTTCTTTGTCCTCAGATCAACTGTGTCATTCAAGTATTTCAACATTACTTCTCTACCTACTGTGGGATACTCTTTCCATACAACTTGTTAACCACGGCCACAACTTAGTCCATTTTGTGCTGCTATAACAGAATACCACAGACTAGGTAACTGATAAAGAACAGAAAATTCATTTCCCATAATTCTGGAAGATGAAAAGTCCAAGATACAGGTGCTAGCAGGTTCGGTTGTCTGGTGAGAGCTGCCTCCTCTGGAGAGGACAAATGCTACATCCTCATGTGGCAGAAGTCAGATGAGCAAGACATTGAATGCTGTGTGAAGCCTCTTTTATAAGGACCTTAATCCCATTTGCAAGGGAAGAGTCCTCATGGCCTAATCACCTCTTAAAGGCTCCACCTCTTAATACATTGGCAACATCTGAATTTTGGAGGGACCATATTCAAACCATAACACCACATATTACATACCTGCTCTTTCAAAATAACTTTTACAAATGCCTATCTAGGGCCTTACACCCTTATACATCAATAATCAATGTTAGAGGGCAGTTTAGTGTCATTCTACCATTGTATTTTTCTGTTCCCCTTTCCAGAAAAACTCCCAAAGCAGTTGTCTATACTTGTGTCTCCACTCACTTCCTCATATTCTCTTCTAAAGCAACTATAATCAAGCTTCCATTCCTACCACGCCACTGAAATCACACTCATCAATGCTACCAGTGGGCCCCTGTAATACTGGAGGGCCTTACAATGCATTCTGACACTGACCACCCAGAGTTAGCCCTGATGCCCCACAAGTTAAGGGCTCAGTCCTTCATAAGACTGCCCTCCCTTCAAACACTAGGCACAAGTTTGGGGATCTCTGGGCCATCTGCCCTTCTGAAAAACTGGCTACAAATTCAGAGATTCCCATGATCCTCAGGTTTGATAGTTCACTAGAACAACTCACAGATTTTCACCAAGTACTATATTTATAGCTATGGTTTTATTATCAAGGATATAAATCAGGGCTAGTCCAATGAAGAGACACATAGGGTGAGATACGGGAGGATCCTGAACACAAGCTTTCATCCTCATGGAATCAGGGTGCCCCACTCTCCCAGCACATAGATGTGTTCACCAACCAGGAAACTCCAACACACTTCAGTGGCCAGAGTTTTTAGTGAGGTTTCATTACAGAGGCATGATTGATTGAATCATTGGCTACATGATTGAAATCAATCTCAACTCAAGACCCTCTTCACACTCCAACTGTCTGGAAATCAGCCTGATACCATGTGGCTCAAAGACCAAACCTGCTAATCACATGGTTGGTTTTCCTGGCATGACCAGCCCCGTCCTTTTTTTTTTCTTTTTGAGACAGGGTTTCACTCTGTCACCCAGGCTGGAGTGCAGTGGTGCAATCTCAGCTCACTACAACCTCACCTCCCAGGCTGAAGTAATTATCCAGCCTCAGCCTTCTGAGTAGCTGGGATTATAGGCGTGTGCCATGACACCCAGCTAATTTTTGTATTTTTAGTACAGACAGGGTTTTGCCACATTTGCCAGGCTGGTCTCCAACTCCTGAGCTCAAATTGATCCACTGGTCTTGAACTCCTGAGCTCAAAGGAATCCACCTGCCTCGGCCTCCCAAAGTGCTGGAATTATAGGCATGAGCCACCATGCTGGCCCTCCTCCTCTTGTTAGTCATCTGGAGTCATTTCATTAGCAAAAACTATTAGGGCCCACCATGAATAGCAAAGACACTCCTATTGCTTGGGAAATTCCAAAAATTTAGAATCTCCCTCCAAGGAACAGAGATAATGACCCAGATAATTCTTCATGATGCAACAACTGCCTCTTGCAGATCCAATGACCCAGAGTTGTACCTCTCAGCAGCATTCAACACAGTGAATTGCTTTCTGTTTCTTGAAAGTTTCCTCACTGAGCTCTCAACTGTCCTCCTACCCCACTGGCTATGTCTTCTCTTTTGCTGGATTCTTCCCTAAGCATCCTTCTGGCCTTTAAGTCTCAGAGTGCCCAGGCCTCTCCTTTGTATGTTCTTTCAGCCAGTCCCATGCCTTTAATTAACAAAAGTACACTGATGACCCCAAATCTTTATTATAAATCCAATCACTCCCATGAGCACCAGGCTTATCTAGCCAACTCCTTACTCCACCTGGACATCTGAAGGGCCTCGAACTTAACACATCTAGTAGCAGAAAATGTGTCTTGTCCATTCCTGGTGTTCTCTTCCTGTGAAAGCAGTTCAATTCATGGAACTCTAGACCTCACTCTGCCCTTGACTCACTCCACTGCCTCAGGGGTTCTGATGAGTAAAGTTTGGGCATGCTCACTTGGGAGCAGAGAACACATGTTCTCTCCTGTGCTCAAAGATTCACTGAGGAGCTCGACCTGGACAGCATTGCCTGGGGCTGAGAGGTAAGTTGGCCTAATTCTGGAGTTTGGTTAGGGGGTGATTTGATCCCACTCTAAGCCGCTACACCAGTTGTCCTCTATCAGTAGTGAAAGTAATATTTCAGTGCCTATCTCTAGTCTTTCTTTTATTTCTCAGGCAGAGAAGAGGTGTGGCACTCATGAGGGATCCCTTTAAGGTCCCCCACCAATGCCCAGAGCTCTTGATTTCCATCGCTGAACATGAATCTATCTAAGCAAATGACAATTCACTCCTTCCAGTTGCTCAGATTCATTACTGACTGTTCTTTCTCTAAATATATCCTGAAATCTGGCTACTTTCCACCACCCCCATGTCTATGAGGCTATTTCAAGCTAAATCCTCTCTCATCTGCCCTACTCAAGTGGCCTCCTAACTGGTCTCCCGACTCCCACTCTCCTCTGCTTATGGTTCGGTTTTTTACACAGCAGCCGGAGTTATTGATCTTACAGAAATGAAGTTCAGACCATGTCATTCCCCTGCGGCTTCCCATCATACTTAGAACCCTGGGCTTTCACACATGACCTGGCCCTGACTCTCCATCCTCATTTCCCACCACTCTGCCCTGTGCTCTCCATCTCCAGGCACAGTGCAGGCTCCTCCTGGAGGACTCTGAGCTCCCTCTGCCTGAAGCATCCTGCCCAGACATCATGTCTCATTCGCTTGCACGCCTCGAGTCTCTGCCCAAATGCCACATCTCAGTGTGTTGAGATCCCTTTCTAAAGAGCTGACACAATCCTTAGTACTCCACGACCTCTGATTCTTTTCACTACTTATTTATTCCATATGTACTGATTTTATTTATGTTTCTCCCTATTAATAGGGGGGTATATTAGTCTTCTGGGGCTCCCATAATGAAATACCATAGGCTGAGTGGCTTCAACAACAGACACTTATTTTCTCACAGTTCTGGAAACTGGAGGTCCATGATCAAGGTGCTGTCAGGGTTGGTTTCTGGTGAGGGCTCTCTTCCTGGTTTGTAGACCGTTGCCTTCTTGCTTTGTCTTCACATGGCCTTTCCTCTATGCACATGTAGAGATGTAGAGAGAGAGAGGGAGGTCTCTAGTGTCTCTTCCTTTTTTTTTTTTTTTTTTTTTGAGATGGAGTCTTG
>NW_012119598.1:16737242-16743473 GCF_000951035.1 Colobus angolensis palliatus | reverse complement strand
ACCTCTGCCTCCCAGGTTCAAGCGATTCTCCTGCCTCAGCCTCCCAAGTAGCTGGGACTACAGGCACCCACCACCATGCCCAGCTAATTTTTTTTTTCTTCTTTTTAGTAGAGATGAGGTTTCACCATGTTGGCCAGGATGGTCTTGATCTCTTGACCTCATGATCCGCCTACCTCAGCTTCCCAAAGTGCTGGGATTACAGGCGTGAGCCACCGTGTCTGGCCGTCTCTTCCTCTTTTTATAAAAATACTACTTTATCGAATTAGGGCCCTACCCTTATTACCTCCTCCCAAAGGCCTCGATAATGGGAAGTAATCTCCTTGATGGCGAAGACTGTCTTCTTTGTTTACTCTAATAACTTGACACTTTGTTCTAGTGCTTGGCACATGGTAGGCACACAGAATTGTTGTTGGGAAAAAAAATATCAAAAGCATCAGCTTTGGAACCACATCAGTGTGGATTCTAGCCCTAACTCAGCAACTTACTAGCTGTGTGACCTCAGAACAACTAAATCGCTCTTAGCCTGTGCCATGGGATAAAGTTTCTACTCTACAAAATGGGGGTAGCAATAATGTTGTTGTGGAGATTAAATGAGAAAGCGTATGAAAAGGTCTTAGCATGGTTCATGACACAAAGTAAGAACCTAATATGGGATAGCTGCTAACAATATTATCAATATGCTTATACCCATCTCACATGTGGTAAAAGGGTCACCTGGACTTTACAGGAGTTGCCCACCCAATAGCCATTATCCATCATCTCCGTCTCCCTTATTACCAAAACTCCTATGTTCTTGACTGCAACAATGTTCTTGGTTAACAGCACTACATTTCCCAACCTCTCTTGCAGGCAGTGATGGCTGTGGTGTGTAGCTCCAGCAGATGTTACAAAAACAGCAGTACCTAGATGTCGGGTTGCCAGATTAGCAAATAAAAATACAAGACCCACAGCTAAATTTGAATTTGAGATAAACAATAAACAACTTTTTATTATAAGTATGTCCTAAATATTGCATGAGGCATACTTATAATAAGAAATTATTTGTGGTATATGTGCAATTTCAATTTAACGGGGCATCCTAGATTTTAGCTAGGAACACTTCTTGGATTGGGACATTTGAGAAATTTCCTTAGATGATGTATCAAGGTTCTTCATAGAAACAGAACCAATAAGGTGTGTGTTATAATATATAATGATTGCCTTGTGTGTCCATATTTCACTACTCTGTGAAGTGTTCGTTACGCAGAGGCTGTGCTGGATAGGTCAGCACCATCTTTTTCACCTAATTGTTCAAAGCAGTAACCAGACACTGAACTATATCAGCAGTCAACCCACCAAACGAGTCCCACTCATTGCATCTGTACCTCTTTTCTGCTCCTTCCAGATATTCCTACAACCAGAGCACTGTCAGCTACTGCCATGGGCAGAACTGAGAGGCCACCCAGGGCCCAGACATAAAAGAAATCCAAAGCAACTTGTATACAAGCAGTACACTAGCAAACAAAGACTGGTGACTTCCATTTCTGTGGCATAGCCACATTGTTTTGGAATTCATAAAAAATGCATGGAAGATGTAAACACTTAAGAGTAAAGGCTATGAATTTGCTCAGCTGTCCAGAGACCCTCCTATAGACAAAGCTAAGCTACTTAAGTGCTTGTTCATGGCTATAATTTGGCAATTCTGCTTCTCTGGCCAAGGGACTGAATCAAAACTAAAATTATGCTTTAACCTTGACTCTGAGGTGTAGATGGCTAGTTCAGGGCCTTGGTCCCTGAGCTCATTGAGATGGTAAGATTTTTGAGATTGAGGAGCTTGTCCTCACTATCTTTGAATCTCTTGCATTCCCTACTGCTGAGCTTCAATTATAATCAGACTCAATAAACATGGGTTGGTTCATTGGCACATATTACTGAAAAGTGATTGGGCTTCTGTGAGTTTGGCATGTGACTGAATGGAGGTAATAGTTTATTAATATACAGTTAGCTTGTAGGTTATGAAAAGAATGTCTAAAACATACAAAGAGCTTTCTAGAAAATTTGTTTCAGTTTATAGCACTAGAGGGGAGAAAAAAGTCATAGATAATTTCAAATAATAATAGGAAAAAAGGTGTCTTGCTGTTACTAGTAGAGCTGTTTTGACTGATCCCGACATCAGTCCCTGTCTCGTGGCTGGGGAGATGCTCCAGCTACAATAGACTCATGCACAGACACCTGTGAGCTCTGCAGCTGGGAAAACAGCCTAGAGACCTGACCATGCTGCAGGACAAACCATCAGACAGTTTGTATGCTGGGAGTGATAAATTCCTACAAGCTGTGTCACGAGTCATCTACAGAGGCGGTTTGTGAATGACTTTCCTTACAAAGTTGCGTTCCTTCCATCCCAAAGACTGTGGTCTTCTCTATACAGTATATCAGTTCCATGGCTCTCTGAGTGTCTGCTACATTCTTCTCTTTCTCTGCAATCAGGCTTTCTCCAGATGGCAAAAAGTATATCCACCACACTTGCCCCCAATAGCCAGTGTTATGGGGCTGAATTGTGTCCCCAAATATTCATATGGTGGAAGTCCTAGCCCCTAGTACCTCAGAATGTGACCGCATTTGCAGATAAGGTCTTTAAAGAGGCCACTCAGTTGAAATGAGGCTGTTAGGGTGGCCCTAATCCCATATGACTAGTGTCTTCATAAGAGGAAGAAGAGACAACAGGGATGTACGTTCACAGAGGACAGGCCACCTGAGGATACAGGAGAAGGCAGTAATCTGTACAGAAAAGCGAAAGACCTCAGAAGCAAGCAATCCAGCTGACACCTTGATCTTGGACTTAGGGCCTCTGGAACTGTGAGGAAATCAATTTCTGTTGTTTAAGCTTCCCAGTCTTTGATATTTTCTTACAGCAGCCATTACAGACTAACACAGTTCCCCACAGCACCCCAGCTTTACTTCTTACAGCCTCCACACTGAGAGAGAGTGACTCTCTCAGTTCTAATTCTTTAGGCATCCCAAGAGAACTGGCCTGACTCAGTCTGGTCCACCCTTGGATATGGCAGAGGACCCGTAACTGCACATGCAGAACAAGGGTGTTAGCCCTTCACGCCGTCCTCCTCTGCATGCATTCCTGCTGATGCAGTCGGAATTTGATCAGAAATGCAGAACCACTAGGATAGCCTTACATGCACACATCCACATGAATTTTTCGTAGGGATTTCATCTTATGCAATTGTAGGCACTGGTTAGTTTCTACAAAGCTGTTTCTCTGTGTCCAATGCTGGAAGTTGAAATTTGCAAGTCAGATGGCCTAGAAGGAAAGATGAATGCAAAGGGGATTCTGTGGACTGAATTTTGTGCACTCTGAAATTTCATATGTTAAAGCCTAATCCTTCATATGATGGTATTTGAAAGTGGGGCATTTGGGAGATGATAGCCCTCATGGATGGGATTAGTGCCCTAAAGAGACAGAGAGATGATCCTGGAAGGAAAAGCAAGAAAGCAGGCATCTGTAAACCAGGAAGAGGGCCCTCAGCAAGAACTCGACCATGCTGGCATCCTGATCTCAGACTTCCAGCCTCCAGAACAGTGAGAAATAAATGTTTGTGGATTAAGCCACCCACTCCATATTCTGTTACAGCAGCCCAAGCTGATAAAGACACTGGGGACAGCAAGGACAAGCCAGAACCTGCAGGATGGACTGAACCCATGTCATTCCCTCACTGCCCCCAACCTCCAGGATGGGGCATTCTGCAGGACCCAGAGCCAGGCCTCTTTTTTATGGAGCTAAACACCCATCTGGCCCCGGACTTGCAAAAGCTGAGAGAGGATCCGGGAGAAGTGTAGTAGCTGCAGGCCTGCTGCCGTCTCTCACCAGCAACATGAGCCAGCAGACAAATGACAACACGTGCACGGCTGCCACAGTGCCGAGCTACCGAATGCACAGACAATATGATGCTCTCCCGTCTTGTGCAAGATGTCTCTTGCAGCCCACCCTAACCTGAATTATGCAGAAAAGGGAATTCTGGGAAGCATAGTTCAGCCTTGCCATGGTGACATGTGACAATGTGGCAGGCCAGATCTCACCAACACAGGCCTCCATAACAACTGTTTCAGTACTGACCGAGAGGTTAAGTTAAATATTAAAAGCTAAAAAAAAGCCAGTGCCCTCATACAAAGGCTGAAGTGTAACAAAAGCCCACCAAGAGTTTTGCCTAGGCATTTCCTGAACCTTAGGCATGACAAAATAACAAAGGAATTCTTAACAGGACACATTTATTTTTAAGCAAGTTTCACTGTGAGTCTGAAGAAACTCCCCTGGCCTTCACAAACCAGTTTATTGGGGGGTCTGAACCTCCATGATTTAGCAGGAAAAAAGATAAGGGTAATCACCGCAGCACCTGGACCCATTTAAATTAAGTAAATTTACCGAGGCTCCAGAGGAAGGTCTTCAGGACTCAGACCTTAGTTATAGATAAAAAGAAGTTAATCACTTCAGTCTTTAGATGAATGCACACTTACACGTAGACATATAGCTTAGAAGGTATATAAGCTCTGGAAAACTTTGTAATTTGAAGTTGGTCTGGCGGTAATTTCCAGGCCTTCTCCCTATAGCCAGTTACAGAAAGAAAAACTCTCTTCCTCCCCAGTTCATCCGCATGTCATTATTGGGCCACGAGAAATAGCAGCCCGACCCTCAGTTTGGTCTGGGAACAACAAGGCACCTTACCTGCCAAGCGCTGCTTCTCCCTGCAATTGCGTGGTTCTTCACCAGAGGCCTCTCTCTCCTGCTCTTCTCCTTTTCTCACATTCTGCTTCCCACCTGGTTTCCTCCTCACTTCCTTCCCATTTTCTCCATTATCTGTGAAGGCCAAAGTGCCAAATGATTGGGCACGTTTCAGAAGTTGCCAGGATTAAGAAGGGCCCAGAAGGGCACTGCAGACCCCAGCAGGGCTGTGTGGATCACTGCCCTTCAGCAGGTGGGAAACCTGGGGTACAGACCCCCTGACCCAGAGCTACTGGCACCCCCTGCACCAGTCTGAAACAGGCACCAGTCTGAAACAAACTGGTTTTTTATTCTACCCTTTGGATCCCAAAAAGTGAGAATGAGGCAGATGAAAATGATAATTTTACTTTCTCACATTTGGAAACGCATCTAGCTAGTACTGAGTGATATTCTTGAAACAGGATTTTTTTTTTCCTCCTTCCCAGAAGGGCAAGAATATCTTATTATCGAAAATGGAACTTTAAGAGATTCAGAGAAAGTGCTGTACCATCCCTCAGAAGAGTCTAAATCCAGATTCTTTACACATATTCCGTGGATATAAATCTCGCTTTTCATGACCCCTCGTTGATCATAATCAAATGATAGAAGAGACAGATTTTCAAGAGGAGAATTGGTCCTCAAGGAGAAATACCTGTTTCCATGGTGACAGCCTATTAAATTACATTTGGAACAGGGAACTGGAAAAAGTAGTTGACTAGAGATTTTGAATTTTAAATCCATATAATCAGTTAGAGGGTTGGGAGAGATTTGAAGGCCTCCAGAATGACTTCAAATGTTGGGACTCAGAGTCACGAGACATTTCCTAAGTGCCATTCCTGGCTCAGGCAGGTTGCTTTTTATCTAGGCCTACTAGGAAGAGTCTGGGAGACAGACATGAGTTTAGAGAACTTCATGGCCCCTGCACTGAGGAAGCAGGCCTTTCTTTGCCCAAGTGCCTCAAACTTCTCTAAAGCCTGTCTTAGAAATTTGTTATTCAACATGTGGGTTTTCCTCTCTTGGGGTCAACTAAATTCTCGTTAGAACGAAGGTTCACAATCTTGCTGTAAATTAGAAAATCTTGGAGAGCTGCTTCAACAATACCAATGCCAGAATGCTACCCCTAGAGATTCTTATTCAATTTGGATTGGGGCCCAGGTGATGGTATTTTTTTAAAAAAATACTCCCCAGATGATTTTAATGTGCGTCCATGGCTGAGACCCTGACTTGGTTAAGTAACTCCTACACATTAACTTGATAGAAGGTGGGTCTTTACCACTCATACATCTATTTATTGTTTATTATGAGATCTTCATTAAATTATCGTCTTAACCTGTCAGCAACCCTCTGAGGTAGATGTTGCTACGATCTCCATTTTGTAAATAAAAACTGAAGTAGGCCAGGCGCGGTGGCTCAAGCCTGTAATCCCAGCACTTTGGGAGGCCGAGACGGGCGGATCACGAGGTCAGGAGATCGAGACCATCCTG
>NW_012119598.1:16721341-16737167 GCF_000951035.1 Colobus angolensis palliatus | reverse complement strand
GAGGCAGGAGAATGGCGTAAACCTGGGAGGCGGAGCTTGCAGTGAGCTGAGATCCCGCCACTGCACTCCAGCCTGGGCGACAGAGCGAGACTCCGCCTCAAAAAAACAAACAAACAAACAAACAAAAAACTGAAGTATACAAAGGTTACTCATTTGCTCAAATTCAATGCTTTAACTAAAAAGCATAGAGCTGAATTCAAACTCCAACCTGAATGACCCAAGGCCCATTCTCTTAACTACCATTTTAGTGCCCTCTGCATCACTGGGTAGCCCACTGGCCACTGAGAAAATGGTCAGCTAATTCTCATCTCCTTCCAGAAAGAGGCAGAGGCAAGGCAAGAAGATAAATACACATGGTTGGGTGGACCCTAAAGTTCTGTTAAAGAGTTCACAGAGACTTAGTGCTGGTGGAGACCTTCAAGGACACCTAGGTCAACCACCTCATTTAATAGATGAGGAAACTGAAGCCCAGGAAAGCTAAGTAACCTTCCAGTGTTAACAACCAGGTTGACATCAGGGTCCCATCTTCTAATTCCAAGCAAAACTTTCCCCTGCACTCCTTAGGCTCCCATTATCATCTAGTAGAGGAGAGAAGACAAGTGAATCAGCAAACAGCATTCACAGCTGGCACACATGAGTGCTGTAGGTAGGGAGCACAGGATGGGAGGGGCTTACTTGTGACTGCTACCATGAGTAAAATGTCATAGAGGTGGCATTTAATTTGAGCTGAAATTAGACAGTTTCTCAATTTGCTTAGCTGGAAGAATATTCCATGAGGAGGAAAAAGTATCAGCAAAGGGCATGTATTAGTCTGTTCTCATGCTGCTAATAAAGACATTCCCATGACTGGGTAATTTATAAAGAAAAGAGGTTTGACTCACAGTTCCACATGGCTGGGAAGGCCTCACAATCATGGCAGAAGGCAAGGAGAAGCAAAGTCACGTCTTACATGGCAGCAGGCAAGAGAAAATGTGTGCAGGGGAACTCCTCTTTATAAAACCATCAGATCTCATGAGACTTACTCACTATGGTGAGAACAGCACAGGAAAGATTCTCCCCCGTGATTCAGTTACCTCCCACTGGGTCCCTTTCATGACATGAGGCAATTATGGGAGCTGCAATTCAAGATGAGATTTGGGTGGGGACACAGCCAAACCATATCAAGCCAGAAGTGGTGAGATTTTTTCCTGGAAACAGGCGAGCATGAATTATCTTGCTATGTAAGACATAGCAAGAGGAGGTACGTAAGGAGCGGGTATGTAAGGAGAAGAAACGGTAGACAAGGCAAGGAAGTCAGAGCCCCAACTGAGGGTCTATACTTGAGTCCAGCCATGGCTGCTGTGGTGGGTGAGGAATGACTGCATTTCAGAAACAACATGGTACAGTGGCACGGGCCCCTGTGGACAGTGATGGGGGCTGGGGACAAGTCATCGAAGTTATCCCTTCTCAAGGTGAGGAAGGCCTGAACGTCTGTCAGCCGAGGTCACAGGAAGAGGAGAGAATCAGCAGGGCATGTGGGAGGGAAGAATAAACACCTCAACAGGGAAGAGGATGAAAATGAGGGAAAGTATGATCTCCACTTTGTAAATAAAAACTGAAGCATACAAAAATTACACATTTGCTCAAGTTCAATACTCTAGCTAAAAAGCATAGAGGTGGAGAGGTGTGGGAGACATAAAGTAAACCTTAATGGGTGATGGAATTCTGCCCACACCAGACCCCACCCCATACAACAGAACCAAGAAAGGAAAAAGGTGTGATGGCAAAAACCCTCTGGAGCTTTTACTGGCAAATCTGCCTTCTAAGGTGAGAGCTCAATGGGAAAGGAAAGCCCTGCAGGAATGCGAAATGGAACAGGTGCCAGGGTGGGGTGTGAGGCAGGAGGAGAGGGTGGGAGTTGGGAAGGAAAGGCAGCTGAAGAAGAAAGAACTGGAGGTGGGGTGGGGTAGAAGAGTCTCAAAGGATCACCTCCATTTCCTGCCTCTTGGCCTGGTTGGACAGATTACTAAAGTAATCTCGGTAAAACATTACCCTAAAGTAATGTTTTAGGGTATAAAGTGAGGTTATAATGATTTATGAATACAATGTAGAATAATTAAATCAAGCCAATTAGCATATCTATCACCTTAAATACTTATCACTTTTTGTGGTGAGAACATTTAAAATTTGTTCTCTTAGCAATTTTGACATGTGCAATACTCTGTTATTAACTATATTCACCATGCTGTTCAACAGAACTAAAAAAAAAAAAAAAAAAAAATCCTCCTGTTTAACCGAGACTTTGTATCTTTTAAATCTTTTAACCATCATCTCCCCATTTTCTGCTCCACTCAAAGCCTCTGGAAACTGCCATTGTACTCTCTGCTTCTACGAGTTTGATTGTTTTAGATCCCACATAAAGTGAGAACATGCAGTATTTATCTTTCTGTGCCTGACTCATTTCATTTAGCATAATGTTCTCTAATTCCATCCTTGTGTCACACATGACAGAATTTCCTTCTTTTTAAAGGCTGCATAGTATTCTGCTGTGTTCATATACCACAGTTTCTTTATCCATTCATCTGCTGATGGACACAAGTTGATTCTGAATATCTCCATCCCACAACTGAAGAGCCAGCAATCTTATTCTTAAAACCCAAACCCAACCCAACCCAGCCACGTCACAGGAGCCACCATCAACTCTGATGTGCAGCTGAGCCTATGCATGTACCTTTAAGTTAGAGTTTGCCCCTTGCAATTGTAATTACCTGATTTTCCCAGGTTGGTTTTAGAGAACCAATAACTGTAGTTCCTGGTTAAACAAACAATTCTCTGTGGCCATTCACCTGCTTCTTAACCAACAGACTTACACAGGTGGGAAGCAGCCTGATTGCAAATCAACCCCGCAATTGGGAGCATCAGTCTGGAGCATGCCTTGTGCTCATGAGAAAGTATCTGTGGCATCGCTTTCCCCACCAACAATCTTGAGGCTTCTTACTGCGTCCAGGTTTTGGCTCATTTGAGAGTCTTCCTGCCCCAAAATAAACTTTGCATACTCCATAGAAGTCTCTATTTGCATCTCAGACATAACCTCCACGTTTGATAAGGTAACATGCCAACAGGCAGAAATTTGTTTTATTTGTATTGAATATAGAGTATAAGGCATATTCTCCCAGTTACAGAAATTCAGAGCTCAGGAAATTGTAGGATGACCAACCATTCCATTTTCTTGGGACAGAGGAAGTTCTCTAGACCTAGGAGTTTCGGTTTTAAGACTGAGAACATCCCCACTCATGGGTGGGAATTGAACAATGAGAACACTTGGACACAGGGCGGGGAACATCACACACCAGGGCCTGTCGTGGGGTGGGGGCTGGGTGAGGGACAGCATTAGGAGAAATACCTAATATAAACGACGAGCTAATGGGTGCAGCAAGCCAACATGGCACATGTATACCTATGTAACAAATCTGCATGTTGTGCACACGTACCCTAGAACTTGAAGTATAATAATAAAAAAATTAAAAAAAAAACAAAACTGAGAACATCCCAGAGAGATTGAGACAAGCTGACCACCCTAACAGAGAATAGATGGGCTGTAACAGGAGACCTTTCAGTCTTCTTCCAACAATACTAGCTGGTCACCTACCCACTACCTGTGGTTTTAGCTGGCCCAGGTAAAGTGTGTTCGTTGGCACTGTCTTAGGTACAACTACACATCTTATGCTGGACTCCTGAGTCTAAAGAAATCCACAGTCTTTGAACACAAGAATGTTGGGGATGGGCAAACAAGCAGAGCAGCTGGGACTTCCCACCTGGGATCACAGGAATTTGCCCAGAATTATCTTTCAAGTCAGATATTACGCATGGGGCCAGTCTTGTGGCAGACACTGGAGAAATTGATAGACCTTGCCACTGTCTAGTGGTATATCCTTGGGTAAGTCCTAAGTTTAAATATCCTCACCTCCATTTTAACAATAACATTATATCCTTCAAAGAGCAGTAGTGAGAATCCTATAGGCCACAGCATGCACTTCACAAGACACCGAATTCATACCAGTTCCTCCCCCATCTCCATGCCCATGATGAGGCATATATTCAGGGATAATGTGTTAACATCCTCAAAATGTTCCCCCATGAGTTTAGATTCCAACTCTGTTAGAATTGCAGAACATCAGAGCAGAAAACAGAAATAATACTGTATTTTGCTTTCCTCTTCTGCAGAATGAGCATCACTAATGATCCACGAGCCTATGAGTCATAAAAATCCAGATTCTCCAACCTAGCCATTTGACAGATAAAGAAACTGAGGGCCCAGAGTGAAAGGGTAGGTGACAAGCCTGATAGATAGCAGATCTAAAACCCAGACGCTGAACATCCAATCTTCTCATTCAATTGTTCCTCCACCACACTGTGCCCCAACCCTTCAAAAAGGGATGTGGCCTCTGACAGTGTAATGAGTTAGGAGAGTAAAAGTAAAAGCCTTAAGAAGATACAAGCACATTACAGTACAGGTGACCCTTAAACAACATGGGTTTGTACTGTGCAGCTCCACTTATGTGTGGGTTGTGGATTTTCTTCTCCCTCTGCCACTCCTGAGACAGCAAGACCAACCTGTCCTCTCCCTCTTCCTCACCTACTCAATGTGAAGATGGCGAGAATGAAGATCTTTATGATGGTCCACTTCCATTTAATGGATGGTAAATATATTTTCTTTTCCTTATGATTTTTTTTTTTTTTGAGACAGGGTCTCACTGTGTTGCCCAAGGTGGAGTGCAGTGACACAGTCACAGCTCACTGCAGCCTCAACCTCACATCCCAAGTGAACCTCCCACCTCAGTCTCCCAAGTAGCTGGAACTACAGGCATGTGCCACCACGCCCAGCTAATTTTTGTATTTTTTGTATTTGCTGTGTTGCCCAGGTTGGTCTCAAACTCCTCGGCTCAAGCAATTCACCTGCCTCAGACTTCCAAAGTGTTGGGATTACAGGCATGAGCCACCACACCTGGCCCTGTATGATTTTTCTTAATAACATTTTCTTTTCTCTAGTTTACTTTATCATAGAATATAGTATATAATACCTATATAAAATATGTGTTAGTCACATATGTTATTGGTTTATGTTTTGGTAAGGCTTCTGGTCAATAGTAGCCTATTAGTTAATTTGGGGGAGTCAAAAGTTATGCAGGTTTTTACTGTGCACGAGGTCAGAGCCTCTAATTCCTGCGTTGTTCAAGGGTCAGCTGTACTGATGCTTGATTAAAGGGTGTGAGAGCTGGTTTTGCTAGAAGGAAGTGGGAAGCATAGGCATTGAATGCCTTGGGAAGGCCTATGGAGGAGGGGTGAGAAACGCTAATTGGAAAGAAGACAGCTAACTTTACCCAACTAGCTGGCTTCAGGCTGGCCCTAATCAACAGACTATGCTTGATTGCTTGATAAGAGTGATCCAAACTTGGTTTGTTTTGTTTTTTTAATGAATTCAATTCTAGCTACTAAGAAATAGGGCTTCCTGGCCTGGAAATATGGAAACAGCAGCCCCCTAATAAAGTGGGGTGTTGGTGCCAGCTGTTCCAGGCTATCAGATGAACAACTTTTATATCTAGGACACAGGTAATAGCAGGCTCACCCTGTTTTATTATATCTGAAATTCTGCAGTGCTTTTGCCTACACCCCAGGGCTGCCTCTATAATTTAGGCTTGTGCCTTAAGATGGCTCTCTTCTTGATAAATCATACTGGTAATGTGAAATCAGTTTTAAAGCTGGGAAGGAACTGAATGCGTAATCGAAAAGCTGTACCCAATTTGCTCAGCCCAAGAATCTGACAGTTCGAAAGGTAGAAAGTGCTTCATGCCAAGAGTGGATTGTGAAATGGATTAGAAAATCAAGGCTGTTATTGCAGGTGTGACTTTGCAGCTCATGGGTACCCCTGACAGCTGCAGAATAACCCCATCATTTTGACTATGACTATCATTTCAAGTCACTTTAACTGTATTTTTTCCCTTAAACTATAGATAAGAATCAGGATTCAGAGTTAATTTCCTTCTCCTTACTAATCTGTGAAGAAAAATGAGCCTGTTTATCAGGTTCTTGGGAAGTTGGAAATTCAGCTAGATTTAGTAATACCCTATGACAAAGACAAAGTATTTCTGAGAGTAATAGAAGCAATATATAATGTGATATTCTAAAAGTGTTTTCAATTATGCATTAGATTAAAATGGAAAATAAATTATAGGTGAAATTGTACATAACAAAAAAGATTTCCAAGCTCCATCCCTGACCCACTTATAAAGAGCCATATTCGGTAGGTCAGAATTCTGATATGGCAAAAGGAGCTGATGATCTCTTGAAGTTTGTCAAAATGGGTTTGACAGGTGGTAATAAAATAATAATAAGAATAGCTAATGAAAATGCCTATATGCCGGGGCAAAGCTAATCACGTCCATCTTTCTCATTTTTGGCACAAAAAGAAACATTCAATTAATGTTAGGTATTGTCACGGTTGTTGCATATAACCATTACAATCCTATGAGTTATGTACCCTTATTGTCCCCATTTTGCAGATGAGGAAACTGAGGTCCTAAGACAATTTGCCCAAGCTTTCACAGCCAGATGTGCTAGACCTGGGGGATCAACTCATTACTAGGTGACACGGGACTCCAGGTTTTGGACTATCATTCTCTAGTGCCTCTCTGCTGTCCATGTTGCCCTTGTTCAAGTTGTCTTCATCCATGTGGCAAAATCAATTATGCAACTGAAAGTAAGAATCACATAGATTATAGATGCAAATTTTAGCATTATAGGTCAGAGTGTGGGCTTTGGAACCAGCTCTGCTACTTACCAGCTGGGTCACCTTCTGCAGGTTACTTAATCTCTCTGTCTGTTTTCTCATCTGTAAATTAGGATCACACTACCTCCATCACAGGGTTGTTGGAAGGCAAAAGTTAACGTCCAATAAGTTTTCTGTAAATATCATAGATTATGTTACTAAATGTACCTCCTATCTTAAAAGTAAATAACCTCTCTGTGACATCTTTGCCTAAACAGTGTTTGTTTAAAATTTTAGGTAACATCTGAAAGACATTTTTCAACTTGGAAAGATACCATCATCCTGGCTGATAGCTGTAAATCCCAGAAGACTGAGCATATCTCAGACTATGAGTGATGGCCAGAGACAGCCTTAAGCCACAGGGAATGGAGAGTCTATGGTACCAAGTATGCTTTGCTTTTGGAATTTGCAGGCACTTGTGATCATGTGTGAAGACGACTTAAATGGTCAGAGACCTTTTTACATTAAGCATGTGTGACTGTCATTTCAGCTATAGCCAGAGCTACTGCTTTCAGAACGGCCAGTTCAGTCAGCTTCTAATTAGCAAGGAGGCATCTGCCATCATTGGAGAGACATGAGACACTCCAGGCAGGCTCCCCTGCCAGGAATTATTAACCCCAGATCTGTCATTCCACCATCACAGCTTCATCTCTCTACATCTCAAAAGGCTTTCTCTCTGGAAGAATCCACTAATAAGATTTAAATATGTGTGGAGGGGTCTATGCTTATCAGAATTTACCTTGATTGGCTAATCAGTTGAAATCCTCTGGAAGCATCCTGGTGAGAAGTAAAACACTTTCAGGAGCTGGATCCAGGAGAATGAGAGAGCAGGCAATGAAGCCAACCAATGGGGCTGTGTCCTGGTGTGGATCTCCAAGCCCGAGGCATTAACCTATATCTTGACTATGAACAGACATTCAATAAAATCGAGTTAACGGTTTGTACCTTTGTCTACAAGATAAAACAGAAAAACTTCTGAGACCCATTAATGCCCATATTCTTCACATGCCCACATTAAGGATTCCAGGAGCAGTCTGAGGCTTTCCAGAAAAAAATGAAAGGCCCGATAATTAAAGTATTTGTCATTAACCATTAGTGATTCACACATTTAAATCTAATTAAAAATCGGCTACTCTGCCTAATAACCGTTGCAAAGGAGGTAACTGGTCAGCAATTCTAAGCATTTAACCTCCATCTTTAGCAGGAATACACTCTTACCAAGGGCTGAGCCATCAGGGGCTTTCTTCTTCTTTTTTTTTTTTTGGAGACAGAGACTCCCTGTGTTGCCCAGGCTGGAGTGCACTGGCGCGATCTCGACTCACTGCAAGCTCCGCCTCCCGGATTCACGCCATTCTCCTGCCTCAGCCTCGAGTAGCTGGGACTACAGGCGCCCGTCACCACACCCGGCTAATTTTTTGTATTTTTAGTAGAGATGGGTTTCACCGTGTTAGCCAGGATGGTCTGGATCTCCTGACCTCGTGATCCGCCCACCTCAGCCTCCCAAAGTGCTGGGATTACAGGCGTGAGCCACTGAGCCCGGCCGGGGCTTTCTTCTTAAATGCAGTTTCTCTCAGGCAGGTTGAACTATCATCCATCCATTAATGATGCTGTCTTCAAATTCTTGGATGCTGATGTTACTCAATTATTTTTAAGGTGAAGCAAGAAAGGATCTGAAGTGTGCATATGACCAGAGAAGAAATTCTCTCTCCAGTTCTTCATAGTTAGAATAAAAAAGTTTCCTTAACTAGCAAAGAGACATTCAAAATTTATATTTAAGTGTTCATCTTGAAACCAAACTGTTTTATCTTCCATGTATTTGCTTTTCTTTTCCTCCAGAGCATATTTATTCATTTTTAAATTCAAAGTATCATAATTAGTCTCCACAAAAAAACTTATTGCCTCTGGGTTTTTTCTTTAAATTTATTGAGGAAGAAACTAATTACTAAATTGTCACGCTGATACCTTCATATATCCTTGCTCAATCCCCCACCCTGAAAATCATTTTTGGATTTTTCAAGCCTGTCCTACCTGTTCAGTTTTCTAGTTATGGAGATGCAATGATGGTAATCATATGTAATCGTGACAGAGATGAACACTGTTCGTAATTATTTCTTTCCTCTCCTTTCCTAATATAGTGTACAGAATCCAGAAACGATTGACCTAGACCAAGGACTCAAATTTTGTCAAAGCCTTAAGAGCTCTGTCCTTGTCTCCTTATTGGGAACCCCAGCAGAGGGAGGACATAGGCATATGGCAGTAACTGGCTTGGAGATCCCAGATGCACCCAGAAATTCCCATTTGTGACAGAGGATGTATGCTTTGGAGACAAGAACTGAGATATGGGTCAAAATCTTGGCTCTGCCCTTGGTTGGTGGGACTTCAGAACATTGTTACCTAGTTTCTTGAGCCTGTTTCCGCATTTGGAGGAGTGTGGATTAGACAAAGTCCATCACAGATTTGTAATAAGAATCAAACAAGGCCACTTTTTTTTTTTTTTTAAAACAGGGTCTCTCTCTGATGCCCAGACTGGAGTGCAGTGGCACTCCCTGCATACCAAAATCATAGCTCACTGCAGCCTTGAGCGCCTGGCCTCAAGTGATCTTCCTGCCTCAGCCTCCCAAAGTGCTGGGAATACAGGTCTGAACCACAGCACCTGGCCACAAGGCCACATTTGAAAGCGAATGGAAAAGATACTTAACGCATGTGAATCTCCTGCCTCATCTCTGGCGATTGGTTATGAGTGTCTAACTCCCTCTATCAACCATTCTCCATTCAGAATCTTAATCTAGTCTTGTCCTTGGCTGCTGTCCTCAAAGAATAATGATTTATGAAGGTTCAGGTCAGAATGCTAATTTAAAAACCTTTGTAGCTGCTAGCAAGACAGACTTAAGCTACACATACAGAATAATAAATATGGCGTACAGAGTGGGTTGAATGGTGCCCCCTCCCAAAGACATGCCCATGCCTTAATGCCTGGAATCTATGAATGTGATCTTATGTGTGAAGAGTCTTTTCAGATGCAATGAAGTTAGGGATCTTGAGACGAGGAGTTCACCCTGGATGATC
Source organism: Colobus angolensis palliatus (assembly GCF_000951035.1). Lineage (NCBI taxonomy): Eukaryota > Metazoa > Chordata > Mammalia > Primates > Cercopithecidae > Colobus > Colobus angolensis. The sequence continues at coordinate 16,727,296 of NW_012119598.1, read as the reverse complement.
CAGGTGAGCCCTAAGCACATTAACAGGTGCCTTTATAAGAGTGAGGCAAAGGGAAATTACACAGACATTACAGGAGAAGGTAATGTGGCCACAGAGAAAAGACTGGAGTGTTGCTACCCCAGGTCAAAGAATGCTAACCGTCACCAGAAACTGGGAGCAGCCAAGAACAACCTGCCTCAGCCTCCTGATAGCTGGGACTACAGGCACGCACCCCCGTGTCTAGCTACATTTTTTTTTTTTTTGGTAGAAACAGTGTCTCACTATGTTGCCCAGGCTGGTTCCAATCACATTTCTGCATGGTTGTCCATACTTTGTTGAACCTAAGCATAAAAATGGACAATTCCCTTGTATCTTCAGGTCTTCATTCTGAAGTCTTCTGTTTATATACATGAAACTTGTATACCTTTTCTCCAATTAACCTGCCTTCCGTGAGCTGATTTTTCAGTGAAACTTCAGAGGGCCCCAATAGTAAAAAAGGTCCTGCCCTTGGTAGAAATGATTTCTAACTAGAACCCTTACTAAAACGATGGCAGTCGAGATGAGGTCAAGGGTAGATAGAAGAGTTCCTTAGAACATTGAAGTCATAGTAAATCATTCTGCTTTAAATCATCGAAAGTGTCCCATGAGTATTATGGAGAAATAAGAATAGAAACTATATTTAAAGAAAGCATTTACCTTCACACTTACATATCAATTTTGATGGTGCCTCTGAGTCACAAGTACCAATATACTTGACATTATTACCAGCAGGGGACTTTCCAGCCCCACCTTGCAACCAGCTCAAATCTAGAAAACGATGATAATGAGGACATCATCCATCACCCCTCCTGCATAATATGCAGTGCCCATAACCCCCAGTATTCTACCCTTAAAGAACAAAACTGAAGTGTTGGCTCAGTTCTCTGACCTCCTTTAAAAGCTTATATATCACCATTTGGCATCTTCAGGTTTGACTCACACAGGATATTGTGTTCTTTTCATGAGCACACGATGAGCTCAGGTTCTCTCAAGGGTATAGCTATATGCTTAGGAAGGAAAGTTTAGAAGATTTTTTTCTTAACTCTATGAATTGAAAATTAGCTTTCTCATAAAAAAAAATTTTGGTTTTTTCCTAGGGGTACAGTACAATTGGAAGATCAGAAAACATCAAGAACAAAATATTGGATGGAATGTAAAACTATATTAAGAGTGGTTTGGAACTCTAGAGAAACAGTGGGTGCCTTCAGTACTTGTGCTATTATTAAGATTGGAGTTAGAGGTCATTGTCTTACATCTTAGTTCAAACAGGCTAATGGGCTTTTGAATCATCACTGAGGGAGGGTAAGTGGAATCAAGCATCTTTTTTTTTTTTTTCTTGAGACCGAGTCTCATTCTGTAGCTCAGGCTGGAGTGCAGTGGCCCGATCTCGGCTCACTGCAAACTCCACCTCCCGGGTTCAAGCGATGGAATCCCGCATCTTTTACGAGATGCTATGAGTTGCTTGGCTTGTGTTGCAACTCCTTTAGTAAGTATGTGACCTTTTAGTTAAGTCAATACTCTCTCTGTCTTCATTTCTTCCCCTTATTTGACACATTCCATTGCTCTCTTCCATAAATGGCAAGGAAGCATCAGATAGCACTTTTAGATATTTTTGACTCGATTTTTTTCAGGAGAAAGTTTTATATAGGCATTTCCTGCTTCAAAATACAAGCTATCCCTGGAGACTAAGTAGCTTATTATGGGTTAGAATACTAAATTCACATATTCCTGTACCTTTGTTTGAAACACATAGTAGGTACTCAATAAATATTAACAGCCTCCTGAGTTAGTATGTATGAAAGTACATGTTGAGCATCATTAAGTAAAAAGCACCAAATGAGTAAGTCATGAAGCAAAGAATAAGTCTTTAGTAGGCAGCAGAAAAAGACTAGAATGGACATGGGCAAAGCATGACCAAGGGACCAGTATTTAACCAGCACCTACTACATGTCAGTTACCATCTAAGCACTGGAAATGCAGTGGACAAGACAAGCCTCTCCTCTCATGGGACTGTCACTCTAGCTGGGGAAACTGACAATAAACAGCTAAACAAGTATAAGGCAAAACTGTGCGCTCTGCTTGAGATGAATATAGTATTCACCTGAAAACAAACATAAGTGTTGATTGACTTCTAGATCAGTTGACTCTGGTGCTTTTCATCCTTCCATTTTAAACTCCCAAATTTTGACCTCTTACAGGGCAGCATGCTTTAAACAGAAGAAACCCATGTCTACAGGCCTAGGTTCAGAGCCTCTGTTTTATTAAGGCCTTTTCCAAGTTTCTACCCTTACCCCTTGAAAACAAACTGAACTTCAAAATCATGAGTTATTTTTAAAAACAATATAAATAGATGAGATTAGCCAATCCCAGGAATCTCTCAGATGTAGTCTATCCATCCCTGTGACTTACAGATTGTTTTCTAATGATATTGCAAACAATCTCAAATGAAACCAGCATAAAATACAGTCTGGAAAAATTGCAATTCCAAGTACTTCTATGATAACATGAAGATTGATAAGGAATATGGAAAAGAAAAGGGATTGGGCCCAGTGGCTCACGCCTGTAATCCCAAGCACTTTGGGAGGCTGAGGGGGGTGGATCACCTGAGGTTAGGAGTGTGAGAAGAGCCTGGCCAACATGGCAAAAACCCTGTCTCTACTAAAAATATAAAAATTAGCTGGGTGTGGTGGCGGCACCTGTAATCTCAGCTACTCAGGAGGCTGAGGCAGGGAGAATCGCTTGAACCCTGGAGACGGAGGTTTCAGTGAGCCAAGATCACGCCATTGCACTGCAACCTGGGCAACAGAGTGAGATTCTGTCTCAAAAATAGAGAAAATAAAAGAAAAAGGAAAAATGAATCTGTATCACGGCCCAGAGCAGGCACCAAAAGTCTAAACTGGTTTCTCATGGTGTGTTCTGCACATCTAGTAATGGGGGTATTCATTTATTTAGATCTTTAACAAAATATTTATACCATGTCAGACACTCTTTGAAATACTGGATACAGCAATGAAAAAGTCAAAGTCCTTCTAAAGGAGCTTATATCCTAGTTGTGAGGGAGACAGGGGGTGCAGATAGTAACAAAATATGCATACCTACACATATATACACACACTGACATGCTGATAAATGCTATGAAGAAACACAAAGCAGATATATTTTAAATAAGATGGTTAGAAAATGAGTGGTCATTTGAGCAGAGACCCTAACGAAATGAGGAAGTGAGCCATGCTGATGTCTGGAGAAGAGCATTCCTTGCAGAAAACAAAAAACAAAACAAAACAAAAAAAAAACACAGCAAGTGCAAAGGTCCTGAGGCAGGAGGATGAGCAAGGAAGCCGGTGTGCCTGCAGCAGAGTGAGCCAAGGGCAAAGTGGTGGGAGGTCAAGTCAGAGAAGTAATGGAAGGTCAGATCAGGTAGGGCGTCATAGGCCACTCTAAGAATTTTGACTTTTACTGTGACTGAGATGGGAAGCTGTTGGAGGATTTTGAGCAGAGGAATGACACAATCTGACTTGAGTTTTAAAAGCTGCTGTATGAAGAATAGACTATGGGGAGCAAGTTTGGAAGCAGGGAGACCACTTGGATAGCTAATGTAACAGTCCAGGAGGAAGCCGGCAGCAGTTTGGACTAGGATGGTCAAAACGAAACTGCTGAGAAGTGGTCAGATTTGGGATATGTTTTCATGGAACCAATAGGATTTGCTGATTTTTACATGCAGAGTGTTAGAAAAAGAAAGCCTCCAAGATTTTGGGATCAAGCAAGTGGAAAGTGAAGTCATAATTTACTAACATGGGGGAGATGAGAACTAGCTGGGAGAGGCAGATTTCAAGAATCTGGTTCTGAACATGTTAAGGTTGAAATGTCTGTTATACATCCAAGAGGAGCTATTGATTAGACAGATTATGCCAGGTCAGAAATGAGGGCTGGTATCATAGGTGAGAAAGTTCTATGATCAAGGGATTTGCAAATGTTGGGTTAAGCATAACAGGTTGCTTTACTCTAAAAGTTCTTTTTTAAAAAATATTTATTTATTTATTTATTTATTTACTTACTTACTTACTTACTTACTTTTGAGATGGAGTCTTGCTCTGTCACCTAGGCTGGAGTGCAGTGGTGCGATCTCGGCTCACTGCAAGCTCCGCTTCCCGGGTTCACACCATTCTCCTGCCTCAGCTTCCCAAGTAGCTGGGACTACAGGCAGCCGCCACCACGCCTGGCTAATTTTTTTGTATTTTTAGTAGAGACGGGGTTTCACCGTGTTAGCCAGGATGGTCTTGATCTCCTGACCTTGTGATCCGCCTGCCTCAGCCTCCCAAAGTGCTGGGATTACAGGCGTGAGCCACCACGCCTGGCCTAAAAGTTCTTAAAGTCTTTAATTCGTATGTACTTTGTGAACATCCAAGAGAAGGACTTAAGTTTTATCAAACTTATTTAACTATAGTACACTTAGTTTGGGGGCTTTCAGTCATACAACAGGCATACCTTGGAGATATAGTGGGTTTGGTTCCAGACTATTGCAATAAAGCAAATACTATGGTAAAACAAGTCACATAAATTTTTTGATTTCCTAGTGCATATAAAAGTTATGTTTAGACTATCCTGTAGTCTACTATGTGTGCAATAGCATTACGTCTTTAAAAACAATGTACATACCTCAACTTAGAAATACTATACTGCTGAAAATTGCTGAAACTGACACATGAAATGAGCAAATGTTGTTGGAAAAAATGGTGCTGATTGACTTGCTTGACTCAGGGTTGTCACAAACCTTCAACTTGTTAAAAAAAAAAACGCAGTATTTGCAGAGCACAATAAAGTGAAGCACAATAAAATGAGGTATGCCTGTATTATTCCATAGGACACCTGAATACTATTGAAGACAGCCAATACTAGTTTTTTAATAGAAATGGCTCTACCTTGAAGCAGATAACACACAAAGCAATATGAATTTGGAGTTTATATGCTTTCATCAGTACCTGGTTAGTTTTGTGCATCTTAGTATTTCCACTTGTGAATTAATAGAACCTCATTCTAGTTTAGGAAGCAGATTCTTAGGAGTTTGGTTAGATGAATCAGATGTCAAGACCTTGGTCAGTTCATCCCTTAGGTGAACTAATAAAGACAAACTTCTAAACCTGCAAAGCAAAGGGCTCAACCTCATGAAGCCTAGGCTGAAAGAGTAAAACCTGCCTTTGTTCATCACTTTTCTTCAACTCAATAGGTCTTCTAGATTTAGGCCTCCATGTCTCACACTGATCTTTACCAGTTTTATCCTACGACCTCTTGTTCTATCACCATCACGGTGCTCTTCCCTGGTGATCTCATGTTTGCCCATAACATAAATCACATATACACCAAATACTCACAAATCCACATCTCCAACTCTGGCTCTTCCCTGAATTCTAGATGCTATTTCCAGCTACTGACAGCACCTGTACTGCAGTGTCCTAGAAGCATCTCAAACTCAATGTTTCCCAAATGGAGATCAACTTTTCCCCCAAAGTGTATTCTTCTTCCTGAGATGTCTATTTCAATGAATATCACTATCATGCTCCTGTTGCCACAAATAGAAACTTAGAGTCATCATCCCTGCATTACCTCCATCTCCCTCATCAACGATATGCAGTCGTTCATCAGGTCCAGCCATGGTGACTTTGTAAATCTTTCCCAGTCTTGCTCCTCTTTCTCCTCCACTGTCAGTACCTCGGTTCAGGTCCTCACTTTCTTTTACCTGAATTGTCTCATTAGCTTACAAATGGTCTTCCTGCCTGCTGGATAGGACTGCCATTAACCAGAACTCGTAGTTACTTCCAGAGTTACCATGTCAAATATAAAACTGGTTGTGTAGGGCGGAGCAAGATGGCCGAATAGGAACAGCTCCAGTCTCCAACTCCCAGCGCGAGCGACACAGAAGACCGGTGATTTCTGCATTTT